>NC_092721.1:71263396-71927781 GCF_047496885.1 Scyliorhinus torazame | reverse complement strand
CCCCCAACACTCCCAACCCCACCTGACCCCCCCCCCCCCCCACCGCCCCTGATGTCCCAATTCCCCCCAACACTCCCAACCCCCCCTGGCCCTCCCCACCATCGCCCCTGATGCCCCAATCCCCCCCAACACTCCAACCCCCTCTGATCCCCCCCCCCACCGCCCCTGATGTCCCAATCCCCCCCAACACTCCAACCCCCTCTGATCCCCCCCACCATCGCCCCTGATGCCCCAATCCCCCCCAACACTCCAACCCCCTCTGATCCCCCCCCCACCGCCCCTGATGTCCCAATTCCCCCCAACACTCCCAACCCCCCCTGGCCCTCCCCACCACCGCCCCTGATGCCCCAATCCCCCCCAACCCCACCTGACCCCCCCCACCACCGCCCCTGATGCCCCAATCCCCCCAACACTCCCAACCCCCCCTGAACCCCACCCCACCCCACTTCCACCCCCCCCCCCCCCGGTGCCGGGGGGGGGGCACCCTCATGGCACTTACCCTGGCAGCCCGGGTGAGGTCGTGCAGCTTCTTGCGGCACTGCTCCCCGGTCCGGGGGATCTGCCCCACAGCACTGACTGCGGTGCCCACCTCCCGCCAGCCACGCCTCACCGCGCTGGATGGCTGGCGATGCCCACGTCTTGGGCAGAGGGTGTCCCTTCTCTGATCCACCTCATCCATCAGGGTGTCCAGGTCCGTGTCCCGGAACCTCGGTGCGGCTCTTCGGTGCTCAGCCATCTCCTCTCTTCTCCTCCGGGTCCTCTGTGCGCGGATCGCGCGCCATTTATGACGCAGCGCCGCGTCGCGCGGTGACGACGCGGCCTTCGCGACACGCCCCCCCGAGTTTCTCGCGGCCCCGATCCTAGCCCATTTTCGGGCCCTGAATCGGTCGGGATTGGGGCCGTTTCGCGCCGTCGTGAACCTCGACGGTGTTCACGACGGCGTGGGCACTTCGGCGCGGGAGTGGAGAATCGCGCCAGACATTTCTGCTGGTTGGGGAGAATATCAGGAGTGAAATTAGGAAAATGTTTTTATGCAAAAGGCAGGTCAAGTTTGGAACATTTCCATAAAAGATATTGATGTTTAGCAGGAGATGATAGATAGGTAATGGTCACTGGACTAGTAATCCAGAGTCCAAGGTTAATACTCTGGAGTTCAATTCCCACCATGGCAGCTGGATGAATTTAAATTCAATTCATGAAATCTGGATTTGAAAGCCAGATTCAGTAATGGTGACCATGAAACTATCATTGTCTAAAAGGTTCTTCAGTGAAGCAAGTCTGCCATCCTTACCTGGTCTGGCCGGTGTGTGACTCCAGATCCACAGCAAATGTGTCTCTAGGAAATGACCTAGCAAGCTACTCAGTTTAAAGGCAATTAGGGATGGGTAACAAATGTTGGCCTCGCCAGTGACACCGACAACCCAAAGAATTTTTTTAAATGATCATTTATATCAGAAATGAAAGAGACAAAATGGGTTTATCCATCAGGTCACAGATCGGCCTTGGATTGGATTGGATTTGTTTATTGTCACATGTACCGAGGTACAGTGAAAAGTATTTTTCTGCGAGCAGCTCATCATCAGCTTAAATCATATTGAACAGCGGGAATAGGCTCGAGGGGCTAAATGACCAACTCCTAGTCACAGGTTTCTACGAGCAAAAGTGTCCCACAAGGAAATCTTCCTTCTCACATCCCTTCTCCAAAGAAGATGCCCTTTCAACCACCCACTTCCTACATACCAGGGAAATTCCCCTGTGATGGCCTCATGCCACCTAAAGCCCTACTAAATGTTGACGGCCAGCTAGCACTTCTCACAGGGTTTGGGCAAGACTAGAGTTAAAATCTCACCCCGTAGAAGGCTATACGTTTGGCCATCAGCCAATGGAGGTAACATCCAGGTTATTGTCTTATCCTCCATTCCAGATTAAAAAAGATACTTAAAACTTTCTTTTGCTGAACCTCCAATAGTGTGAAAACATTGTGCAGTGTGAGCATGCTGAAGCACTGACTCTGAGTAGAGAGATCAGTTTGGTGGTATATTCCATCTTTCTCTCTACAGATCCTGATCTCAACTGAATACCTTGGGCGGAATTCTCCCCCCCCCCCCACGTCGGGTGGGAGAATCGCCCGGGCGCCGCGCGAGTCCCGCCACGCCGCCTCGACGCCCGCACGTGATTCTCCCACCCACCTCCAAACCAGCGCGGCGCGAATCACGGCTGGCCGCTGGGAGAATCGGCGCTTGCCGTTGGTAATGAGCGAGCGGCGATTCTCGGGCCCGGATGGGCCGAGCGGCCTGCCCAACACGACAGGTTCCCACCGGCGCCATCCACACCTGGTCGCTGCTGGTGGGAACAGCACGGGAATGCTGGGGGGGTGGGGGGGGGGGCGGCCTGTGGGAAGGGCGAGGGGAGTTCCTGCACCGTGGGGGGGCTCAAAAGGGGTCTGGCCCGCGATCGGTGCCCACCGATCCTTTCCTCCGCTGCCCCGCAAGATCCATCCGACATCTTCTTGCGGGGTGGCAGCGGGGAGTACGGCGCGTAAATGATGCGGTGCCGCTCCTAGCTCCCCGGGGGTGGGAGAATAGGGGGCTGGGAACGGCCTCCGACGCCGGAGTGAAACACTCGTTTTCAATCCGGCGTCGGGACTTAGTCTCCCGATGGGAGAATTCCGCCCCTTGTTCGAGAGAAATGGCAAAGGTGAGAAGAGAAAAGCGGGCAATGCTTGTCTGAAACATTCTCATGTGCCTTCTGAGGGCTGGATAAGACCAATCGTGGCAAAGGCCAGTGGATCATTCAACCAAGTGAAACAGGGCACCAGGAATAGGATAAAGAAAATGTTGAACAATAAGTTTTTTTAATGGATTAAGTCAAAGATTTTATTTTTAAAACTTGGGGAATATATCAATTGTGGCTACGTTTTCCATAAAACTTACGAATGGAAAAATAGTTTGAATAAAGCTTCAACCTGCTCTCGCACTTAGAGAGGTTGTGAGATAAATGGGGGGGGGGGGGGGGGAAATACTAATAAATGCTGAAATTTCAAACCCAAAAAATAGACTTGCGATTATATAATACTTTTTATGACTGGAGGACATCACAAAGCATCAATATTTTATGTCCACCTGAGCGAGCAGTCCCAGCCTTTGTTTAATATCTCATTTGAAAGATATTTGGACATTCCTGATCGACAAGGATGCCAAAGATGATGGGAGCCAAGCAGGAAAGTGAAGACGAGTCCAAAATCAGATCAGCCATGATGTTATTGAATGGTGGAGCAGACTGGAGGGGCCAAATGGCCTACCCTGCTCATAGTTCTCATCTTGTGTTCTTATGAATGCTACCTGCATCCATATCAGGACAGCAGGTCAATATGAACTAATTTTTTTAGACCATCCATTCTAAAATTGAATTTTCAGGTAGCATCTTTAAATTGACACTCAGGGCAAAACGGTGGCACAGTGGTTAGCACTGCTGCATCACAGTGCCGAGGACCGGGTTCAATCCCGGCCCCGGGTCACTGTCCATGTGCAGTTTGCATGCTCTCCCGGTGTCTGCTGGATCTCACCCCCACAACCCAAAAAGATATGCAGGATAGGTGGATTGGCCACGCTAAATTGCTCCTTAACTGGGAAGAAAAAAAAGAATTGGCAGCTCTAAATTTTTTTATTTTTTTTAATTAACACAGTCGACAAAATAACACAAAGCTTTGGAAATTAGAAAGATAACACTATGTCCAGTTAATAAAGATTCTTTCTGTTTCCCATTTACCGCTACTAATTGAGCCAGAAACAAATGCATTCTGATTTTTCTGCTAGTCCCGTGGGAAATGTGTACCCATTATTTGCTCCCTACCGCTTGCACATGTCTGTTGCTTACATGTTATATTTACTTGTTAGTTGAGACAGCAGGTGGGAAGTTTTGGTTGTATTTCCGTTCGCTAATGACAGACAGTAACTGTGGAACAGGTGCCTCAATTCAAAGCGTTTCTAGAAAACAGCAGGTTTCCGGCACTGAAGGAAATTGATGGTCAATCTGTGCCACAATAAATGTTCCTTCCAACTAATTTATCTCATTCAGAGTGTGGCCATTAACGGCTGTTACTGCACTCACTGGCAGTAGTAAGAGATACCATTAACCTAGGATATTGTGAAGAACTATGGTGTTCTCCATGACCATCACAAGCGAACAATTTTGCTTTGCTTATTTCAAGGTTATTAAAGAGATATCCCATTCTATAACTGTACAAATCCCAAATCAGGTGATTTACAAAGCAGTAGTTTTAATAATTCTCAATGAAACAATATTATTTTTACCACAGAATCTGAGCCAATGAAACTAAGGCTTTATTTTATTAAAGAATAAATCAGATAGCAACTTCAAGCATCCGCACACATGCGGCTAAAGGTATGAATTTGGAAGAGGATATCTGATTTGTCCTACTCCTCCAAAGTGGCAGGATATTGGTACCTCACAGAGAGACTTGGCATTCAAATATGTGGTGCAACGTTGTGCTATTTACATGATAGATACACACAAAACCTGTCTGAAAATATTAGTGTTTGCCCTTTCAAGTGTAAATTAATTTTTATTAGTTAGATCGGGGGAAGAGGCCAAAAACAGGAATGCACACCCATTGGACTGTGGGAGGAAACCGGAGCACACGAGGAAACCCACGCAGACATGGGGAGAACGTGCAGATTCCGCACAGTGACCCGACCTAAGCCGGGCATCAAACCTGGGACCCTGGAGCTGTGAAGCAACTGTGGCCACAGAGACACTATGGCAATATGGCTAGTTTCACAATGCATTTGATACACTGGAGTCAGGCGGTTTTAAGTTCAACATACCATTTCAAATACTGGAGTGCATAATCTAAGTAGACACTCCCTGTACTAAGGGAGTGCTGCATTAAGATACAAAACAATTTCAGGGGTTAACCATTGAAACAGAAGGTGCATTGATATAGCACTTTGAAATTTGTTAAACATCCCATTACACTTCGAGAGCGCATTCATACAAAAATTTGACACTGAGCCAAAGAAGGAGACATTAAAACAGGGTTAGCAATAGCTTATTCAAAGGGGATGTTTTAAGGAGCATCGTAAAGGAGCAGTGAGAGGTGGAGATTAAGTGAATTCCACAGCCTATGCTAGGACCCAGACAGCAGATGGCACTGCTCTGGCAAATCAATGCATTTACCAAATAACTCTCAAATATAGACAACGTTTTGAAAAACCACCTGCGGTAAATGCATTAAAATAGTTTGGCAGCTGATCTGGTCTCAGTTACTGCCCACCAACTGAGAGAGCTGGGTATCATGAACAGGCCACAGCCAGAGGAGATAGCACTGGGAGCTTTTTATAATCAGAGAGAAAATGGCTGCAGCAATCATGAGAGCAGCCGCTTAATATTAAACCAAACCTTAGAAGAATACACACTTACAATAATTGATTAAAGAACTAGGGAGAAAAATGACAAGGAATCATTTTATGCAATAAATTGCTCTTCGAGAGCGATAAAAGCAGATTTAACAGTAATTTTCAAAGTGGAGTTGGATGGGTGCTTGAAAAGAAAACAAATACAAAGAATTATGAAGAAAGGGCTGCTACAGACATGATGAGCTATGTGGCCTCCTTCTCCTATGTAAGATTCTATAATTTTAGAATAATTCAGTGCAACATTAAAAGAAAGATAACTTCAGCAGAAAGCAACTGCAAATCTTGTCCTTCAGGCAATTTTAGTAAATTCTTCCTCACAATCTTGCCAAGAGCCAAAATGCAACACATGAGAACCCAATTCCGAAATCAAAGAGGTTTTTCAGACTCATACCCATCAAACATTACATGAACTGCATTATCAAACCAAAACTTGAAAACTAGGTCTGCAGAATCCCAGATATGTCACAAAGATTTATTGTCTTGGTCGATGCAGCTAATCACAACTCTTATGCATGAAAGAATAACAATGTGGCAAGCTCACCAAGAAATTATGCTTTTATAATTTTTCTAAAATCAGAACTGTTGCTCAAAACATGATTTTTGTGTTTCAGATTATGAAGCCATTATATCCCATATGTCACCTACATAACACTATTTAGCAATAAAACGTTTTTCACTATCAATTCATATAAATTGCTACTGAAACCAAGGATATCCCATCATCTGTCAGATATACTCGACTTGGATCATTGTCTTGATCATAATTACATTTGCACAAAAAAACACTCACTCACAAACATGTTCTATACACATTTATCAGTCTAATTGGAAGTTTCATATTGTCCAAACTTCTTCCAGAATTATAGATCTATGAGTTATCAGTAAATAAACTCAGATAGAACCGGCCAATGATCAAATATAGTGGACCCTTGGCAGTTGACTTAATTTTCTTAAAACTGTTCTAAACAAATTGTTTCGGAGGGATCTAGCTCTGCTCTTCCAACAAGTACACTGTATGCTCTTTAAAAACAAGGCAGCACGGTAGCATAGTGGTTAGCACAGTTGCTTCACAGCTCCAGGGTCCCAGATTCCCAGCTTGGGTCACTGTCCGTGCGGTCTCTGCACATTCTCCCCGTGTGTGCGTGGGTTTCCTCCAGTTGTTCCGGCTTCCTCCCACAGTCCAAAGATGTGCAGGTTAGGTGGATTGGCCTTGCTAAATTACCCTTCGTGTCCAAAAAGGTTGGGAGGGGTTATTGGGTTATGGTGATAGAGTGGATGTGTGGGCTTGGGCAGGTTGCCCTTTCCAAGGGCCGGTGCAGACTCGATGGGCCGAATGGCCTCTTTCTGCACTGTAAATTCTATGATTCTGTGATAAGTACATACTATTGTTCTAAAGGGCCAAATTTTTGTCTGGGTTTGGGAAAAACCTGACCTGCGCACCTTTGCAGCTCACAAAAAGCTCATCCTATCCATGTGTGACTTTACAAAGATTTTTCATCTTTTCACTCAGCGGTCAGCTAAGCATTGCGAGCTGCGATGGAGTGCGTGAGGACAGCAAGTGAGGCGGCGGGATGGATAGGAAATTCACCTTGGTTCCCCAACGCAATAGCTTAGCTCCCAACAAGGCTCCTAAACATCATTCCTCAACCTCCACCCTTCCCCATGTCACCTCACATTGCCCCCATGCCACCCCATGTAACATCTATTCACCATGTGTCCTGCGTATAGCCACTCACCCAGTATACACTATGCACAGTTCTCAGGAGTCATCCAATAGCAATGGAATTATAATAAAATCATTGGGGGAAACTTTGCACACCAAATCATGCCTCTACATTGGGAGGCAAATTCAGCTTGTGCTGGGCAGTGTCTAATCTCTCCATCACTGTTATTATGTCGCACACTTGAGTAAATTTCGGACCAGTGTGTTTCCCAATCTGAATGGACCACTAAGTTCAAACAGTTGAAACCAGTGGCATTGGAATAGCGCGCCTATTCTGTGTGGGCCCTGAAATTAGAGGAGACTGACAAGCCAGGACTGAAGTCAGTACTATAGCAGCCGGTCACAACATATCATGCTCAGCCAGATTTAGACAAGCATGTATACCGTGTGAACAGCAAATGCAGATAACCTGAAAGAATGGGAGACTGCACCGGAAGGTGTCCAGGAAACCAAAATTATTTTCTTGCAATTCAGATTTGACTTCAATGTACCAAAATAAAATTAGATATGATTCAATGCAAGAAACTGGAACCATGGGAAATCATTGATATTTCAACAACCCATGTTGTGTTGACACTGACTAGTTAACAGGAAGTTGAGCAGTTTCATTCTTATACATGACACACATTAACCTTCTGTCTGGATTCAGGTCTTGCTCTGTCCTTCCCTGCAAATTTCTTACAATGATTACAAGATAATATTCTATGCCACCAAAATTAATTCATCATTCGTGAAGGAAAATATTTTATTGCTGCTCAAAGTGTTCCTTAGACAGTTTTTTTTCTATGAAGAGACCATCTTACCTCCTGTGCATCCTCCATGCCATTATCCGCAAACTCAAACACAACTTCATTTTGTTCGACTGCTGTCGCCATAGCAGTTCATTCCTTGCGCTTTAGCAACAGATGAGATGGTCCACTTGACGCTGGAGTAAGTGCAGGGAAAGATTCTTCTCCTTAAAAGGTTTCAGTTTCCATCAAATTGAAATCATTTCAGTTCATAACTTGCTGGGAAGGGGTGGAGGAGCAATGTAAGCCTTTGGAGGTTTGACACAAGTGCCAAAGAAATTGGAGATTCCCACAACGGCAAAGGGACTGTGAACCCGCAGAGGAAAAAGCAGTGAGTCAGTGTCCTGGATCGTATTTCTGCATTCAAACTTTTCTTGTTGCTCTGTTCTGGAAAAAGAAAAAGGATTCTGTCATTTAAAACAAATTTTGAATGGAGCTGAGGCTAAAGAAAGTCAATGTATCATGTCACATCTGGTGGTTTGCCTTCATTTCTTGCAAATCAGCAGTGACATGAAACATGGTTAGATTCTGAAGACTACTGTAAGGCAAAAGTTTGTTATGTTTGATGAACACTACCAAAACAATGACAGTAACAATAATGTTTGTTTCTTGCGCTAGGCTGAGTTGTCTTGTTCATCAACAGTTTAGCAGGATGATTTTTATAAACCAAACGCTTCCTTTGCCGATCTTCTCACAAGACTTGTCACGACTTTGTTTTTTTTTTGCAAAACAAGTTTTAGCTGCTTACTGCCGTTTCCTTATCTCTGTTTCAACCTTGCAAGAAGCAGGAAGGAAGCAGCACCAACTACGTCATGGCAAAGCAGAAGCTGCAAACAAACCCTCTCTACGGGCTCACATGAGAAATATAAAGCTACAGTTCATCGAGTGGAAAATAAGTCACTGGCTAGTTTAACGTGCAATGTTTCATAACTTTCCTTTGGTCAGAAGGCTGTGGTTGGGCCTGACTAGAATTGCATTCTGCAGGGAAAAAAAATCAAACCGTTATCCTCTGTATAATACTTTTGGTCTCGCTGTGCTAACACAGAATATTTAGAGTCTGCGGAGGTTAAGAAAAACACTAGCCGGAATAAAAAACATCTTGCAGTGCCTTCACCTTGCCATGAGGTATGGAAGGGAGAGCAAGATTATGAGGCAGTGCACCGCTTGCTGTGATGATGCATACTGTTTTATTAGCATATTCCTTTCATTGCATCTCCCTCAAGTCGACTTCCATCTCTTTTTATAGGGACAACGGATGTGGCAGTTTCACAAGTCTAGCCAAACGGTTCCTCAGTCCTAGGCTAAGAGTCCTACGGGTAATCTCTCAGGCTCTGCTGAGTAGAAGAACAATTGTTAGATGAATCAGGTCCACCAGTCTGGCATCCATCAGGATAGGTAAATGAATGCAGCATCTCTGGTCTGTTTGATTTGGTAGATGATTGCTCCAACTCTATGGGAGGTTGCTTCTGTATGGAAACTAGTGCACGTCTATTCCGTCTCACCATACCATTATCTGTTGGATGAGGTAGGACTGTGGATGGGGCGTCTATTTAACCACTTGTCCACAGCGAGCATGGATTTGGATCCAAACTGGCTTTCCTGGTTGGAGGTCCAGCATATGTGGTCACGTTCCACATCGGACTGGAATGATATTCATCCTCTTTCTCACTCACCTGTCCAAGTCAAAAGCTTGCACTCGCAGAATGTGTGTGGGGGAGGGTAGGGAGTTCAGTTTTCTTCCCATGAAGAGTTCACATGGTGCTAAACAACTCTGTAGTGGAGTCGAACAAACAGCGCAGAAGTACAAGTAGGATGTAATCGTTCTGCTTCAGCAATGCTTTTGCTCAGAGGTGGATTTACACTTTATGGGGCTCTGTGCTCACCTTCATTTCTCCCCCCCCACCATGTTTTCTGTCTCGTCCCGACCCCACCCGCCTTCACCCCGTAGAACACAAAGGTGCAAGCCACAAAGATACACTAATTGATCACTGCTTTAGTGCCTTTTTAAAAATAAATTTAAGAGTACCCAATTAATTTTTTTCCAATTAAGGAGCAATTTAAGCATAGCCAATCCACCTACCCTGCACATCTTTGGGTTGTGGGGGTGAAACCCATGCAAACACAGGACGAATGTGCAAACTCCACACAGACAGTGACCCAGAGCCGGGATCGAACCTGGGACCTCGGCGCTGTGAGGCAGCAGGGCTAACCACGGCGCCACTGTGCTGCTCTGCTTTAGTGCTTTTTAAACTTGTAAAAAGACACTGGTATGAATAATTTTGGAATTGAAATCCAGGCTGACCTCTTGTCAGAATGACGGTAAATATGGTCAATATTGCGATATGTATCCTGAGGCAAGCAAATATGGAACCTAATGAGCAACGAGATGGGGAAAACAAAAATCAGCCGAGGACACAGACAGAATGAGCCAGTCCAGTGCAGGAGCAAATAGCTCATCAATAAGATGCATACACTGTGATTCAATCTATTTCTGAGTCTCATTCAGTTTCAAAAGTTCTTTACTTCCTCTCACAAAATCAAATAAGCTGTTGCTGTAAATTCCTATGAGTGGAGTGCCCAGTGAGTCCAAGTCCAATATCTGTGGCTCTTCTGCAGGATTCCATTCTTCATCCTAGGAGAGAATTTCTGAAGGCCAGTCTTGAGAGGGGTTAAAACTATCAGCATGTGACCAGTTGCCGCCATTATATAGCAGACCAGCAATG
The DNA here is from genome assembly GCF_047496885.1 of Scyliorhinus torazame. Taxonomy (NCBI): domain Eukaryota; kingdom Metazoa; phylum Chordata; class Chondrichthyes; order Carcharhiniformes; family Scyliorhinidae; genus Scyliorhinus; species Scyliorhinus torazame. Next base: position 71,917,109 of record NC_092721.1, on the reverse strand, counting down.
GTCCCAGTTGCCGCCATTATAACAGACCAGCAACGGTCCATTTTGAAAAACAAAATTTAAACAAGAAAATATCATAGACGGACACATGCTTAAGGTTCTCCTGCTTCATCCCCTGTTGACATGGCAATTTAGATAGCATTATTTCGACACTTTTTCTTCACAAAATCATCAATTGCATCATTGTAGGTAAAATCTTGTAAAGACGCACTTTCAATCGTCAATGTTGCTGAATTAGGGGTGGTCACGTGATGTGAGCGCAGGGGCGGCTGTGTTTTGCATGCTCTGGTCTGCTCATCTTGTCATTCTTTATTTTATCCTGGTGCAAATTTCATGTTTGTCTTTTCTTGGGATATATGGCTTGCGTTAGTTCCATGGAGGATCCTGATTGATGTTTTGTGAAGAGGAGCCAAGATAAATTGCACAAAATCCTTGTTTGACCATGGTGGTCGGAGCAGGCTGGGATGGGGCCCAGCTTGCAGTGGAGTTGCTGGTGAGCGGGCTTTCACCTCAGCTGTGTGTGTGCATCGGATGATGGCCACCATTGAGAATGTTGTTCTGGGTGAGGATCGAAGCTCTGCGGTGCAGGTCTTTAGAGCTCAACTTTGAAGATTGGCAAGATATCCTTGGGAGAATGGTGGAGGTGCATGAGACTATTATTGCATTCAGAAGAGCACTTTCCTTTTGAGATCCTGCTGCATGGCGTGTCGTTTATTCGGAAGAGTTCGGGAGATAGGAGTCAGGCAAGATGTGTCCGTGAGCACAGTCTTTGGAGAGAAGTGGGAGGCGAGTTCAGGGCTGAGTTTGAAGATTGACTACCATGCTTTAGTAATCCAGATTTGGAGGCTGGATGCATCAAGTTGAACGGAACACAAAGTATCTGATCTTCGATCGGGGGGGTTGGTTGGACCCCCCGACCACGGGCCCTATTTGATCTTATCCTTGATGCTCTTTGCAAAAGGGTTGGAGGTGGCCGAGTCCCCCCGCCCCGCCCTGCCCCGGCTGGAGCCGAGGCTGTCCGTTGCTTGGGCGCCAGAGCGGTGCTATGGTGGAAGCGCAGGTGATTTGTTCATTGGAAGCCTCGAGTGATCCTGAGGAGTTGTCATTGATTCTGTTTCGGATTCAGCCTTCTCGAGTAACATAGATGGTGAAGCGCTGTGCGTTATAACTCCTCTTTAGAACTGGGGTTTTATTTGGGGTTTTTGTTCTTTTATATGGGTGGGTATAAAGAATCTATGACTGGTTCCTGCATGGATACAAATGGGGTTGGCATCAGAGGAGGGGTCGCTGCAGTAAGTTATTGGTGCCATTGGTACTGCTAGAGTTGAGGGTGATAAATACTGATTGTGCGAGAACATGGCGCAGAAAATGTATCCTGATCTTATGCCAATTTAAGCAGATGCTTTTTGGGAGCGTGTGCAACATTTTACAATGTTTGCATAGCTACATCCCGTCTCACCCTTGGTCTCTGGTGGGGCTTAGAGGTATCTGGCTGTGTCTAATGATTGTATTGAGCCAGTTATAATGTTGTTCTCCTGTTCCCTTCTGTATTCATGTATGTAGAACCGCTTTTCTTCTTGCTTACTGCCATATAATTATTTTGTAATTTTGTTACATTGTTAGCAAAAATGTAAACTCTTCAGAAAGATTTGTGTCGGTGTCCTTCCAGTAGAATTCACTTAATTTCTTACTGCACAGACGTTTAGCATTCTCAACCAAACTTCTGTCGAATATCAAGCAAAATATATCCACAGTTTTCTTCAGAGATTTGTTTCTACTCTGTTGTGCCACAAATAACATTGACAATCTCAACGATGATCTTTTCCCCTGTTAAAATAATTTCATTGTCTCTAGTTTTGACGAAAAATAACTTTGTGTCTTGTATACTTATCATCAGAAGGACCTGTACTTTTTATGGATGTTAGTGCATCTGCTTCAATCGAGCTATAGTCATTTCAAAAATCCATGACAACACTTTTAACTGAGGCTAACAATTGTACGACATTCAATAAAGTTGTATCAACATTATGCAGAGATTTGCTGCTGGCATGAATTCTTTGAAAACAGTAAAAATAGCGCTAAGATTTTGCTTCAGCTTTATATCAGTTTCTTTTATATCAGCAAAGTTAATTTTCAACAGTTTCCTTTATATCAGCAAAGTTAATTTTCAAAACCAAAGCCATGAATCACCTGGTGTCACTCTTTCTATCATCAAAAGCTTTCCATTTGCCTGCTTCAAGCGTGATTGCAACATATTCCACCAATGCATGAAAACCGAAAACAAGGCACACACATTTTGAACAAAGTAAAAAAAAAATGTACAACTTCCTCACAGGATTCAACTGAAGCATTTCAGACCAAATTTAAGGAATGACTGGAACATGGGATGAATAATACACAGGAGCTTGCACTGTTCAGTCTTGCTTGTAGACCTGAACATTTTCCTGCCATATTTATGACATTATCAAATCTCTGCCCATGACAATCTTTGATGTCCAAACTCAAGTTTGCAATGATTTCCAAAACAATTGTCTCTGGACACTCAGAAGTGTGGGATTGTAGCTGGACAAAACAAAGAAATTGGTCTACAACTTCATCATCATTAGTCACATACCTTAAAATTAATGTTAATTGGTCCACATGACTCACATCCAGTGTTGAATCAACTATTATGGAATAGTATTTGGCATATTTTATTTCATTAGTGAATTGGTTTCTTGGCTGCTCTGCCATTATAGTGATGAAGCCATCGTAGGTTTGGTGGAAGGTTGGTCTTCCCTGAGCCGCAATATTGATAACTTTTAAAATGCTCTTTGAGAAGCTCGACAAATTCATTGAGATATTCAAAGCAGGCTGAAAAATTACCTCGGAGTTGACAATGACGACTTGCCGTATCCTCTTAGAGGTAGTCCTAAGGAAGACAGCAGTTTGACTGTGGTAGCAACACGTCTCAACACTTCCCTCCAATAAGAACACGTTTTCAAACAGTCAATAACGCAGAATCAATTCTTCCAGATAATTTACATCTTGGAACATACACACATAGCTTTAATATGAACTTTGGAAGTTTCGTGATCAGCAATATCTGTTCCAATATTCCTCCAGTTAGGGTACCCATTGCCGAATCCTTGTTTCCCTTTACTAGGGTCAGGAAATAATTTGCAAACATTCACAGTAGACTGCCTGATTTCAGAAAAAATAAATCAAGTCTTATGTCCATCATCCCATTTCTTTTCCTCCTCAGAAAATGGGAAGATTTCTAATTTGCTTTCAGCCTCGAATCTCAAACGCTTTACTCAAATTTTCCATATTACCAATTTTTTTGGTCTATTTAGTGCAGAATATTCTAGCATACCCAGTGAAACAGATTCCCCCTCTCCCACCATCCCTGCCTGCACAAGCTCTCCCTCCATCCAAAATGCAAACCAGCCATCACACGGTCACCCTCCCTACAATACCTCTACAATACCTGGCTAATACCTCCTCACACACTCTACTCTCCCGGGATCACACACTCTCACACTCTTTTTCCCCTCTCCTCCCATCCCGTTACAATCTCTCCCCACTTGTCACACTCCCACTAACCTCACTCGCCTGTGGTCTTCAAAGCAGTTGCCTGCCTCACTCGTATTCTCCTCATGTGGTTAAGTTCGATTCAGCATCTCAGTTACTGGCGGGCCTGCCCTCAACCCTGGCTGGGTTGACTCGCCCCTCACCTGCTCCGCTTGCTGCTTGATGGCCACTGATCAACTGGCTCACCTTGGCTCTTGGCGTTCGCCCGGCGCCTCGCTGTTGCTGGTTCACCTGCCCTCAGCCCTGGGTCGAGAAACCTGCTGTCATAATATACACCAGTATATCATGGTGCAGACACACACTGATGGACACACAGTGGAACCAATCAACACACACAACACTGCAGCCAATCACCAGTGAGAGCACACGCACTATAATGACAGGGGTGCATCAGAGTTCCCTCTCACTCGAGTAGCAGCTAGCTAGGAGGACAGAGCTCACAGCCTGCAACACAGATATTCATCATGTGCTGAGTGCATCGACTGGCAAGGACAAGGCAAAGGTCTTTAGTTAAAGCTAGTATTGTATGAACCCACAGTCTGAGTATGTTTAAACAGTTAATGATTCAATATAGTGTTGCACTATTTCAAGTGTTGGTGACCTGTATGTGATCCAGAACACCCATCACATCATCTGCTGGCTGTGCCTCTTTTTGCAAAAGTAAGCATACTGGCTTCTCACTTTCTCCTCCTCACCTAGTCACCTCTTGTTCCTTGCGCACGTGCGCCTCAATGTTCAGACCAGTCTGTTTTCCAGCACTAAGGGGACTCAATCAATCAGAGTCAGATGTCGCTCTGCATTGCCTGCGGATCATGTAAGAACCCTCCCTGTGTATTTCCTTTGTTCCCATTTATTTGATTTTATATTTTTGGTCCGGGAATGTGTCTTTAGTCAGTCGATTCAGTTATAATCGCCTGCTTGCAAAGACACGGTGTTCCCAGGATTTGTATTTTGGAAGGAAGAAGCCAGACTCTTCAATGCCTAGTGGATCTTAGGAACCGGCTTTGGAGGGACTCAGTTTGATTCATTAACTGGCAACCAGTGGGTTGGCCAGGGACAGTGTTATGCCTGACAACAATGAGTGATTGATTCCTGCATGATTCTTTCAGAGAGAACTTAGCAGAATTATTTAGACCTTGGAAACAAAAGGAACTCTCTCTCACTTCAGCAAGCAGGAGAGGGAGGGAGAGAGAGGACTGCTCTATTATTCGGAAAAAAGCTAGTGCCTGGTACACCCTTGGCTGTAAACATTAAATGCTGCTGAGCTTACAGAGTAAGCCTTGCCAGAGGAAACTACCTCAAGCCTAGAAGGAAGAAGCACCAAAACAAAAGCCTGAACTTCAGAAAGACATGGATTGGAAACGATCCCAGTGCATCAGAGATCCTTATCTTTTTATTAATATTTTCTGACCATTCTTTCCCCTCTTCTTTGTTTGTCTGTGTGTAGAGATTGGGGCGAGTTAGGAAGGGGAGGTGGATAGATAGTCAGTTACATTTTTCTGTCTGTTTAATTATAATGCTGTACATAACAAAGGTTACTTGTGTTTTAAAGCTACAAACCTGGTGACTACAGTTCTTAGGCTCAAGTATTTTAAATAAAGTATAATTTCACCTTTTGAGACTCCGGTTCAAGTGGGGCTGGAGTTGGCTGCGCACGGGTCCACTGTGTCATGACAATAGGCTCACTGAGCCCATCAGGCTCTGATTGGTACCCACAGACACTGGCTGGTGCAGGCCTCCCTCATTGGTCAGGGCCCTGTGCCTAGGCATGCCATGTTTCATTACAAATCTGCCTCTGTTTCCACTGTACACGTCTCTTTCTGCTTCACCTTTTGGCTTAGTGAGAGCCAAAATGAAAAAACCATTTAATGTTGTGAACTCTTTAAAGTGCTCATTTTAATCCCATACAGTGGACCTCAGTTTACCAATGTCTGAGATTTCATGTGTTACAAACATTTCTTTCAATGATGTACTCACTGCTCCAGAAGTGTGACTCTGCAGTTGCTTGAATTTTGCCCATCTGGAGTCAATCCAGATGGGCACTACAATCAAGACCATTGCTGAATTCTCCGCCGTCTGGATTCTCCATTTTGCTGGCAGCCCGGGAGTTTCCCGATGGCGTGGGGATGCCCCACAATGGGAAACCCCATTGACCAGCTGGTGAAATGGAGAATGCCGACGGCATGCCGCACCTGCAGTGGGACGGAGAAACCCGCTCAATATCTTGCTGTGGCCTGAAAGTTTTTGTGATGCACAAACGTTCTTGGTGCAATTGTTGCAGTTTAGCGAGTCTTAGATCTCCAGGGATAACTACTCTCTCGTTATCATCAACTACACTGAAGTGCCCACTCTGTTCATAGTATTTTCTGAGAATGGGATTGTGTACATCTGCTGGACAGCTTTTGATAAAATACTCTGACCCGAGCATGTTTCTCACCAAGCCAAATGTGTGCAGCATCCAGTGGACCTTCCTCATGCGCCATGTATTCAGAAGTGTGAAGGATTCAATACCATAGCCTTTGTGCCTTGACCATCATTCAGTTCCTTCCACGTCTTAGCTGACCTCTTCCAAGGCACTCATTATGTGAGCAAGTCTATGGCCACAAAGGCATCCTGCATGAACTCATCCACCCCTCGATGCCCCAACTTGCACCTCAGTTTTTTCATCGTCTTGCCTCCTCTCTCTCCATTTGTCCTTCTTCCTCTCCGTACATTCTTCCTCCTCGACTTCCATTTCCTTATTTAAGGATAGGGGCCCTTTCTCGCTCTCCTCTGCTGCGAGTGCCAGACACCTTTGCTGCTTCAACTTCTGAAGCATGCAGCATTCAAAACATCTCTGACACATCGGCAGGTGTGTCCAGCAGAGATCCTGTGTACCGCCAGAGAAAATTAATTCACCAACCCCGGAGAAAAAGGAATTGGTCACGGCGTGTATTTACCTGTGCGCTATTCACCGGGAGATGTCAAACAAGTTGCCCCCAAAAGAACTGGTGGAAAGGAAATGAATCAAGGACCAAAGTGATCTTCAGTGCAATTGGAAATGTATGTCTCTGGACTGATCTTGCCTTCAGGCCATCGTTGAGAGGGGTGCATAAACTCAGACACAACTTCTCTAGAGATGCGCAGCCTCTTCCTGCACTGCCACATGCTCAGCTGAAGATAGCTGAGCATGTTTCTTTAAAATGTGTTCTGAGCGCTACCAGAGTCGCCAATGCCTCTTGTAGGCAAATAGCATCGAGTTTTCTCCTGTTTGAGGATCCAAGCTTGTTGCACCCAAGTTCATGCTGCTGCTGCGCCTCTTATCAATTGCAGCTGACCTGCAGCAGCTCCCATGACCAACACGATTGAAACACTGTCACAGGTCCTGTGGCAGTACTAATGCCCTGTTGCTGGCAAGCATGTGACAGGGCTGGGTGTGTACAAAAATGAGTCTGCTGCCCACTCCCCCCACCTTGACAGACAATATGGCCACTTCCAGTCACTTATAGATACTTAAAAGTTGAAAGAGCGCCTTAAAGAAGTTGCTTAGCTTTCCCACACTCTTCATGCCCCTTAAAGTGTTCCAGACTCTCTCAACCTGGTGGAGTTTCCACAAACTTCAGGAATGCACACAACCCGATGAAAGTACCATGAGGGAATGAAACATGAATTTCGCCTCGCCTTTATAATGGTGACCCGCAACATTACAAGACGTGCATACTGGATCGCAACCCAAATCTTTTCCTGCCCAGGGGAAGATTGTGTGAAGCAGAAATGGGGGGGGGATTTTAAATTCTGGCCCCACAGACCATATGTTACTCTTGCCCAACTTCATTCCTGCCTTTTGTGAGACACAAAAACATGGCCCATTTTTGAAGCAGCAGTAGCTTATTAATGAATTTGCAGAATTCATGGCAATCATGTTACCGATCTTTCAACCCTGCTCCCAAATGGGCCTGCATGCAGCAAAGGTTGAACCCCTGTGCAAACAAAACTAGTGGCCAAACAGCCTAACACCAACAACAGCTTGAGGCAACTGTTCAGGGCATTGATAAAACTACATTTAAAGTACTGCATACGGTTTTGGCCTTCTTAAGGAGAGTTATTTTTGCATTGGAAGTAGGTCAGAAGGCTTACTGGATAGTTTATGAGATTAAACAATTGCCTCATGAGGAACGGCTGAGCAGGTTAGGCCTCTATACATTGGAGCTTAGAAGAATCAACTTATTGAAACATAAAATTCTGAGGGAGATTAACGATTGATGCTGAGAGGATATTTCCCCTCATGAAGGAATCCAAAACTAGGGGACACAATTTTAAAATAAGGGGTCTTTCATTGAAGACAGAGATATGAGGGGAATTTCTTCTCTCAGAGGGTTGTTAATCTTTGGCATTTTCCACCCCAGAGAGCAATGGAGGCCGAGTCACTGAATATATTCAAGGAGGAGTTAGTCAGAGATTTGATCTGCAAGAAAGTCAAGGGTTACGGTTACAATTAAATCAGCCATGTTCTTATTGAATGGTGGAGCAGGCCCGAGGAGCTGGATGGCCTACTCATTTCTTATGTATGCAGAAGGCTGTGGATGCCAAATCACTGAGTGTCTTGAAGACAGAGATGGATAGGTTCTGGATTAATAAGGGGAAATGGGGTTACGGGGAGAATTTAATTTTAATGAATAATCTTTATTGTCACAAGTAGGCTTACATGAACACTCCATTGGAGTTACTGTGAAAAGCCCCTAGTCGCCACATTCCAGCGCCTATTCGGGTACACTGAAGGAGAAGTCAGAATGTCCAAATTACCTAACAGCAAGTCTTTCAGAACTTGGGGAGGAAACCCGAGCATCCAGAAGAAACCCACGCAGACACAGAGAGAACGTGCAGACTCCGTACAGATACCAGTGCTAACCACTGTGCTACCGTGCTTCCCTAAAGGCAGGAGAATGGGGACGAGAAAAATATCAGCCATGGCGTAGCAGACCCGATGGGCCGAGTGGCTAATTCTGTTCCTCTGTCTTATGCTCTCATTGTCAATAGAATGGCAAGTCTTATTCGGCTGCATCTGGCTGCACTAATCAAGTTTTTGTCGCTACTTTCCAAAGGCGAAGTTTCAGATTTTGAAAGAGAAGAGGTGGGTGAAAGATCCCTTTGTGTTTGAGACCCCAGAGTCACTTATTAACTTCCAGTTGACTCCAAATGAAGAGACTGAACTTCTGCACCTCACCAGTGACAGCACATTAAAAACATGCCAAAAGCCCTGACGTTGCCAGATTTCTGGAGTAGCATCTCCGAGGAGTATCCAGTGCAGTGTAGAACATGCATTTTGTTGCTATTACCCTTCATGACGACTTACATATGAGAGGTTAGATTTGCTCTCACAAAAGGTGAAGACAGCACACAGGAACCGGCTGAACTCTGCACCTGATATGTGTATTGCCCTCTCCTCCTGTGAACAGGATTGGAGTGAGACTCTTGAGGACCACACAGGTTCCCCTTTCACAATAAAGGTACACAAAAGTGGCATGTGTTGCAAAGATCGGCGGTTGGTAAACGTGGGTCCCGGGGGAAAAAGCTTGAAAAGCACTGATTTAAATGATCTGGACTTGGGTACAGGATGCATAATTTCAAAGTTTATGAATGCAAACTTGGAAATGCAGTAAACGGTGAGGAGGATAATATCAGGCTTTAAGCGCATGTAGACAGACTGGTTAATCAGGCAGACACAAGAATAAAATGTAATAAAACGTTGCAATTCGGAAGAGAAAATAAGCAGAGGCAATATCAACTAAATGGTATAAATGGGATACAGGAACAGACAGACTTGAAGGCTCACAGACAAATCTTTTGAGGGGCAGGGCAAGTCAATAAGCCTATTAGAGAAACAAACACGATCCTTTAAGAAAGAGACATTTAGTAAAGAATTATGGAAGTTACGGTAAGCATTTATAAACCACCTTTTGACGCCTCAGCGGAAGTATTGTGTCCAATTTTGGGCCCCACATCTCAGGAAGAATACCTTGGCCTTGGAGAGGGTGCAGAATTGTAAGAGGGTTGAGCTTATGTGGAGAGCCTAGAGAAGCTGGGACTGCTCACCTTAGAACTGAGAAGTTTAGAGATGATTCAATAGAGGTGTTGGGGATTTTGAGGGGTTTTCATAGAAAGGCAGGAAGGTTGATAACCAGAGAACACAGACGTACGATAACTCCAATGTTTTTCAGTCAGTTATGGGAACAATTTCTTTATTGATAGCGATTGTTACAACCTGAAATGCACTGCCCAGAAGCTGATTCAATAGTAATTTTAAAAAGGCAATTGAATAACATACTTGAAAAGGAAAAAAGAGTCGGGGTTTGGGGTATGGGTAGAGGAGTGGAACAAATTGGATAGCTTTCTCAAGGAGGCAGCAGAGGTGTGATGGGCTAAATGGCTTCCTCTGTCCTGTCCGATTCTGTAAATTTGCACTACCGGGATAGTCCATTTTGTTACTTTGTTAAATAGACTCTCGCTTAGGTTATCTTCATACAGAACCAACTGCTGCCTCGCAAGCATGTTAATTTCTACATCCTTATAACAATGACTCTTTACATGTAATGGATTAAATAGTCTAGTTAGCTATAATAGATGGTGTGCAATAAAAGCGAGCAATCATTTCTAGAGCAACTCACTGGAGCGGTGTTAAAAGATTAATGGGTGTAACTTTCCCCAGAGGTGATTTGTGGTGGATTCACAGCTGCTTTGAATACCAGCAAATCCACTTGTACACAAAATTAAATATTTAACCCTTGGTGGTGGAAGTGAGAAATTAAACCTTGTCGTGCTCGACTCTGAACGTCTGTAAAAGACTGGTTGGGTTTACACTCTGCAGTTTGGGCAGGGGAAGGAAGTACCAAACGGATTTCAGCAGTAAGACTCTGCAATCTCCCTTTCTTTTACTGATAGAATTCCCAGACTGCACCAGATTGGTGAATTCTGGAATGCAGTGCTCATTTCCAACCAGCCAAGCTGGCATTAACTGACTGGTAATGACCTCAAAACTGGGTTGAATGATTTACTGCCCAGTTAATGCTGGCACTCATGGAGGTCATTTTACAATTTTGTATGGCAGAGTGCCCGTCTATTTCAGGTAGTAGGCCTCAGGGGCATGTGCACTGAAGAATTTCTTCAGCCAGAGGGTGGTGAATCTGTGGAACTCTTTGCCGCAGAAGTAGGCCTTGGAATTATGCAAATCATGGTTTTCCACTATATTAAGGACACGTGGGCGGATCAACTGCCTAACATACTCCGCAATTTGTACCAGACATCGAACAGCCTCCCCATCAGTCCTTAAAGAGACTGCTGTTTGCCGCACTTATAACCTAGAAAATTCACCAGACTCAATTCTTGTGGAAGCAGGAGTGATGCCGGCCAGGTTTCATCCTCTTGGAATTTGAATCATGCTCTGTTGCTAAGATCCCAGTGCTCATCTCTTCACCACATTCACTACTGAAAAGTTAATCGTAGTCTATTAATTGGACATTCTGATGAAGAAGTTGCTTTGGGCAATGCAGATCGGCACAAGTACCTGTGGCACCTCTGACTGTCCCAAACGATTAGTAACACTGGATGTTCTACTTTTCCCTACCTAGAAAGCTACACGAGAAATCTAAAATCAGAATTGTGGATATAATTTTGTATTAACTGTAAAATGACGTGTAAGAAACTAAAATATGATGGAGAATAATATACTCATATTACATGTGAAAGTTTAGTGCAGGCTTAAAGTTGCAAAGATGTACAACTTTACTTTGGGCAATACTATAAAATGCTGGGGAATTGGCAACCTATTCAAATATTTCTCACTATTTATATTGCCACTGATGCCAATGGACCCATTTTACACTATTGCACAAAATCTAGATTTATCCGAAAGATTGGAAAGCTTACAAGTTGATTAGTTCAGAAATCGTACCTGCTTACAAAAATAACAGGACAGCATAATGTGTTAAGTATCCGAGTCCACATGAAAATAACTATGATATTGTGAAAGCTTTGAGATCACCACAGAAAGGAATCAGAGTGAATAGGCAACTGGTGAGACATACTGGCCTGGATTTACCCACCACGTTGCATCCTGCGCAGATCTTGACGCGCCAGAGGCCAAAATCGGGATTCGGCTCAGCGTGAACCAGTTTGCAATTTACCCGGCTCACTCCCGATGGCGAGTTCTGGACCTCACCTAACAATGATGAGCATATCATTAACCCTAATTTGTATTCATTTGAATCTAATTAGCGAGATTGAAATAGAATGTAACGGCCTCTCAGGAATTACTCAACCCCCCAGTGAGAAATCACAAGGACGTTGTTTCGTATTCCTTTTCAAAAATGTGAATCTGGCTCAATGGTGGAGCTGCTACCCAGTGCTTGGGACCCGGGGGGGGGGGGGGGGGGGGACACCTCTCAGGAGGGTTGGGTTTTGTTGGGGGGGCTGAAGTATTCTGGGTCAGGGGTCACTCCTGGGCCAGGGGGAGGGGGAGGGGCTTTGCATCTATGAGACCTTCAATCCATCTTTAAATATTGTGGAGACCCATAACAGGGGCAACCAGAGCTGCAGCCCGTCTGGCCTACCAAACACTCCCAGGACAGAGCCTTACTGTGGCCTCAATGCTGAAAGTGAATTTCATTCCCTTTGACTGTGAGCACCCCCTAGCTTCACAGCTAAAGCCTATTACAAATGAAGAATTAGTCTTGTTAGTTGCGAGAACACTTCACACAATCAAGACACTACGTGACCTGGTGCGTTCCAAATGGGTTGCCTGCTAATGCCGTTGAAGAAATGCTTTTGCAGATTGCTGGTGCTTTTGTTGCTGGTGTGGTGAATGCTACATGTAACTGGCACGTCACCGCGGGTTAAACACGCTGGAAGTCAACGATGTTCATGTGGATGCCGGGATTTGGTTCCGGTGAGATTGGGCCGTGTGGGGGGACCTGTACACCTGCGCCTCCTGGATGGAGAATGGCACTGATACATGGAACAAGTCACACATTGATGGACAGATTATTTCTACGACAAGGTTCAGGACATAAAGCATCCTCAGTTTCTTTTGAGGAACCTGTGAGATGTGGAAATGAGCTGATATGGCTTTGTATTGGTACCATTATGGAATGGTGACATTCCCTTGTTGTTTAATGGTTAGTGTGAAATGTATGAATTGTACATAGCTAATTTTCAAATCATTGTTACTGTTTCTTTGTTACTGTTTCTTTGTTACTATTTTTTTTAAATCATTTTTTAAATTCTCCTCCATTTTCACATTTTCTCCCACATTTACATCCATCAACAATAAACAATAATCAGCAAGATATGTCAGTCCCCATAGTAACAACAACGATCCCATCTACCCACCAACCCCCAAACCTCAACCCGCATGTTTACATAAACAAATGACAAAAAGGAATCAGGGATTACCCGTAGTCACCCTTCATCTTACACAGCTACCACCCCCCACCCCAGGTCTCCAGCTCCTCCCGTCCACGGCCTCTTGTAAAACTCCTCCCCCTACCCTCTGTTCCTTCCCCCCCAACTTTCCACCCTGGCTAGACCACTCGGACCCTTTTCTGCCAGGCTCCGATGGCCGCAGCCCCTCCCCCCCACCTCACTCCCGTTCACTGGCCGGCACACACCGGCCAGCGTGGAGGCCCCCGCCCGGGTCCCTTTCCCACTTGCCCGGCCCCAGGAAAGCCAAAGATCCCCTTTTAGCACACAAACCCCGCATATCCACCTACACCCCAAAGAACTCTCATTTCGAGTGCAAGTCACGTCCCTTCCCTTGTCCAAATATATACCACCTTGGCTCCTTTAATCTCTACACCCGCGCGCAGTGATACAAAAAAGAAGAAAATACAGTCATGAGGTTACATCGGCACATGGCCATTCCTCAATTTGTCAGTTCTGCCACAGTCCTTCTGCTTTCGCAAACTCCTCCGCTGCTTCCGCCGTTCCAAAATAAAAGTCCCTGAGCTTGTAAGTCACCCTCAGCTTCGCTGGATATACAATGCCACACCGCACCTTGCTAATGTACAGTGCCCTCTTCACCCGGTTGAAGGCAGCCCGCCTCCTTGCCAGCTCCACCATAAAGTCCTGGTATACACGTATACCAACTCCAGCCCACTGCACCACCCGCTTCTGCTTGGCCCAGCTCAGGACCTTCTCCTTCACCCTGTACCTACGGAAGCACAGAGTCACTGCCCTTGGCGGCTCACTCGCCTTTGGTACAGGCCTCCACGACCGATGAGCCCGATCCAGTTCATATTGGGAGGGGTCCTCCCCCTCCCCCAATAGTTTTGCCAGCATCGCGGCAAAATACTCAGTCGGCTTCGGTCCTTCAACTCCTTCGGGCAGCCCCACAATCCTCAAGTTCTGTCGCCTGGATCTATTTTCCAGGTCTTCCATTTTTCCTCGCAGATCCTAGTTAGTATCCATCACTTTCCACATCTCTTTCCCCATCGAGGCAAGTTGATCACCGTGCTGCAATAACGTCTCCTTCACTTCCTTCAGCGCCTCCCCTTGCTCTCGCACCTCCGCCACTGCGCTCGCCACCTCCGTCCTCACCGGGGAAACCGCCTCCTCCACCAGCACACTCAAAACCTCCCTCATCTCCTTCCTCACCGTCTCCATGCATTTCGCAATCTGCGCCAACTGCTTTTCAAATTCCGCAGCCATCACCTTGGTTATTTCTTCAGCCGTAAGCAATGCGGCCTTCCCTGGTGCTCCAGCCTCCATTTTTCCTGGTGACCCCGCGGTGACCTTTCCACTCCCCGACGGACCTCCAGCTGCTTTTTTTTCGGCCGTTTTCTTGCTCACCCTCGACATTTTTCTTTGGGGTTTTTTTCCATCCTGTGTCTTCTCAGTGCCTCCTCCGTGCCTTCTCCCTGCTTCTGCCGCCTCCGTGGACCCTGGGACCGGGCTTAAAGCCCCGAAATTGCCGTTCCCGAGCGGGGGCTCTCCATTGTGCGGCCGCCTCCCGCCCGCCGTCACCGGAAGTCCTTTCTTTGTTACTGTTGACCATTTAATAAACAAAATATTCTCAATGCCTCCTTGAGGGATCACATGCCATGTCTCAGAGGATGATTAGTGCATTGCATTTCAAGTAACTTTTAATGCCTGAACAGTGCGCCTGAACCCTATTGTTTGATTGTTGGCAATTGCCGCTATGGTGCTGATGCTCCTGAATAGCAGGTCTTCAGCAATGGGGATCCTTTTGCAGCCAAAGGGAAGTGTGTGGATCAGGGGAGGACAGCTGAGCATGGTCTCCCAAATATTTCCTGCAGAGGTTTGGGGTCTAGGGGCTCCTGATGTGGCCGGGGTAATTGTGCAGAGCAAGGTTTTCCAGCACAACTGGCTCGCTGGATGGCACTCAGAGAAAGCAGGACAGTTAAGGTTCTAAGCCTTAACTGATTTTCGGTCTGTCTCCTTCTCCAATTCCTTATAGACACTAAAATGATTGCTGGCGGCGGTACCGCACTAGTTTTGCTGGTGGCAGCCCAGGCGGCCAGATGCCAGAGAAGGCAGCTGCAACAACACAGGCTGGAGGCGGCACTCCACGTGCAAGGACCATCGCTGCACATCCTAAAGACCCGACTGTCCATCAAGCTTTGGAGGAACCCAGAGGAGGAGGCCAGCGACGGCCCAAGGTGTACAGGTGTAATTGGTCTTTCAATTAGATGATGGACAGCAGGTTCCGCAGAAGAAGACTCCGTTCCAGGAGAGAGACAGTGCGGCACCTCTGCCACATCCTCGCGGATTTTGCACCCTGCTCCCAGTGACTGTGAATGTCACACAGCCTTGAACCTTTATGCCACTGATTCATTCCGGGGCTCGAGTGGGGACCTGTGTGGCATTTTGCAACCTACAGCCCACAGGTACATCTGGGAGGCCACGGATGCTCTGTATGCCCAGGCATCAGAATTTATTACCTTTGGACTGGACCAGGCCAACCAAGATGCCCAGGCTGTAGGATTTGCTGCAGTCGCCGGGATGCCCCAGGTCTGGGGCATGTTGCCCTGAGCACACCATGGCATCAGGGAGTGCCCTTCATTAACAGGAAGGGGCTCCACACCCTGAATGTTCAGATTATGTGCGACCGCTGCCTCCATAAATGCATATGTGTGTCGACTATACAGGAGTGCAAATGACGGATACATACTGGGACACAGATCTCCGGCGTCGTCGAGGACCACCCTAGGATGGCGGGTTGTCTCTCAAGGAATACCTGCTAAGGTCCCCGACTGATGACGCCAGTGCGGCGGCCTCGGACCAATGCAGAGACCCATTATAATGAAGCCCATGTTGCCACCCGTGCTGTCATTGAGCAGTGCATCAAACTGCTGTAAATACGGTTCTGATGTCTTGACCGCTCTGGCGGTGTCCTGCAGTATATCACACAGAGGGTATTCCACTTTTTGGTGGTCTCCTGTGCCCCCCACAACCTGGCACAGCAGCAGGGCGACACCCTGTAGGAGGAGGAGGGGAAGGGGCATGCGGCCTTGGAGGAGGAGGAGCCAGACCAGGAGGGGCTGGAGGATGACTTGGGAGGAACTGGAGGACTAGAGAGACCCTCATCCTCATCAGAATCACATCAGACAAGGTGGTGTCCATCAGCTCAACACCACCTGCCCCATTTCCCTCCTTCCCCAAATATCCGCTCTCCCCTTCCCCCCCCCAATCCCTCCCTCCCCATATCCTGCCTTCTGCCCAAATCTCTTTTCCCCCTCCCCATTTCCCTCCTTCCTCCCCATTAAAGTCGTCCATCGAGGTGTGTGTCTCTGCGCTGGTGGAAGGTACAGGTGAAAGCTGTGGTGCCTCGATGGTGGTCTCTGCTCTGAGGTGGTCTCTTGGGTGGCAATGACTCTGGATGTCCTGGCCTCATCAGATGGAGATCCTGTGAGACAATCGACATGTGGTCAGTAATCTTTTTGTCTGACATGAACAACTCACTCCAGACAGGTCATTTGGGTGAAGGGGCAGTGGATCCTCACTTCTTTGGCACAGGTCAGCATCGGGTCAACCCTGCGGTTTCCAGGGCCCATTCCTCACAGGGGTGGGAACTCGTATCTCTGGCATCCCACCCCGTCTCGGCTCTTTCCTGCTTATTGTGGGCTATCTTCTCCTACGGCGACAAAGAGCCACATGCTTGGGGGTCAGGTGGGTCTAGAAAAGGTGACGTGTGGGCACCGCACCTTGATATGAAGGGGTTGTGCTGGTGGGTGCCGGGAGGTTCTGAGGACCAAGCACGAAGATCGGGTGTGGGTAGAGCGAAAGGTGTCAGCCAGTGATTTGTGGTAGGTGGGGGAGCAGACGGAACTGATGCCAGGAGAGAGGTGGTAAGCTTACCCTTGCAGCTTGGTAGAGGTCATTGATCTTCTTCCAACATTGGACACCAGTCCTTCTGGTCATGCTGCCTGGCCCGACAGCCACGGCCATTGCCTCCCAGGCCACATTGCTGACCCTGTTGCTGGTCCTCTGACCCCTTCGGGAGAACTGGGTGACCCGTCTCTCATCCACAGCTTCAAGAAGCCTGGCCAGTTTGGCATCCCCAAAGCCAGGATCAGGTCTGCGCGCTGCCATGCTTGTGTGTTGATTGGGATTAGTAGTGAGGGAGTATTTAAACGCACCTCCCCCTCATTAGCAACAAGAAACTGAGGCGTGAATCCAGTGAATCGGACAGAGAGCAGCCAGTAATGGCGAGAATCTTGTCGGGGCTCATTTTTGGCACTAAGTGCCATTGAATATGGGCTGCGATCTCGCTACTGCAGCCGTTGAGAAACACCCTACCAAAATGATACTCAGACATTTTTCTATTGAATTGGGCCCATCATAGTTTAAAATAATATCGGCATTGCATCATTTTGGCAGCAGGTAACAAAGGCAGTAATTAGAACTATTTATTGCTTCACCTGCCTCCAAAATATCTTGCAAAATAAATCAGTTGTCCGTATAAGTGATTGTTTATTTGGATTAAGAAATATGTCTGATAAGTGGGAACTGAGCTCCAGGCAGTGGCACCGAGATGGGAGGGAGTTTCAGAGAGAGAGAGAGATAGCCCTTGTACACAACAAGGATTTTAATGGACTGGCAAGCAGGGCCTGGTATTACAATGATCAACGAGCACACAGTCTTTTTTCCTGGAAAATTGAGTGTGGAGTTCAGAGGCCAGAGGCCCGAGGCCCACACGTCCAAGAGGCGAACATGGGAACCTATGCACTGGCTGTACCCTGGGTTTATTCAGATCCCAACTTCAATGCAAAATAGGGGGCTATCCTTTTATATTCCAAGAATGCCAACAATTTGAAAAGTACACCATTGTCTACTAAGTGCTTTCTGGCATTAAGTTGTAAAGGCGCTACATTAATGGAATCTTTCTTTGGGATTTAAAACAGAAGCATACCCTAGAGATTGTCGATTGGCTGCCTCGTTGTATCCGAGGTTTAAGTTAGACAATTCAGTTCCTGTTTTTGTCGGGTCTTTAACTGGGAGCTAGTTCAGTTACTGTTACAGTGTCTGAAAATAGTAAACAGGAACTCTTGTTGGCATCGTGACTTTTAAACCCGAGATCACTCATCGGCAAATGCCTCAAACCAGGAGTGAACAAAGAAAAGTACAGCACAGGAACAGGCCCTTCGGCCCTCCAAGCCCGTGCCGACCAAGCTGCCCGGCTAAACTACAATCTTCTACACTTCCTGGGTCCGTATCCCTCTATTCCCATCCTATTCATACATTTGACAAGATGCCCCTTAAATGTCACTATCGTCGCTGCTTCCACCACCTCCTCCGGTAGCGAGTTCCAGGCACCCACTCCCCTCTGTGTAAAAAAACTTGCCTCGTACATCTCCTCTAAACCTTGCCCCTCGCACCTTAAACCTATGCCCCCTAGTAATTGACCCCTCTACCCTGGGGAAAAGCCTCTGACTATCCAAAAACACGCACTATTTACTAGTCCGATTTATTTGCTGTACCTCTTGAATTGCAAAGGCACATTTCTGCACATTTCCTTCCTTTCTGCTCAACTATTTCATCGCGATTAAAGCGGTTTTTGTTTTATGCACTAATCCACATTGCAAAAAACAGCAATGCTCATGTGATAGGACAGTCGCAAACCAATCATGACACTGTGAGAAGTGGTCCCTCACTTATCACTCATAGAAAGAAAGACCTCCACTTTTATAGCACCTCCCATGACCATCGCACATCCCAAAGATCTTTACAACTAATGAAGTACTTTTGAAGCCGAGCCACTATTTTAATGCAGGAATATGGCAATTTTTATATAAATAACAGTAAAATATTGGCCAGATAATCTTTTTACTGATATCGGATGAGAGATAACTGTTGACTGATACACTGGAGAGAACTTCTTCAAATAGTGTCATGGGATATTTTATGTCCAGATAAGGGTGTAGATGGACTCATGTCAGCTTTGTGGTAAGATGTTAAATACTTACTCAACTCAAATGGTATTTATAAAATCATAGAATAGAATAATATCCCAGTGTCCATACTGGTTCCTCTGCAAGAGCAACTTATCTAGTCCCACTCCCTAGCTCTTTCCCTGTAATGTTTTCCCCTTCATAGAATTATCCAATTCCCTCTTGATAGCCACAGTTGCAACTTGCCTCCATCACATTCTGGAGTGCTGCAATCCAAATCCCAACCATTTGCTGCGTACAAAAGGCTTTTTTCTCAGGCCGACATTGGTCCGACCAGTGTTCTCTGATTCTCGATGCTTATGTTTCTTTTCATCCATGCTGTTCACAGGCCTTGTGATTTTGAGCACTTCTACTAAATCTGTCACGAAAACAACCTGTTTCTCCAATTGAGCCATGTAACTGAAGTCTCTTATCCTTGGAAACATTTCCCATAAATCTTTTATGCGGGAAGCCCCTGGGGACTATAAAGTAAAGCCCCCAAGTTCAAATCGCCCTTCTTTGGCAGGGTCACTCAGCAACTTGAATCAACCCGTGAAAGTGACCTGTCCAAGCTGCCGCATCAACCAAGTAAGTCTCCAGTCAACGCTCGCTACGAGATAGGCGCTCCTAGCTACAAGTCCATACCAGCTTTTGAATCCTGCAGACTCAGGACCTGAACGGAAGGCCATTTGTTCCCCTGACCTGGTGAGCCAGTCCAAAGCTAAGTATAGGCCTTTTAGTGATAGGAATAGTCTAGAAAGTAGAGTTTATGCACGAGTAGTGATTTACTGTGTATAATAAATGTGTTTTGATTTGAATCTTACTAATTGGTGTGTTGAGTTATTGATCATTACTTGAACCTCGTGGCGGTATCATAAAGATACCTGGCGACTCTAGAGCAAAGGTTAAACAAACAGAGCAAATTACGAATTAAGAGCCAACCAAAAGTTAGCAACAAGTCGGCAACGCCCTGATCTGCCATAAAAGAAAGTACTTAGCCCCTGCCACTTCCCACCCCCCGGATGATGGGAACACCCTGTCATGTTAAGCATGTTGAGATAACACGGGCTGCAACTGGATGCAGCTATAACTCAAGTAGACTCCAGACCTTGAGTTTAGTTCAACTTGATTTATTGAACCTGTCACACAGTTAGCACAGTTCTATGCGAGTTCGACACGCTGCGAACCTAGCTGTGATTTCTCTATCCAGACTGAACCAGACTAGCTCTTCTCCACGTGCTGTATGCGTTACGTGATATGTACACTGGACTCAACTCTATAGATGTCACTAGTGGAAAGAGGTGATGTGCGAGTGTCTTGTGCATTTTATAGTGGGAAACCACCTCCCAAGTGTTCTGCCTGCTGATTGGTTATGTCCTGTTCCCTGTGCCCATTAGCTGCCTGTCTGTATCTCATTAAGTGCCTGTCAGCATATCATGACATCTCCCCCTTTGAAAAGTTTTTCTGCAGCCTATGTGAAGGTATTTACATGTGTAGGCTGATAAACTAACATATTTACATGAGATGACAGTAAAAAAAAAAATGCACATATGAGAACAGGGGCGAAATTCTCCCCCAACGGCGCGATGTCCGCCGACTGGCACCAAAGACGGCGCCAATCAGGCGGGCATCGCGCCGGCCCAAAGGTGCGGAATGCTCCGCATCTTTGGCGGCCTAGCCCCAACATTGAGGGGCTAGGCCGACGCCGGAGGGATTTCTGCCCCGCCAGCTGGCGGAAATGGCGTTTGTTTCCCCGCCAGCTAGCACGGAAATGCGGCGCATGCGCGGGAGCGTCAGCGGCCGCTGACAGTTTCCCGGTGCATGCGCGGGAGCGTCAGCGGCCGCTGAAAGTTTCCCGCGCATGCGCAGTGGGGAGAGTCTCTTCCGCCTCCACCATGGTGGAGGCCGTAGCGGAGGCGGAAGGGAAAGAGTGCCCCCACGGCACAGGCCCGCCCGCGGATCGGTGGGCCCCGATCGCGGGCCAGGCCACCGTGGGGGCACCCCCCGGGGTCAGATCGCCCCGCACCCCCCCCCCACCCCCAGGACCCCGGAGCCCGCCCACGCCGCCTGGTCCCGCCGGTAAATACCAGGTTTGATTTACGCCGGCGGGACAGGCAATTTCTGGGCGGGACTTCGGCCCATCAGGGCCGGAGAATTGAACGGGGGGTCCAGACAACCGGCGCGGCCCGATTCCCGCCCCATCTCCGGTACCGGAGACTTCGGCGGGGGCAGGATTCACGGCGGCCAACGGCCATTCTCCGACCCGGCGGGGGGGGTCGGAGAATGACGCCCCAGGTGTCTAATGTGCAAAAATAGAACATAGCAAACAAAACAATTGTTCATAAGTCCAGTCTCTGGGGCTTGCGTCTGATCTGGGTCGACTGCTGGAGAGGTGGTGGCAGAGACGACTGCGCCTTGAAGGGTGGGGTTGCAGCCAGACTGGTGGCCTCATGGTTCGAGGTGTCAGGAGGTGGCACAATAACAGATGGAAACAACGAAGAATGTGGTTGCGGGCAGGCAACTGCGCGCAGGGCCCGCCTGTTGCGCCGCACAACAGAGCCATCAGCCATACGCACAAAGTACGATCGAGGAGCAGCCTGTCGGACAACAACCGCTAGAGCTGACCAGCCTCCATTAGGCAGCTGGATCTGGACCGTATCTGCCGGGGATAGCACAGGCAAATCAGTGGCATGAGCATCATAGCCCTGCTTTTGCTGGTCCTGGAGCTTCTGCAACTTCTGCAGCACTGGGAGGTGATCCAGATCAGGCAAGTGTATGGCTGGAAGAGTCGTCCGCAGGTCCCTGTTCATCAGAAGTTGAGCCGGTGACATGCCGGTAGACAGAGGGGTTGCCCTGTATGCGAGCAGCGCAAGGTTGACGTCAGAAGCAGAGTCCGCAGCCTTGCAGATGAGCTGCTTTACTATGTGCACCCCTTTCTCAACCTTTCCGTTGGACTGCAGGTAATGTGGGCTTGAAGTGACGTGATGAAACTGATATAGCTGGGCAAATCTCGACCATTCCTGGCTGCTGAAGCAAGGACCATTGTCACTCATGACAGTGAGGGGAATGCCTGGAGAACGTCTCCTTACAGGCCTTGATGATGGTCCTGGAAGCTGGAAGTGAGGTCCGAGAGCTTCACAACCTCTGGGTAGTTGGAGAAGTAATCGATGATGAGCACATAGTCACGATCATTGGAGTGAAAGAGGTTGATGCCCACCTTAGACCACGGGGAGGTCACAATTTTGTGCTGAAGTGTCTCCTTACCCTGTGCTGGCTGGAAGCGTTGACAGGTCGGACAGTTGAGGACCATGTTTGAGATGTCCTGACTGATCCCAGGCCAGTAGACAGCTTGCCTGGCTCTGCGCCTCCACTTCTCAACACCCAGATGCCCCTCGTGTATCTGCCTGAGCACCAAGCTCTGAAGACGATGCAATCCAGCTTTAGGAGGATGCCATCAACCACTGTGAGGTCGTCCTTCACATTAAAGAATTGAGGGCACTGCCCTTTCTGACAGCCATCGATGAGGTGGCGCATGACACGCTGCAGAAGCGGTCCTTGGCTGTCTCGTCTCGAATGCGGATCACCTTTTCATCCGCCGCGGGGAGGTTGCTGGCCCACAGCCACACCTGTGATTCGATCTGCTAGACGAATGGAGGTTTCTCGGCGGTGGAGGTGGCTCCCCATTGGCCGGCGGTTGGAGCTTCTGGTCCCACATCCCACAAAAACAAATTTTGAAAAACGGAATAGAAACCAGGTTCTAACCCATCAATTATAAGACCATTTTGGTGCAACATCAAGTGAAGAATAAGCAATATATTTCCAAGTCAGGATGGGTGAGTGACTTGGAAGAGAACCTCCAGGTGGTGGTGTTCCCATGTACCTGCTGCCCCGGTCCTTCTAGATGGTAGTGGTCGTGGGTTTGGAAGGTGCTGGCTAAGGAGCCTCGATAAGTTTCTGCAGTACACCTTGTATATGGCACACACTGCTGCTACTGTGCCTCGGTGGTGGAAGGAATGGAAGTTTCCGGAAGGGATGCCAACCAAGCGGGCTGCTTTGTCCTGGATCGCATCGAGCTTCTTGAGTGTTGAGTGATGAGCTGCACTCAATCCAGGCAAGTGGGGGATAATCCATCACACTGCTGACTTGTGCCTTGTAGGTGGTGGATAGGCTTTGGGGAGTCAGGAGCCTCTGACCTGCTCAGTATTGCACGTGGGCCGCTTCAGTGTCCGAGGAGATGTGAATGGTGTTGAACATTGTGCAATCATAACGAACATTCCCACTTTGACCTTACGTTTGAAGGTCATTGATGAAGCAGTTTGATTTGCAGAGATGGTGTAGCCTTCCATTGTCCCTGGCGGGCAGAGTTCAAATCATCAAAATGAACATTTCTATTTTTGTTCCAATGCCTTCCTCTTTTTCTTGCAAAATTGTTCCTTGTTAGAGTGAACATGTTATTGAATTCCTTTATAAGGGTGGGTAGGGTGCTGAGAATTCGCAGGGTGTTCCTCCAGAGAAGCTGATGGTGGGGGGGGGGGGGGGGGTGGGGGGAGGGTCTAACACTGCCCAATTTCCTCATGTATTACTGGGTGGCCAATGTGGAGAAAGTGTTGGGTACAGAGAGTCAAACACCGTGGGTGAGGGTGGAGGCAAGTTCGTCTGAAGGGCCTTTGGGCCCTGGTAAAGGCACCACTCCTAATCTCTCCAACAAGATGTACCTCAAACCTGGTGGTGATCTCCAGCTTGAAGATTTGGAGGCAGCTCAGACAACATTACAAGCTGAATGCCATGTCATTATTGACTCCTATAAATGGTAACCATTTGTTTCTGCCATCGGGTTTGGATTCAAACACTTTTTAAAATTTAATCTCAGTTTCTGCCAGCAACCTCTACTGTATGGCCTTGTCACCGACTCCCCAAACCAAGCAATCCCTTAGCATATCATTTAGCATTGTCCCAAAGTCAGTGTTCTGCAATTTTCATCAGCCCTGTTATGTAGGTTGCAATGGCCTCCCCTGGAGCCTCCCCATGGAATTGAATTTGAATTGTTGCAAAATGACAGAGGGCTTTGGGTGGTGTGCCCTTTTACTGAATTCACAATCTCTATAAGCGAGCTTGCATTGGGCACGTTTGGGCATGTAAGGCAATGAATTAAATTATAAGTTTGAGTCTCATACATGCTTAACAATATTGTCTTCTTCCCCTCCTCCTCAACTCCAGTTACTCTAAAGAAAAATTCTAGTTGCTCAACATATCACAACCAATCTTCAGCTGAGGCATCAAAAGGATACTCTCCACTGAATATAGGCATGTCTGCAACAATCTTTTACTTTGCAAGCTTGAATTCGACTGGACCAGATTCTGAGCTGATGATCTTGCAAGCATACTTGCTGCTTTCTTTTACCTCGTTGCCAAATGTAGTATTTGGCTCCACCAGTTATGTACAAACAGCTAAAGTTAATTTACACAACATGTTAAGTGCAGAGTAGTGTAGCCTTGATGCTGCCAGCCTGCCTCCTGGATTGCTCTGCTTGCCGATTCTACATGATAACTACCGACTGAACAAGTGGGTAACATGACCCTTCAGTGGATCGCCCCTTAAAAGGGGCCAGGTACTACACGGGGCAATTTCAGCACATTATCCGTGTATCAAGACTTTTCAGGATCTGATGCGCATCTCCAATTTCAACGATCCAGATACTGGAAGATTTGGGTCAACGGGTCATGCAGCAGGAACAGTTCTAAGTTGCAAATCTTACTTTCCGATTCAGCCTTGGAGAGGTTTACTGCCGAGAGCAATGTGGATATGAAAATGAAGTTAAACCAATGATACTCTGCCAATAGCAAAACAAGTCGCTTTTGAAACCCAAAGAGTGAATGTCACTTTTATTTGGAGAGACTGGGCAGGCCTGGATTGCCACATGCCAAAGTCCCAGATTTATGTCATTACTCATGGCTGAAACAATTATATAGTATGATAGCAACATGTCTGCAGATGTCCATAGAATAAAGACACTGCTTTAATGATTCCATGAAGCATAAAGACAACGAGGCGGGACAAGGACTCAGGTTTGGAAACAGAAGAAGAGGGGAAGAAATAATTATGGCGTCAAGCAGAGAATTAAAAAATAGAAGGAATATAAGGAATAAAATTTATACAGAAAGAAATATCAAATAAAATTTGTGTCGACAGCGAGAGGAAAAAAATATATTTGTAAGCTTAGCTCAGTGCCAGAAATTACTTATTCAAACAAAACAAAATACTGTGAATGCTGGAAATCTAAAATTAAAACAGAATGTGGTGGACAAATTCAGCAGGTCTGGCACAATCGGTGGAGAGGGAAACATAGTTAATGTTTCGAATGCAATAGAATTTTTCTTCAGAACTGAGAGGTGCATTACGGACTCAAAATGTTAACTATTTCTCCCTCCACAGATGTTGCTAGACCTGCTGAATTTTTCCACCACATTCTGTTCTTATGCCATAAATTACTCCCCTTCCATTCCTGGTTCGAAGGGAGAGCATGAATCCGAAGAATTTATCAGAAAGTTTGTTCGCTGCTCCACAGAATGCAGCTTTACATTGGGCAAAACACCAAGAAAAACGCAAACAACTGCGCAGGAAAAGAATAAATAAACTAAGATTCGGGATTACATATCAACCCAAGCTCCACCTTGATGAAAATTGTTCTTTTTCACCGTAACCTGCTTAACATTATAGCTTCCAACACGTTATGAAATTCCGTTTGTCGTTTCATTCACAAACGCTCCTCTTACCGATTACAATCATTGTATGGCCGCTGACATATGGCTTACATCAAACAAATCTCTCCGACGAAAGGTGCCTTAACTATGAAGTCGTTGTTGTCTTGACTCAGTTCCTGTTATAATACTGTACCTCAATCTATATATTTGAATTTTACAAAAATACATCACCTGACACACCACTAGGCTAGGCTGACAGTGGCTTCAGAGGTTTATTGGACATCTAAATATCAACAGAAACTAACATTGGTTCACGTATGGATAGGAAAATCTTATTTTCTAAACGTACCCTACCTTCATCGCACTAATCCTTTCAGTATGAATCCAGGAAAGTCGCTGCCGAATTGAGCGTAGCTTACTTATGTTGCTGTCATTGTGTATACTTGTGGATGATGGTTTTAACTTAGGGAACAACAAGCAGTTGCTTGACAGGACCTGAAAATCCAGTTCTCTCACATTGCTTCTTGCCTCCCCTCATTTGTTCACCTTTCTAGCAGGGTATCCAATTACAGTGTAATGCAGCAGCACAATGCCAGTTTGCTAAACATATCACATACCAGCATCTGTATCTGTTTATGCCTGTCTGCTAGACTCCCCAGCCCTATTAACCTGAACTCAATTACCCTTACCACTACACCTTAATGTGAAGATTAACTCAGGAATAGCTCTTATGGATTTACATGGTGTTTTTTTAAAATAAATGCTTTGATTTCCATTGCAAAATCCCCACCACAATTAATTGAAAGCACTTAATTGTTGAGGTGGAGTATTGTTGAAGGTGTCTGGTGATAAGGAAGGAGTTTTATTGAGGGGGCATTAGTAATGAGGTTGGGTCTTGTTAGCTGTCGCCGGGTTTCCGCAGGTAGGGCTATGGACTGGCCTTCAGTAATGAGATTCACACTGAATCACCTCATGCAGCCCTTTGATTTGGCATTGTATTTCTTTTTACTCAAGTCAACATATGTTCAACCAGACCCTACGAGCTGATATCATTAACATTACCAAAAGTTAAAGGCGAAGGGGTGAAACCCGATACGAAAGCGGTGGTGGAGTCTCATTAGGCAGTTGGGCGTTTCCTTCAAGCTAACGCCTAGCAAGTCCTGCAACCAATTAATTAGAGGCTTTTTGATATTAGCCCTGGACAAGTCTGCACCTTCTAAAACCATGCTGAGGCTATAGGCAGCAAACAAAGACAGGGGAAACCATCCGTTTTGGGAGCTGTAATGTCAGAACTGTGTAGCCTGGTATGAACACGGTGACCATATTTCACAGTAAGTGTATGCAAGGCAGCACTGATTGACCTTGTGAGCCTTGATATCGACTTTACCGATTAAAGGAAATCAGATGAGCCAATTTCAGGCTTCATAACTGATGCTAACTACAGCGTCTATTGGCATGACAAGAGAAGACCCCCATGAACATGCTGTTGTAGCCACCTGGGTTGGCCACTTCCGGACTTAAAATGGAGAACACCAAAGGCTGAAGGGAAATTCAGCCAACACAGGCAAAAACTAGCAGGTGCAAGTTTACGGTGTATTAGACTCTGCAAAAACCCAGACAGCATCGATACAAGCAGCCATCTGCATAATAATGTAGCAGCCATCTACATAGTAATGAGCGATCCCCGGGAACAATCAAAACATTTGAGGAAACAAAGCTAAGCCAGACTCCTCGGCGCCAGCAGGAGCCACCACAAAAGAGGTTAACGGACACTTAAAGACCGCCCAACGATCAGGGTACAGCTCCAGTATTGGAGAAATCGAACCAAGCGATTGGGACAAAGTCCAATCACTTGAAACCAGGTACGGGATCCGCCCCAAAAGGCGGGAAGCCCCTGGGGACTATAAAGTAACGCCCCCAAGTTCAAATCGTCCTTCTTGACAGGGTCACTCAGCAACGCGAACCAACCCTCGACAGTAACCTGTCCAGCTGCCGCCAAATAACGTAAGTCTCAAGTCAACGTTCGCTACGAGATAGGTGCTGCAAGCTACCAGTCCATACCAGCTTTTGAATCCCGTAGACTCAGAACCCGAACGAAAGGCCATTTGTTCCCCTGACCTGGTGGGCCAGTCCGAAGCGAAGTATTGGCCTGTTAGTGATAGAAATAGCTTAGAAAGTAGAGTTTATGCAGGAGTAGATTTGACTGTGTGCAAATAAATGTGCTTTGATTTGAATCTTACTAATTGAGTTATTGATCATAACTTGAACTTGAACCTCGTGGCGGTATCATAAAGATATCTGTCGATTCTAGAGCAAAGGTTATAAAACAGTGTAGCACTATTAATTACTCACGAGACGAGAAGAGATGAAGTCAATCAAAGGCTTTATTAAGCAGACTTGTTCCCCAGCAGCTCAGTTACAGAATGCGGCTGCTGGGAAAACCCAGGTTCTTATACTTTGCCTTACTGGGTGGAGCCAGCAGGCGACAGATCCAATCAGGACCCAGTGTCTGTCTACCAATAGCCTCTCGGCATCACAGGTACCGTACTACCCCTGATACATACCACCACATTCACCCCTTGTTAATAAAGAACCCGGCGGGGTGGTGGGTCGCATGGTGGTAGGGGTTTACAAAGCTGGTACTGGAATTATCTTAACACTGTGCTATGCATCGATCTCAACAGTGAACTATTTACACTGCCGCTTTTCTGGGCTATTGAATTATTTACAGATTTTTGCCTTGTCACGCGGATTCCACGAGTCGAGTGGGTGCCCTGGTCATCCTTGTCGATCGTCTCAGCCCCGGTGGTGGTGCAGGTGCTGGCTCGGACACTGTCATCTCTGGGAGCGTCGTGATGTTTGTTCCTATTTCACTACTCTTGGGCGGGCACGGGAGGAGGACCGATCCACCCGGGAAGGGAGCGGCTATGGGGTGCGCCGGCGGGAGGGAGGGGGTGATTGGTGTTGGGGGTGTGTGGGGAGTTCCGGCGGGCGCCAGCTCCCGCAGGGAGACCATGTCCTGTTGGTCGTCGGGGTATGCCAAGTAGGCGTATTGCGGGTTTGCATGGAGAAGATGAACCCTCTCGACCAACGGGTCCGATTTGTGCGCACGCACATGCTTTCGGAGCAAGATGGGTCCTGGGGCTGCCAGCCAGATCAGAAGTGACGTTCCGGAGGAGGACTTCCTAGGGAAGACAAGGAGGCGCTCGTGAGGCGTTTCATTAGTTGTGGTACACAGCAGCAACCGGATGGAGTGGACGGCATCCGGGAGGACTTCCTGCCAACGTAAACTGGGAGACTTCTGGACCGTAGGGCCAGTAGGATGGTCTTCCAGACCGTACCGTTCTCCCTCTCTACCTGACCGTTTCCCAGGGGGTTGTAACTGGTCGTCCTGCTCGAGGCAATGCCCTTGCTGAGCAGGAATTGACGCAGTTCGTCGCTCATGAAGGAGGACCCCCTATCGCTATGGATGTCTGCGGAGAAACCGAACAGTGTAAAAGGTGGTGCAGAGGGCTTTAATGACCGTGGCCGCGATCATGTCGGGACAGGGGATGGCGAATGGGAAACGGGAGTATTCGTCCACCACGTTTAGGAAGTACGTGTTGCGGTCGGTGGAGGGGAGGGGGCCTTTGAAATCCAGACTGAGGCGCTCAAATGGTCGGGAAGCCTTTATCAGGTGCACTCTATCTGGCCTGAAAAAGTGCGGTTTGCACTCTGCGTGGATTTGGCAGTTCCTGGTGGCTCTTCGGACCTCCTCAACAGAGTAGGGGAGGTTGCGGGTCTTCACAAAGTGGTAGAACCGAGTGACCCCCGGGTGGCAGAGGTCCTCGTTGAGGGCTTGGAGGCTGTCTACTTGTACGTTGGCACATGTGCTGCGGGATAGGGCATCGGACGGCTCGTTCAGCTTTCCGGGACGGTACAAGATCTAATAGTTATACTTGGAGAGCTCGGTCCTCCACCTCAAGATCTTGTCGTTCTTAATTTTACACCGCTGTGCATTATCGAACATAAAGGCTACCAACCGTTGGTCAGTGAGGAGAGTGAATCTCCTGCCAGCCAGGTAATGCCTCCAATGTTGCACAGCTTCCACTATGGCTTGGGCTTCCTTTTCCACGGAGGAGTGGCGGATTTCTGAAGCGTGGAGGGTCCGGGAGAAAAAGGCCACGGGTCTGCCCGCTTGGTTGAGAGTGGCCGCCAGAGCTACGTCGGATGCGTCGCTCTCGACTTGGAAGGGGAGGGACTCGTCGATTGCGTGCATTGTGGCCTTTGCGATATCCGCTTTGATGCGGCTGAAGGCCTGGCGGGCCTCTGTCGACAGGGGGAAGGTAGTGGACTGAATTAACGGGTGGGCCTTGTCCGCGTAGTGGGGGACCCACTGGGCGTAATAAGGAAGAAGGCCAGGCAGCGTTTAAGGGCTTTGGAGCAGTGGAGGAGGGGGAACTACATAAGGGGGCGCATGCGTTCAGGGTCGGGGCTATCACTCCATTACGCACCACGTAGCCAAGGATGGCTAGACGGTCGGTGCTGAACACACATTGTTCCTCGTTATAGGTGAGGTTCAGTGCGTTAGCGGTCTCGAGGAATTTGCGGAGGTTGGCGTCGTGGGCCTGCTGGTCATGGCCGCAGATGGTTACATTGTCGAGGTATGGGAACGTGGCCCGCAAACCGTGCTGGTCAACCATTCGGTCCATCTCCCGTTAGAAGACCGAGACTCCGTTAGTGACGCCAAATGGGACCCTTAAAAAGTGGTAGAGCCGCCCGTCTGCCTCGAGAGCCGTGTACTTGCGGTCGCTCGGGCAGATGGGGAGCTGATGGTATGCGGACTTGAGGTCCACGGTAGAAATGACCTTGTATTGTGCAATCCGATTGACCATGTTGGATATGCGGGGGAGAGGGTACGCATCTAGCTGCGTGTACCTGTTGATGGTTTGACTATAGTCTACGACCATCCTCTGCTTCTCCCCGGTCTTTACAACTACCACCTGGGCTCTCCAGGGACTATTCCTGGCCTGGATTATGCCTTCCTTCAGCAGCCGCTGGACTTCAGACCAGATAAACGTGCGGTCCTGGGCGCTGTACCGTCTGCTCCTAGTGGCGACGGGTTTGCAATCCGGGGTGAGGTTCGCAAACAAGGAAGGCGGTTCAAACTTGAGGGTCGCGAGGCTGCAGATAGTGAGTGGGGGTATAGGGCCGCCGAATTGGAACGTTAAGCTCTGGAGGTTACATTGGAAATCTAACCCTAGGAGAGTGGGAGCGCAGAGGTGGGGGAGGACATAAAGCCGATAATTCTTAAACTCTCTCCCTTGCACTGTTAGGTTCGTGATGCAGAGCCCTTTGATTTTTACGGAATGGGATCCCGCTGCCAGGAAAATTTTTTGGGTACTCGGATGGATTGAAAGAAAACAGCGTCTTACCGTATCCGGATGGATAAAACCTTCCATGCTCCCAGAGTCGATCAGGCATGGAGTTTCGTACCCGTTCACCAGCACCGTCATTGTTGCCGTTTGGAGCGTCCGGGGCCGCGACTGGTCCAGGGTCACCGAACCCAGTTGTGGTTACTGCATCGGGGCGTTTTCTTCAGACCCCGTGGAGCCGTCCATGCTGGGGTCCTTGGCTATCAGCCAAGATGGCAGCATTCATGGATCGCACGCGGTCGGGGGGCAGACAAAATGGCTGCGCCCATGGATCGCACGTGTCCGGAGGGTCACAAGATGGCGGCGCCCATCCCCCCCACGTGAAGTCTGGGACCCAAAATGGCGGCGCCCGTTGGCCGCACATGGATCGTTGGGGGGGTTGAGTCTGCTGTCCCCGTTCTCCCCCGGAGATTGCGGCGACCCCTCGGGACTGGCACACCGCCGAATAGTGCCCCTTCTTCCCGCAACTTTTAGATGGCCGAGCGGGCCGGGCAGCGCTGCCGGGGGTGATTCGACTGCCTGCAAAAATAGCAGCGGGGCCTCCCCGGGTGGTCTGGTGCTCTGGCCGCGCAGGCTCGCGGGGGGGTGGGGGTTGCCGGGGAGTCGACGGAGCCCAAGGGGCTGCCGCGCGGTCGGACGTAAGCGCGGGCATTTCGTGAGGCCACATCGAGGGAGGCCGCAAGGGCCGTGCCTCCGTGAGCCCTAGTGAGTCTCTCTCCAGCAGTCGCTGGCGGATTTGGGATGAGGTCACACCTGCCACAAAAGCATCCCTGATTAGGAGCTCCGTATGTTCGTTTGCGCTCACCGATGGGCAGTTGCAGTTCTTTCACAATATCAACAGCGTGCTGTAGAACCCATCCAGCGATTCTCCGGGTATTTGCCGCCTCATCGCGAGTTGGTGGCATGCGTAGACTTGGTTTACGGGCCGAATGTAGACTCCTTTCGGCATGGTGAGCGCCGTCGGGAAATCCTCCGGGTCTTCGATGAGCGTGTAGATCTCCGGGCTCACCCTGGAATGCAGGACCTGCCCGGGGCCGTTCGGAGGTATCCCCCGAAGCACGCTAGCCAGTGTTTAAATACGGCCGCTGAGTTTGCTGCATG
Organism: Scyliorhinus torazame; assembly: GCF_047496885.1. Taxonomy (NCBI): domain Eukaryota; kingdom Metazoa; phylum Chordata; class Chondrichthyes; order Carcharhiniformes; family Scyliorhinidae; genus Scyliorhinus; species Scyliorhinus torazame. Next base: position 71,884,900 of record NC_092721.1, on the reverse strand, counting down.
GGGGCTGATTCGCAGACACTCCGGGGAGATCCGGAGCTCCATAGTCTTTTAAGTCTGCTAAATATATTGTAGCACTATCAATTACTCACGAGACGAGAAGAGATGAAGTCAATCAAAGGCTTTATTAAGCAGACTTGTTCCCCAGCAGCTCAGTTACAGAATGCGGCTGCTGGGAGAACCCGGGTTCTTATACTCCACCTTACTGGGTGGAGCCAGCAGGTGGCAGATCCAATCAGGACCCAGTGTCTGTCTACCAATAGCCTCTCGGCATCCAGGTACCGTACTAACCCTAATACGTACCACCACACAGAGCCAATTGAACCAACCAAAAGTTAGCAACACTGTAGTCTTCAGTCAGCAACAAATAGATGTAGTCAATTGTGCCACCAGAAGCAACTTCTGAACACTTAATCTCTCTGCATCTATCATCTGAGGGAGGTGTCCTCGACATCCTCGTGTTCATAAATCAACCATGAATACCGGAATCTCAGAAAAAGATGGGTTCTATGACTCACTAAATGACTTTCTTAGGCACATTCCAAATTGTGGGATGGTATTCAGCATTGGTGATTTCAAAGCATGTGTTGGCTCAGACAGAGTTTCATGGGAAATGTGCCATGCTCACCAATGGGGTGGGAAAGATAAATGACAATGACGTCTTGAGCTTTGTGCCCTGAATGAACATTGCATCACAAACATTTCAGGGCAAACATTGCAACAAGGTATTATGGCAACATCCAAGATCTGGCCATTGGCACCAACTTGACCTGATTATCACAAGATGTGATCTGCCCAGGGTTCCCCACACCCACACCAATCACAGCGCAGATTGCAACACTGCCCACTCCTCTGTCTGCGACAAAATAAAGGTGCAATCCTGAAAGCTTCACAGCTCCAAACACAATGATCTGTAACACATCGACATCCCTCGTCCGAGAAATTAATTCATAGCAGCACTTTGCATTGATGCTCAACCGATTGTTATTCACTAAAGGCTGATGAAGATTGGAAGTCGTTGGTTTTGATTACTAGCAGCAACAATATTTGGGAAAAGCAAAACCTGCAACAAACGCAGGTTTGAGATATACTCAGCAGTAATGCCATCCTGTCATTGAAGTAAAAAGCAAAGCCTAGCTGATGCACAACTTAAACCCAACAACGAGAACACTGCATGAACTGAAAGAAGCCAAGACAGTCGCACAAAACATTGAGAGATGCTGTACAAATAAATACTGGATCAAACTACGTTGAGAAGTCCAAACTGCCTGTGACAATGAAAATCTATCTACTGTGTATGCTGGGATGAAGAGTGCACTTGGTCCTACCATCGCCAAAGTTGACCCCTGAAATTACCAGTTGTGAGGTAATCACCAGCAGAAGTAAACTAGATGCCCTGCTGGATTGGACAGCACCGTGCTACTCTTCCAGGTGATGGACATCGCCTGCTTTGTGGTTGATGCTCTTCCACAACCTCCCGCCGTGGTCGAGTTGGACAAAGAACCCTCATCACGTGAGCTTGAAAAGGTAATTGATTGCTCAGCAAACAGAGGCACCCGACAAAGATGGAATTCCAGCTGAACTGCTCAAGCGCAGAAATTCTCATCTACTGCCACACCTTCACCACCTGCCACATCTCTATTGGAAGGTAGGATCTGCTCCACAGGACATTATATGAAAACAGTGGTGGCAGAGGAGATTGCAATAGTTACAGGGCATCTTATTCCTTAGCATCACTGGGAAGACCTTAACTGGAGTCATGCTTAAAAAGACTCCCATCGACTTGCAAACAGCATATATCCAGAAGAGCAGTATGGTTTCCCTGCTGCATAGCTGCAGTGGGCATGGTCTTCCCCATTTGTATTGAGTATTGAACAGGGTTACATTTTTACGTTGCTTTTGTAGATTTCAATAAAGCATTCAACACCTTCATCAGGACAGAACAATTAGGAAATTGGGTGATCACTAAAGCTCCTTAGCTTCACTCAATCCTTTTGTGACAATATGCATTGCATTTAACAGCACCACTTCCAACAATCTCAGGGCGAAGACTGGCAAGAAACAGGGCTGTGTCCTACCCCTCTTTAATTGTTATTTTCTTTTCTATGCCCCTTTCCTTTGCCTTTCTTGCAGAAATGGAAGGTGTTTGCTTGCACACTAGGCCAGACGGCAATCTGGAAAATCAGTCCAGACTGACAGCAAAGAGAAAAATTAAGCACATCTTGATCAGAGAACTCCTCTATGCTGATGGTGCCACAGGAGTTGCTCACACGGAAACTCAGCTACAAAGACTCATGGACTGTCTCTCCCATATGTGTCTGCAACTTGTTCTCCCTTACTACAAACGTCAAGGAATCCATGTTACAGGTCAGGATGTCACATCTCCACCCCGATCACTAACTGGCAGGTGCTGCAGTTGCTTGGTAAATTCTGTTGCCTTATGTCCAGCTGGACAGATGATCAGACTCTTGATGCAGAACTGAATACATGCAGGGCATGCTGACACAAGTAATGCAGCTCCCACTTTGGCCAACACCTGAAGGAAGCATTGGAAAACAAACTTTTATGACCAAGCTGATGGTTTAGTGTCTGTCTTCTCAGAACCTTGCTGTATGCCTGTGAAATGGATGACCTACTGCTATCCTAGAAATTTAGAAAAAGGGAGCAGGAGGAAGCCATTTGAGCATGCTCCGCGATTCATGATATCATGGCTGAGCATCCAACTCAATAGCCAGAGACTGGAAGAAAGGAACATTGATCTTTGCCGTTTACGGTTCATTCTGGACATTTCATGGAAGGACAAATTCATGAATGCAGTAGTCCTGCTGAAGGCAAATCTCCAAGTATATTGGCACTCATCAAGCAGAGGCCATTTTGGTAGTTCAGCAAGATATACAGGCTGGAAAATAGATGTATAGACATAGGTTGGGTGGCGATGGGTGGGGGGGGGGGGGGGGAGGGGGGAGATGGTTTAGCTGGAGCCAGAACACAAGCAGGACACACAAAGTGCTGCTTGGAAACAAAACATGAAGGCCCTTGTCATTTATTTTCACACCTGGGAGGCACTACCTGATGACAGAGGAAAATGGCGACATCACCTGTTGGCCACCATTGTCACCATGAGGATCACTAATGTTACAACCAGTTGAGGAGGGGTCAAATAGCTCCCCTCTTTTCCTACACCATATTTGATCCTAACAGGGGTTTTTAATAAATTTTAAGGATATGTTTGCCAATTCTGTAAGTATTTAACTGCTTATGCGCTAGGATCCTAAAATAACTGGACAGGCTTTTATTAGGTTCACGTGGTGCCAAGTCTGCGTGGACATGGCCCAGGTTCCGCACCATCCCCTTGTTGAGGCAAAGCTTCCTGTGGCACATCCTGTCCATCATCTATTTGAAAGGCCAGCAACGCCTGTACTGCTTGGACCATTGCCTGCCTCCCCCTCTGGGTCCCTCCCTGACCTGATGGGCGGCCAGGTCCTCAGGGTGTGGGGCAGGGCTCTGCACATGGGCTGCCCCGCCTTGAGCCTCTGTCGACACTGCAGCCACGGACTTCTCCAGTGCCTGGCTGCCTGGCCTACAGCAGCACCACAAGGACAGCCTCTGTGCGATCCAAGATATCATCCAACCGTGTAATATTTGTAAGGAATTGGAGAAGGCGAGAGACTGGCGACCAAAGGTGTCTTCCATCCTGAAACCATCCATTCCCCCATTGCTACCCCCTCATCCCCCAACACCACCGCACATCCACTGCCATCCGACACGCCCTGTCCACACATTCCTGGCTGCAGGGGGGCCCCTGGTCACCGGACCCCAGACCTGTGCCCCAGCCACCCGTATGTAACGTTACCTGGACCTGCCACTAGTCCACTCCCCAGTGCACATATCCACCCTCTGGTCACGGAAGTGTTTGGATGTTGGTTGCTGTATGTGTGGTGTTGCCTCCTGCAGTGCTCAGGCACACTGTCCAGGCATCACAGTTTGATTGGGATGCTAAGCAATAACTCTCATATGCTACATAGCCTGCCTATCACAGGAATCCACTTGGGAGATGTGAAGTGCCCACTCAACTACGATTGCCAATTCCCGATGAGCAATAACCTTCAGCCGCGTGGAAAGGGTTGTCCCCGTAATGTGCACACATGATCCAGGGGTGGGCATGGCAGACCCATGGGCACGGAGACACCCACCCCATCCCACCCCAGTGGCGACCCCCCACTGATGGCACTCCCCCCTCCCCCCACTGCGCCCACCCCACAGCTCTCTTCCCCCCACCCCCTCTCCCAATTGCCCTCTTTCCCCCCACCCCCCTCTCCCAATGGCTCTCTTCCCCCCCCCCACCCCCCTCTCCCAATGGCTCTCTTCCCCCCCCCACCCCCCTCTCCCAATGGCTCTCTTCCCCCCCCCCCACTCCCCCCTTCCCGACGGCTCTCTTTGCCCCCGCCCCACATGAGCATTGGCGCAGCATCCTCAGTGCCCTCGGCTGACTGCCTGGGAGCAAAGATGGCTACTCATCTCCTCGGATTGGCACTGGAGCACAGCATTGACTTTGTTCGTATACACACGAACACGCACACATCCCTCAGCTATTGGTCACAATGGTATCAGCCATTAAACAAGAAAGAACTTGAATTTATATACTGTTCTTCACAACGCCAGGACATTCTGAATATTTCACAGCCGATGAAAGTACTTTGGAAGTGTTGCCACTGTTGTAATGCAGAAAGAGACCAGATAGTTCTGTGTAAATTATCTTAAACGATATACGACTTGATAAATGGGATGCCTGCTCATTGCCTCATGCAATCAGGATCCTGGTTAAGCTCAGCAGCACCAAGTAGCTGACAACCATGGACTTGAAGTAAGCTCTTTGGCAGGTGCCACTTAGCACAGTGGGCCAGTTACACTGTGCATCTGCTGCACTGTCTGAACCGCACAACTCTACAGTCATATCTCTTTGAATGAAAAATGTTCCAGCAGCTGATAGATTCCATCCTAACAGAGTTTGGCATGATGCTAACATATTGCTGATGGGGCTATTCTCAACAGGTATGTGAGGGACACTTAAATTATGTCTCCAATACATAAACCAGTCAAGCAAAGCTTGATTTTTATGCTGCGTGGTAAAAACCTACTGCAGCTAAATTCCTCTGTCTTGATATTATAACCTGCCCAAATCCTATTGGCTGGAGATAATTGGTTATCCCATGTTACTTGATGAATATAAGCTCCCCCAATGAGAGGGGTAGGGGTGGGGCAATCATTAGCAGCGCAACTGTATAAATCGAGCTGGCCAGTGTGGTATGAGCTAGAGAGGGAACCATTAGTGAACTACTGGCCCTGTGTACATAGCTTTGCAAATAAAGTTACTTTCTGTTTGACTCTACAAACCTGTGCTGGGTTCTTCGTGGCCCTCACAAAACTTTCCCAATCAAGATGCTCACCCTTTTGGAATTATTTCTGTGTTTCCAGGTGGCACTGGAAAGTACTAATGCAAACTTGATGTTAATATCAAAATGGGATTAATAACACTTCTGGAATCAATGGAAAAGGTTAGGGCAGGACACCTAGGAAACTCCCTACCCTATTGAATAAGGAGACAAAAAATTGTGCTGGTAAAATTGCATTAAATTATTTTATCCACAAACTGGGATTGAAGAAAATGTGAAACTCCAGAACCTTTTTAGATAGCACCACAAAGTGGGGCAGGTTTAAGATGCTGGTGTCAGCATTGGCAGCATTCTCGCTTACGAGTCAAAGGCTGTGGGTTTAAGGCCACCTCCAGAGACTTGGGCACATAATGAAGCTGACACTTCCATGCAACACTGAGTGGTGGGGATATGGGGTGGAGTTGGTGCTGCATGGTTGGGGGAGGGGGAAATGGGCGGGCGGTAGGGGCAAGTCACCAGGCCATCTGCCCTTTCAGGTGAATGTTAAAAGTTTCCATGACACTTTTCAAAGACCAGGCAAGATCGCACAGGTGTCTTGGTCAATATTTACTCCTCAATCAACATCATTTAAAAAACAGGATTAAATCGGTCATTACCACATTGCTGCTCATGTTTCCCAACACCACAACAACGATCATACTTAAAGAGTGCTTCTTAGGCCAAAAAGTGCTTTGGAACATGTAGATGTCATTAAAGGTGCTATATATTTGACGGTGTCCTTTCCTTGGACTTTTGGAGCCCGAGTCCCAGGAAGACGCTGCTCCAGTCTATGTTGTTATGGTCGGGACATGAATGAAAATGAAAATCGCTTATTGTCACAAGTAGGCTTCAAATGAAGTTACTGTGAAAAGCCCCTAGTCGCCACACTCCGGCGCCTGTTCGGGGAGGCTGTTACGGTCAAACTGATCCTGTCTCCTTCCAAGTTCATCTGCAGAAATAGGAGGTGATTGACTGGACAGCTTCTGGCTGCCATCATCAGGAGTGAGCACATTAACATGAGGCATACTGTTAGCATGATACTTGTACCAGGCCCTACATTTAACAGCCTAGTTGACCAGCTGAAGGGCAAAACAGACAGTAGCATTTGGAAACCCAAAAAGTTAGCACTCCTTTTTACTGAGCTACGATTTGCAGGATATTCATGTGAAATCTTGCAGCTGAATACCCAATTTTTGCGACTGGAGGCAATTTTCTGGTCCCATCTGCACAATGGGAGCTGAGAGAAGGGGATTTTTAAAAAAAATTTTTTAACCCATGGGACTTTTTGATTGAACAGCAGAGAAATTCTCCTAGCATCCTGGTCAACATTCATCCCTCGATCAATACCTTCAATATAAATTAACGGGTAATACTTGTTGTTATTTGTGAGAATTCGCTGTTTGCAAATTGACTCTTCTGTTTATCTATATAAACACAGGGACTACACTTCCAAACCATCCATTGGCCGTGAACTTCTTTCGAATGTCACGGGGACGTGATGAGCAATAAAAGTTAATGATTTGTTTCTGCAGCAAACTTTAGTTAGAACTTTTCCAGTGAACCGTTTACTTTTAAAGGGATAGTAAAGAATTTTACTGCATGCAATGGGCACCACATTGCTGAATGTGAAACGTGCTGAATGTGACACCTTACTTACACACAGACCAACTTCACGCTGCAATTAATACTATATACTCGAGTATGAGATAGCCTATCTATTGGGGTTTGGTTACACCAACGGGATTTAATGATGGCAGCACTGCCCCTTTAATAGGGCTGAGACCGCTACCAGATCTGTAAAACCTACAGGATCTGAACAACACACTACAAACTACCAACAGCACCTAAATATAGCAAGCTGTATTTCCAAAGTGTATATGTTATGAGAGGGCACGTTTGTCACTTACATTCCCTATCTGAGCTTACTTCCTGTCAGTTAGACCACTAACAGCATATGAGCGAGCAGCTTTCACAGATTCTGTATTCGCCACAAAATACAAATTGACATTTTTGCGCACTGTAGACTTTCAGGTAAACAAAGTGGTGCATCAGGAAATCTCGCCGAATTATCTTTGCGCTGATCTGCAAAATCACCTAGGAATTTATATACATTTACCTCCCTCTGGTGTCATTTCCAAATGATCATTTGTTTATAGTTACACGTGTGCCCCTTTCAGCAGCTGGAGTTATGACCAGCGTGTAAATACATTTATTGTGAAAGTCAGTCTGAATTTTAAGCGAGTCTCCCAAAACCTGCACAACATTATTCTCCTTCTGAATTCCCTTGAGAAGTAACCAAGGTAACTGGAAACAAAAAGGATGGTTAATAAGTCACTGAGGTTGTTCCTGTTCACTCATTGAACATATTTGAATGATTAATGAGTTATATAAAATGAGTTAAGGGGAGGACTTCAATGACTGCTCCACAGAAATATGGTTTCTGTAGATAAGCATCTCTTTCATTGCGTTTATGCACCATGTCAAAGCATGGGAGCTAAAAGAACTTGCAAATCTGCTCAGTTATAAAACAGCAATGTAGTATAGCCAAACAAAGTGGTGTGCAACAATGCTTTTCTTTTCCAGCAAGAATTTAAGTTTGTAAGGAAGAAGGAGAAACACACCAGTTCCCCCATAATAAAACTCCAAATTTGCTGGCCAGGAAATTTAAGTTTCAGCAAATATGTCCAACAGCAATAGCAGGAAGGTCTGGAGGTGCATGAATCACCTGGACCGGATGGACTACACCCCAGGGTTCTAAAAGAGACAGCTGAGGGGATTGTGGAGGCATTGGTGGGGATCTTTTAGGAATCACTGGAGACAGGAAGGGTCCCAGAGGACTGGAAAGTGGCTAATTTTGAACCGTTGTTTTCAGAAGGGGGGGGTGGGGGGGGGGCAGAAGATGGGAAATTATAGGCCGGTTAGCCTGACTTTGTTCATTGGTAAGATTTGAGAGTCCACTATTAAAGATGAGATCACAGAGTACTTGGAAGTGCTTGATAAAATAGGACTGAGTCAGCACGGCTTTGTCAAAGAGAGGTTATGTCTGACAAATCTGTTAGAGTTCTTTGAGGAGGTAAAAAGGGAGCTGGACAAAGGAGAACCAGTGGATGTGATTTATTTAGATTTCCAGAAGGCCTTTGACAAAATGCCGCATAGGAGAAGGTTAAATAAGTTAAGAGCCATGGTGTTAAGGGTAAGATCCTGGCATGGATAGAGGATTGGCACTGGCAGAATGCAGAGAGTGGGAATTATGGGGTCTTTTTCAGGATGGCAGCCGGTGACTAGTGGTGTGCCTCAGGAGTCTGTTCTGGGACCACAATTTTTCACAATATACACTAATGATGATCTGGAAGCAGGAACTGAAGGCACTGTTGCTAAGTTTGCAGATGATACAAAGATTTGTTGGGGGACTGGTAGTATTGAGGAAGCAAGGGGGCTGCAGAAGGATTTGGAGAGGCTAGGAGAGTTGGCAATGAAGTGGCAGATGAAATTCAAGGTGGAAAAGTGTGAGGTTATGCACTTTGGAAGAAGGAATGGAGGCATAGACTATTTTCTAAATGGGGAAATACTTAGGAAATCAGAAGCACAAAGGGACTTGGGAGTCCTTGTTCATGATTCTCTTAAGGTTAACGTGCAGGTTTCAGTTGGCAGTTAGGAAGGCAAATGCAATGTTAGCATTCGTGTCGAGAGGGCTAGAATACAAGAGCCGGGATGTATAAAGCGGTATATGGCTCCGGTCAGACCCCATTGGGAGTATTGCGAGCAATTTTGGGCCCCGTATCTAAGGAAGGATGTGCTGGCCTTGGAAAGGGTCCAGAGGAGGTTCACAAGAATGATCCCTGGAATGAAGAGCTTGTCATATGAGGAATGGTTGAGGACTTTGGGTCTGTATTCATTGGAGTTTAGAAGGATGAGGGGGGGATCTTATTGAAACTTACAGGATACTGTGAAGCCTGGATAGAGTGGACGTGGAAAGGCTGGTTCCACTCGTAGGAAAAACAACTAGAATCAGAGGACACAATCGCAGACTGAAGGTACGATCCTTTAAAACAGAGATGGAGGAGGAATTTCTTCAGCCAGAGGGTGGTGAATCTGTGGAACTCTTTGCCGCAGAAGATTGCGGAGGCCAAATCACTGTGTCTTTAAGACAGAGATAGATAGGTTCTTGATTAATAAGAGGATCAGGGGTTATGAGGATGAGAAAAATATCAGCCATGATTGAATGGCGGAGCAGACTCGATGGGCCGAGTGGCCTAATTCTGCTCCTATGCCTTATAGTCTTAATAGCACGAAGTTACTGGAGTATAAAGTCGCCATCACCCCAGATGACCATAGGCTGCTTTCCCCTTTGAGGGGGGAGAGCAGATTGGTGGTGATTTAACCCGACGATAGCCCCACCTTAGGTGAGGGGTAAGGTGGAGAAGGTGGGGCCTTCATCATTGGCCTCAGCTGGTACGGGAATTGAACCTGCACTGTAGGCCTCACTCTGCATCACAAACCAACCGCCCAGCCAACTGAACTAAACCGGCCCCCAGTTCAGTACCATACTGAACAAGTGAAAGCAGGCAAGTCAACTTGAAGTATGTTATGGGCCAGGGTTTAGAAAACTTCAAAAGTATATCGTGGAGTTCACCTGATGTATAACTATTTATTGATTCTGGGTACAATGAGCACAAGAGCCTGCCTTTCAGGTGTTATTCAACAGAGTTCAGAGGCGCTTTTCATCAAAAAAACAAGCTTTATTCTAAGAATTTAGTTAACATTTGTATAAACACACACAGCAAGAATGTTTATCAATTACAAACACAAAGACCCGACACAGCTGCAGTAACCCATGTATAACCCTTAATGAATTCCCCCTTAACTGTTCCAATTCAATAACAAAATCCAAGTAAAACCAGAAATGCCTTTTCAAAGGTGTGACCCAGCACACGGCATTCTTACTGGTATAAGACTCGTTAGTGATACTCTGTTCTCGTTTTCAAACAGCAGGTTTGAATTCCTTCCAGAAAGCAATTAGATATTTTAAGTTATCAAGTCGTCTGGAAACAGTCTTTAAAATGAAGATAGAGAGACACTTCTTTCAACCGATGCAGTTCAAAACTAGTCCAAACTCAAAGTGAAAGTAAAACCCAGATCCACAGCCCAGCTCCACCCACACAATGACATCATTGAAGCCATGTGATAAGACAAAAACATTTCTTAAAGGGACACTCCCATGGCAAGTATAAGGCTTCATATTTCATTTCCCTTGCACAGTGCAGGTAAAATCTATCCTTACTATTTATCAGGAATGTCAGAGAGAGAGTATACTCGGGTGCAGTGGGGAACTTTGTATTTTTGGAGGCAAGAATACAGTCAATTCGTGTCTGCATGGAATCAAATAGGCAATGTATATACCCAGATTTAGAAGCTAAGATATGAATCATGGGCTAAAACTACATTTTTCCTCATTAATAGGTTTTATACTTCCACATAAACTCAGCCTTTTCATCCTCAAGGCAGGAATCACGAATCAGGTATTTCCTGATTTTGCAATCTTGTCTCTTGCCCAACAGTGACTGCCCATGCCATTTTCATGGCAGGGTGGCAGAGATGGGATGAAGTCAGGTCCATCACATATGGAAGCAGGTATGAGGTGGGAATGAAGGCAGACAAAGCCAAGGTTTCCATGTTGTAATGCTTGCCTCCTTCCACTAGTTTTGTACATGAGTGTTAGGCACCCTCATCTCCCACCCTTTGCCCCACCTCCGCTACCCACTTCTTACCCTTCCTCAAATCCCCCATTTCCCCGCACACCTGCATGCTCCTATATGCCCTCAATAACCTCCATGCCACTTTCTATGTATCCACAATGGACAAAACCTCTGAGCCCTATAATATCAGTGGAAGGTCTTTGAGATGCTCATGAAACTGTCAAATTTTTTTTTAAAAACCCACTCAAAGATCTCATCAAAAAGGCTCATAATAGTGTCAAACACATCTATTCAAACTGCACTTGAAAAAGTCTCATCCTATTAAGTGCTCATTAAATTATCAAAACTAAGTTTATGGTCACCTCGATAGTCGTATCAATAACTGCGACTGAGCTGAATCCATTAAAGGTGTTTGGAGCTCAGACAAGCATTCATCATGGGATCACATTGCACATTTCGGTCAAAGTCTCCGAAGCTGAATTAAAAACATTTGACATAGTAGAATAGATGCTCATCTATTGCAGTGTTTCAAAGGCTCAACTGGACTGTCAAAGAAAATATTAATTTGCAGGGGAAATAGACATTAAAACCAAATCAGCTCGGAGATGTTATGAATCCTCTGTCTACCAGCCACAAGCCAAACTCCATGGAAATAATGGAAAAAGTCAAAATGTGCTGCTCCGCAATGGCTCGCTACCTGTATCCATAGCTCCGCCCTGAAATATTCCACACAGAGGCCCACCGACCTCTGTTCCGAAACAGAGGGAGGCATAAAAATCAAGCAGTACTAAGGGTGTGCTACACTGTCAGAGGTGCCATCTTGCTGATTAGATATTAGATTGAGGCCCCATCTACTTTCTCAGAGGGGCATAAAAAAAAATGGCACTGTTTCAAAATACAGAGTGCAAATTCTCTCGTGTCCTGGCTAGTATTTGTCCCTCAACCAACATCACTAAAATATAGATTATCTGGTCATTAACTCAATACTGTTTGGTGGACCTTGCCGTGCATAAATTGGCTGACATTTTCTACATTACAAAAGTGACTGCATCTCATTTAGGATATCCTGAGATTGTTAAAGGCACTATATGAATGTGAGTTATTCTTTCTGTTCAATCATTCTTTATTGGAATTTTGTGAACAATGTACAATCTGCATTGATGCGCCACCTTCATTATCAATATATATTGGCCGGAACTATCGGGCATTCAAGCCAGTAGGATCGTCTGGTCTCTCTGATGGTGCACCCCTGCTGCAGGTTTCCCAGCCGTGAGGGGTGCATTCAATAGGAAACACCATTGCTAACGGCGGAACCAGATGATTCTACCAATAGCTGGCCACCTCAGCTGCCACAAAACACACAGCGGGTTGCACAGAAAAATCCCGCCCATTATATTTAATCCTCCTTCATGAGAATTCAATAGTTGATGAGAAAATAATTCCCCTCATAAATGCATTATTAATACAAACGGACAAAAATTCCCCCATTTATAAAAGAATAATTGGTACAGCATAAATTAACTCATTCAACCACTGACAGGTGATCCTGATGTTATCCTTAAATGAGCAAATCTATCTCAGACCATAAGGTCCTGGTTTCAGATTGCAGCAAATGATTCATAGATTCATAGAATTTACAGTGCTGAAGGAGGCCATTTGGCCCATCATGTCTGCACCAGCCCTTGGAAAGAATACCCTATCCAAGACCACACCCCCACTCTAAGGGCAGCACGGTAGCATTGTGGATCGCACAATTGCTTCACAGCTCCAGGGTCCCCGGTTCGATTCCGGCTTGGGTCACTGTCTGCACATCCTCCCCGTGTGTGCGTGGGTTTCCTCCAGGTGCTCCGGTTTCCTCCCACAGTCCAAAGATGTGCAGGTTAGGTGAATTGGCGATGATAAATTGCCCTTAGTGTCCAAAATTGCCCTTCGTGTTGGGTGGGGTTACTGGGTAATGGGGATAGGGTGGAGGTGTTGACCTTGGGTGGGGTGCTCTTTCCAAGAGCCGGTGCAGACTCGATGGGCCAAATGGCCTCCTTCTGCACTGTAAATTCTATGATATGATCCCCGTAACCCAGTAACCCCACTTAAACTCACTATAGCATAGCCAATCCACGTAACCCGCACATCTTTGGACTGTGGGAGGAAACCGGAGCACCCGGAGGAAACCCACGCAGACACGGGGAGAACGTGCGGACTCCGCACAGGCAGTGACCCAAGCCGGGATTTGAACCTGGGACCCTGGCGCGGTGAAGTAATTGTGTTAACCACCATGCTGTCCACTATGAAGTATCATGGCTCAGAGTGTCATAAAATTTATACAATTCAGAAATGAAGAAGAATAAATAGAACACTACTCGCTCAACTCAAACAAGAGCATTAATAAAAATAGGGCATTCAGTCTCTCGAGTTTATTCCACCATTTAATTAGATGTCAGATCAGCACCTCCACTCAATTTATCGGTCTTTATTCCACATCTTTTTACACCTTTATCCAATAAAAATCTACCTATCACAGTCTTGAAAATTTTAATTGTTCAAAAATCCACAGCATTTTGGGGTAGAGTTCCAGATTTCAACTACCCTTTGTGGAAATAAAGGCTTCTTGATTTTGTTTAGATTATAAGATTATGTCCCCTCATTCTCCCACCAAGGGAAATAACTTCTATGTATCCTTTTAAATGTCTTCAATATTTTAAACAAACTATGAACATCGAATAGGTCGCTGATTCCCTTGTGGGATCCAAAGTAGATCAAATCCTGGGTCCAAAAGCACAAATGGCAAATGACACTGGATCACAGTGATAGGGATAATTGTCAACAGATGGGAATTGCAAAGTTCTGAGGGAAGTTAATTTACCTCAATACATTGGTGATGCTGCGTGTATCGGTGGAGAGATGTGCAGTTCATGGGATCTATGAAGCACCGCCTAGTAGTAAGGATATATCCAACAGCAGGCCTCTGCCAAAATAGTGATGCTCAAATAAATATGCGCAAATTTAACATGTTATGAATATACCAGAATGCGGTACATTTTAAGGTCAAAAACTGGAAACAGCAAACACACACTCAGCATATTAATATGACTTGGCTTTGTCTGGTATTTTAGCAAAGTTATTCACCCATTTAAAATCAATATCTGCAATTTTAATGTAGACATTAATTTAAAAGGACGCACGGTGGTTAGCACTGCTGCCTCACAGATCCAAGGTCCCGGGTCCAATTCTGGTCTCGGGTGACTGTCTGTGTGGAGTTTGCACTTTCTCCCTGTTTCGGTGTGGGTTTCCTCCGGGTGCTCCGGTATCCTCCCACAGTCCAAATGTGTAGGTTAGGTGGGTTGGCCATGCTAAATTGCCTTAGTATCCAAAAGGTTAGGTGGGTTGCTGGTTAATGGGTGGAGGTGTGGGCTTAAGTCGGGTGCTCTTTACAAGGGACAGTGCAGACTCAAGGGGCCGAATGGCCTCTTACTGCACTGTAAATTCTATGACAAAAGAAAATTGGTATTAGAAATTGGGCATAAAACAGGCACAAAGCATAGAAATTTAGCATGGGATTACCTGTTATCTTGTAGGCACTCATCTCACTGCGAAACCCATGGGGTTCTTCATTTACATGTTGTGGACCGATTTAGGAGATCAGTCCCCTCAATACAGCAATGAGGGGTTAATTTAAAAGTTGCATTCGAACATTAGTCAGCTCTTGAGCCAGTCCTTCTGGTGATTTGTCAACAGCTCCTGAGGCTGTCAACAAGAGGAGAGCTCGGTGGAGTAAAAGTTCTCTCCGACTCCATAACAGACACATTTAGCCACCCATGCCAATTCGCCCAAGCACTTAGCTAGGGCTGCTGTCAGAATCGGCCCGACAGGGAATTCATTGCTGTCAATGGAAGTGTGACCAGTGCCGGCAGGGTGCTGATGTTGGCGGATCAATTTCCAGTTAATTACACCAATAGTTTGTGGAGTTGAAATTCAACATCAAAGGAAGTACTAAACGTTGGAATCACACGAATTGCCTGTTGTATGTACTGCTTGATACAAGCTAAAACTAGAGCATGGATACAACAGGCACCCAATAGGCTAGGAGGCATGGAGTGACAGATTACCACTATAGTTCCTTTCTATCCAGCAAATACAAATCTACCCTACAATTATGGGAAATACAGCAAGCGGCAAAAATTTATATTTTCACAGAGTGGTGGTACTGGGTGAGGATGCTACGAGAGAGCTAGCTGCTGCCCCAGAAAATATGTGATCTGGATTAGAATATTCATAGAATACTCAACAGAAACTAACTAATCAAAACCACTTAGTGGGAACAGTTCAAATTGGATGCCCATTTTAGACTTCATCTGATAGAGGGTAAATTGAACGGGGTTTAAATGGGAATCATAAGTGGACTGGGCCTATCCCACTCTGCCAGGTCAGTTGCTGTCTTGATATTTTGCATTTTAGAAAAAACACAAAAATACTACGCTGGTTAAATTGCTACTGAGAATCCTCTCACTGCGAGTTACAGGATTAGGGTGCTGACTGCGAGAAAATCATACCACGATAACTTGATTATTTTTTAAAAAATATATTTTCATTAAGAATTTTTCAATAACAATATTTTCCACCTTACAAACAACCCCCCCCCCCCCGTAACAAAGAAAAGAAAAAGAACTCGCGTGGCAAGACATGAACATGGCAAGTCAATAAAATACAGAACTTTGTACATTGGATTCTTCCCGTACATGTCAGTTTCCAGATCGTTCATGTGCTTTGTTACTCACATGCCCCCCAAAGGAACCCCCTCCCCCCCCCTCCCACGACCGATGTCCCCCCCCACCCCCCCTGGGTTGCTGCTGCTGCTGTCCGACCTTCATCTAACGCTCCGCGAGATGGTCTAGGAACGGTTGCCACCGCCTGTAGAACCCCTGCGCAGACCCTCTCAAGGCAAACTTTATCCTTTCCAACTTGATAAACCCAGCCATATCATTTATCCAGGCCTCCACGCTGGGGGGCTTCACCTCCTTCCACATTAGCAAGATCCTTCGCCGGGCTACTAGGGACGCAAAGGCCAGAATGCCGGCCTCTTTCACCTCCTGCACTCGCGGCTCGTCCACTACTTCAAATAGTGTTAGCCCCCAGCTTGGCATGACCCGGACTTTCACCACCTTAGATACTGTTCCCGCAACTCCCCTCCAGAACCCCTCCAGTGCCGGGCACGACCAAAACATATGGACATGGTTCGCCGGACTTCCTGAGCACCTCCCACATCTGTCCTCCACCCCAAAGAACCTACTCAGCCTCGCCCCCGTCATATGCGCTCTATGAACCACCTTGAATTGTATCAGGCTAAGCCTGGCACAAGAGGAAGAGGAATTAACCCTACTGAGGGCATCAGCCCATAGCCCTTCCTCAATCTCCTCCCCCAACTCCCATTTACCCTTCAGCTCCTCTACCAAAGCCTCCCCCTCTTCTTTCATCTCCTGGGATATCGTCGACACCTTGCCCTCCCCGACCCATGCCGCCTCACAAACGCCCTCACTTGCATGTACCTGAAAGCGTTTCCCGGGGGGTAGCCCAAACTTCTCCTCCAGCGCCCCTAAGCTCGCAAACGTCCCGTCAATGAACAGGTCCCCCATTCTTCTAATCCCTACCCGATGCCAGCACTGAAATCCCCCGTCTATCCTTCCTGGGACAAACCGATGGTTGTCTGTGATCGGGGACCACACCGAGTCTCCCGTCACACCCCTGTGCCGTCTCCACTGCCCCCAGATCTTTAGCGTTGCCGCCACCATGGGGCTCGTGGTATACCTTGTCTGCGAGAGCGGCAGCAGTGCCGTCACCAGCGCCCCCAGGCTCGTTCCTTTGCAGGACGCCATCTCCAACCTCTTCCACGCCTCCCCCTCTCCCTCCATCACCCACTTACGGATCATTGCCACGTTGGCTGCCCAATAATAACCACCCAGATTCGGCAATGCCAACCCTCCTCTATCTCTGCTACGCTCCAAGAACCCCCTCCTTACCCGCGGGGTCTTGCTCGCCCACACAAATCCCGTAATGCTCCTGCTTACCCTCTTAAAAAAGGCCTTAGTGATCACAATTGGGAGGCATTGGAATATAAAAAGAAATCTCGGCAGGACCACCATTTTAACCGACTGTACCCTACCCGCCAGCGAGAGTGGCAACATGTCCCACCTTTTAAAATCCACCTCCATCTGTTCCACCAACCGCGTCAAATTAAGTTTGTGCAGTGCCCCCCAGCTCCTAGCTACCTGAATCCCCAAGTATCGAAAGCTCCTTTCCGCCCTCCTCAACGGTAGGTCGTCTATCCCTCTTCCCTGGTCCCCCGGATGGATCACAAAGAGCTCACTCTTTCCCACATTGAGCTCATAGCCCTAAAAGTCTCCAAACTCCCGTAGGATCTGCATTACCTCAACCATCCCCTCCACTGGATCCGCCACGTACAGCAACAGGTCGTCTGCGTACAGCGACACTCGATGTTCCTCTTCCCCTCGAACCACCCCCTTCCATTTCCCCGACTCCCTTAACGCCATGGCCAAAGGTTCAATTGCTAATGCGAACAGCAGAGGGGACAGGGGGCACCCCTGCCTCGTCCCTCGATACAGCCGGAAATACTCCGACCTCCGCCGGTTCGTGACCACACTCGCCACCGGGGCTTTATACAGGAGCTTAACCCAACTGATAAACCCTCCCCTGAACCCAAACCTCCTCAACACTTCCCAGAGATACTCCCACTCTACCCGATCGAAGGCCTTCTCCGCGTCCATGGCTGTCACTATCTCCGCTTCTCCCTCCACCGATGGCATCATTATCACATTTAGGAGCCTTCGCACATTAGTATTTAACTGCCTACCCTTTACAAATCCCGTCTGGTCCTCGTGAATCACCCCAGGGACACAGTCCTCAATCCTCATGGCCAACATTTTTGCCAGCAACTTACCATCTACATTAAGGAGCGAGATCGGTCTTTATGACCCACATTGCAGTGGGTCCTTATCCCGCTTCAAGATCAAAGAGATCATCGCCTCCGACATTGTCGGGGGCAGGGTTCCCCCCTCCCTTGATTCATTGAAGGTCCTTACCAGCAACGGGGCTAACAGGTCTACATACTTCCTGTAGAACTCCACCGGGAACCCATCCGGCCCCGGGGCCTTCCCTGCCTGCATGCTCCCCAGTCCTGTAACCAGCTCCTCCACCCCAATTGGCGCCCCCAAACCAGCCACCTCCTGCACTTCCACCCTTGGGAACCTCAACTGATCCAAGAATCGCCGCATCCTCTCTTTTCCCCCTTGGGGCTGGGACCTATACAGTTCCTTGTAAAAGGCCTTAAAAGCCTCATTCACTTTCCCTGCACTCCGCACCGTAGTTCCCCTGCCATCTTTGACTCCACCTATTTCCCTCGCTGCCATCCTCGCACGGAGCTGGTGTGCCAGCATCCGACTCGCCTTCTCCCCATATTCATATATCGCCCCCTGTGCCTTCCTCCACTGTGCCTCTGCCTTCCCTGTGGTCAACAGGTTGAACTCCGTCTGGATACTTCGCCTCTCCCTGAATAGTCCCTGTTCAGGGGCCTCTGCTTATCTCCTGTCCACCCTTAAAATCTCCCCCACTAACCTCTCCCTTTCCCTGCCCTCTCTCTTCATCCTGTGAGCCCTGATGGAGATTAACTCTCCCCTGACCACGGCCTTCAGCACTTCCCATACTGCTCCCACCTGCACCTCCCCGTTGTCGTTGGCCTCCAGGCACCTTTCAATACACCCCCGCACCCTCCCGCACACTTCCTCGTCTGCCAGCAGTCCCACATCCAACCTCCACAATGGCGTTGGTCCCTCTCCTCCCCCAGCTCCACCCAGTGCGGGGCATGGTCTGAAACGGCTATCGCCGAATACTCCGTTCCCTCCACTTTCGGGATCAATGCCCTGCCCAAAACAAAAACAATCTATCCGGGAGTAGGCCTTATGTACGTGGGAGAAAAAAGAAAATTCTCTGGCCAAAGGCCTGGCAAATCTCCATGGATCTACTCGCCCCACCTGATCCATAAACCCCCTAAGCACCTTGGCCGCAGCCGGCCTCCTCCCAGTCCTAGATCTGGAACGATCTAATGCTGGGTCCAGCACCGTGTTAAAATCCCCACCCATTATCAAACTCCCTACCTCCAGGTCCGGGATACGCCCCAACATCCGTTTCATGAATCCAGCATCGTCCCAGATTGGGGCATATACATTCACCAGTACCACCTCAGTCCCCTGCAACCTACCACTCACCATCACGTATCGGCCTCCCTTGTCCGCTACTATGTTCTTGGCCTCAAACGACACCCGCTTTCCCACCAGTATTGCCACCCCTCTATTCTTCGCATCCAACCCCGAATGGAACACCTGTCCCACCCATCCCTTCCTTAACCTGACCTGATCTGCCACCTTCAGATGTGTCTCCTGAAGCATGGCCACGTCTGCCTTCAGTCCCTTTAGGTGCGCGAACCTTCGGGCCCTCTTAACCAGCCCATTTAGGCCTCTCACATTCCACGTGATCAGCCGGATTGGGGGGTTAACCACCCCCCCGCCGACTAGCCATCTCCTATCTCAGGCCTGTCCCGTGCCCACGCCTCCCGCACCCTCCAGTCCCCCAGGCGGGGAATCCCCGCCCCGACCACCTCTTCCATTTTCAGTTCCCCCTCGGACAGTGCAGCAGCAACCCTAGAATCACCTCCTTTCTCCCCGCTAGATCCACATCTAGCACTTTTGCTCCCCCCATATTACTTCCGTGAGTCAGCTGACTTCTGCTGACCCCGGCTTCCCCCGCCTTCCCGTTGATCTCCCCATGTGAGAGTCTCTCCTCCTCCTTACCTTCCTCCATCCCCCCCCTTTTTGACACGGGAAAAAGCCCGCGCTTTCCTGAACCAGCCCCGCCCCGTGGCGCAGCTCCTGTTGCGGCCATCATCCCAGTTCCCTCATCCCCGAGTCTCACCTGCCTCCAGCACCGACGCCCACATTCCCCATCATCATAATTTTGTCTACAGAAAAGAAAAAAGGAAATTTTAGGAATTTTAACCAGAACTCTACCCACATCCCCATCCATCATCCCATCCACAAAATATTCTTTACCCATATTTACAACCCCACATACAACCACATCCCCTCAGTTCGAGTCCAGTTTTTCCGTCTGTATAAAGGTCCAAGCCACTTCTGGCGTTTCAAAATAATGGTGTCCGTCCTGATAAATGACCCACAGTCGCGCAGGCTGCAGCATGCTGAAGTTGACTCTTTTTCTATGCAGCACCGCCTTGGCCCGGTTGAAGCCAGCTCTCCTCTTTGCCACCTCCACGCTCCAATCCTGGTATACTCGGATCACCGCGTTCTCCCATCTGCTGCTCCGCACCTTCTTGGCCCATCTCAGCACACTTTCTTTGTCCGCGAAGCGATGGAACCTTGCCACTATCGCCCTTGGCGACTCATCTGCCTTAGATCTCCTCGCCAGGAATAGGTGAGCCCCTTCCAGCTCCAGGGGGGTCGGAGAGGCCTCCGCACCCATCAGCGAATGGAGCATCGTACTCACGTACGCCCCGGCATTAGCTCCCTCCACTCCTTTGGGAAGGCCCAGAATCCGAAGGTTCTTCCTCCTCGACCTGTTCTCCAGGACCTCAATTCTCTCGGCCCACCTCCTGTGCACCGCCTCGTGCGCCTCCATTTTTACCGCCAGGCCCAGGATCTCGTCCTCGTTGGTGTTCACTTTATCATTCACCGCACAAAGCTCCACCGCCTGGGTCTCCTTCAGCCCCTCGATCGCCAACAGCATCGGCGCCAGCACCTCCTTTTTCAGCTCCTCCATACAGCTCTTGAGGAACTCCTGTTGGTCTGGCCTCCACGCTGCTCACACTCCGCCATTTTGCCTTCTTCCCCTCGTTTTGGTCTCTGCTCCAGGGCCTCTTTCCTCGTCATTCCACCGCAGATCCCTGCCATATATTGTAGGGGGGGCCTTCACTGCACCTTCCCACACAGGATTAATCCGAAGAAAGCTCCGTTGGGGCTCCTCTGGAAAGCCCGAAAGTCCGTTGTCGCGGGAGCTGCCGAAACGCGCGGCTTAGCTCCAGATCGCCGCAACTGGAAGTCCACTATAACTTTAAACGCATAAAGATTCTATATCAATTTGAATAAAAACACCCAGAGTTTATATGCTGTAATACTCATCAATTTGAAAATATTTCACACAATTTCCACCGTACAGCTGGTGGTTCTTGGAACAGGCTGACAAGCAGAGCTGATTTTTGCCAACAAAAGCCGATAAAAACTTCTCCAAGTATAGTTCTCCACTGGTCATTTTCAAATAAAACCCGATCTAACAGGGTTCTGGGTGGTAGTGTGTTATAAATCACTACTCTCGTTCCCTCAAAGGTTCCAATGCTTCGGAGAGCAGATGAACAGCATCTCTCTTCTGCTGGATCAAAAGTAACCGGCGGAAAGCAGTTGAAGAGGACATCCTGATGTTGTCATACTCCCAAATCATACCTTACACCACATTCACCATCCCTGGATATGTCCTATCCCACCAGTAGGACAGACCCAGCAGAGGCGAAGACAAGTGGTGTACAGTCAGGAAGAGGTTGTCCGAGGAGTCCTCGACATTGACTCTGGACCCCATGAAGTCTCATGCCATCAGGTCAAACATGGGCAAGGAAACCTCCTGCTGATCATGACATACTGCCCTTCCTCAGCTATGCTAAGCCAGTATTCCTCCATGTTCAACACGACTTAGGGAAGGACTGAGGGTGGTAATATGGCTTCCTCACAACTTAAACATTCATTTCCCCCACCAGAGACACACATTGGGTGGGATTTTCATCCCCCTGTGCGGCGTGTTCTGCAGTGGCAGAGGGTGGCTCGCCAGTGTGATTTTGTAGTCCTACCGTTGCCAACGGAGACCTCCATTGAACGCATCCTTTGCTGTTGCATGGGGTGGATCCCACCAGTGGAACAGCCAGAACATCCCGTCCATTATGTACCATAGTCAAGCTGCACTGCAGCAGCAACTTATCAAGGCTCCTTCAACAGCACCTTCCAAAATTGCAATCTCTACTACCTAGAAGGACAAGTGCATCAGATGCATTCAACAAAATCCTAGAGCTCCTGTCTGAACAGCACTGTGGGCATACCTGCACCAGGTGGATTGCAATGATTCAAGGCGGCGGCTAACCACCACCTTCTCCAGGGTTGGGCAAAAAATGATGGCCTTGCCAGTGACGCCCACGTCCTCTGAAAGAATAACAAAGCCTCCTAGCTTATCTCCCACATTCCTGTCTGCATAAACTTGGAGGTCATCCCAAACTTTGCTGCCAGCATTTTACCTTGCAGTAAGACCTGTTTTCTTATCCTGTCTGTACTTGCTGATCTCCATTATCTCCCAATCAAACAGCATCTTGTTGTTCAAATCCCTTCATGGCCTCACCCTTCCCCTTGATCTGTAATCTCCTCTGTCCCACAACCCTTCTACGTATCTATGCTACTCTAATTCAGGCCTCTTGTTATATCCATTATTTTAATCACTCCACCATTGCTCTTCAGTTACCTAGGCTGCTTCCTCTGGGATACTCTCTCCATTTCTCTACCTCACTTTCATCTTTTAAGGCACTCTATGATACCTATCTCTTTGACAAAGTTTTTGATTATCCGACCTAATATATTGTGTCATACCGTGTTTTATAATGAGCCGGTGAAGTGATTTCGGACATTTTATTACCTTTAAGTTCTATCTAAATTTAAGTTGTTCTTGTTATTCCTGGTTTCTGACAATGTAAAAATTGAATCAATTAAACTAATGTTTTTTCTTCACATTTTAAAATTTACCATGCACTTCTCCAATCTGCCCAAGTGAAAGTGACAGAAGAACAGCAGCACAGGTGGACGTTTTAGCTTAGTGTTTACAAGGAGGGGCTGTCCTGTATTTGATTTACTAAAACATACATAACAGTTGTAATAATGTCTATGATTCAGTTAAGATTTTGCAACTTCAGTTTCAAGACCTGAGCAACCAATTCACAACGGGCGCACCTATCAAGATGAAGTTGTAAAACAAGGTTATCATATTTACAAAATGTAACAAACTGCGTTTATAAAGCAACTTGTGGTGTTGGGCGTTCTGACACACAGATGTGCCAACACGGTTGTATATGGTACAACGCTATTTTATTTAAACTTTCTATGTACAGTTTTGTCTTGATACTCTGCACGTGGGGATTCCCTGTTTGTGATCTTGTAACAGGTCTTGTCCGTGTCTTTGTCCCCAGACCTACTGTCCACTAGATGTCGTGCTCGTGCTTTTATGTGGTCGCTGTCCTTCTGTGTGATTGGTTGTGGTGTTGTGTGCTCTGATTTGTCGGTTGGTGTGTCCATCATGATGTGTGTGTTTGAATATCATGACACAACTTTTACAACAACAAAGACCTGAAGGAACTACCCAGAGACAGGTACAGAATATTTGTGGAGCAGTTCAGAGAGCTAAGCTTATCAATTCTGGTTCAATGTACCACTGGTAGACTCATCACAAATTCCCACTCCCATCCCCTCCACGAAGTCAAAAAGTCTTCATTACTTATTACCTATTGTAGTCATCTGGGAAGGCCACTAACAACCAGGAGCAGGGAAGGTCGCAAAGCACAGCGGGAAAAATGGGCAATGCAAGATTCAGGCAGGCTCAGAGCCAGAATGTATATTTGCGAGTGAGGAATCCAGACAGTATCGAAACTCCCAACCGATTAGCATTTTGATGGCCCATCTCCGCCAGACAAAGGACTGATACTTGAGCGACCGATACAACTCCAGACATTTTGGCGCCACTCCCTGTACTCGGGAAGCGTAAACAACAGGGTCAATGACCGCTTGGTTCATGCCCAGCCATCAAGGCACCCAACCCTTTATTGGTTCGAATCGAACATAGTGATCAGGAATTACCCAATTAGTGGAGTCCAAACTGAAGGACCGCCCAAAAGAGCCTGAAAACCCCCAAGGATAAAAAGAGAGACTACCCTGGGTTTGGCCTCTCTTGGACCTGGCGCTCCGGCAACGTCTACTTCCAACTGCAGCACCACCAGAAGCAAGTTCAAGTTCAACGCTCGCTACCAGACGGATGAGCCCAGCTGAGCAGCAGTTAGTTCTACAGAACCGATAGACCCAGATTCGAACAACGGCCACTGTTCCTCTGACCTAAGCCGGATGCCTGAAGTTAAGTGCAGGTTGTCATAGTCGATAGGTGTAGTTGAACTAGTAGTGTTTATGTTGCATGATTAATTGTGTGTGTAAATAAAAGTACTGCTGATCTTGAACGAACAAACTAACTGGTGTTTGGCTCTTTGATCAATTTCCGGTTGATCCTTGTGGTGGTATCATTTGATACCTGGCGACTCTGAGCAATTGAATATTGATATCCAAAGGAAGGAGGGCAACCTCATTGACTGCCATACTTACAGTAGGTAAAAAAGGCAACACTATCTCCAAAAGGTTTATTCACAAAAAATAAAAATGTGTTCAAAGATAATTAAAAACACCATGGGCGCGATTCTCCCGAGAAATCTCGGAGTGTGGTAGCGAGTGGGAACTCCCGCAAGCTTCCCAGTGCGTGGCCTGGCAAGGACGGCAATGCTATTGAACGTTAATTGGTCCACTTAATGAGGCCCCACGGGATTCTCACCGCAAATGAAGGCTCGTTAGCCAATTCGCCAGCACCACGCTCGCCAGCCTCCCGCTATAAGGTCGAGTGGCACATACTCAGCCAACCCCAGCCAGCTCGCAACAATGGCGCCCAGGAAACCGGCCCCAAAGATTCAGGGATGCAGATCTGGGGAGGCTGCGAGACACAGTGGAGGCCAGGAGAGATGTCCTGCGTGCAGCTGTGAGTGCCGGGAATGTGACCAGGAGGACTGGCCCCCAGTGCAGGAAAAAGGTCAACGACCTACACCGGCAGCACAAGAGAGTAGACACTCACGCCCCCCCATTCCTATTGCCTTACTAACTGACCCATCCCTCCCACCGACCGGTTCATTCTCCCGCAGGTCCTCCAGCTGACGGTGCCAGCCCCCCCGCCAGGTGGCCCCCTCTCCAGCCTCCCATGAGAACACCTCGGAGGGGAGCTCCGAGGATGCCACCATAATAGTCGCATCACAGCGGTCATCATCACCCTCCACCAGCACAGAATCACACACCTCGGTGGGACATGTTAGTGGTCAGGCTTCTGGGGCACAATCTGGTGAGCACCACAAAGCTGCTGATGCACATCAGGTGAAGGCAGGAACCCCCAGGTGAGACAGCAGTCAGAGGTCTGCTGGATCCCTGGACCCAGCTGGGTCGCAGCCTGATGCGGAGCCTGCAAATGTGGTCCTCTGGAGCTGATGGAGAAGTTAGGGTTCGGACGGGACATTCAGATGGAGATGCGGACTAACCACCAATCCTATTACACACACCCCCCACCCCGAGATGGGATCCTGCACCCTTCTCCCCCCCCCCACCTGACATGACCTGCCCACACTCACCCGGCCGGCAGGTGCACACATCTTTCACCCCAGACACCTGAACAGAACGTCGCCAAACCCCTGCCGCTGACAATTCCCCATGAGCAATAGCCTTCAGCTGCATGGCCAGAGGTCACATTAGTCAGTTGCATCGCAAACGGTTTGGCGCGGTTCTCGATTTTGGCCTCTCCTGCTATTCACCGGCCTCATCACGCTCTCGCTAAAGCAAAACAAAGGCACTGAATTGCACTCTTTTCCTCCTGGGCTGGCTTGCAGCAGAGTCCAAAGCAACAACATCTTACATTTAAGCAAGTCCATTCATTTGTTTAAATTCTCCAAAGGATTTTACAGGGGCACAATCCAAGCCCAATGAGTTGTTAGGACAGATGACCATATGCTTGGTTAAAGGGTTAGGTTTTAAGGGGCTGGTTGAGCACACAGGGCTAAATCGCTAGCTTTTAAAGCAGACCAAGACAGGCCAGCAGCACGGTTCGATTCCCGTACGAGCATCCCGAACAGGCGCCGGAATGTGGCGACTAGGGGCTTTTCACAGTAACTTCATTGAAGCCTACTTGTGACAATAAGCAATTTTTTTTTTTTAAGGAGCGACTTAAAGGAGGAGCGAGAGTCTAATATTTCCTGTTCATCAGCTAAGTAAATAACAACTGCAATGTTTATTTACATTTAACTACAATGCAGAGATTTGCAGATTTGTGACTGCGAGTCGGTTTCTAGGATCAAACTGACACAGAAACCTGTGCATGGACGGGTGATCCCCAGCCCCTGGTCAGTTACCCAGGTCATGTGGCCCTCTCAGCAGATCGCCAAATAAAAGGGACAAACACCACAGGAAGGTAAGAGTCAGAGAAGTTTAGGAAGTGAATTCCAAAGCTTAGGGCCGATGCATTTGCTTGCTGAAATGCAGGAATTTATCTTTAATACGTGGAGATGTCAGTCAATCCTGAAAAGTTAACCACCCTGGTGGAGAGATAGCCAAAACCTTGGAGATATGTTTCAACAAGACTTAGAAGCTAGGCATAATGGGGAGAGACAGCGACAATATTTTGTGGAATTTGCAGAGTCTGGAAGGCTGCACCGGCCAATAATAGTGAAAGGATTGGGGGTGAAAATGGAACAGCGGCAAGGACCTGGAAGTTATGCAAGGCTGCAGGGAATCAACCAAACAATAGGGTATGATTGACAGTTGCTCACAATGAAACAAGATTAGCTTAATTCTAATAGTAGATATGTGAAGAGTCATATTGTAAAAGCTCAGTGATGCAGCATATCTCACGTTACATTGGGAATCTAATGCCGCTCCCAACCACAGGTCTGGATCCAAAAGTTTGTAACGGAGGAACTCAGACAACCTGAGAACTGAGTAGAGCAATAATATTCCTTTATGCATCCCAACTTGAACCAGGTCCTTTTCACCCATCACCACTCTGCCCTCATCATTATGTTATGGGCCAGGGTTTAGAGAACCCCAAAGTGTATCATGGAGTCCACCTGACCCACAACTTTTAATAGATTGTGGCATGGGGAGCACACGGCCCACTCTACAGGTGTAGTACAGCAGAAATGGAAAAGTATTTTTTTTAAACAAAACAATGTTTATTCTATGAACTCAAGTTAAACTTTTTAAAACATAGTGAACATCTTAGCAACCATTAATTCAAATACAACCCCCAAAGACGACAACACTAAGTACACCTTTCAGCTTTCCTTTTAACATCCATAAGACTTTAAAAAAAACCTTTAAACAGAAGCAAATCAGGTTAAAGTCACGACTGCAAGCAGTTATTAGTTTTAAATCACCAAAGGATCGATTTAGTCTTTAGATTACAGAGAGAGATTCATACACCTTCTAGCGGAGACTGCAGCTATCCAGCTCTGAAAACGAAACATCAGAGATGAGTTTTACCCAAATGCTTATGGAGTTAGCTTCAAGAAGGACACTGGCATTTGTTCAAAGGTCCTGCCGCCATTTGAATCTGCTTTGCATAAGCTTTTCTGAGGGAATTTCTCTAGCACTCTTACAAATTGTTAAAACTTAGCCCAGGTCTCAATGCAGTGCAGGAGTGTTGTTACAACAATTGCTCTGTACACTAGTGCTTTTGTTGACTTGCAGAGGTCTTTGTTGTCAAACACTGACTACCCTAATTCTTAGACAGCTGAACCAGCAAGGCTGATACAAATGTTGGATGACCTTGTCAATGGTGCCATTTAACACCTCAAACCTGCTCGGCCATTCAATGGATCTACAACCCAAGCCCATGGAGCCACCTATGCCTCATATCCTCTTATACCTTTGACTAACAGAAGTCTATCTCAGTTTTAATTTTAACAATTTATCAAGAATTAATTACTGTTTGCAGAAGAAAGATGCTATATGCCATTGCTTTGCAATCCTAATTTCATTCCTGAAAGGTCTGGTTCCAATGTTTAGACTATGCCCTGTAGTCCTAGACACCCAACCAGTGGAAATAGTTTCTCTCAAAACTACCCTATCGATTCTCTTTAATATACTGAAAACGTCAAACACATCACCTGTAATCTAAATTCTAGGAATACAACCCTTGGGAGTCCAGCTCTCATTCGGCTAAATGTATACTTCATTCTGGTAAATCTATGCTGCATTCCTTGCAAGATTACTATATCCTTCCAAAGGTATGATGCCCAGAGCTGCTCACTGTAGTTCAGATGTGGTTTAACCATAGCTTTGTGAAGCAGGATTTCTACTTTAAAAAGGCAGCAGACATAAAGGCCAGCATTCAATTAACTTTTATGATCATTTTCTGTGCTGTACATCAGTGTTTTGCAAACTTTTTTCCGTGGACACATTTTTATCAACCGGCCAACCTTCAGGACCTTTCCACATGTTTCTTGACGCACAGTTACCTTATTGTTAATTATAGATTTCAGCAATTCTCACATCAAGAGATTTTCGGCTAATTGTTTTAAGTTGGTTCATCTCTTAAAAGTTGTCTCTCTCTGGCATCTTTTGGGCAAGTATATCTCTTGTCTCTAGGGATATAATTTGATTCTATATTGCAAATTCTTTATAAAACACTGTTCTTTTGTTTTACCCAGTAACCAATTTGCCCAGTTTACGGAGGGTAGTCTCTATCTCATGCCATTGAAGGCAGCCTTAATTAAATCTAGAATCTTATTAGCTGGTCTGCGTTTCTCCCTTTCAAGCGCTACATTGAACTCAGACATATTATGATCGTTATTACACAAGTGCTCAAACACTATTGGGTTTTAAACTGAATTTGGTTCGTTACTCAGTAGTATCGCTAATATGGTTTTCCCCCTTCTCGGTTCTAGGACACATTGCGGCTGAAAATGATGCCAGATAGAAGAAATTCATTACTTTTCATATCAAAATGGATTAGCAGAATAGAACATTTTAACCCCCCATTTAAGACACTCTACATTTTCTTCATGCTTGTCGAATTTCTGCTTTTACTCATTCCATCACTTCACAGCGGCTACGGGAAAAGCTCCAGGAAAGCTACAAAGCTCCCACTGTAGTTTTAAATGATTTTCTTAATTCTACATTAGAGCGGAAATGGTGGCATTGTGGTAATGTCACTCAAATAGTAATCCAGACGCCCAGGTTCAAACCCCACCACAGCAGCTGGTGAAATTTAAATTCAATTTTAATTAAAAGGTCTAGAATTAAATGCCATCAGGTTCACTAATGTCCTTTAGAGAAGGAAATCTGCCATCCTTATCTGGTCTGGCCGACATGTGACTCCAGATCC
Source organism: Scyliorhinus torazame (assembly GCF_047496885.1). NCBI lineage: Eukaryota > Metazoa > Chordata > Chondrichthyes > Carcharhiniformes > Scyliorhinidae > Scyliorhinus > Scyliorhinus torazame. The sequence goes on along the minus strand of NC_092721.1, from coordinate 71,855,499 downwards.
ACAGCAATGTGGTTGACACTTAAATGCCCTCTGAAATGGCCTGGCAAGCAATTGAGTGCAATGCAATTAGGGATCATAGAATTTACAGTGCAGAAGGAGGCCATTCGGCCCATCGAGTCTGCACCGGCTCTTGGAAAGAGCACCCTACCCAAGGTCAACACCACACCCTATCCCCATAACCCAGTAACCCCACCCAACACTAAGGGCAATTTTGGACACTAAGGGCAATTTATCATGGCCAATCCACCTAACCTGCACATCTTTGGGAGGAAACCGGAGCACCCGAAGTAAACCCACGCACACACGGGGAGGATGTGCAGACACCGCACAGACAGTGACCAAAGCCGGAATCGAACCTGGGACCCTGGAGCTGTGAAGCAATTGTGCTATCCACAATGCTACCGTGCTGCCCTGGGCAGCAAATGTCCTTGCCAAGTGATGTCCACATTTCCTGAAGGAATAAAGAAAAGAAAATCTCTACTGCCTGCTTATATCTCATTGAACGCTCCTGACAGTTGAAATTATTTCCTCCTTAATCACTAGAAGCTACAGCTCTTCCTCTAACATTTTCTCTTACTTTAACAAGAACAACCACAGCTTATACTCAAGTATGAATGTATTAATGCTACTCCAAGGCTCTTTACAGCAGCAATGTCAAATACATTGAGACTGAACCACAAAAGAGGTTTTAAGGCAGGTGATAAAAGGCTAGGTTTTAAGGGTCTTAAAGGGACAAAGAGAAGTAAACAGACAAAGGGGTTTAGCGGGAGGGAAAATTCCTGTGATAAGGTTTTTTGGCATGTGATGACACAAGGCCCAGTGAGTTCTCCCAGTGAGACAGAGAGAAGACAGCCAGGAGTGAGACAGCAAAGAGTGAGTTTGGGAATTTGAATCGAGGTGGGAATTCGAAGCTGGGTGGGGAGGTGCTTTTTGTGACTGGTAAGTAGTGTTTCTGTTTTTCTGTTTCTTTTCATTGGTATATTTATTTATTTTTTTCTTCGTTGTTTATTTATTTATTTAATTTTTTTGGGGGGGGAAATTGAAATTGTTGAAGTTAACCGAAGGTTTAAGGCATGGCAGGAGATCTCAGACCCGTGTCATGCTCCTCGTGTGCGATGTGGGAGCTCAGGGACACGTCCACTGTCCCTGGCTCCTTCACGTGCAAGAGGTGTGTCCAGTTGCAGCTCCTGTTAGACCGCTTGACGGCTCTGGAGCTGCGGATGGACTCACTTTGGAGCATCCGCGATGCTGAGGACGTCGTGGATAGCACGTTTAGCGAGTTGGTCACACCGCAGGGGAAAGGTACTGAGGGAGATAGTAAATGGGTGACCAAAAGACAGAGCAAGAGTAGGAAGGCAGTACAGGTATCCCCTGTGGTCATCTCCCTGCAAAACAGATATACCGCTTTGGATACTGTTGAGGGAGATGGCTCACCAGGGGAAGGCAGCAGCAGCCAGGTTCATGGCACTGTGGCTGGCTCTGCTGCGCAGCTGGGCAGGAAGAAGAATGGCAGGGCTATAGTGATAGGGGACTCAATTGTAAGGGGAATAGACAGGCGGTTCTGCGGACGCAATCGAGACTCCAGGATGGTATGTTGCCTCCCTGGTGCAAGGGTCAAGGATGTCTCGGAGCGGCTGCAGGACATTCTGGGGGGGGGGGGGGGGGGGGGGTGAACAGCCAGCTGTCGTGGTGCACATAAGCACCAACAATATAGGTAAAAAACGGGACGAGGTCCTACAAGCTGAATTTAGGGAGCTAGGAGTTAAATTAAAAAGTAGGACCTCAAAAGGTAGTAATCTCAGGATTGCTACCAGTGCCACGAGCTAGTCAGAGTAGGAATGTCAGGATAGAGAGGATGAATACGTGGCTCGAGAGATGGTGCAAGAGGGAGGGATTCAAATTCCTGGGACATTGGAACCGGTTCTGGGGGAGGTGGGACCAGTACAAACCGGACGGTCTGCACCTGGGCAGGACTGGAACCGATGTCCTGGGGGGGGGGGGGGGGGGGGTGTTTGCTAGAGCTGTTGGGGAGAGTTTAAACTAATGTGACAGGGGGATGGGAACCGATGCAGGAAGTTGGAAGGTAGTAAAACAGGGACAGAAATAAAAGGCAGTAAGGGGGAAAGTGCAAGGCAGAGAAGCCATAGTCAAAAATCAAAAAGGGCGACAGTACAAGGTACAGTGACTGAGGGGAGCTCAGTGAATAGGACCAGGAATACTAAAAGAAATAAAACGGGAAGTGAAAACATTAATGGTAAGCGACGCGGCAGATTGTTACAGGAAGATATGGGTTCGACGACAAGGAAAATTAGGAGAAAGGTTAAGAGGAAATATAACTTAGGAGAGGTTACTGATCGAGGTGTTAAGATTAAGAACAGAGGTAAAAAAGCCAACATAAGTGTACTTTACCTGAATGCTCGTAGTATTCGGAATAAGGTAAATGAGCTGATGGCGCAAATCATCGTGAATGACTATGATTTAGTGGCCATTACTGAAACATGGTTAAAGGATGGTCATGACTGGGAGTTAAATATCTGAGGGTATCAAACTTTTCGGAAGGACAGAGGGGATGGTAAGGGAGGTGGTGTAGCTCTGTTATTTAAGGATGACATCCGGGCAACAGTAAGGGATGACATCGGTGCTATGGAGGATAAGGTTGAATCCATTAGGTGGAAATCAGGTATAGTAAGGCGAAAAAGTCACTGATAGGAGTAATCTATAGGCCACCAAATAGTAACATTATGGTGGGGCAGGCAATAAACAAAGAAATAACAGATGCATGTAGAAATGGCACAGCAGTGATCATGGGGGATTTTAATCTACATGTTGATTGGTTTAACCAGGTCGGTCAAGGCAGCCTTGTGGAGGAGTTTATAGAATGTATCCGCGATAGTTTCCTCGAACAGTATGTAATGGAACCTGCGAGGGAACAAACGGTCCTAGATCTGGTCCTGTGTAATGAGACAGGATTGATTCAGGATCTCATAGTTAGGGATCCTCTCGGAAGGAGCGATCACAATATGGTGGAATTTAAAATACAGATGGAGGGTGAGAAGGTAAAATCAAGCACTAGTGTTTTGTGCTTAAACAAAGGAGATTACAATAGGATGAGAGAAGAACTAGCTAAGGTAGACTGGGAGCAAAGACTTTATGGTAAAACAGTTGAGGAACAGTGGAGAACCTTCCAAGTGATTTTTCACAGTGCCCAGCAAAGGTTTATACCAACAAAAAGGAAGGACGGTAAAAAGAGGGAAAATAGACCGTGGATATCGAAGGAAATAAGGGAGAGTATCAAATTGAAGGAAAAAACATACAAAGTAGCAAAGATCAGTGGGCGACTAGAGGACTGGGAAATCTTTAGGGGGCAACAGAAAGCTACTAAAAAAGCTATAAAGAAGAGTAAGATAGATTATGAGAGTAAACTTGCTCAGAATATAAAAACAGATAGTAAAAGTTTCTACAAATACATAAAACAAAAAAGAGTGGCTAAGGTAAATATTGGTCCTTTGGAGGATGAGAAGGGAGATTTAATAATGGGAGATGAGGAAATGGCTGAGGAACTGAACAGGTTTTTTGGGTCGGTCTTCACAGTGGAAGACACAAATAACTTGCCAGTGACTGATGGAAATGAGGCTATGACAGGTGAGGACCCTGAGAGGATTGTTATCACCAAGGAGGTAGTGATGGGCAAGCTAATGGGGCAAAAGATAGACAAGTCTCCTGGACCTGATGGAATGCATCCCAGAGTGCTAAAAGAGATGGCTAGGGAAATTGCAAATGCACTAGTGATAATTTACCAAAATTCACTAGACTCTGGGGTGGTCCCGTCGGATTGGAAATTAGCAAACGTGACACCACTGTTTAAAAAAGGAGGTAGGCAGAAAGCGGGTAATTATAGGCCAGTGAGCTTAACTTCGGTAGTAGGGAAGATCCTGGAATCTATCATCAAGGAAGAAATAGCGAGGCAACTGGATGGAAATTGTCCCATTGGGCAGACGCAGCATGGGTTCATAAAGGGCAGGTCGTCCCTAACTAATTTAGTGGCATTTTGTGAGGACATTAACAGTGCAGTAGATAACGGGGAGCCAATGGATGTGGTATATCTGGATTTCCAGAAAGCCTTTGACAAGGTGCCACACAAAAGGTTGTTGCATAAGATAAAGATGCATGGCATTAAGGGGAAAGTAGTAGCATGGATAGAGGATTGGTTAATTAATAGAAAGCAAAGAGTGGGGATTAATGGGTGTTTCTCTGGTTGGCAATCAGTAGCTAGTGGTGTCCCTCCGGGATCAGTGTTGGGCCTACAACTGTTCACAATTTACATAGATGATTTGGAGTTGGGGACCAAGGGCAATGTGTCCAAGTTTGCAGATGACACTATGATAAGTGGTAAAGCAAAAAGTGCAGAGGATACTGGAAGTCTGCAGAGGGATTTGGATAGGCTAAGTGAATGGGCTAGGGTCTGGCAGATGTAATACAATGTTGACAAATGTGAGGTTATCCATTTTGGTAGGAATAACAGCAAAAGGGATGATGATTATTTAAATGATAAAATATTAAAACATGCTGCTGTGCAGAGAGACCTGGGTGTGCTAGTGCATGAGTCGCAAAAAGTTGGTTTTCAGGTGCAACAGGTGATTAAGAAGGCAAATGGAATTTTGTCCTTCATTGCTAGAGGGATGGAGTTTGAGACTAGGGAGGTTCTGCTGCAATTGTATAAGGTGTTAGTGAGGCCACACCTGGAGTATTGTGTTCAGTTTTGGTCTCCTTACTTGAGAAAGGACGTACTGGCACTGGAGGGTGTGCAGAGGAGATTCACTAGGTTAATCCCAGAGCTGAAGGGGTTGGATTACGAGGAGAGGTTGAGTAGACTGGGACTGTACTCGTTGGAATTTAGAAGGATGAGGGGGGATCTTATAGAAACATAAGATTATGAAGGGAATAGATAGGATAGATGCGGGCAGGTTGTTTCCACTGGCGGGTGAAAGCAGAACTAGGGGGCATAGCCTCAAAATAAGGGGAAGTAGATTTATTACTGAGTTTAGGAGGAACTTCTTCACCCAAAGGGTTGTGAATCTATGGAATTCCTTGCCCAGTGAAGCAGTAGAGGCTCCTTCATTAAATGTTTTTAAGATAAAGATAGTTTTTTGAAGAAGAAAGGGATTAAGGGTTATGGTGTTCGGGCCGGAAAGTGGAGCTGGGTCCACAAAAGATCAGCCATGATCTCATTGAATGGTGGAGCAGGCTCGAGGGGCCAGATGGCCTACTCCTGCTCCTAGTTCTTATGTTCTTATGTTCTAACCCACTGATGCTGGAGCAATTAAAATTGGGATGCGGAAGAGGCCAGAACTGGAGGAGCTCAGCTTTCTTGGGAGAGTTGGGCCAAGGGAGGATACAGTGGTAGGGAGGGATTCAAAAACAAGAATGGGAGTTTTTAAGTTAGAGGTGTTACTTAACAATGAACCAATGTGGGTCAGCGAGCACTGGGGTGAAGGGTGAAAGGGCCTTGAGGCGAGGTAGGCCTCAGTTTATGAAAGGTAAACTGGAATAGTTTAGAGATAACAAATCGCTTGGAATAGTTTAGAGATAACAGAGGTATGGATAATTTCCGTCAGATGATCGGAGGCAGGGACAGTCAGGTAATGTTACAGAGGTGACAATGGGTGATCTAAGTGATGCCGTGGATAAATGGCTTGGTTTAAATTTTGTCTAATAAATGTTCCTATTAAGTGCCTTGTGATGTCCTTATTACATCAAAGGTGTTTTATAAATGTTGTTGTGAGTCTAAAGCAAATAAATTCAGGACTGAGGAAAGACAACAGAAAGATAACTTCAATTTATGCAGCACTTTTCATAACCTCAGGATGTCTGATGACATACTTTTAGAAGTGTTGTAATTTGTAATGTAGGGAAAAGTATCATTCAATGATGTCCTGTTTAATGCATTGTTGTACGGTATTTGCTATTGTATCCGAATCAAACCTCTTAAGTCTGCATATTTATCTGTGCTCCTCCTCCTGATGGCTGCAGTGAAGTCAGGAGAAACTAGTCATTTCACACCATGATAGGGTTAATGCTTCAGTACACAACTGCCGCTCGGTACTAATCAACATTATTCATTTCAAATGCAAAGTAACTGAGACTTACAATGCTCTCTTCCTTTGCCGGTGCCTTTTTAACTTTTTGACAAAGTACCAAAGCAGCTTGCAGACATGAACTCCACAATAACCAGCAGAAACGGAGGCCCTATTTTTCTTGTGTGTAGAACACTGTCGAACAGACTCTCAGTACAAAGGTCACCTGCGCATTTGAATATCCTGTTTGAGGTGGAGCAGGCAGTCGGATTGACCTCAGGACACAGCCAGGAGCAAATGCTGGAATAAAATCTTTGTATTAACAGACCAGCACACGTAAACGGAATGAAGGAAGTGCGTAAAGCCACTTTTCAACAAAGGTTGGGAATGGTAGCATTCTGGTTACAGGATGAGTAATCCAGAGGCCTCAACTAATGATAGAATCATAGCATTTACAGTGCAGAAGGAGGCCACTCGACCCATCGAGTCTGCACCGGCCCTTGGAAAGAGCACCCTACCCAAGCCCACACCTCCACCCTATCCTGCTAACCCAGTAACTCCACCCAACACGGAGGACAATTTTGGACACTAAGGGCAATTTAGCATGGCCAGTCCACCTAACCGGCACATTTTTGGACGTGGGAAGAAACCGGAGCACCCGACCGGAGCACCCGGAGGAAACCCACGCAGACACGGGAAGAACGTGCAGACTCCACACAGACAGTGACCCAAGCCGGGAATCGAACCTGGGACCCTGGAGCTGTGAAGCAATTGTGCTAACCACTATGCTACCATGCTGCTACAGAGATACAAATGTCACCATGACAACTAGGGTATTTAAATTGAATTAATCAAATAAAATCTGGAAAAAAAAGCTAGTATCAGTAATTGTGACCATATGATTATCGGATGGTCATACATATCCACCTGGTTCACTCATGCCGTCTAGCAAAGGAAACCTGCTACCCTTACCCAGTCTGGCCTAGATGCGGCTTCAGAACCAGTTGGCAGTGGTCGACTGCGCATTGATGTTGGCACGGACGTTCAGAAGGTGGTTCACAACCACCTTCAAGGACAATTACACGTGGACAATAAATGCTGCTTTTGTCAGCCACATCCATAACTGGTGATTAGATAAAAACATATTGTTACCTTAGCAACATAAAAATTAACATTAACACACCATATGCATTCCCCCCTCGAGGATCAAATTCTAAGGACAAAGTACACTGCTGAATTTCCTTTGTTAAAAAGGCACAATGTGATCACAGTTGTTATCAGCAATCATTTTCTCGTTTGAGTACAGGTCGTTCAATAGTCTGATCATGCTAGTCACTGGTTTTAAAGCCATGGCAATTCGAACACTGAAAGGCTTCACTATCTTCTCCTGCCTCCACAAAACGAGCATTGCCAGAACACACAATATCCCTCGGAATATTTTAAGGTAAACAGATATTAATCATTTTTCTTTAAAAAAGCAGAAAATGCTAGAAACACTCAGCATGTTAGGACGGATGTTTGAAACGAGAAGTTACTGTTTCAGGTTGATGACCTTTCATCAGTACTGGGAAAAGTTTGAAACAGAACAAGAAGTAGAGGCAGGGAAAGGTGGAAGGGGAGGAAAGAGCTATCGGAAGTGTGGTAAACCACTGTGTTCTTATATTAAGGGTTGTACGGTAGAACCTGCACTACAGGTTCACCTGGGCCCCTGCATGCCAGTTCTGCCCAGGAGCCGGGTTATAAATATGCGTGGCCTTCGGCTCGCAGCCATTTCGTCAGCTGCTGTAGGAGGCCACACTTCAGATACTAATAAAGTCTCAGTTTGAATTCAACTTCGTCTCCAGCCAAATTGATCGTGCCTCAATTCATTAGTATCTGATTCAGAAGATGGACCTCCGGATTAAACCAAATCGACTGGAGCTGGATCCACACGCAAGCGACGCCAGAAAGGACTTTCAGCACTGGCTAGCTTGTTTTGAAGCGTATATCAACGCGGCGCCGACCCCTGTTCCAGAGGCTCAGAAGATTCAAATCTTGTACTCCAGACTCAGTTCTAAAATCTTCCCGCTCGATCCAGGATGCGCCCAATTACGCGGATGCTATGACTCGACTCAAAGAAAATTATGAGCAGAAGTCGAACATGCTCTTCACCAGACACGCGCTCGCAACGCGTACTCAACTACCTGGTGAGTCAATCGAGGGCTTCTGGAGGGCCCTGATCCCACTAGTTCGGGACTGTGACTACCAGGACATTTCAGCTAAGGAGCACTCAGATCTCCTTATGAGGGATGCTTTTGTAACTGGGATTGGGTCCGATGTAATCAGGCAGCGGCTCCTGGAAGCGACCTCGCAGAGACGAAAACACTAGCGCATTCCATGACGGTCAACCTGCGCAATGTACAGTCCTACGCCCCCAACCGCGCAGCCCACTCCTCCTACGTTTTATGGGCCTCACAGGCAGCCGCCCCAGTGGGGGCGCAACCCACCCAATAAGCCTGCGCTACGCACCAGCCAGTGATCCCCGGGGGGCCCCCGATGCTATTTTTGTGGCCAACAAAGACACCCCCGCCAACGCTGCCCGGCCCGCGCTGCCCTTTGTAAGGCCTGCGGGAAGAAGGGCCACTACGCAGCGGTGTGCCAGGCCCGCTCAGCGGCAGTGGTCGCCCCCACCACCCCCCCGGTCACGGACATTGGGCGCTGCTATCCTCCCCTCCTCCCAGGCCATGTGCGAGCAATGGGCGCCGCCATCTTCTCACCCGCACAACACGTGCGTTTCATGGGCGCCGCCATCTTGCTCCACCCCTGCAACGTGCGTTCCATGGGCGCCGCCATTTTGTGACCCCCAGGACCTCTGGGCGCCGCCATCTTGTCCACCCCGCAGCACATGGAGACCAACGGCGTTTCAGGACCCCGACTCAGCGGCCGCCTCACTATCCGACGATCAACCACGAATCACATCCATGGCAATCGACCAGTCCCGACCACACGCTCTGACCAACGCATCCATCAGCGTGAAAGTCAATGGCCACTGGACTCCGGGAGCACCGAGAGCTTTGTACATCCAAATATGGTAAGGCGCTGCTCCCTTACGGTACACCCTGCCAATTAAAGTATCTCCCTGGCCTCCGGATCCCATCGCGTAGCGATCTGGGGGTACTGCATGGTCACGCTCATAGTCCAAGGAGTAGAGTTCCACGGTTTTCGCCTCTACGTCCTCCCTAACCTCTGCGCTGCACTTATCCTTGGCCTGGATTTTCAGTGCAACCTCCAGAGCCTGACCCTTAATTCGGCGGACCCTTACCACCCCTCACTGTGTGCGGCCTCGGGACCCTAAAGGTCGATCCTCCTTCCCTCTTTGCCAATCTAACTCCAGATTGCAAACCCGTCACCACCAGGAACAGACGGTACAGCACCCAGGATAAGGCCTTCATCAGGTCCGAAGTCCAGCGGTTGCTTCGGGAGGGACTCATCGATGCCAGCAACTGCCCCTGGAAAGCTCAAGTGGTAGTGGTTAAGTCTGGGGAGAAAAACCGAATGGTTATGGACTACAGCCAGACCATCAACAGGTACTCGCAGCTCGACGCGTACCCCCTCCCACACATATCTGACATGGTTAACCAGATTGCACAGTACCGGGTCTTCTCAACGGTGAACCGGAAATCCTCTTACCACCAGCTCCCCATCCGTAAATCGGACCGGCCATACACCGCCTTAAAGGCAGAAGGCCGGCTATATCACTTCCTTAGGGTCCCCTTCGGCATCACCAATGGGGTTTCGGTCTTCCAAAGGGAGATGGACCGAATGGTCGACCGGTACGGCTTGCGGGCCACGTTTCCGTACCTAGACAATGTGGCCATCTGCGGCCATGATCAGCAGGACCACGACGCCAACCTCGCTAAATTTCTCCGCACCACCACTCTCCTCAACCTCACGTATAACAAGGAGAAGTGTGTGTTCCGTACAAGCCGCTTAGCCATCCTCAGCTACGTGGTCCAGAACGAAGTTCTGGGGTCCAATCCTGACCGCATGTGCCCCCTCATGGACCTTCCCCTCCCCACTGCCCCAAGGCCCTCAAAAGCTGCCTGGGGTTCTTCTCGTATTACGCTCAGTGGGTCCCAAACTATGCGGACAAGGCCTGCCCACTCAAAGTCCACTGATTTCCCCCTGACGGCCGAGGCCCAACAGGCTTTCGCCCGGATCAGAGCTGATATTGCCAAAGCTGGAATGCACGCTGTAGACGAAACACTTCCTTTCCAAATAGAAAGCGACGCATCGGACGTCGCCCATGCCGCCACCCTCAACCAGGCAGGCAGGCCCGTGGCATTCTTTTCCCGCACCCTCCATGCCTCCGACATTTGGCACTCATCCGTCGAAAAGGAGGGCCAGGCTATCGTTGAGGCTGTGCGACATTGGAGGCATTACCTGGCCGGCAGGAGATTCACTCTCCTCACTGACCAACGGTCGGTAGCCTTCATGTTCAACAACACACAGCGGGGCAAGATCAAAAATGACAAAATCTTGCGGTGGAGAATCGAGCTCTCCACCTATAACTACGAGATTAAGTATCGCCCTGGCAAACTCAACGAGCCCACAGACACCCTATCCCGAGGTACATGTGCCAGCGCACAGGTAGACCGACTCTGGGCCCAGCACGACAGACTTTGTCACCCAGGGGTCACTCGGTTGTACCACTTCATTAAGGCACAAAATTTGCCCTACTCCGTCGAGGAAGTAAGGACGATCACCAAGGACTGCCAGGTCTGTGCGGAGTGAAAACCGCACTTCTACCGGCCGGACCGCGCGCACCTGGTGAAGGACTCCCGCCCCTTTGAACGCCTCAGCGTGGATTTCAAAGGCCCCCTCCCCTCCTCCGCCCGACACACGTATTTCCTCAGTGTGATCGATGAATACTTCTGTTTTCCCTTCGCCATCCCGTACCCCGACATGACGTCTGCCACTGTCATTAAAGCCCTTAATTCTATCTTCACTCTGTTCGGCTTCCCTGCCTACATCCACAGTGACAGGGGATCCTCATTCATGAGCGATGAGCTACGTCAGTTCCTGCTCAGCAGGGGTATCACCTTCAGCAGAATGACGAGCTACAACCCCCGAGGAAACGGACAGGTAGAAAGGGAGAATGGGACGGTGTGGAGGTCCGTCCAGCTGGCCCTATGGTCCAGAAATCTCCCGGCCTCCCGCTGGCAAGCGGTCCTCCCTGATGCACTACATTCCATTCGCTCATTACTTTGCACTGCTACTAACAGTACACCGCATGAACGTCTTTTTGCGTTCCCCAGGAAGTCCACATCCGTGGTATCACTCCCACTTGGCTCACAGCTCCAGGAACCGTGCTTCTCCGTAAACATGTGCGGCTCCACAAGGTGGATCCGTTTGTGGAAAGGGTGCACCTGCTCCACGCAAACCCACAGTACGCCTACGTGGCGTTCCTCGACGGCCGCCAGGATACTGTCTCCCTCAGAGACCTGGCACCAGCAGGTTCCACCTCCGCACCAACCCCGTCGCCCCTGGCGCCACCCTCCTCTCCCCCGCCACCCCCATCACCCCCCCCAGGACTGTCCGTCATCCCCCTGCCCACCCCCGTTGATGAAGAGGATTTTGGCACGTTCCCGGAGTCAACTTCGACCACGATAGCACCAACATCGCTGGCTCCACTTCGTCCATCCCAGAGGACGATCAAGGTGCCGAAACGGCTGAACCTCTAACCAGCCCACCGGATGACCAGAGACATTTTTTTTACCGTTCTGTAAATATTAAAGATTGCGAATTGTATCTAGTTATCCACCACCCCCGCCGGACTCAATTTTAACAGGGGGTGAATGTGGTAAACCACTGTGTCCTTTTTTAAGGGTTGTACGCTAGAACCTGCACTACAGGTTCACCTGGGCCCCTGCATGCTAGATCCGCCCAGGAGCCGGGTTATAAATATGTGTGGCCTTCAGCTCGCACCATTTCATCAACTGCTGTAGGAGGCCACACTTCAGACACTAATAAAGCCTCAGTTTGAATTCAACTTCGTCTCCAGCCAAATTGATTGTGCCTCAGGAAGGTCCACTATGATCAGGTGGAAGACAGGCGCGATTGAATGACAAAAGGGATGAGGGTGCGAAGGCAAAAATGGGACAATAATGGAACAAGTATAGAAACAAACGATGGGGCTAGAGGAAGCGGAATGGTGAGAACAGAAGCATTATCAACAGATGCCATCCGAAGAAATTTTGATTTGAAATTGTTGCACTGAATATGGAGTCTGGAGTGGTGCAAAGTGGCTAACTGAAGCACAAGGTGCTGTTCCACAAGCTTTCATTGGGCTCCAACAGTAGAGGATTCAGAGGGCAGAGTGAGGGTGTGGAGAACTAAAATGACAGCACACTGGAAGCTCAACACCACACTTGCAGAATGATTGGAGTGGATTTGCAAAGCAAAACAATCACCCAATCTGCCCATGGTCTCCCAAGTATAGAACAGAATGCATCGTGAGCAGTAGGTACATACACTAAATGGAAAAAGTGGATAGTGGCAAGAAAAGAGGTTGAAATAAGGCTTACGTAGAAAGGAGCCCTGAGGAGAGGGATGATTGATGGTAATCAGGCTGCTGTGAAAGGGAACAATCAACTTCAGAATGCTGAAAGGGAAGTGAGGACAAGATGTGCTTGCTGGTGGCATTGTGCTGGAGATGACATAAATGGTAGAGATTGGTCTGTTCAATGTGGATACTGATTGGGTGGAAGGATTTTGACAAGGGAAGCACTATCATCATTCTGGGAGGGAAGGGATGGCATGAGAGCAGCAGTGCGGGAAATATAATTGACCCCTGCCAACAGAATCCATAGAATCCCTAATGTGCAGAAGGAGGCCATTAGGCCCATCAAGTCTGGGCCAACCCTCCCAAGAGCACCCTACCTAGGCCCTTGGTCCCCAACTCCAAATCATCTATGTAAATTGTGAACAGTTGTGGGCCCAACACGGATCCCTGAGGGACACCACCAGCTACTGATTGCCAACCAGAGAAACACCCATTAATCCCCACTCTTTGCTTTCTATTAATTAACCAATCCTCTATCCATGCTACTACTTTCCCCTTAATGCCATGCATCTTTATCTTATGCAGCAGCCTCCCATAAAATCCCATGAAAATATCCCATAAAAAAGACAGGTATAGCTGGAAAACATACGGGTTCCAACAGCAACATGTTTTATTTGGAAGGAATGAGCCAGCTAAAAGGAGAAATTGTTCAATGTAAGACTAAGTTTAGCCAGGCAGGGCAGTGTGGTGGTAGATGCCGTCTGGCTGAGCCTCCCGATCGGCGGGTTGGCCTTTCGCTCCCCGGGCCTATTTCCTTACGTGCCGGTCCCTGTACTCCCGCGCCATGTTGCGCGGGGCTGGCGTGTTGAGGGAGGCCACCGTGCATGTGCAGGTTGGCGCCGGCATCACTGCGCATGTCTTCGTCGACGCCGGTGCCACTGCGCATGCGCGGATCCCACAGCGCACAGTTCACGCCGAATGGGAGGCTGGAGCGGTGTGAATCGCTCCAGCGCCATGCTGGCCCCCTGTAGGGGCCAGAAACAGTACTCACAGCGGCCCGTTCACACCGTCGTGAAACGCGACAGCATTTCCAACAGCGTGGACACTCTGCCGCCGAATGGGAGAATCCCGCCCAATAGTTTCTATAAGCATTTCATGAAGGAAAGGAATAACTAAAACGAGTGTTGGTCCTCGAGGGGGTGAGTGTGGGAAATTAATAATGGAAAACAAAGAATGGCGTAAGCATTGAACCGCTGTTTTGTGCCTGACGTCACTGTGGAACACTTAGAAATAACCTCCCAAAGGCAAAAGGGAGATAGCAGTTGAAACGATAACCATTAAAAAAGGTACTGTGAAAACTATTCAACTTAAAGGCTGACAGCCTGCATCCTATTGCTTTAAAGATGTTGTAAAAATTATGGTTAGAATCCATAGATTCTGGAAGGGCCCGGCAGGTTGCAAAATAGCAAAAGTAACACCTTTATTCAAGACCGAGGTGGTGGGGGAGGGGGGTAGAAGGCAGGAAACTATAAGCCAGTTAGCCTAACATCTGGCATAGAGAAATTGCTAGAATTCATAATTAAGGAGGTTCAAGCAGGATATTTAGAAAATTATAACAAGGTCAGATAGAGTCAACATGGTTGCGTGAAAGGGAAATAATACTTAATAATTTATCAGGGTTCTTTGAGGAAGTACCAAGCAAGATGGATAAGTGGGAAACTTGGAGACGTGGGGTGCGATCTATCGACCTCATAGTAATGCCCGACTCGGGGCGCGATGAGGCCGGTGAATTTCGTGAGAAGCACGAGTCTCGTCATGCCTCACGAGATCTAACGAAGCCAGGATCCACATATTTAAGTGAGCATTTGGTCTCACTTGAATATGTCTGCACCGGAGTTACCCAGGGTGCGGGATCCAACAGCCTTGCCTCAGAGATCCCGAGCAGGCACCATTTAGCACTGGTTTCCACAAATGTGGACCAGGCGTAACGGCACTGGAGAGGGGTCTCTCAGGCCATCGGGAGCTCCTGGGTGGCCGGGCTCTGGGCATGTGGTACCCTGGCATCCCCAATGACACCCAGGCACAGTGGCACTGATACCCTGGCAATGACACCTGTGGACCCAGTCAGTTCCAGATGCCACTGCCAGGCTGGCAGTGCCAAGGTGCCATCTTGCCTATAGCTGAGATCGGGCCCGCAGGGGCCCTGCCCTTATGAGGTGGAGTGCGTTGGCTTGGTAATTCCCTAATTGGGGCACCGAGGGCTCCAGAGGCCATGGTACCCCAATTCTTCATAGCCCACCTCAATCCATTTTTCATTGACATGGCTCCCCCAGCTTCTGACCGTTGGCAATGCCACCCAGGCACCTTGGCATTGCCAGGGTGGTGGTGCCAAGGTGCCAGCCTGCTCTGTCCCTGACCACCCAGTGTCCTCTGATGGTCTGAGAGAGCCCTTGGGTGCCATTCCACCTGGTCCACATTTGTGGGGTCCAGCACTGAATGGCGCCTGGCTGGGAACTCCGTTAGACGTCAGGAGTCTGGTAGATCCTGGGTGAGCACGCCCGAGTGGGTTTTAAACCTAGGCGTGCGAGGCTTGATCATACCCATCGTGATGCCTCGTAAGATCTCGATATGTCTCGTGAGGCGTACTGGCTGCCAGGAAGCCCACGGGAAGCTTCTCCCGGCAGCGTCATGCTCCCATTCGGGCGCAAAGCGGCCGGTAGATCGTGCCTAGAGTTTCGAAATAAGAGATCTCCCTTTTAATGTAGAAATGAGGAGTATGTTTTTCTCTCAGGGTCATTAGTATTTCAAATGATCTTCTCCAGAAAGCAGTGGAAGTTGGGCTATTGAATATGTTAAAGGCTCAATTGGATAGATTTTTGATAGACAAGGGAGTCAATCGTTATGGGGACACACATGAAAGTGGAGTTTGGACCACAATTAGATCTGCCATGGTCTTGAAATGAAATGAAAATCGCTTATTGTCACAAGTAGGCTTCATATGAAGTTACTGTGAAAAGCCACTAGTCGCCACATTCCGGCGCCTGTTCGGGGAGGCTGCTACGGGAATTGAACCGTGCTGCTGGCCTGCTTGTCTGCTTTCAAAGCCAGCAATTTAGCCCGGTGCTAAACAGCCTTACGGAATGGTGGAGCCAACTCGAGCAGCCAAATGGCCACTCCTGCTCGGAAGTCCTATGTTCCTATGCGTGAGGGGAACAGAGAATGTGAGACGGCTGAGGTGTCACAGCACTGTTCCTTGTCAGATGACTGGATGGTAAGATGCTGGAGGGAGGGTCCAGGTGGAATAGAATCTTGAAGAAAGGGAAAAGGGTCCCCTGTGAAGGAGATATATTCTTGACCAAAGAAATGGAAAAGCAAGTGTATTTGAGTATTGCAGGAAAAAGAGGCACGTCAAAGATGTTCATCGATATTCGCAAGAATGCCAAATGTAACAGCAGTTTGTACCTCATGAGAAGAGAGTGCTGAATGGTTGGCAAGTGGACTCGGATTGGTAGACACACGCCATGGGGAATACACCAGTTAACTGATGACTGCCAAGCTTGGTTTAAATTCAAACCAGGCAGGTTGACTGATTGGTCAAGACATTGCCCTGGGGGATGAAACAGGTGCAACGGTTCTATCTGCTAAGAACAGGGCTTCATGCATTAATATATATAGTTTAAAGTGAGCCACATAAGAGCCTGACTGATTACTGACAACCAATTTAAGTTTAATTTTTGGCACTCCCAGGATTGGTTACTAAATGTTGCCCAATTGTGGAATCACATCTAATGTTGGACACTGTTGAACTTTACAGGCAAGGGTCCGTTGAGTCCAATCTATACTTGCCTGTTGCAAATAGCTGAAGGGCTATGCGGTTTGATACAATCTGCCAGATTTTAGGACAAACATACCTGATATCACAGTGATACATTACTCATTTGCGTGATAGGCAGAGCGTGATAGGCAGAACGTCTTTTTTGTTTGATAGTGGCGAACACCACTTGTGTTGTTACTGCAAGTAGCAGCGTGAGACAGCTGGCTTCAGCCGTTGCTCAGTATTTGAGATATTTTACTCTTCCAGGGTAATCAGAGGTAGACTGGGGACGCTTCAGGACTGAGGTTGCGCAATATGAAACGAGCAATGATCTGGTCAGAGTAGCCATAATCTCGCAGGATCTCTGCTGCACCCTTTTCCAACATCATGCTTGCATGGTGAGCAAATGGCTTGGGCTCTATTTAGGAGATTGCCAATAAGGCAAAACAAAACATTTGTTGCTAAATGTGATTCTCCTATGGAGCAGCTCCTGATGAACAATTATAATCATTGAACCTCCAAAAAGGTTCATACTCATCCGAATGTTTGCAAAAATGTATTACCCACGAACTAAATGGGGGAAAAAAATCACCGGTGAAGCATTTAAACACTATTTTTGTATTAATTTTGATATGCAGATGTTGCAGGAAATCCAATTTTATATGATTTGAAAATATTGCTGTTCAGTAATGTTTTAAGTTCTCTTGATGGCTCAATGTAAAAATGCACCAAACAGTGTGGCTCTGTCCTCATATAGAACAGGCTCCAGCTTCAATCTCTGATCTGTCTCAAACACATTTTTCAGCACAGGAGACGCCCACTGGTGCCTCTGCTGGTTCTTTGACAGCTATCTAATCAGTCCCAACCCCCAGCTCTTCCATCTTAGCCCTGCAATTTTTCCTTTTCAAGAATACATTCACCTTCTTTTTGAAAGTTGCCACTGAATCTGCTTCCAGCATCCTTTCAAGCAGTGCGCCCAGTTTGGACTAATTATCTTAAATCTGTGCCTTATGGTTATGTACGCACACACAGAATAGGAGTAGGTAATTCGCCCTCTCAAGCCTACTCAACCATTCAATAAGCTCATGACTATCTGTTGTGTTGTGAATTTCACATTCCCATCTACCACTGATAATCTTTGATTCCCTAGTTTAACAAGAATTTACCTCTGCCTTAAAAATATTTTGTGATTCCCGCTTCCACTGGCTTCTGGAGGCTGAGAGTTCCAAAGTCACACAACCCTCAAGAGAAAAAGAAATTCTCCTCAGTTCTGTCCTACAAGGGTGACCCCTAATTTTAAAACCTCCGAGCTCTGGACTTACCCACAAGAGGAAACATCCTTTAAACATCCATCTTGTCAGTGGCGTTCAGGATTTTATTGACTTCAATCAAGTCACTCCACACTCTTCCAAACTCCAGTGAAAACAAGCCCAGTTTGTCCAACCTTTCCTCACAAGACAACTTGCTCATTTCAAATATCAGCCGAAACTCTTCCAACGCATTTATATCCTTCCTTAAATAAGGAGACCAAAACAGTATTAGATATGTGGTCTCACCAATGCCCTGCATAAATGAAGCATAACATTACTTTTTCTAATAACAGGCATTACAGCCCACAGCCATTGCATTGGGCTTGATAGCACTGTTGCTTCACAGCTCCAGGATCCCAGGTTCAATTCCCGGCTTGGGTCACTGTCTGTGCGGAGTCTGCACGTTCTCCCTGTTTTTCGTAGGTTTCCTCCGGGTGCTCCGGTTTCCTCCTACAAGTCCCAAAAGAAGTGCTGTTAGGTGAATTGGACATTCTGAATTCTCCCTTGGTGCGCCCGAACAGGCGCTGGAATGTGGCGACTAAAGGGGCTTTTCACAGTAACTTCATTGCAGTGTTAATGTATGCCTACTTGTGACAATAAAGATTATTATATGTGGAGATTATTTTTATTGCTGACTATCAAGCAATTGGTGGCCATTCCCGAGTAGGTGGTTGTGAGCCAACTTCCTGAACTGCTGCAGTCCAGATGGTGTAGGGGCACACAGAGCGGTGTTAGGAAGAGAGTTCCAAGAATTTGATCCAGTGACAGTGAAGGAAGGGTGATAGAATTCCAAGTCAGCAAGGTGTGTAGCTTGGGGAAACTTACAGGTTGTGTGCCCATCTGTCTGCTGCCCCTGCCCTCCTGGGGGGGGGGGGGGGGGGGGGGTTGGAAGGTGCCATTGAAGCAGCCTTGGTGATGTATTGCCGTTTATATGGGACAGACTGCCGCTACTGAATGTCAGTGGTGGAATATGTGAACGTTTAAGTTGGTGGATGGATTGCCATTCAAGCAGTTTTGTTCTAGATGGTGTCAAGCCTTGAGTGTTGCTGGAGCTGCATTCACCCAGGCAAGTGGAGAGTATTCCATCACACCCCTGACTTGTGCCTTGTAGACGGTGGACAGGCTGTGACATGACACTAGTTTCTATGTCCAAACAGAAGCTTTGGGCACGATCTTCCCAAAAGGAATAAACTCTCCGAGTGAGCATGTCTAGCTGCGTGTTTCGGGCACTCACAGTGCCGAGAAACACATGGCTATTCAGCAGGACTTGCTTTGAATAAGGGGCCTAAACGGGAATGCACGGTCGAGGCGGCTTCGCCGGACCTCCCCGGTGTAGCGAGAGATCAGGACGCCGTTTAAAAAATGGCATCCCAATCTCTTGAGGCCCACAAAACAAAATCCCCGATCTCTCTCCCCCCCCCCCCAGAGCAGCCTGAACACAACATGGGAACGCACCCAGGCAACCCTGGCCCAATCGCACGTGTGCACAAAATGCCAACCTGGCAGTGCTACCTGGGCACTTTGGCAGTGTCAGGCTGGCACCCTGGCAAGGGCGAGGGCACCACCCTGCCCAAAGGGCATGCAGCTTGGAGCCTCCGATCACCTTGGAGACCCCCACGAGTGCCGTTCCAACTGGTTCCCGTTTGTGGTGACAAGTACCAAACAGCGCTCACCCGAGGTGAAAGCATTGAATCCCAAAGCCTCAGGTACCTTGGGAGTCTGTACATTAGAGTACAGATTACTGCCTCGCTCTAGTATGCAGATTTGCCAAAAACTGATCCCGCCCATTGTGGGCAGGATTCCCCTTGCAACGTCTCATGAGATTGTGTTGAATCTTGCGAGGCGCTGCGAGCAAGGCAGATCCTGGGAGCGGCGTCTCCAGGCTTTCAATGACCATGCTGCGCCGCGGCGAGATGCTTTTCCGACTAAGCGTGGCAGAGAAGATCGTGCGCTTTATTTACACATGCTTCCAAAATGTCTGTCCTCATGCTTACAGCTTTTGCTTCAATTTAGTTTCTCTTTCAATTACTACACCCACATTTGACTAATAGTACAGTGCAGAGAACAGTTAACACACATAATCAAACACCAAAAGAATGATTAACTATAGAGACACAGTACTCATCTCCATAGATTACCATGGAAGTGTTTCGCTGGTTAATACTCAACCTAACTCAGAGATTCGTCAGCATAACCGAACTGAGCACAACAGACCGCTCCCCCAGACGATTGCCTACCCAAGCACCCACCTACCACCACAGACAACTGCCCACCTGACTCAACCGACTCCCCAACCCTACACGCAACCTCTCGACCCAACCACCAACCACCCTCCCCCACCTATTCGTTCACTCACTAACCCACACTCATTCATTAAAAGTCTTGAGACCTTTAGAAACTTACGTGACTATGGCAACTATTGTCATAAGGAGAACATTTCCTCTCCTTCTCCTTGCATGCGATGTCACTAAAAGAGCTGAACCGAGATCCACATTTTGTGAATGGATGCGAGTACTGTTGGAGGGGTAGGTGCCACTCTAAACAGCTGAAGTTGTTTCATAATCTTTGGGATTCTAGCAGACCATGAATGCAGAATGTTGTGCTAGTGAAAAAGAAACAGTGCAAGGGCATCTACCTGACAAGGCCACAGGGTTAGATCCACGATGTGGAGATGCTTAAACCGAGTCAAGAACAAAAACATCAAAAGAACGAAGGCAAAATTAAATTCCACAGGAACAGTCCCTCCACTAACACAAAGATACCCGATATGGATTCAAGTCACCAAGATTAACATTCGGTCTCACGTGGTGATTAAAGCAAACATAAAATAATTTAGCAAATGTTTTACTGCCACACCTTAAGTCCAACCGCTCCCATAAATGTAAAATACAAGAGGTTTCTCTGCCAACATTTCCATACACAAGCACCAGCCACACACACATAATAGTATTGAAAGCTTCAATTTGTTTACTGCAATACTAATTAATTCCCAAATAAGTGTGGACATTCTAAACAAGCCAGTGGTGTTACCTCAGAGTGTCTTTCCTCTCAGCAGAGACCAGCTTTCACTTTGCAGTGAGTATACGCCTACCAGAACCATTTGCAATTCAGAGGCAAATAAAAAAATCTGAATCAACTCTGAAACTCTTGTTTGGTACTGTGCACCTCCCTCCAATAACCGATAAGCACAGACCAACATGACACAGGAAAACTGACTACAGCTGACATTGAACTCAGCAGCTCATGGGCCATTTTCACCAACAGGTGGTGAACACAGTCCCCAATACATCACCATTGAATCAGATCATTTGAGACAACGTTACTTACTTTATCCTCTATATTGTCTTGGTCAAAGTTCAAAAGTCGAAAGATTCTGCAGTAAAATATAGTGACTGAAGATTGGGGAAGTGCTGATCCTGAATCACAATCTGTACCTAAGTGTTTCTGGGAGGGTCACACCCATATTGCTTCAAGCCAATGATTGCACCAGATTACACACATGCAAATTCTGCAGGCGAGCAACTAGTTTCATTGAGCTGCAAGCAGGTGAGAGAGCAGCAAAAAGCATATCAACCAAAGATCAAATGCTGCAAGGAGCAAGACAATCACAGCCACTGGCAGACTGTTGATAGATACATTCATGTTCGGACATGTAAAAGTTCTGGAAAATGCTCATGACATTTCACTACCTCTGGATGTTTAAAAGAGCAAAAGGGACAGAAAACATACCAGCCTTGTGTGCAGTCACTGAGGATCCACAGCCTTCTGGTACTGTGAAGTAACCTATGTTTAAAAAAAACCTTCCCCTTTCAGTTCCCTTTGTAATAACAACATTGAAAAGCGTTTTAATAAAAGTCAATGTACTAACTCACAAGAGAGAGGATTTCCTGCAATGACCTATTAAAAGAAAGAACTTGCATTCACAGAGTGTCTCTCGCAACTTCAGAACGTGCCAAAGTATTTTTGAAGTGTAGTCAGTGTTGCAAGGAAATGTAGCGCACAGCAAGATCCCCCAAGTGGATAATGACCAAGCATTTTGTCCCCAGTCTCTGGAGTGCATCCTGATCCCAAATCCTGCTGACGGCTGATGACCGTTTATATGTAAATGGAGCTGCGTGGGTAAACAAAAGAGTCATGCAGACTCGAAACTGATTGGCCTGCTGAGATTGTCCAGAATTTTCTGTAATTTCAGAATTGATATATATAATTAACCTAGCCGAGTGACAGAGTTGTGAAGAAGGCCTATGGTGTGTGGGCCTTTATTGGTAGAGGGATTGAGTTCCGGAGTCATGAGGTCATGTTGCAGCTGTACAAAACTCTGGTACGGCCGCATTTGGAGTATTGCGTACAGTTCTGGTCACCGCATTATAGGAAGGACGTGGAAGCTTTGGAGCGGGTGCGGAGGAGATTTACCAGGATGTTGCCTGGTATGGAGGGAAAATCTTATGAGGAAAGGCTGATGGACTTGAGGTTGTTTTCGTTAGAGAGAAGAAGGTTAAGAGGAGACTTAATAGAGGCATACAAAATGATCAGGGGGTTAGATAGGGTGGACAGTGAGAGCCTTCTCCCGCGGATGGAAATGGCTAGCACGAGGGGACATAGCTTTAAACTGAGGGGTAATAGATATAGGACAGAGGTCAGAGGTAGGTTCTTTACGCAAAGAGTGGTGAGGCCGTGGAGTGCCCTACCTGCAACAGTAGTGAACTCACCAACATTGAGGGCATTTAAAAGTTTATTGGATAAGCATATGGATGATAATGGCATAGTGTAGTTTAGATGGCTTTTGTTTCGGTGCAACATCGTGGGCCGAAGGGCCTGTACTGCGCTGTATCGTTCTATGTCCTATGTTCTATATCATCCTCATCATATAAGGGCTGATCTCCCAAGATCAGTCACATGGGTGGCATGGTGGCACAGTGGTTAGCACTGCTGCCTCACACACTATGGACCCAAGTTCAATTCCAGCCTTGGGTTTGTGTGGAATTTACATATTCTCCCTGTGTGTGGGTTTCCCCCCACAGTCACTGTGTGCTCCGGTTTCTTCCCACAGTCCAAAGATGTGCAGGTTAGATGGATCGGCTGTGTAAAAATGCCCCTTAGTGTCTAGATATGGTGGGGTTACGGGGGAGTGGGTCTATATAGGGTGCTCTTTCAAAGCACTGGTGTGGACTCGATGGGCCGAATGGCCTCCTTCTGCACTGTAGGGATTCTATGGAAGATCTAGTGAGTGGGGGTCCTTCTGGTCCTGGGATCACTGCCCATGTGGGGAACTGGAGCAGAGACTTGGCCTCACTGGTGTGAATCGTTTACATGTGCAATGTTTGAGAAAGCTGCATTTCAGCATGGAGTTAGGAGTTAAGTGAACACCTCCAGTGCTTGAACACAGAGAGCTAAAGTGCAGATGTAAATAAAAACAGAAAATGCTGGAAATACCCAGCAAGCTGACAGCAGTTGTGGAGCGAAAAGTAGAGTTTAAAGGCCGGGTTTCCATCTTGAAGGAGGGAATCGGGGCAGTTCTAATGATCACAGCAGTGTTGGCCAGGGGGAATTTTCATCAGGAGGATGCAGTGAGGCACTGGATTTGAGTTTGCCTTCTCCCATGTCAGTGTGGAGGAGCAAATGGCAATGTAGGCACAGCAGATCAAATCGTCTTGGGAGTTGGGTCTGATAAAATGACTGATAATATAGCTCCTGCTGCCAGCTTTGTACCATATGTAATCCACGGTCTCCACTGAAGAAAACATTGGCCCAGAAATGGCCTGCGCACTGCCACTACTCATGAGGATTTCTGCGACCCACCCTCTTTGAAAATTTTTAGCTGTGACTTCCAATCCCGACTGAAGAAGCGAAGGGTCACTGCAGATATCCTCAAGAGGGTAGGAGGAGGTGGGCAAAGAGAGGACATGTCCGTCTTTAAGACATTAACTGCTGTATGTTTTTAAAGGTCTAAAGTCTTTCAGTGGATTAGTGAGGTGGGTGAACGAGTGAGTGGGAGGGTGAGTCAGCTGGTGGTGTGGTGAGTGGGTGGGCGAAGAAGTAGGTGAGTGAGTGGGTGGGTAAGATAATGAATGAGTAAGTGGCAGGTGAGTGAGTGAGAGGATTAATGAGTGGGTCAGTGGGTGGATGAGTGCGTGACTGAGTGGGCGAGTTAGTAAATGGGGGAGTGGATGAGCGAGTGGCTGAATGGGTCAGTAGGTGGATGAGTGAGTGGGTGACTGAATGAATGGGTGAGTGAGTGGATGAGTGGGTAGTGAGGTTGGGGATTGTCAGGTGGGGTTAGCTGGGTGGGGAGGTATTATCCATTGTAACATTTCGAGGATAGTGCTGCAAGTAAGTCACACATTTTAGGGTGGCATGGTAACACAGTGGTAAGCTCTGCTGCCCCACTGCACCAGGGACCCAGGTTCAATTCCGGCCTCGGGTGACTGTCTGTGCGGAGTCTGCACGTTCTCCCCGTGTCTGCGTGGGTTTCCTCCGGGTGCTCCGGTTTCCTCCCACAGTCCAAAAAGGTGCAGGTTAGGTGGAGTGGCCGTGCTAAATTGCCCTTATTGTCCAAAAAGGTTAGGTTGAGTTACGTGGATAGGCTGGAGATGTGGGCTTCAGTAGGGTGCTCTTTCCAAGGGCCGGTGCAGACTTGATTGGCCGAATGGCCACCTTCTGCACTGTAATCCTATGATTCTATGATTTCAAACGCAAGTCTCTGACATTGGGATCAGTATCAGAATTTGTATCTTCGGGTGGATCTTCTGGAAGCCTGACCGAGTGGCCTGATGCCTCATTGACACATTTGTGGTCGGTCCCTGAGTTCCAGTGAGCACACCACCCACAGCGTGCAACTCCAGCACCTTTTCCAGCTCACATTACAGCAAAGGTTTGCGGCCTTGCATACTTTCCAAGGCCTTTGCACCCTTAAAAATGACCACCCATTCCACTCAACATAAAGCACACGCAACACCCTGCATATGGTGTCCAACCTGCCCCTTCCCTGAAAATGCATAGAAAATAGAAGCAGGAGGAGGCCATTCGGTCCTTCAAGCCTGCTCTGCCATTCATTATGTTCATGACTGATCATCAAGTTCAATACCCTGATCTCGTCTTCCCCCCATATCCCTTTAGCCCCAAGAGCTTTATCTAATTCCTTCTTGAAATTACACAATGTTTGGCCCCAACTACTTTCTGTGTTAGTGAATTCCACAGATTCACCACTCGCTGGGGAAGAAACGTCTTCTCACCTCAATCCTAAAAGGTTTATCCCTTATCCTCAAACTATGACCCATAGTTCTGGGGCGGAATTCTTCCCCCCACGCCGGGTGGGAGAATCGTTGGGGCACTGCGCGTGTCCCGCCACGCCACCCCGACGCCCGCACGCGATTCTCCCACTCCCAAATCGACGCGGCGAGAATCACAGCTGACCGCTGGGAGAATCGCCGCTCGCCGTTTGTAATGGGCAAGCAGCGATTCTCCAGCCCGGATGGGCCAAGCGGCCTGCCCAATACAACGGGTTCCCGCCGGCGCCGTCCACCCTGGTTGCTGCTGGCGGGAATAGAGTGGGAATTCTGGGGGGGGGGGGCGGCCTGTGGGGGGGTTCCTGCACTGGGGGGGAGGGGGGCTTTAAATGGGGTCTGGCCCGTGATCGGTGCCCACCGATCGGCGGGCCGGCCTCTCTGAAGGAGGACCTCCTTTCCACCGCCGCCCCACAAGATCCATCCGACATCTTCTTGCGGGGTGGCCTCGGGGAGGATGGCAACCGAGCATTCATGGGTGACGTAATTTACGCGGCGCCGCTTTTACGCAGCGCCAAGGCCCTACGCACGTAAATGACGCGACGCCGCTCCTAGCCCCCCGGGGGTGGGAGAATAGGAGGCTGGGAGCGGCCTCCGACGCCGGAGTGAAACACTCCCGTTTTCACTCCGGCGTCGGCACTTATACTCCCGATGGGAGAATTGCGCTCCTGGTCTTCCCTACCATTGGGAACATTCTTTCTGAAATTACCCTGTTTAATCCTGTTAGAATTTTGTAAGTTTCTGTGAGGTTTCCTCTCACTCTTCTACACTCCAATGAATATAACCTTAACTGACTTAGTCTCTCCTCATATGACAGTCCGCCATCCCAGAATCAGCCTGATAAACCTTTGTTACACTCCCTCCATAGCAAGAACAACCTTCCTCAGATAAGGACACCAAAACTGCGCACAATATTCCAGGTGTGGCCTCACCAATGCCCTATACAATTGCAGTAACACATCTCTAATCCTACACTCAAATCTTCTCGCTATGAAGGCCAACATACCACTTGCCTTCTTTACTGCCTGCTGTACCTGCGCGCTTACTTTCAGCGACTGATGCACGAGGGCACTAAAGTCTCGCTGAGTATCTACCTCTCTCAATTTACACCCATTCAAATAATAATCTGCTGTCCTGTTTTTGCTACCGAAGTGGATAACCTCACATTTATCCACATTATACTGCATCTGCCATTCATATGCCCATTCACTCAGCCTGTCCAAATCCTGCTGAAGCATTTCTGTATCCTCCGCACAGCTCACCCTCCCACTCAACTTTGTGTCATCTTCAAATTTGGAGATAATACATTTAGTTCTCGCATCCAAATCATTAATATATAATGTGAACAGTTGGGGTCCTAGCACAAATCCCTGTGGCACCCCACCAGTCACTGTCTACCAATCAGAAAAAGACTCATTTATTCCACCCTTTTGCTTCCTATTTGCTAACCAGGGGCGTCATTCTCCGACCCCCCAGCGGGTCGGAGAATGGCCGTTGGCCGCCGTGAATCCCGCCCCCGCCGGTTGCCGAAGTCTCCGAAGGGAGAAAAGTCGGCGGGGCGTTAATGTCGCCGCTGCCGTCGGAGAATGTCACGGGTCTGCGAAAGGCAGCCGATTTTCGGCCTGCCGATATTCTCCCTTCCGGATGGGCCGAAGTCTCGTCGACGTGATGACCGTTCACGTCGACGTAAATTAAACCTCCTTTTCATCGGCGTGACCCTGTGCTCCAGGTTCACGCCGACCAGCGTGGAGGTGAGTGACGGCCTGGGGGGTTGGCTCTGGGCAGGCGATGGCGTGGCAGCAGTCTGAATGCGTGAGGAGAGGTGTGTCTCGGGTTGTGTGTGTGTGTGTGCGGCGGGGGGGGGGGGGTGGTTAGAGTAGGCTGGGCTCCCGGAGAGTGCCGGGAGGGGGTCCGTGCCGGGGAGGGGGATGGGGGTCCGTGCCGGGGTGGAGGTTGGGGGGGGGGTCCATGCCAGGGTGGAGGTTGGGGGGGGGTCCATGCCGGGGTGGAGGTTGGGGGGGGTCCGTGCCGGGGTGGAGGTTGGGGGGGGTCCGTGCCGGGGTGGAGGTTGGGGGGGGTCCGTGCCGGTGTGGAGGTTGGGGTGGGGGTCCGTGCCGGGGTGGAGGTTGGGGGGGGGGGTGTCCGTGCCGGGGTGGAGGTTGGGGGGGGGTCCGTGCCGGGGAGGGGGATGGGGGGTCCGTGCCGGGGTGGAGGTTGGGGGGGGGTTCCGTGCCGGGGAGGGGGATGGGGGGTCCGTGCCGGGGTTGAGGTTGGGGGGGGGTCCATGCCGGGGTGGAGGTTGGGGGGGGTCTGTGCCGGGGTGAAGGTTGGGGGGGGGGTCCGTGCCGGGGTGGAGGTTGGGGGGGGTTCCGTGCCGGGGTGGAGGTTGGGGGGGTGTCCGTGCCGGGGTGGAGGTTGGGGGGGGGTCCATGCCAGGGAGGGGCATGGGGTGTCCGTGCCGGGGTGGAGGTTGGGGGGGGGGTCCGTGCCGGGGTGGAGGTTGGGGGGGGGTCCGTGCCGGGGTGGAGGTTGGGGGTCCGTGCCGGGGATGGGGGTGGGGTGTCCGTGCCGGGGTGGAGGTTGGGGGGGGGTCCGTGCCAGGGATGGGGATGGGGGGTCCGTGCTGGGGTGGAGGTTGGGGGGGGGGGTCCGTGCCGGGGAGGGGGATGGGTGGTCCGTGCCGGGGTGGAGGTTGGGGGTGGTCCGTGACGGAGTGGAGGTTGGGGGGGGTCCGTGCCGGGGTGGAGTTTGGGGGGGGTCCGTGCCGGGGTGGAGGTTGGGGGGGTGGTCCGTGCCGGGGTGGAGGTTGCGGGGGGGGTCCGTGCCGGGGTGGAGGTTGGGGGTGGGGGGTCCGTGCCGGGGTGGAGGTTGGGGGGGGGTCCGTGCCGGGGAGGGGGATGGGGGGTCTGTGCTGGGGTGGAGGTTGGGGGGGGTCCGTGCCGGGTTGGAGGTTGGGGGGGGGTCCGTGCCGGGGTGGAGGTTGGGGGGGTGTCCGTGCCGGGGTGGAGGTTGGTGTGGGGTCCGTGCCGGGGTGGAGGTTGGGGGTGGGTCCGTGCCGGGGTGGAGGTTGGGGGGGGAGGTCGTGCGGGGGTGGAGGTTGGGGGGGGGACCATGCCGGGGAGGGGGATGGGGGGGGTCCGTGCCGGTGTGGAGGTTGGGGGGGGTCCGTGCCGGGGTGGAGGTTGGGGGGGGGTCCGTGCCGGCGAGGGGGATGGGGGGTCCGTGCCGGGGTGGAGGTTGGGGGGGGGTCCGTGCCGGGATGGAGATTGGGGGGGGTCCGTGCCTGGGTGGAGGTTGGGGGGGGGGTCCGTGCCGGGGTGGAGGTGGCGAAGGAGGTCGTGCGGGGGTGGAGGTTGGGGGGGGGGGACCGTGCCGGGGAGGGGGATGGGGGGTCCGTGCCGGTGTGGAGGTTGGGGGGGGTCCGTGCCGGGGTGGAGGTTGGGGGGGGGTCCGTG
Source organism: Scyliorhinus torazame (assembly GCF_047496885.1). Lineage (NCBI taxonomy): Eukaryota > Metazoa > Chordata > Chondrichthyes > Carcharhiniformes > Scyliorhinidae > Scyliorhinus > Scyliorhinus torazame. Next base: position 71,827,019 of record NC_092721.1, on the reverse strand, counting down.
CCGGGGAGGGGGATGGGGGGGTCCGTGCCGGGGTGGAGGTTGGGGGGGTCCGTGCCGGTGTGGTTGTTGGGGGGGGGTCCGTGCCGGGGTGGAGGTTGGGGGGTGGTCCGTGCCGGGGAGGGGGATGGGGGGTCCGTGCCGGGGTGGAGGTTGGGGGGGGGTCCGTGCCGGGGTGGAGGTTGGTGTGGGGTCCGTGCCGGGGTGGAGGTTGGGGGGGGGTCCGTGCCGGGGTGGAGGTAGGGGGCGGAGGTCGTGCGGGGGTGGAGGTTGGGGGGGGGGGGACCATGCCGGGGAGGGGGATGGGGGGGTCCGTGCCGGTGTGGAGGTTGGGGGGGGTCCGTGCCGGGGTGGAGTTTGGGGGGGGTCCGTGCCGGGGAGGGGGATGGGGGGTCCGTGCCGGGGTGGAGGCTGGGGGGGGTCCGTGCCGGGGTGGAGGTTGGGGGGGTCCGTGCCGGGGTGGAGGTTGGGGGGGGGTCCGTGCCGGGGTGGAGGTGGCGGGGGGGTCCGTGCCGGGGTGGAGGTTGGGGGTGGGGGGTCCGTGCCGGGGTGGAGGTTGGGGGGGGGGGGGTCCGTGCCGGGGAGGGAGATGGGGGGCCTGTGCCGGGGTGGAGGTTGGGGGGGGGGGGTCCGTGCCGGGTTGGAGGTTGGGGGGGGGTCAGTGCCTGGGTGGAGGTTGGGAGGGTGTCCGTGCCGGGGTGGAGGTTGGTGTGGGGTCCGTGCCGGGGTGGAGGTTGGGGAGTGGTCCGTGCCGGGGTGGAGGTTGGGGGGGGAGGTCGTGCGGGGGTGCAGGTTGGGGGGGGGGGTCCGTGCCGGGGAGGGGGATGGGGGTGTCCGTGCCGGTGTGGAGTTTGGGGGGGGGTCCGTGCTGGGGTGGAGGTTGGGGGGGTGTCCGTGCCGGGGAGGGGGATGGGTGGTCCGTGCCGGGGTGGAGGTTGGGGGGGGTGTCCGTGCCGGGGTGGAGGTTGGGGGGGGTCCGTGCCGGGGTGGAGGTTGGGGGGGGGGTCCGTGCCGGGGTGGAGGTTGGGGGGGGTCCGTGCCGGGGTGGAGGTTGGGGGGGGGTCCGTGCCGGGGTGGAGGTTTGGGAGGGTCCGTGCCGGGTGGAGGTTGGGGGGGGGTCCGTGCCGGGGAGGGGGATGGGGGGTCCGTGCCGGGGTGGAGGTTGGGGGGTGTCCGTGCCGGGGAGGGAGATGGGAGGTCCGTGCCGGGGTGGAGGTTGGGGGGGCGTCTGTGCCGGGGTGGAGGTTGGGGGGGGTCCGTGCCGGGGCGGAAGTTGGGGGGGGGTCCGTGCCGGGGTGGAGGTGGCGGGGGAGGTCGTGCGGGGGTGGAGGTTGGGGGGGGGGGACCGTGCCGGGGAGGGGGATGGGGGGTCCGTGCCGGGGTGGAGGTTGGGGGGGGGTCCGTGCCGGGGTGGAGGTTCGGGGGGGTGTCCGTGCCGGGGTGGAGGTTGCGGGGAGGTCGTGCGGGGGTGGAGGTTGGGGGGGTCCGTGCCGGTGTGGAGGTTGGGGGGGGTCCGTGCCGGGGTGGAGGTTGGGGGGGGTCCGTGCTGGGGAGGGGGATGGGGGGTCCGTGCCGGGGTGGCGGTTGCGGGGGGGGGGTCCGTGCCGGGGTGGAGGTTGGTGTGGGGTCCGTGCCGGGGTGGAGGTTGGGGGGGGGTCCGTGCCGGGGTGGAGGTTCGGGGGGGAGGTCGTGCGGGGGTGGAGGTTGGGGGGGGGACCGTGCCGGGGAGGGGGATGGGGGGGTCCGTGCCGGTGTGGAGGTTGGGGGGGGTCCGTGCCGGCGTGGAGGTTGGGGGGGGGTCCGTGCCGGGGAGGGGGATGGGGGGTCCGTGCCGGGGTGGAGGTTTGGGGGGGGGGGTCCATGCCGGGGTGGAGGTTGGGGGGGTCCGTGCCAGGGTGGAGGTTGGGGGGGAGGTCCGTGCCGGGGTGGAGGTGGCGGGGGGGGGTCCGTGCCGGGGTGGAGGTTGGGGGTGGGGGGTCCGTGCCGGGGTGGATGTTGGGGGGGGGGGGCCGTGCCGGGGAGGGGGATGGGGGGTCTGTGCCGGGGTGGAGGTTGGGGGGGGGTCCGTGCCGGGGTGGTGGTTGGGGGGGTGTCCGTGCCGGGGTGGAGGTTATTGTGGGGTCCGTGCCAGGGTGGAGGTTGTGGAGGGATCCGTGCCGGGGTGGAGGTTGGCGGGGGAGGTCGTGTGGGGGTGGAGGTTGGGGGGGGGGCATCCGTGCCGGGGAGGGGGATGGGGGGGTCCGTGCCGGTGTGGAGGTTGGGGGGGTTCCGTGCTGGGGTGGAGGTTGGGGCGGGTCCGTGCCGGGGAGGGGGATGGGGGGTCCGTGCCGGGGTGGAGGTTGGGGGGGGGTCCGTGCTGGGGTGGAGGTTGGGGGGGGGTCCGTGCCGGGGTGGAGGTTGGGGGGGTCCGTGCCGGGGTGGAGGTTGGGGGGGGTCCGTGCCGGGGTGGAGGTTGGGGGGGGTCCGTGCCGGGTGGAGGTTGGGGGGGGGTCCGTGCCGGGGAGGGGGATGGGGGGTCCGTGCCGGGGTGGAGGTTGGGGGGGTTTCCGTGCTGGGGAGGGGGATGGGGGGTCCGTGCCGGGGTGGAGGTTGGGGGGGTCCGTGCCGGGGAGGGGGATGGGGGGTCCGTGCCGGGATGGAGGTTGGGGGGGGTCTGTGCCGGGGTGAAGGTTGGGGGGTGTCCGTGTCGGGGTGGAGGTTGGAGGGTGTCCGTGCCGGGGTGGAGGTTGGGTGGGGGTCCGTGCCGGGGTGGAGGTTGGGGGGGGTCCGTGCCGGGGAGGGGGATGGGGTGTCCGTGCCGGGGTGTAGGTTGGGGGGGGTGGGGTCCGTGCCGGGGTGGAGGTTGGGGGTCCGTGCCGGGGAGGGGGATGGGGGGTCCGTGCCGGGGTGGAGATTGGGGGGGGTCCGTGCCGGGGTGGAGGTTGGGGGGGGAGTTTGTGCGGGGGTGGAGGTTGGGGGGGGGTCCGTGCCAGGGAGGGGGATGGGGGGTCCGTGCCGGTGTGGAGGTTGGGGGGGGTCCGTGCCGGGGTGGAGGTTGGGGGGGGGTTCGTGCCGGGGTGGAGGTTGGGGGGGGGGTCCGTGCCGGGGTGTTGGTTGGGGGGGGGGTCCGTGAGGGGAGGGGGATGGGGGGTCCGTGCCGGGGTGGAGGTTGGGGGGGCTTCCGTGCCGGGGTGGAGGTTGGGGGGGGGGTCCGTGCCGGGCTGGAGGTTGGGGGGGGTCCGTGCCGGGGTGGAGGTTGGGGGGGTGTCCGTGCCGGGGTGGAGGTTGGGGGGGGGTCCGTGCCGGGGTGGAGGTTGGGGAGGGTCCGTGCCGGGGTGGTGGTTGGGGGTGGGGTCCGTGCCGGGGAGGGGGATGGAGGGGTCCGTGCCGGGGTGGAGGTTGGGGGGGGTTCCGTGCCGGGGTGGAGGTTGGGCGGGGGTCCATGCCGGGGTGGAGGTTGGGGGGGGTCCGTGCCAGGGTGGAGGTTGGGGGGGAGTCCGTGCCGGGGAGGTGGATGCGAGGGCAAGTGAGTTGGTCCACCTGGCCAGGTGCCAGCCTCCAACAGTTGGACCCATGCGGTCCATGCCACCTGGCTGGGGGGTGGAGGGGATATGGGCAATGATGACATGTCGTCGTTCCCCTCCCCCCCACCAGGCCGTCATGTTTTCCGATCATCCAGCGATGTTGGCCACCGTGGCGGCAGCCGCTCATGTCTATGTTGCCCTGGATGAGGAGGAGGAGGAGCGTGCCAGAGAGGCGGCGCAGGCTGCCGCAGAGGGACAGGCGGCAGCCGCCCAGGCTGGAGGGACACCTGACCGACAGGACGAGGAGGGGGAGGAGGACGTCGCGGCCCTACGGCAACGGAGGCACCCGAGGGCGCCCCGTGTGTACCGGCCCCGGCAGTCATACCAGGACCTCACGGACCGGGAATGCAGGAGGAGACTCCGGATGAGGCGGGAAACGTGGCACACATCTGCCACCTGCTGGCACACCTGTCACCGCGTGGCACTGGCGGGGGGACACCCTCTCCCATGTCCGTCAAGCTTACGGTAGCCCTGAACTTTTATGCAACGGGGTCATTCCAGGCACCGAGTGGGGACCTGTCCGGCATATCGCAGACATCGGTGCATCCGGGCAGTGACAGATGCCCTATATGCCATGGCGCATCGCTACATCCGCTTCCCCGTGGACCGGGCCAGCCAAGATGCCCGGGCCGTGGGCTTCTCTGCCGTGGCCGGGTTCTCCATGGTCCAGGGCGCGATCGATGGGATGCATGTCGCCGTGCGGCCACCTGCAGATAACAGGGCCGTGTTCACCAATAGGAAGGGGACCTATTCGATGAACATACAGGTGGTTTGCGACCACCGCATGATGATCCTGCACGTCTGCGCCTGTTACCCAGGCAGTGTACACGACTCATACGTGTTGTCGCGGTCATCCATCCCTGGCATGTACGAGGGACGCCATCCCCGGCTGAGGGGCTGGTTGCTGGGCGACAGGGCTGATCGTGGCTGATGACGCCTATACGGAGGCCACGCAATGAGGCGGAGAACCGCTACAATGATGCCCATGTAGCGACAAGGAGAGTGATAGAGAGGTGCTTTGGCGTGCTGAAGATGCGTTTCAGGTGCCTGGACTTCTCTGGGGGCGCCCTCCAGTGTCGGTCAGATAGAGTCGGCCGCATCATTGTGGTGTGCTGCGTCCTGCACAGCATAGCCCAGCAGAGGGGCGATGTGCTGCAGGCAGAGGAGGGCGGAGTGGAGGAGCAGCAGGAAGAGGCGCAGTCCTCCCCAGATGAGGGGGATGGGGGTAATGGTCAGGGCAGACGGAGTAGACACAGGCGGGTGGCTGTCCACCGTTATTGGCTGGCCCAGCGGGCACGGGACAGACTGATAGCCGCCCGCTTCACTGACTAGATGGGCGTGGGAATCGGGTAGTATGGCCACAGACCGCACACCATGGCAATAGCCGACCACCCACACCCCCCACCCATCCACCCACCCAGCACCCTCACCCCCCTCCCCAACCCCACCCACCCCATCCGCATGCACACCACCCCCCCCCATTGCCGATCCACCTGCGGCACAACGGGCCGGGCTCACACAGTTGCAGGTGGACGCATGTCTATTGCAGGCCATGGAGGATGATGACAACCCACCCTGCGGTGAGCTCCTGGCTCTACATCGTTGGACTATGTCTGACCCATGGCCACAGTACCACCATCCACCCGGACCATCCCTGCATGCGGCTGTGACACTGCAGCGCACGGTCCTGTCCTCTGCCCGGGGGATGTTGATGGCGGCTCAGGGGGAAGGGGGCAGACTCACCTGGGGCTGAGGTAAGACCACCCCTCACACACACACTTGCGCTCAACGTACATGACACCCCCGCACGCTTTGGACAGAGCACAAAGGCAGCTTCTGTAGGTGTAACATTGACTTTAATAACCAAAGGAGTTCATGCACGTGCCCTAGCCCCTAAAACTCATCTGTGCCCTGCCAACCTGCCAACTTACTCAGTGTCTAATTGTTTGGCCTTGCGGGCCCTTTGACTACGTCTACGTGGTTCCCCAGACAGCAGAACTGGAGGTGGACTCCTGTGATTCCTGCCCTCTGACACTGGATCCCTTTGGCGGCCGTTTCCTGGGGCGTCCTGGCCTAGATGGGCCAGGCTGCGGCCCGGGCGACTGGGATGGCGAGCTGCCAGCCTGTCCTGCCCGTTACCCACCCGATGCACCTGGGACGGAAGGGGGGGAGTCTGAGGTGTCGCGGTGTACCGGGGCCTCCCCTACAGGGGGAGCCGGGACGGACCACACCACCTCCTCCTCCCTCGGGGTGCCCGATGGCCCCCAGGCCTCTACATGGGTGGGGGATGCGAACGGACTGGCCATCCAACGCCCCCCCGACATCTGGCGCTGCCAGTCCTGGAGGCCCGTGCTGGTATCGACAGGGGTCTGCAGGTTTGCAGCCATGGAGCCCAGGGGGTTGGCAAACCCTGTCTGTGACAGTGCGACGCCGGCTCGCACATGGCCACTGGCGCCGATGCCCTCAGCGATGGCCTGCAGAGACTGGGCCATGGCCTGCAGAGACTGGGCTATGGCGTTGAGCGCCTCTGCCATCTGGCGCTGGCACTGGCTCATGGCCTCCTGTGAGAGGGCAGCCATTTCCTGGGCCACAGACACCGCCTGCACGGAAAGCCCCAGGCCTCGCAAACCGTTCCCCATGTCTGACACCGTCGCACCCATTGCCTCCACCGCGGACGCTACCCGTGCGGTGTCAGCTTGGGTGGCACGCATGACCGGCACCACTCCCAGCTCCTGGACGCGGGTGGACTCCTCCATCTGCGACTGCAGCCGCCGCAAGCCGCCCGTCACCCTCTTCGCTCGTCTCCGGGTCGGTGGTTGCATCGGATCTATGTGTGGGTGTGGTAACTCCAGGAACCCGGGATCCATCTGGGCGGCAGATGTTCGCTTGGGCTGGGCTGCCCTCCGACCGCCCGGCCCCTCTGCTGCTCCTACCTCCACCTGCTGTACCGGGACGGCTGTGTTGTGCGCACCAGTGAGTGTACCAGACGCCTCATCACTAAAGTGCCCAACCGAGGTGAGTGTTTCTGCGATGGTGGAGGGTGTTGGTGACAGCAGTGGCGTTGTGTCGTGCTCTTCGTCCCACTCTGAGTCCATGGCACTTTGGGGTGGGGGTTCGTCTCCACCCATCCACTCTGAGTCACTGTCCGGTATTTCGTCTTCCTGGGTAGTGCTGTCCCGGGTAGGGGTGTCCCGGGTAGTGGTGTCCCGGGTAGTGGTGTCCCAGGTAGTGGTGTCCTGGGTAGTGGTGTCCTGGGTAGTGGTGTCCTGGGTAGTGGTGTCCTGGGTAGTGGTGTCCTGGCTCGGTTGTGACGGGGGCCTGTGGCTGCCCCCCTCGTCGCTGGGTGGTCGCTCCCGCACGTGACGGGGGTGTCGTCTCCCTGTTGCTCCAGGTCTCTCCTTCTCCCGTGGCCTCCTAGGGGCATCCTGCGGGCGTCGCATGCTGGAAGGTCCGTGTCTCTCCATCTCCCGTGGTGTGCGAGGGGCATCCTGCCTGCGTCGCATGCTGGAGGGTGCGGGTCTCTCCGTCTCCCGTGGTGTGCGAGGGGCATCCTGCGGGCGTCGCATGCTGGAGGGTGCGGGTCTCTCCGTCTCCCGTGGTGTGCGAGGGGCATCCTGCGGGCGTCGCATGCTGGAGGGTCCGGGTCTCTCCGTCTCCCGTGGCCTCCGAGGGGCATCCTGCGGGCGTCGCATGCTGGAGGGTTCGTGTCTCTCCGTCTCCCGTGGCCTCCGAGGGGCATCCTGCGGGCGGTCTGCATCTGCGGGGATGGGTGCCTGGACGTTTGGTCCTGCGATACACAATGAAGCATGCATGGTTAGACATCAGGCAGTGATCAGGTGATATGGGGGAGGGGGATATAGGGGAGGGGGGATATGGGGACGGGCTGTCGGTGGCTCACTTGCTACTACGCCCCGGACCTCTGCATCAGCAACCTCCCGGTCGTCAGGTCCGCCAGCCAGTTCCAGGGCCCTTTCCTCGTGTTCGGTCAGTGGCCTCTCATCAGCGGGGCCTCCTCCAGTCCTCACATGCTCCCTATTGTTGTGTGCGCGCTTATCCTGTGGGGTGGGGGGGTGGCAGGGGTAAAAGGCAACACTGTTAGGCAGGTATATGAATGCACGCCATCGGTTGCGCGTGCATTGCAGAGGTTAAGGTTAGGGCTGGATTCACTTGGGGATATGGGGGATATGGGGGAGGGGGGATATGGGGGAGGGGGATATGGGGGAGGGGGGATATGGGGGAGGGGGGGATATGGGGAGGGGGATATGGGGGAGGGGGGATATGGGGGAAGAGGGGATATGGGGGAAGGGGGGATATGGGGGAGGGGGATATGGGGGAGGGGGGATATGGGGGATATGGGGGATATGGGGGAGGGGGGATATGGGAGAGGGGGGATATGGGGGAGGTGGCATATGGGGGAGGGGGGATATGGGGGAGGGGGGATATGGGTGATATGGGGAGGGGAGATATGGGGGAGGGGGGATATGGGTGAGGGGGGATATGGGGCAGGGGGGCTATGGGGGGAGGGGGGATATGGGGGAAGGGGGATATGGGGGATATGGGGGAGGAGGTATATGGGGGATATGGGGGAGGGGGGATATGGGGGAGGGGCGATATGGGGAGGGGGATATGGGGAGGGGGATATGGGGAGGGGGATCTGGGGGGGATATGGGGGAAGGGGGGATATGGGGAGGGGGGATTTGGGGAAAAGGGGGATATGGGGAGGGGGGATATGGGCGATATGGGGGAGGGGGAGATATGGGGGAAGGGGGATATGGGGGAGGGGGGATATGGGGGAGGGGGATATGGGGAGGGGGATATGGGGAGGAGGGGATATGGGGGAGGGAGGGGATATGGGGAGGGGGATATGGGGGATATGGGGAGGGGGATATGGGGGATATGGGGGAGGGGGGCTATGGGGAGGGGGGATCTGGGGGAGGGGGGGATTATGGGGAGGGGGGATATGAGGGATATGGGGGAGGGGGTGATATGGGAGAGGGGGGATATGGCGGAGGGGGATATGGGGGAGGGGGATATGGGGGAGGGGGGATATGGGGGAGGGGGGATATGGGGGATATGGGGAAGGGGGATATGGGGGGGAGGGTGGGATATGGGGGAGGGGGATTATGGGGAAGGGGGGATATGGGGGAGGGGGGATATGGGGAGGGGGGATATGGGGAGGGGGGATATGGGGGATATGGGGGAGGGGGGATATGGGGGAGGGGGGGATATGGAGGGGATATGGGGAGGTGGGATATGGGGGAGGGGGGATATGGGGGAGGGGGGATATAGGGGAGGGGGGATATGGGGGAGGCTCACCCTGCCTGCTCTGACGAGGTCGTTCACCTTCTTGTGGCACTGGGTGCCTGTCCGTGGTGTCAGGGCCGCAGCGGTGACGGCCTCTGCCACTTCCCTCCACAGACGCCGGCTGTGGCGTGGGGCAACTCTGCGGCCGTGCCCGGGATACAGGGCGTCCCTCCTCTGCTCCACCGCGTCCAGGAGCGCCTCCACATCCCGTGACTCGAACCTCGGGGCTGAGCGGCGGCCAGCCATCCAGTCGGGTGTTGCGGTCGGGTGTTCCGGTCGGGTGGGGGGGAGCAGCGCGGCCTTATGAGCCGTCACGCCGTGCGGAGCGTATGACGCTGCACGGCGTGAACCACTGCGCAAGCGCGGATCCCGTTACGTCGCTGCTAGCCCATTTCAGGCCGGAGACCTTCGACCCATTTTTCCGACGTGACGCAAGTCGGATTTGCGCCGTTTTTTGCGCCGATCGGCGGACTTTCCGCCGATAACGGAGAATTTCGCCCCAGTTTTCTATCCATCTCAGGACACGACCCGCAATCCCATGCACTTTAACTTTTCATAGCCAGATGGGATTTTCTGATTCTTACCTCGGCCGTCATTTTCTTTCCCATCAACCTACTTTATGCCTGTGTCGTGACTGCAGAATCTGGCCTTAATGTTTCATGTCGATGTCCTGTGATTGGAAATAAAAAAGGTGAGAGATTTAACCGATTTTAAACAAGGATAGAGGCAAGGAAAGGCTGGACAGAAAGAAAGACCAAAAGGGCGGGTCTGTGATAGGATGGAAGGCAAAAATCAAATTCCAAAAAATTATGATGGTGTAAGGCAAAATGGGAAAGTAATGGAACAAGTAAAGAAATAAGAGATGGGCCTAGAAATGGTGTGAAGTACCATGTGAAAGGAAAAGATTAGGGAGGAAACAACACACACATGTCCACTCGTGGAGAACTAACTTGTTGGAAATTTTTTCAAAAGGGACAAGAAGATTTAATTTCAAGAAACATGGGCCCCAAAGATCCACACAGAGGATATCCAGGCATAGGTTTGTGGGGCTATGGTAAGTGGTTATTTTATAGGCCACAAACAAGTCATAATCAAGTTGGTAAAAAGAAAACTAGTGTAATAACTTGCAAGGAACACAGGGGGCTGGGTTGATTAATTTCTCCATGCGGCACAAGGAGTTTGAGCCCCCCGCTAACTACGGGGCTGATACCATGTTGTACGTAAGGTCGGCCAGATAGGTACCAATTGACAGAGAGAGAGGACCCAGTGAGGTTCAACCGGGCCCCTTTGTAAATTCTATGTATTATAAATAAATGTCTTCTTTGTGTTACTCGTTATAAAACTAGGTTTATTGTAAATTGTAAATTTATTTACAATATACATCAGGATACCTGGCCAACTTCATACAGTTCTCAGTCATGAATTTCCTCAGGCTCCCCACCCTCTTAGTGGGGAGCTCATATTGTGAAAGACTCATGAGGAGACTGATTGCACCAACCTCGTAGGTCTTGTGTGGGCTATAACATCCCTCTCCCCCAAAGTCCGAAGGCTTTTCTGGTGACTGCGGATTGGGAGGGCCCCGACTCTCTTCACCCATGGCTCTGCTTCCTGCACTTGCAGGATTGGATCAGGTGGCGTATATCTGGACGGCGAACGCTGCTTCCATTCGGAACACCATGGTTGAGGTACTGTCTGAGGGTGCTGAAAGGTTTGCACCCCGTCGGAGACTTCTGATGCCTGGGTCTCCATGTCAGAGTCCGTAACTCTGACCTTTCTCATTTTGGCATCTTGACCCTCTTTGGGAGATGCTCTCACCTCCACGAGCAACGGATTTGGTTTGACTGTAATTTTCCTCTCCCAGGAATGTTTCGCAAGACTTATGTGATTTACATGTTTTTTCATGACACGACCCTGTGCCTGAACTTTATATGATATCGGCCCAGTCTGGCTGACGATTGTTCCTGAGATCCACTGGGCGGCATCTGCAAAGTTGCAAACGTAGACAGCATCACCTGGTACAAACAATCGGGTCAGCTTTCGTCTGGCTGTGGCTTATGTTCCCGACAATATCAGGAAAGGCAAGACTAAGACAGGTTCGGAGTCTCCAATCCATTAGCAATTCAGTCGGTGCTACCCTAATTGCGGAGTTGGCCAATAGCAGAACAAGAATCTAGTCAGTCTTGTGTCCATGGACCCCGAAGTCTGCTTTTTCAGCCCTGTCATAATATACACCAGTATATTATGGTGCAGACACACACACACACACTGATGGACATGCAGTGGGACCAATCAGCATACACAACACCGCAGCCAATCACCAGTGAGAGCACACGCACTATAAAGACAGGGGACAGGAGAGTTCCCGCTCATTCTAGTAGCAGCCAGCTCGGAGCACAGAGCTCACAGCCTGCAACACAGACATTCACCATGTGCTGAGTGCATCACCTGGATAGGACTAGGCAAGGGTCAACAGTTAAAGCTGGTATTGCATTTACCCACAGTTCAAGTATGTTAATATAGTTAACCTTATAATAAAATCGAGTTGCCCCACTTCCAGTGTTGGTGACCTGTTTGGGATCCAGAACACCCAACACATCAAGCCCTCGTTTGAATATCTGTCCCACCCTTTCTGCCAGCCCGTTGGAAACCGCATGATACAGGGCCTTGTGGATGTGCCATGCCCCATTTGCCTTCATGAAACCCGTGAATACCTCATTGTTGAACAGCGCACCATCGGCAGTAACCAACACCTCTGGGATACCGTGCGCACTGAAAGACAGCCCCAATTTCTCAATGATCACCTTCAAGGTGATCAATGACATTTTATAGACTTCCAATCATTTGGAGTGGGCATCTATCAGGAGTAAGAACATCGAGCCTTGGAAGCAGCCTGCAAAGTCAGCGTGTAACTGAACCAATGGTTGCTCTGGCCACTCCCATGGGTGAAGGGACGCAGCTGGAGGAAGCTTCTATTGTTTCTGACCAACGACAAACTGCTGGGCCACTGTTCAATATCTGCATCCAGGCCTGCCCACCAAACATAACTGCAGGCGAGGACTTTAATTTTGGACACCCCCGAGTGTCCATTAGGCAGGTCCCTCAAGATTGGGCCTTGGCCCTTACACAGGACGATGACACATATACCCCATAAAAGGATGCCACCTTCTACACTACATTCTCGTCAAGAATGCCCACAACTCTTTTAGCAGTATTCTATGCTGACCCCCAGACAGGACTGTGTGATGAACTTTTGAAAGGACCGGATCAGTTTTTGTCCACTCAAGAAAGCTGTAACAGGCAACAAATCCATAAAATTGAGCATGGCCACTACCTCGTCCGTCCTGGGAGGAGAAGGAGGGCACGTCGGCAAAGGCAGTCGGCTTAATGCATTCCACGTTTGCAATCTGGGTACCTGGACGATGCTCAAATTAGTTTTCATATGCAGCTAACAGGAGACTCAATGCTGTATCCTGGCCGAGGCAATGGGCAGAATAGCTTTGTCTTCTTTGGAAAGTCCCAGCAGTGGCTTGTGGTCCATGATGATCATGCATTGCCACCGTATACATTCCGTATACGTACTGATGGAATTTCTTCATGCGAAGAACAACTGGCAGACCCACTTTCTCAATTTGTAAACACTTGCGCTCGGAGATGGAGGCAACTGCGATCAGCCTCTCCCTGCCATCTTCCGTGTGGTGTGATAAAATGGTGCAAATGCACTTTAATGGACGGTATAGGGTTGAAGTATTGTGCCATTAGGGTTTCAAATCTTCAAAAGCCTTAGGGCGCGATTTTCCAGCCTCGTTACGCTCTTGCTCAAGCGAAATGAGGACGGCGAATAGCAGGAGGGGCCAAAAGCGAGATCTGCACCAGACGCTAAACAGTCTACGATGCAACCAGCCCGCTCCCATAGGCGAAATCAGGACTTCACCGTAGTAAGGCAAGAAAACAATTATCACCACTTAAGCCCTATTTCCATACAATTAACAGGAGCCAACCCATATCCAACGGCCGCCTATCATTCATCGGCCTTCCCAGCAAGTTGTCACGCTGGCACCGATTAGTACCCTTTTTAAAAACGTGAACCTGGCGGAAGGGCTTCTGAGCAGCCATCTTTGCTTACAGGCAAAGAGCCCAAAAGCACTGGGCTTACTGTCCCAGTGCTTCGTGGCGGGTAGTGGACCCTTGGCTGGGGGTGGGGATCCTCGACTGGGGGGTGGGCCACCACGGGAAGGTGGGAGGGGGAAGCGCTGGGCGGGTGAGCGCAACCGGGAGGCAACCGCATACCCGTTCCTGGTGCAACTCTTGTCTCTGCCAGTCTGCCCCACCGACCACCCATAACCCACACCGACTGCCGAGGCCTCTGGCTGTGCGGCTGAAGGAAATTGGCAATCGTGTTAAGTGCGCACTGCACACATCCCAATTGGATCCCGGTGGGTGGGCCATGTAGCATGTGGGAGTCATTGCCTAGCATCCTAATGAGACTGTGATGCCTGGACACCGTGCCTGAACCCAGTGAGAGGCAACACCACACATGCAGCAGCCAACATCCGAGCACCCAGGGGATGGGACACAGCTCCGGGGGACATGTCCATGGCCGGAAAGTGGGTGAGTGCCACGGCGAGGGGACCAGTGCCCAGTACAGTTGACTTTGTGAGCTGGTGTCTGGTGTCCAGGGCCTGGGGCCTGGTGAGCGGGGCTAACTGCGGCCGGAGTATGTGGGCAGGGCATCCCGGGTGGGGAAGGGGTTGGAGGGGAGAATGGAGGGCCCCGGGGTGGGAGCTTCTGCTGTTTGTCAGTATAACACCCTCTCCCAATTCCTTACACATATTGAAAGCTGTGGCGGGGATGTTGAACACAGAAGATGCCCCAGTTGTGCTGCTGCTAGGCGATGCGGACAGACGGCGGAGATGGTGGCAACAGCAGCAACGGCAGCAGATGCTCGAGGCTTTGGTCCATGTGCCAGACCCCACTCCGCACCATGTGAACCCAGCCAAGGAGGGACCCAGAGCAGGTCCAGGGTGTACAGGCATCAATGGTCATTCGAACAGATGACGGGCAGCACATGCCGCAGGTGGTTTCGCCTCAACAAGGTGTACGGCACTTTTGCCATGTCCTCATGGACTTGGCACCATGTGGAGGAGGAAACCCGCTCCCGGTGGCCGTCATGGTTACCGCAGTCCTGAACTTTAATGGCTCAGGATCATTTCAGGGCTTGAGCAGGGACCTGTGTAGTATCTCACAGGCCACATACCACAGGTGAATCCAACAGGTCACGAATGCCCTGTACGCCCGGGCGGAAGACTACATTGCCCTTGACATGGACCAAGCTCAGCAAGATGTTCGGTCAGCAGGTTTCTGCACCATCACCAGGGTGCCCCAGGCCCAGGGGGTCATAGATGCCATGCATGTTGCATAGTGCTCTCACCGGGCCATCTGGGGGTGCCCTATGTTAACCAAAAGATGTTCTGCTCCCTCAACATACAGCCTGGCCGGGATTCTCCCTCTGGGGACTAAGTCCCCACGCCGGCGGGAAAACAAGCGCCAACGACTCCGGCGTCAACAGCCCCTGAAAGTGCAGAATTCTCCGCACTTTCGGGTGCTAGGTGGACGCAGGAGTGCTTGGCACTGCTCCAGCCGGCGTTAAAGGGACGGCACGAGTTCGCGCATGCGGCGAAGGGCCGGCGTGATCTCGCTCATGCGCAGAACGGTCGGCGTGGTTCCGCACATGCGCAGACCGGCCGGCGTATTTTGCCGCATGCGCGGGGGGGTTCTCTTCTCCACGCTGGCCATGGTCGTGCCCTACAGGGGCCTGCGCGGAAGAAAGAAGTGCCCCCACGGAACAAACCACCCGCAGATCGGTGTGCCCCGATCGCAGGCCAGGCCACTGTGGGGGCTCCCCCGTGGTCGGGTCCCCCCACGCCCCCCCCCCCCCGAGGATCGCCCACACACACTCACCTGCCAGGACCCGCCGTGCGCAATGTGAGTGTTTCACGCCGGCAGACTGGCCAAAAATGGAGGGCCACTTGGCCCATCGGGGCCCGGAGAATCGCCGGGGGGGGGGGGGGACACTGTCAACGGCCCCCGACCGGCATGGCGGTGATCTCGCCCCCGCCCGAATAACAGCGCCAGAGAATACGACAGCCAGTGTCAGGCTGGCGGGGCGGGATTCGCGCCTCCCACCAGGGATTCTCCGACCCGGCGGGGCTCGGAGAATCCCGCCCCCCATGTGCTACCACCAGATGAAGATAATGAACGTGTGTGCACGCTTCCCGGGGAGTGTGCACGATAACTACATCCTGGGGCAGTCGGTCATCCCTTCCCTCTTCAAGGAGCAACCCAGGATGGGCGGCTGGCTCTTGGGGGTTAAGGGGTATCCGCTGATGACCTGGCTAATGACGGCAGTATGAAGGCCAGAAACTGAAGTGTAAACCCGCTACAACGAGGCCCATGTGGCTGCCCGGACTGCGATTGAGTGATGCAACGGATCTGATGCCTCGGCGGTGCACTCCAGTAGCACCCCCCCCGGATGGTCGCCCGCTTTGTGGTGGTCTGTTGTGTCCTCCACAACCTGGAACAGCAGTGGGGCGATGAGTTGGAGGTTGGTGATGAGGAACATGTGGCCACCTCCGAGGAGGAGGGGGATGAGGACGAGGAGGACGTGGATGAGGAGGAGGTGCCGTACCTGCCGGGGCTGGAGGACGAGGCCGAGGAGGAACCTGAGGCCCAGCCGGAGGCTGCAGGACAGGCAGCAGTGGTGAGGGTCTGGTAAACCCAGAGAGCCAGGGAGGCCCTCATACTTGCTTCACTTAGGTGCCAGCTTGGCACTGCCAGACTTCCTGCGTGACACTGCCAGGGTGCCAGGCTGACAGTGCTAAGGTGCCTGGTGCTAGGTTGGCACTGCCAGGGATAACGTTAAGGGGGGGTGCGTTGTCCATTAGGGGGAAGGTGAGGGGGCTCCAGGGGTCTGGATAAAGTTAAGGGGCTGAGGGGGTGGTGCAGAGATTTGGGCTGCCATTCAAAATGGCGTCCCAAATCACAAGGAGCCATTCCTGCTGGCAAGTGTGGCCTTGTTAGGGTGAAACTCTCTGAGGTCTGAAAAATCGGCAAAGTGCCGGCGAATAGCAGGGTGAATCTCGGTGCTGCAGCTGTCAAGAAACACCCTGCTAAACATGTCCAAAACAAAACTTTAACTTTTTTCGGCTGGATCGCGTCCATTGTGTTATACTGATGAAAGCGTGCTGGCTGTTAGCAAACTAATCCGATAATGAAGATATTCTGATTAAGCTCTGACAGGAGTTAATGAGGAGCGGCAAAGCGCCAATTTCAAAAATAAAAATCAGGTGGTGGGGGGTGGGGGGGGGGGGGGGGGGGGTGGTCGGGTGGGGGGGGGGGAGTGTGGGGGGAATCCTCCGGGGCCACCCACTATCCAGAGGCAGGCACCATGATAGGCTGGTGAATCGGGCGTGATGCTAAAAATGGAAATGATGCCAGGTGTCAATACTGTTCCAAGACTCCTAGCCAGCCGGCCCCGGTAATGCTCCCATTGGCCCCAGAAAGGTTCTCACCCTGACCTGGCAGGAACATGCAAACACCTCATTAAACCTGATTTGAGAATCATTATCAGGCAGGAAGCCCAATTCACCCACCTTCTGGGATGCTCCAGCCCACCCCCCTAGCCGGGAGTTCCACTGGCCTGAATTGCTGCAAGTCCTGGGAAACGGGGTCCTGCCCTCATACCTGGTCTTTCTAGGAAGTTCTTCAGTTGAAAGTTACAGACTCTGAAATAAAACTATGGTTAGAAAGAACAGCTACTCATAATAGGAAGCATTACAGAGTTAATGGACCCTGTAGAGTTATATAAATAAATAACGGTAATACTTCCTTTGAAATTGCCTGGACCTGTCAGTCAAGAGACTTTTAAAAGACAATTGTCCATGAAATTGAATGTAAACAATGCAGTTCAAAGCTTTTAGGCTTCTAGGCATGCACTTAGCCTTGAAAAAATTAATGGACAATGAAGCTGACTGTGATAACAGCACTTCCACCACATTAAAGGGAAGACTTTACCTTCTTCTCACAGGTCTTTGATCTTGACAAATTGAAAGACAGTTTAAAAGGGTTAGGGCTACAGGGAGAAGATGGCCCTTTCTTCTCACAGATCTTTGTACTTGACAAACTTAAAGACAGTTTAAAAGTTTTCAAGGCTACAGATGGGAAGATCAGTCAAACAACACCCATCCCAGGAAAGACTCCTGACCTGAGATCCTCCAGCCCAAGCCACCTCCGGCCTGTACCTCTCCTGAAGGATCCCCCTTGTCACCCTGGAGGCAAGTGTAGGATGGCACATGCCCTTCCCCCCCTCGGAGATCAAGGTGCTAGGTTGGCACTGCCGAGGCCTGAGACATGAAGAGGAGGACTGCAGGAGGAGATGAGGTGCGGGGCCCTTTCCATTATTCTGACGTACTTTTTGAAGGGCCCCCCGATCTCTGAGGAGCAGGACCTATCAGCGAGATTAGACTCCAGCCCTTCCAACCTATGAGAACCTCAATCCTCTTTGAAATTTTTTCTGTGTGCCATCGAATGGCACATCAGCCTAATCCTTGTTCAAATGTTTTTAAAGATAAATTTAGAGTACCCAATTCTTTTTTTCCAATTAAGGGGCAATTTAGCATGGCCAATCCACCTACCCAGCACATCTTTGGGTTTTGGGGGTGAGACCACGCAGACAGGGGGAGAATGTGTAAACTCCACACGGATATGACCCAGGGCCGTGTTCGAACCTGGGTCCTCGGCGCTGTGAGAAAGCAGTGCTAGCCACTGTGCCACCATGCCACCCTAAAACGTTTTTTTTAATGTGCCATTGACTGGCACGTCAGATCCAATCCCAATGCCATTGAGTAGCGGTCCTGATTCTCCACTGGTAGGAGCACTTCGCCTGAAAATGGGAAAATTACATCCAGTGTCTCTAATTCTCCAATGTTCTATATTTGTGGAAGGGTTTGTGTGAAAGGTCTGCTAATGTTAATGGCACCTGCTCCATCAAAAATTCATAATCAGGCTGTAGAGAAGGAAGAAGGGACACAGTGATTGGTTGATGCTTCACAGCTCCAGGGACCCGGGTTCAATTCCCGGCTTGGGTCACTGTCTGTGTGGTGTCTGCATGTTCTCCCCGTGTCTGCGTGGGTTTCCTTTTTTAAAAAAAAATAATTTTTATTAAAAGTTTTCGTAAAATAGCAATAACAAAATGAGAAAAAAAAGAACCCAACAGGGTTAAGTACAAAACACAGTCCAGAAAAGCAACCCTCCATTACCCCCCTCCCCCCGTACATAAATAATAAATTAACAGTAACACCCCGACTTAACACAACAGGTATATACACCCCCTCAGACCCTTCAGTGTAAATAACAAAATCAATAATAAAGTAAACCCCCCCCGAGCTGCTGCTGCCATTGACCGATGTCTATCGTTCTCCCAGAAAGTCTAAGAACGGTTGCCACCGCCTAAAGAACCCTTGTACCGACCCTCTCAAGGCGAATTTCAGCCTCTCCAAATTAATGAACCCCGCCATATCACTGATCCAGGATTCCACGCTTGGGGGCCTTGCATCCGTCCATTGAAGAAGAATCCTTCGCCGGGCTACCAGGGACGTAAAGGCCAGAACACCGGCCTCTTTCGCCTCCTGCACTCCCGGCTCCTCTGCCACCCCAAATATTGCGAGCCTCCAGCCCGGTTTGACCCTGGATCCGACTACCCTCGACACTGTCCTCGCTACGCCCTTCCAAAATTCCTCCAGCGCTGGGCATGCCCAGAACATATGGGTGTGGTTTGCTGGGCTCCCTGAGCACCTAACACACCTGTCCTCACCCCCCAAAAACCGGCTCATCCTTGTCCCGGTCATGTGTGCCCTGTGCAGCACCTTAAACTGTATGAGGCTGAGCCTCGCGCTCCTCCTCCTCCTGCATCACCTGGTAAGTTTCCGAGATCTTCCCCACTCCCACCCACCCCCCCGAGAGCACCCTGTCCTGTACTGTGTGTGGCAGTAGCCGCGGGAATTCCACCACCTGCCGCTTGGCAAACGCCCTTATCTGTAAGTACCTGAAGGTGTTCCCCGGGGGGGAGCCCGTACTTCTCCTCCAGCTCACCCAGACTCGTGAACTTCCCGTCCACAAGCAGGTCCCCCAACTTACGTATCCCTGCCCTGTGCCACACCGAAAACCCTCCACCTGTTCTTCCTGGGGCGAACCGGTGGTTCCCCCATATTGGGGTCCACGCCGAGGCCCCAACTTCCCCCCTGTGCCGTCTCAACTGCCCCCAAATTTTGAGGGCAGCTGCCACCACCGGGCTCGTGGTATACCTCCTTGGAGGGAGCCCCCAGCGTCCCCAGACTCGTACCCACACAAGACGCCGTTTCCAGCCTCTTCCATGCAGCCCCCTCCCCCTCCATCACCCACTTGCGCAGTATCGTCGCATTGGCGGCCCAGTAGTACCCACAGAGGTTGGGCAGCGCCAGTCCCCCCCTATCTCTACTCCACTCCAGGAACACCCTTCTCACCCTCGGAGTCCCTCGCGCTCACACAAACCCCATTATACTCCTAGTAACCCGCCTGAAAAAAGCCTTCGGGATAAACACGGGGAGGCACTGGAACAGGAACAAAAACCTTGGGAGCACCATCATTTTGATTGACTGCACGCTACCCGCCAAGGACAGCGGCAACGCGTCCCACCTCTTGAACTCCTCCTCCATTTGCTCCACCAGCCTTGTAAAATTAAGCCTATGCAGGGCCCCCTAGCTCCTGGCCACCTGGACCCCCAAATACCTGAAGCTCCTCTCCGCCCTTTTTAGTGGGAGCTCGCCAATCCCCCTCTCCTGGTCCCCTGGATGAACTACGAACAGCTCGCTCTTCCCCATGTTGAGCTTGTACCCCGAAAAGTCCCCCAATTCCCTAAGAATCCTCATTACCTCCGGCATTCCTTCCACTGGGTCCGCCACATACAGCAGCAGGTCGTCCGCATAAAGCGACACCCTATGCTCCTCCCCACCCCGCACCAACCCCCACCAGTTCCTTGACTCCCTCAGTGCCATAGCCAGGGGTTCAATCGCCAGTGCGAAGAGCTGGGGGGACAGGGGACACCCCTGTCTCGTGCAACCGAAAGTACTCGGACCTCCTCCTGTTTGAGGCCACACTCGCCATCGGGACCTCATACACCAGCCTAACCCACCTGACAAACCCCTCCCCAAACCCGAACCTCTTCAGCACCTCCCTCAGGTACCCCCACTTTCTCAGTGGGTTTCTCAGCGTCCATCACCACCACTATCTCCGCCTCCCCCTCCCTCGCCGGCATCATGATAACGTTCAAAAGCCTCCGCACATTCGCGTTCAACTGTCTCCCCTTCACAAACCCCGTCTGGTCTTCATGGATGATCTGCGGCACACAGTCCTCAATCCTCGTGGCTAAGGCCTTCGCCAGCACCTTGGCATCTACATTTAGCAAGGAAATCGGTCTATAAGACCCACATTGCATGGGATCCTTGTCCCGCTTCAGGATCAAGGAGATCAGTGCCTGGGACATCGTCGGGCATCATTGAAGGTCCTGACTAACAGCGGGCCAAACAGGTCCATATATTTTTTATAGAATTCGACCGGGTAACCGTCCGGCCCCAGTGCCTTCCCCGCTTGCTTGCTTCCTATCCCTTTGATCAGCTCCTCCAGCCCAATCGGGGCCCGCAATCCCGCCACCAGTCCCTCTTCCACCTTTGGAAACCTCAATTGGTCCAGGAAGCAGCCCATTCCTCCCTCCTCCCGTGGGGGCTCGGATCGGTACAATTCCTCCTAAAAATCCCTGAAGTCCCCATTGATGCCGAACCCCACTCCGCACCACACTCTCTCCCCTGTCCTTAACTCCCCCGATCTCCCTAGCTGCGTCCCGCTTCCGAAGCTGATGCGCCATCATGCGGCTTGCCTTAACCCCATACTCGTAAATCGCCCCCTGGGCCTTCCTCCACTGCACCTCCGCCTTCCTGGTGGTCACCAGGTCGAATTCGGCCTGGAGGCTACGCCTCTTCCTCAACAATCCTTCCTCAGGCTGCTCTGCATACCTCCTGTCTACCCTCACCATCTCCCCCACCAGCCTCTCTCTCTCCCCCCGCTCCCTCCGCTCCTTGTGGGCCTTAATGGAGATCAGCTCTCCCCTCACCACCGCCTTCAGCGCCTCCCATACCATCCCCACTCGGACCTCCCAGTTGTCGTTGGTCTCCAAGTACCTCTCTATACTTCCTCGGACCCGCTCGCTCACCTCCTCGTCCGCCAATAGCCCCACCTCCAAGCGCCACAGCGGGCGCTGGTCCCTCTCCTCCCCCATCTCCAAGTCCACCCAATGCGGGGCGTGGTCCGAAATGGCTAGTGCCAAATACTCAGTATCCTCTACTCTCGCTATCAGCGCCCTACTCAAAATGAAAAAGTTGATTCGGGAATAAGCCTGAACATGTGAGAAGAATGAAAATTCCCTAGCCCCCGGCCTTGCAAATCTCCAAGGGTCCACCCCTCCCATCTGGTCCATAAACCCCCTCAGCACTCTAGCCGCCGCCGGTTTCCTACCTGTCCTAGACCTGGAGCGATCCAGTGCCGGATCCAGCACCGTGTTAAAGTCTCCCCCCATTATCAGGCCCCCCACTTCCAAGTCTGGGATCCGACCCAACATACGCCGCATAAAACCCGCATCGTCCCAGTTCGGAGCATACACATTGACCAGTACCACCCTCTCTCCCTGCAACTTACCACTTACCATTATGTACCTACCGCCATTATCTGCCACAATGCTCGACGCCTCGAATGACACCTTCTTTCCCACCAAGATCGCCACCCCTCGATTTTTGGCACCAGCCCCGAGTGAAACACCTGACCTACCCACCCTTTCCTCAGTCTTACCTGGTCTGCCACCTTCAGGTGAGTCTCCTGGAGCATAACCACATCCGCCTTGAGCCCCTTTAGGTGCGCGAACACGCGAGCCCGCTTAATCGGCCCATTCAGTCCCCTTACATTCCAGGTTATCAGCCGGATCAGGGGGCTACCCGTCCCCCTCCCCGCCAACTAGCCATGACCCCTCCTCGGCCAACCACCGCCCGCACCCCACACCCGGCCCGTTCCCCACAGCGGCATACCCCCGTCTTGACCTCCCCCACTCGCTCCAGCTCATCCTTGACCACAGCAGCAGCAACTCGATTCCCCCCCCACCCAACCCCCCCCCCCCCACCTCCGGCTAGGACCCATCCTAGCTGATTTACTCCCCCTGTTGCACTTCCGCAAGTCAGCTGACTCCTGCTGACCCGGCCACTCCCGCCTCTCCTTCGACTCCTCCCACTGTGTGACACACCCTCCTCTCCCGTTCCCCATCCATAGGCTCTCCCCCTCCCCCTTCCATTCGAAGCGCGGGAAACAACCCTCGCTTCCCCGCCCAGGCCACGCCCCCTCCAGTCTTCAGCGCCGGAAAAAGCCCGCGCTTTCCACCTACCAGGCCCCGTCACCTCTGATGCAGCTCCTTTTACAGGCCCGGTCCCCTCACCCCCGACCCGGGCCTCCCCCGGGGGGGCCCCGTCTCACCGCCGTCCACCGCCCCTGTTCCATTTACCTACCCCCCTCCAAGAGAGCCCCCCCACCCGACCAACCCAACCAAAACAGTGCCGAACCCGCCCCAACCACCCTCACCGACCCGAAAGGGAAAAACACAGAGAAAAAGAAGAAACCCGGAGCAATGCAAAGGCCCCCCCCTCGAAAAAAGAATAAACATAACATATCAACCGCAGTCCCCAATCGCCCATCCCGACCCTCAATCTGTGCCCAACTTCTCGGCCTGAACAAAGGCCCACGCCTCCTCCGGAGACTCAAAATAATGGTGCCGGTCCTTGTAGGTAACCCACAGTCGTGCCAGCTGCAACATGCCAAACTTCACCCCCTTTCTGTGCAGCAACGCCTTCGCTCGATTGTACCCGGCCCTCCTCTTCGCCACCTCCGCACTCCAGTCCTGGTATATTCAAACCTCCGTGTTCTCTCACCTGCTGCTCCTCTCCTTCTTGGCCCACCTGAGCACACACGCCCGATCGACGAACCGATGGAACCTCACCAGCACCGCCCGCGGAGGCTCGTTAGCCTTGGGCCTCCTCGCCAGCACTCTATGGGCCCCTTCCAGCTCCAGGGGCCCCTGAAAGGACCCCGCTCCTATCAGCGAGTTCAACATGGTGACCACATAGGCCCCCACGTCCGGCCCCTCCAGCCCCTCCGGGAGGCCCAGAATCCGCAGATTCTTCCGCCTCGACTGATTCTCCATCTCCTCGAACCACTCCTGCCATTTCTTGTGGAGCGCCTCGTGCGCCTCCACCTTTACCGCCAAGCCCAAGATCTCATCCTCATTGTCAGAGATCTTTTGTCGAGCCTCGCAGATCGCCACCCCCTGGGCCGGCTGTGTCTCCAGCAGCTTATCAATAGAAGCCTTCATCGGCTCTAGCAGGTCCGCTTTAATCTCTCTGAAGCAGCGCTGGATACCCTCCTGCTGCTCCTCCCACTGCATCCATGCTGCCTGGTCTTCGCCCGCCGCCATTTTGTTCTTCTTCCCTCGCACCTTCTTCGGGTCCACCATCACCTTTTTTGTCGCCCCGCTCCTACTAGAAGCCATATACTGACGGGGAGCTGTTATAAACTCCTTCCCACACCAGGAGAAGTCAAAAAAGTGCCGTTGGGGGCCCTGAAAAGAGCCCAAAAGTCAGTTTTTGCAGGAGCCGCCGAATGTGCGACTTAGCTCCGCATAGCCGCTACCGGAAGTCTCTGCGTGGGTTTCCTTTGGATGTTCCGGTTTCCTCCCACAAGTCCCGAAAGTCGTGCTTGTTAGGTGATTTGGACATTCTGAATTCTCCCTCAGAGTTCCCGAACAGGCGCCGGAATGTGGCGACTAGGGGATTTTCACAGTAACTTCATTGCAGTGTTAATGTAAACCTACTTGTGACACTAATAAAGATTATTATTACATATATGAAAATCATCCCACTTTAGTTTCTGGACTTTCTTGTTAGACTTTTCTGTAAAAGTAGATTATTCCTTTACTGAGCCATTGGGTGTCTTGTTCATAGAAAGAAATTGATGGGACCAATTTCTGAGAGAATTATTGTATTAGGCAAATTACAAATTATCTGGGCACGATTCTCCGAGTCCCGCGCTGGGCCGGAGAATCGCCTCAACCGCGCCACGCTGCCCCGACGCCGGCGCGTCATTCTCCGAGGTGTGGAGAATCGGCGCCAATTGTGCCGCTGCGTTTGGCGCGGTGCCAGTCATGGGCCACTGTACGAGGCCGGGCCGCCAATTCTCTGGACCGGATGGGCCGAGCGGCTGCGCGGAAATGGCAGAGTCCTGCCGGTACCGTTCACCCCTGGTCGCTGCCGGCGGGAACTCTGCGCAAAGCGTCGGGGAGCAGCCTGTGGGGCGGGGAAAAGCGCTCCTTCACCGGGGGGTGGGAGGGGCCTCCGATGGGGTCTGGCCCGCGATTGGGGCTCACCGATCGGCGGGCCGGCCTCTCCCCCCCCCGGGCCTACTTTGTTCCGCTTCCAGCCCCAGAACTCCCGCTCCATGTTGCATCGGGGCCAGAGCGTTGAAGAAGTCCCCCACGCATGCGCAGGTTGGCGCCGCCCAACTGCACATGTGCGGGTTGGTGTGGCACCCATTTGGCACCGGGAAGGAAGGCTGGGGGACAGAATCGGTAGTCCCCGCGCCCGTTTTGCGCCATCGTGAAATGCGACGGCGTTCACGACGGCACGAACACTTAGTCTCCATTTTGGAGAATCGTGCCCTCTGTCTTTAGATCCAGTGGGAGGATTAATGAACTATGCTATCAAAGGAAACACAATGCAAGCTACATTTTCAAATATCTTTTTTCAGATATTGACCCAGAAATTACTGGGTGATGATGATTGGATTTTTGAAAAGTTTACCCTACAGGTCAAATTTTGTACCAAAAATTGCTTGAAATTAAAATTGATAATAAGGAGTCGGATAATGGGCCACCTGAGACCTCTTGAACATCAGACCTAATGGTCAAACTGCTCAACCAAGGAAATGCAATGAAAAGAACTTTGCGATGTTGCATGTTCATGAAAGGTGCTCTGTAAATGCAAGCCTTTCTTTTCTAGAGGATAGCGGAAGCAATATCAAATTCCTGAGAAGATAAATAAGGTAAGTTAGAATCCAATTATCTACAGAAAAAAAAAAGAGTGAATTAAAAGAGAGAGGAAGAGAAACAGAAAGAAAAAGTAAGGGAGCCATTTGAAAAATTAAAATGTTTTAAAACCTTGAGGGGCAGTTTATTATCTTCAGCAGTGGGACTCCAATGTTTAATTGTTCCCTTCTGAGCTTCCAAGGTGGTTAATAGTAATAATAATAACCTTTATTGTCACAAGTGGGTTTACATTAACACTGCAATGAAGTTACTATGAAAATCCCCGCGTCGCCATATTCCGGCGCCTGTTCGGGTATACTGAGGGAGAATTCAGAATGCCCAATTCACCGAACAAGTACATCTTCTGGGACTTGTGGGAGGAAACCGGAGCACCCGGAGGAAACCCACGCAGACATGGGGAGAGCCTGCAGACTCCGCACAGACAGTGACTCAAGTCGGGAATCGAACCTGGGACCCTGGCGCTGTGAAACAACAGTGCTAACCACTATGCTACTGTGTTGCACCATCATATCAGTAGCATATATCACATCAGTAACCAAGTTCTTACGAATGAGTGACCATCCCCAAATGTGGCAAAAATAATTTGTAATTACAACCTAAATTCAGCAACTTCATGACTCATGACAAGATAATAATTTCCCTCCTATTTTGTGCAAGGTTAACTGTGCCATGGGGCAAATTGTTCAGCGATTTATGATGAATCAGAAGTCATATTTTATCTCTTCTTTGCCACAAACTGCCGTTTTATTAAACACATTTACATGTCCAGTGGAAGCATGTCCTATCTGTAATTTTAAATACATGTTAGTTGATATACATGTAATTGATTTGGAATCACCCAGAACAAACTTTCTTTTAAAATGGACATAGGTCGGCTGCAAAAGAAGGCCACCAAGGCTCATCCGACTTTCAATATAATGCTGAAAGAAAGAACTTCCGCACTGTCTCAAAAGGACAATGGGGCATTCCAGAATAAAGAGGTACCGATACCCATATGCTGAGACTGCCTTAACTGCCTTCCTGACTGGAAATGGTCATGCTGAAACCAAGACAATAATTGTCTCAACCCCAGGGGAACAAAGATCAAGGTTGTGACTAACTAATTTAAATCAACACTTTATTTGGAAGAGAGCTATGAAGGACAACATGGTGGACACCAACATTGGTCATCCTTAAAAAAATTACATTTAAGTTTTCACAGAACGCCAGCTGAAGAAACCGCAGCAACAAATAAACCTGGAGACATCTACATCTTAAAAGCATCACCCCCACCCCCCCCCCCCCCCCCACCCCCTCCCCACCCTACCTGCCTCCAGCTGGTTCTTTTTCAGGTCCACAACACTGAAACCTCAACTACTGGTAAGAAAGCCATAAAAAAGCCATAAGTAAACAACAACAGGTCCTGCTGAAAAATCCATCTCTTTGAGGAAGTTCCTGCAGCAACTCTGAGGTACTAATCCAGCAGTTTGAATCTTACTAGACTGACCCTTCAGGAGTGAAAACGCCTTCTTCAACTGGTTCACAATGTATGCATTTTCCTAAGATGAGCCAAAGGCAGGAATTACGAACTGTTTGTTTGTAGTTGGTAACAGTGTACTATTCTCTGTAACTGCATTCTTGTGTGTGTGAGTGATGCAGCATAGACCTTTGGAGTGAATGCATGATTAAATAATCCTCTTTATTTAAACCCATGAAAACTTGATGCTGATTATTTAAATTGACCACAGTTTTCAAAAAACACACTGATTACAGACAGTATGAATAGGGAATTGAAGTGTATTTCCCTCTCATCCCTGTCCCTGCACTGTCAACATGGGGTTTCTTTGGGGCAGCACGGTAGCCTTGTGGATAGCACAATTGCTTCACAGCTCCAGGGTCCCAGGTTCGATTCTGGCTTGGGTCACTGTCTGTGCGGAGTCTGCACATCCTCCCCGTGTGTGTGTGGGTTTCCTCCGGGTGCTCCGGTTTCCTCCCACAGTCCAAAGATGTGCGGGTTAGGTGGATTGGCCATGATAAATTGCCCTTAGTGTCCAAAATTGCCCTTAGTGTTGGGTGGGGTTACTGGGTTATGGGGATAGGGTGGCGGTGTTGACTTTGGGTAGGGTGCTCTTTCCAGGAGCCGGTGCAGAATGGGCTGAATGACCTCCTTCTGCACTGTAAATTCTATGATAAACTATGCTGCTCATAGCAATCCCCAGAAATTTCTAAGACATTATGCTGTAGGCTAGTGTTGTCCTTACCTGCTTTTCTCAAGCAAATCCTTTCATTGGTATTATTTAAGAAGTAATATTAGAAGAATTATTTAATTGTTTAAAAGAGCGAATTCATTTGAAAACAAAACATCATAATAAAATTGAAACAATTTGATCAGATATTTAAGGAATTGGGGGACCTAATTTGAAGGTTTATTCTGGATGTAAACAATGTGATTTGTTCCTATTGCAGGAGATATAATTAACCAATAAAACACAGGAAATTATGATGGGAATCATGATCTTCTTATGAAATCACACTCAGGGGAGAAATTGCTTTTGGAAAATTTAAGTGTTGATTTCTCTAAATGGACAAAGATGGAATCTCGGCAGTAATAAGTTAATATAATTTCAACAACTTTGCAGTTATTGATGCCAAACCTTCAAACATCTGTTTTTGTGGAAAAATAGTTACCCGTTCCATAATGCATTACAGATATTTTAAGGGGAAAAAGGCAGAGAGAAAGAAGAAAAAGGGAAATAATGAAAAAGTGAGAGAGAATGAGAGAAAGTATGGTTTACATAGGACCATTCATGTCCTCTGACTGCAACATTCTTCTTCACTTTGATGTAAATGTGCCAATCATACATAAAGATTGGGGAAACATGAATGTTTGCTCTTTATTTCTGGTGGCATAGTGGTTAGCACTATGGCTTCACAGCATTAGGGTCCCAGGTTCGATTCCTGGCTTGGATCACTGTCTGTGAGGAGTCTGCACGTTCTCCTCGTGCCTGCGTGGGTTTCCTCCGGCTGCTCCGGTTTCCTCCTACAAGTCCCAAAAGAAGTGCTGTTAGGTAATTTGGATATTCTGAATTCTCCCACTGTGTACCCGAACAGGTGCCGGAATGTGGCGACTAGGGGCGTTTCACAGTACCTTTATTGCAGTGTTAATATAAGCCTACTTGTGACAATAAAGATTATTATTAAGTAATTATTTATTTGAAGATTAGGCTATATACAAAAAATATTCAGTGAGAGGTTAACTACTATACATCTGAGGCGAGATTCTCCGACCCCCCGCCGGGACGGAGAATCGCCGGGGGCTGGCGTGAATCTCGCCCCCGCCGGTTGTTGAATTCTCCGGCATCGGAGATTCGGCGGGGGCGGGAATCGCGCCACGCCGGTTGGCGGGACCCCCCCCCCCGCGATTCTCCGGTCCGGATGGGCCGAAGTCCCGCTGCTAGAATGCCTGTCCCGCCGGCCTGGATTAAACCACCTACCTTACCGGCGGGACAAGGCGGAGTGGGCGGGCTCCGGGGCCCTGGGGGGGGCGCGGGGCGATCTGGCCCTGGGGGGTGCCCCCACGGTGGCCTGGTCCGTGATCGGGGCCCACCGAACCGCGGGCTGGCCTGTGCCGTGGTGGCGCTCTTTTCCTTCCGCCTTCGCCATGGTCTCCACCATTGCGGAGGTGGAAGAGACTCCCTCCACAGCGCATGCGCGGGGATGCCATGAACGGCCGCTAATGCTCCCGCGCAAGCGCCGCCCGGCAATGTCATTTCCGCGCAGCTGGCGGGGCACTTCCGCCAGCTGGCGGGGCGGAAATCAGTCCGCCGCGGGCCTAGCCACTCAAGGTTAGGGCTCGGCTCCCCAAGGTGCGATGCCCGACTGATTTGCGCCGTTTTTGGCGCCGGTCGGCGGACATCGCGCCGATACCGAAGAATTTTGCCCCAGATCTCTCCCTTGGGTGTTTGCAAACTGGTTATAAGTCATGGGCTACAACATCGTATCCTGTTGAAGAATAATGATTGACAGCAATTTAAAATACACGTACTAAAAGGTGCATGCACATCATATTCCCCTTTTTCTAACTAAACGTTCAGTCTTAGAGGATCAAACTAGTTGTATGAATACAAATAAAAGTATCGGATGGGATTTTCTGGGCGACCCCTGTGTTTTCTGACAGTGGAGGTAGCTCGTCATTGGAGGCAGTGGGATCTTCCGATCCTGTCAATATCTAGAATATTTTACGTGGCTCGCTTGACCCACCACAGCGGGGTCGTCTTTGGGGAAACTGGAAGATCCCGCTGGCGGGTAAGACAAGAAAATCCCATCCATTGTGTCTCAATCTACCTTAACACAGAAGAATAAATGCACAAGCCTTTGAAATATCAGCCATTTGCTTATCCATTCAGACATAGTCTTGGTGATCTTTGTTGGAGACTGTTGAACATTTTAAGAATGCTGGTTAGGGTTGCTTTGCTTATGTTGCATCTTAGACTGTGTTCTAGTTTCTGCTTGTGATATTATTCTGATTTGGCTTGTATTTTGTTTCACTGTTAAATCCATTCGGCCTTGGATTTGATGCAATCTTGGTTCTGAGCATTTGCTGATGAATTCTGTTAAATTCCAGGTACATTCAGTCGAGTGTTGAACTCGAGCCTTCTGTCCAATGTTCAGATTGGGAAATTGGGGACCAGAAGCTGTTCCTGGCCATCTTTCATCTTCCCCTGTTTTTCAAGGAATGCATCTCATATTCCTGGGACTATTGATGAGCGATGACTGGGAGGTTTGTCTGCACTTGGCTGCAAAATACAAATTCTCCTTAGTTCCACAGTGCAATGAAGTGTGCAAGTTTAGAATGAGTATACCAATTTGCTCCAATTGGTTTTGTGTAGGACGTTGGCTGATAATATGCATGCAAAGCTAGGTGACCATATCCTACTGTAAGCACAGGGTTTCCAGTGGTGCTCCTTATGGTCCCTGGTTCCCCTTATTGTCTTCATGATACAATGGATGTGATGAAAGACAGTTCCTTACATACCTGTAGGCCTGTTATCACTAGACTTGTGGTGTGCCCAGCATTGTTCGGATGGCAAGATTGACCTGTGAGGATTCCTTCACCCCAGGAATCAATTGAGGAACCTTCCCTGAACTGATTCTTATGATTTAGATCCTTTATTAAGTAAGGAGACTAAACTGTACTCCAGATGTGGGGCTGGATTCTCCGTTGTCTGACGCCTGTATCAGGTTTCCTGATTGGCCGGAGGGTGGAGCATCGGTTGAAAAATTGGATTGGCACTGGGCCGGGTGCCAATTCCATTACAATACTCCGATCGCTGGCAGCTGGAAGATGCAAGCTGCACACTGCGGCAGTGATTTCGTCCATTTCCATCCAATTAACGGAATGGAAGCCCAAGTCTCCACATCCCCTATTATTACTCCAGAGACAATTGCTTGGTGGAATGCGGATCTATCTTTCCCTTCACACTTGAATGCATCTCAAGTATCCTGCTTTGATGCTAACCACAATGTTTATAAACACTCTTACTATCAATGACAGTTCCTCACAACATCAAAAGCAGCTAAGTACTTTCTGCTGTGATAAGGATGAAATGTAAGCTCTTAGCTGCTTTT
Organism: Scyliorhinus torazame; assembly: GCF_047496885.1. Classification (NCBI taxonomy): domain Eukaryota; kingdom Metazoa; phylum Chordata; class Chondrichthyes; order Carcharhiniformes; family Scyliorhinidae; genus Scyliorhinus; species Scyliorhinus torazame. Next base: position 71,796,326 of record NC_092721.1, on the reverse strand, counting down.
GATGTGGCGAGGAACTGTTAATTATAGCTTGTCACAGCTACTGCTTTAAACACTTTTGAGGCAGCAGATGTTAGGGAAGGGTAAGTGAAAATGCAGTGATTCTTCACTCTACTGCCTGGACTGCTCTTCAGCTTTCAGATAGGGGTGAATGATAGGGATCTCTGGGTGGGGTCTCTGATACAGGTTCTGATGGGGGGGGGGGTCTCTGATGGGGTTTCTGATGGGGCTGGGTGTGCCTGATGGGGGCACTGGGGGGAGCCTGATGTGGGGTGCAGATGGGGGGTTATGATGGGGTGCTGGGCGAGTCATGGGGAGGGGGTCAGGTCACCCTCACACATGTGTGCTGTGGGGAACGGTGGTGACCCGTTCTCTATTCCTATAGTGAGGGAGGGGTAGGATGCCCCAGATTATTGAGGGGGGGGTGGGGGGGGGGCGGGTGCAGGATTTGCATTGTGGGATGGTCAGAGGGACAAATTAAAGGGGCGGCACTTTAAAGGAATACTGCCAGAACCAAAAAGAAAATCGCAAATGAAACTTAAAATATTAAATCAAAAAAATGATTCAAAGTTCTTTCAGATTTAAATTTGACCGTCTACAGTGGTGTCATGGTTCCTCCCACAGTCCAAAGATGTGCAGGTTAGGTGGATTGGTTATGCTAAATTACCCTTAGTGTCTAAAAAGGGTGGGTTACGGGGATAGGTTGGAAATGTGGTCGTGAGTGGGGTGCTCTTTCCAAGGTCTGGTGCAGACTTGATGGGCTGAGTGGCCTCCCTCTGCCCTGTAAATTCTATGATTCACTCTCCGCTTTGCTTGCCCAAAACGACTCCTAGCCAAAATAATGGAAAATACTGCCCTTTAGAATATAGAATAAAAAATATAGAACAATACAGCGCAGTACAGGCCCTTCGGCCCACGATGTTGCACCGAAACAAAAAGCCATCTAACCTACACTATGCCATTATCATCCATATGTTTATCCAATAAACTTTTAAATGCCCTCAATATTGGCGAGTTCACTACTGTAGCAGGTAGGATATTCCACGGCCTCACTACTCTTTGTGTAAAGAACTTACCTCTGACCTCTGTCCTATATCTATTACCCCTCAGTTTAAAGCTATGTCCCCTCGTGCCAGTCATTTCCATCCGCGGGAGAAGGCTCTCACTGTCCACCCTATCCAACCCCCTGATCATTTTGTATGCCTCTATTAAGTCTCCTCTTAACCTTCTTCTCTCCAACGAAAACAACCTCAAGTCCATCAACCTTTCCTCATAAGATTTTCCCTCCACACCAGGCAACATCCTGGTAAATCTCCTCTGCACCCGCTCCAAAGCCTCCACGTCCTTCCTATAATGCGGTGACCAGAACTGTACGCAATACTCCAAATGCGGCCGTACCAGAGTTCTGTACAGCTGCAACATGACCTCTTGACTCCAGAATTCAATCCCTCTACCAATAAAGGCCAACACTCCATAGGCCTTCTTCACAACCCTATCAACCTGGGTGGCAACTTTCAGGGATCTATGTACATGGACACCTAGATCCCTCTGCTCATCCACACTTTCAAGAACTTTACCATTAGCCAAATATTCCGCATTCCTGTTATTCCTTCCAAAGTGAATCACCTCACACTTCTCTACATTAAACTCCATTTGCCACCTCTCAGCCGAGCTCTGCAGCTTATCTATATCCCTCTGTAACCTGCTACATCCTTCCACACTATCGACAACACCACCGACGTTAGTATCGTCTGCAAATTTACTCACCCACCCTTCTGCGCCTTCCTCTAGGTCATTGATAAAAATGACAAACAGCAACGGCCCCAGAACAGATCCTTGTGGTACTCCACTTGTGACTGAACTCCATTCTGAACATTTCCCATCAACCACCACCCTCTGTCTTCTTTCAGCTAGCCAATTTCTGATCCACATCTCTAAATCACCCTCAATCCCCAGCCTCCGTATTTTCTGCAATAGCCTACCGTGGGAAACCTTATCAAACGCTTTGCTGAAATCCATATACACCACATCAACTGCTCTACCCTCGTCTACCTGTTCAGTCACCTTCTCAAAGAACTCGATAAGGTTTGTGAGGCATGACCTACCCTTCACAAAGCCATGCTGACTATCCCTGATCATATTATTCCTATCTAGATGATTATAAATCTTGTCTCTTATAATCCCCTCCAAGACTTTACCCACTAAATTGTCTTCACAATTTACTTTCTTACTGATCTCTGTGTCCTTAGTAGATTTAGTAAGCTTACACTCTGTCACTTCATCCAAGTCATTGATATAGATTGTCAATAGTTGACCCCTGTGGAACTCCATTAGTTACAGCTTGCTAAGCTGAAAATGATTCACTTAGCCCTATGCTTTGCTTCCTGTTAGCAAACCATTCCTCTGCCCATGCTTTAGTATATGTGCTGCCGAAGCGAGCACCTCCTCTGCCCATGCTAATATGTTACCTGCTACACTATGGGCTCTTCGTTTGCATAGTAACCTTTGATGTTGGACGTTACCAAATATATTTTGTAAATCCATGCACCAGATCTACAGCTTTCTCTTTATCCATGCTTCTTGTTACTTGCTCAATAACTAATAACTTATTTAAACATAATTTCCCTTTCGCAAAACTATGTTAGGTTGGAGACTTGGGCAGAGAAATGGCAAATGGAGTTTAATCTCGATAAATGTGAGGTAATGCATTTCTGTAGGTCTAACATAGAGGGGAAATATACAATAAATGGCAAAACTCTTACGAATATGGAAAGTCAGAGAGATCTGGGTGTACAGGTCCACATATCTTTGAAAGTGGCAACACAAGTGGACAAGGTAGTCAAGAAAGCATATATAATACGTGCCTTCATTGGATGGGGCATCGAGTATAAAAATTGGCAAGTCATGCTACAGTTGTATAGAACGTTGGTAAGGCCGCACTTAGAATATTGCACACAATTCTGGCCACCACACTATCAGAAGAATGTGGAGGCTTTGGAGAGGGTGCAGAGGAGGTTTATCAGGATGAAGCTTGGTTTGGAGAGTATTAGCTATGCGGAGAGGCTGAATAGACTCGGACTATTTTCATCAGAACAACAGAGGTTGAGGGGCGATCTGACAGAGGTCAACAAACGTGGATAGAATGGATGGGCAGGCACTCTTTCCCAGGGTGGATGGGCCAGTCACTAGGGGGCATAGGTTTAAAGTCCATGAAGCAAAGTTTAGAGGAGATGTGCAAGGCAGGTTTTTTACACAGAGGGTGGGGAGTGCCTGGAACACGCTGCCGGGGAGGTTGTGGAAGCAGATACAGTAACGCCGTTCAAAAGGTACCTCGACAAATACATGGATAGGATGGGTATAAAGGGATATGGCACTAGGTAGTGCTGAGGGGTCTGGCCAAGGGTGGCATCATGACCAGCACAGGCTTGGAGGGCCGAAGGACCTGTTCCTGTGCTGTATTGTTCTTTGTTCTTTGACTCTGCTTGATAGCATTAAGATTTTATAAGTGCCTTGTTATAACCTCCTTAATAACAGATTTTAGAGGTCAGCGCCCACTATGGAGGTTAGATGTGGGGCTGCTGGCAGACAACGAGGTTTGTGGGCGGATAAGGAGGAACATTAAAATTTACTTGGAAACTAATGATACGGGGGAGGTAGCGGCGTCCATGGTGTGGGAGGCCCTGAAGGCAGTTATCAGAAGGGAGTTAATCTCTATCAGATCCCATAGAGAGAAGAAAGAAAGAGCGGAGAGAGAAAGGCTAGTTGAGGAGAATGTCAGAGTAGACAGGAGTCACGCGGAGACCCCCAAGACGGGGCTACTGAAAGAGCGCCGGAGGCTGCAGGCGGAATTCGACCTGCTGACCACAGGGAAGGCGGTAGCACAGCTCAGGAAGGCCAAAGGGGCTGTCTACGAATACGGGGAGAAAGAGAGTAGAATGCTGGCGCACCAACTTCGCAAGAGGGAGGCGGCCAGGGAAATTGGGGAAGTGCAGGATAAGGAGGGCAACATGGTCATGGACCCAGAGGGAGTGAACAAAGTCTTTAGAGCGTTTTACGGTAAATTGTATGAGTCAGAGCCCCCGCCGGGAGGGGAAGGGATGAAGCAACTCATGGACCAACTGAGGTTTCCAAAGGTGGAAGAGGATCTGGTGGAGGGACTGGGGGCCCCGATAGAGCTGGAGGAGATTGTAAAGGGTCCAGGGAACATGCAGTTGGGCAAGGCCCCAGGGCCGGACGGCTATCCTGTAGAATTCTACAAGAAATTTTCGGAGCTGCTGAGCCCACTCCTGCTAAGGACCTTTAATGAGGCCAAAGAGAGAGGGACCCTCCCCCCAACAATGTCACAGGCTTCGACTTCACTCATCCTCAAACAAGAGAAAGATCCGCTACAGTGTGGGACTTATAGACCGATATCGCTCCTGAACGTAGACGCCAAACTGCTGGCCAAGATCTTGGCTGCTAGAATTGAGGACTGTGTCCCTGGGGTGATAGGGGAGGATCAGACAGGCTTCGTCAAGGGCAGGCAATTGAACTCCAATGTACGGAGGCTCCTAAACATCATCATGATGCCCTCAGAGGGAGGGGAGGCAGAAGTGGTGGCGGCAATGGACGCAGAGAAATCCTTTGACCGGCTGGAATGGGAGTACCTGTGGGAAGTGCTAAGAAGGTTCGGATTCGGTGAGGGGTTCATAGGTTGGGTCCAGCTACTCTACCAGGCCCCAGTGGCAAGTGTGTGCACGTACAGGGTGAGGTCGGAATACTTTAGGCTCCACCGGGGGACGAGGCAGGGGTGCCCCCTCTCCCCGTTATTATTTGCCCTTGCGATAGAGCCGTTGGCCATAGCGCTGCGGGCTTCAAAGAACTGGTGGTGGTTGGTTCGGGGGGGAGGAGGAGCATCGGGTCTCGCTTTATGCAGATGATCTGCTCCTGTACATCTCGGACCCACTAGAGAGGATGGGGGAGGTCATGCAGATTTTGAGGGACTTTGGGAATTTCTCGGGGTACAAATTAAACGAGAAGGAATGCGAGATGTTCGTGATCCAAGCTAAGGGGCAGGAAAAGAGACTGGGAGAGCTTCCGCTTAGGATGGTCGAGAAGGGCTTTCGATACCTAGGCATACAGGTGGCTTGAAAGTTGGATGCCTTCCTCAAGCTTAATCTATCTCGGCTGGTAGAGCAGATGGAGGGGGACTTCAAAAGGTGGGACATGCTCCTGCTATCTCTAGTGGGGAGGGTGCAGACCATTAAGATGACGGTCCTCCCCAGATTCCTGTTCGTCTTCCAGTGCTTTCCCATCTTCATCCCTAAGTCCTTCTTTAAGCGGGTGAACAAGATCATCTTGGGATTCGTATGGGCAAGTAAAACCCCGCGAGTAAAGAGACTGTACCTAGAGCGCAGTCGGTGGGGTGGGTGGGTTGGCGCTGCCGAACCTTTGCAGCTACTATTGGGCGGCTAACATAGCCATGATTAGGAAATGGGTATTGGGGGAGGGGTCGACGTGGGAGCGGTTAGAGGCGGCCTCATGTAAAGGTACCAGCCTAGGGGCACTTGTAACGGCACCTCTGCCGTTCTTGCCGGCCCGCTACTCCTCTAGTCCTGTGGTGGTGGCGGCATTAAAGATCTGGGGTCAGTGGAGAAGACACAGGGGGGTGGAGGGAGCCTCAGTTTGGACCCCGATACGCAACAATCACAGATTTGTCCCGGGCAAGATTGATGGAGGGTTCCAAAGCTGGCATAGGGCAGGCATTAAAAGGATGGGGGACCTGTTCGTGGATGGGACCTTTCCCAGCCTGAAAGCGCTTGAGGAGAAATTCAGTTTGCCCCCTGGAAATGCTTTCAAATACCTTCAGGTATGTGCCTTCCTCAAAAAATAGGTGGTGACATTTCCTTTGCTACCCCCACACGGGATACAGGATAGGGTGGTCTCCGGCACCTGGGTAGGGGAGGGGAAGGTATCGGACATCTACCAGGAACATCAGGAGCCGGAGGAAGCCCCAGTGGAGGAGCTTAAGGGCAAATGGAAGGAGGAGCTGGGTGGGGAACTGGATGCAGGCCTGTGGGCGGACGCCCTAAACAGGGTCAATTCCTCTTCATCATGTGCCAGGCTTAGCTTAATCCAGTTTAAAGTGGTCCACCGGGCACACATGACGGCAAACAGGATGAGCAAGCTCTTTGGGGTTGAGGATAAATGTGCGAGGTGTGCGGGAAGCCCTGCAGATCAGATCCATATGTTCTGGGCATGCCCGGCTCTTAAGATCTCAAGATCTTGGACACGCGGGTGGTGCCGAGTCCAGACATAGCGATCTTTGGTGTGTCAGACGATCCGGGGGTTCAGGAAGCGAAAGAGGTCGACATATTGGCCTTTGCCTCCCTGGTAGCCCGGAGACGGATCCTTTTAATGTGGAAGGACTCAAAGCCCCCGAGTGTGGAGACCTGGAATGCTGACATGGCTGGGTTTCTCAGTCTTGAGAAAGTAAAGTTTGCCTTGAGAGTGTCCATGACGGGGTTCTCTTGGAGGTGGCAGCCGTTCCTTGATTTTCTAGGAGAGCAGTAAAGGTCAGCAGCAGCAGCAACCCGGGGGGGGGGGGGAATTGTTACATAGTATTGTTCCTTTTTCTGTATATATGGTTGGCATTTATTTTGTTATGTTAAATGTTGTTAATGGTTTGCAAAAAATTATGTTTGGATAAAACTTTGAATAAAAATAATTAAAAAATTTAAAATAACAGATTTTTGCATTTTCCTGTGATAGATGTTAGACTAACTGACCTGTAGTTTTCTGTCTTTTGTCGCCATCCTATGTTGAACACAGGAGTTACATTCTCTATTTTCCAATCCGGTGTGACCTTTCCAGAATGTATGGAATTTTGGAAAATTCCCAAAAATGCATCTATTATCTCTACAGCCACTTTTTTTAAGACCCTAAGATGTAGTCCATCAGGTCCTGGAGACTTGTCAGTCTTTCATTCTAATAGATTTCTCAGTGCCATTTCCCTGATGAATATAGTTGTTTTAATTTCCTCCCTCTCTTTAACCTCTTGATTTATAAGTAATTCTGGAATGTTATTTGTGTTTTCTACCATGAAGACAGGAACAAAACATCTGTTCAAGAGGATCTATGTTCACTTTAGTTCCTATTTTCCTCTTTAAATATTTTAGAAATCCTTGCCATCTATTTTTATATTTCTAGCTTGCTTTCTCTCATACTCCAATTTCTTTATTTTTTATAGTAATTCTTTGTTGGTTTTTAAATTCCATCCAATCTTCTGGCCTGCTAAGAATCTTCACAGAATTTTAGAGTTTTTAAAAAATTTGACACAATGCTTAATTTCCTTAGTTAGTTACGGATGGTGCAACCTTTGAAGATTGGAATATTGGAATATCTTTCTTATTGGAATATATCTTTGCTGAGTGGCATGAAACATCTCCTTAAATGTCTGCCACTGTCCTATAGTTTAATCTAATTTCCCAGTTCACTTTTGTCAGTACTGTCTTCATACCCTTGCCTTTATTTAAGTTTAAAACACTAGTTTTTGACCCATACTTCTCACTCTCAAACTGAATGTCAAATTCAATCATGTGACCACCACTACCTAGAGGCTTATTTAATATAAGATAATTAATCAATCTTGTATCATTTCATACAGCCAAGCTCAGAACAGCTTGTTCTCTGAACATCTTTAGAACATGCCGTTCTAAGAAATTGTCCTGAAAATATTCTATAAATCATCTTTTCCGGGTCCTGAAGGGGGAGGGGGAGCAGCCCCAAGTCGTGGTCCACATTGGCACTAACGACATAGGTAGGAAAGGGGATAAGGATGTCAGGCAGGCTTTCAGGGAGCTAGGATGGAAGCTCAGAACTAGAACAAACAGAGTTGTTATCTCTGGGTTGTTGCCCGTGCCACGTGATAGTGAGATGAGGAATAGGGAGAGAGAGCAATTAAACACGTGGCTACAGGGATGGTGCAGGCGGGAGGGATTCAGATTTCTGGATAACTGGGGTTCTTTCTGGGGAAGGTGGGACCTCTACAGACAGGATGGTCTACATCTGAACCTGCGGGGCACACATATCCTGGGGGGGAGATTTGTTAGTGCTCTTTGGGGGGGTTTAAACTAATGCAGCAGGGGCATGGGAACCTGGATTGTAGTTTTAGGGTAAGGGAGAATGAGAGTATAGAGGTCAGGAGCTCAGATTTGACGTCGCAGGAGGGGGCCAGTGTTCAGGTAGGTGGTTTGAAGTGTGTCTACTTCAATGCCAGGAGTATACGAAATAAGGTAGGGGAACTGGCAGCATGGGTTGGTACCTGGGACTTCGATGTTGTGGCCATTTCGGAGACGTGGATAGAGCAGGGACAGGAATGGATGTTGCAGGTTCCGGGGTTTAGGTGTTTTAGTAAGCTCAGAGAAGGAGGCAAAAGAGGGGGAGGTGTGGCGCTGCTAGTCAAGAGCAGTATTACGGTGGCGGAGAGGATGCTAGATGGGGACTCATCTTCCGAGGTAGTATGGGCTGAGGTTAGAAACAGGAAAGGAGAGGTCACCCTGTTGGGAGTTTTCTATAGGCCTCCAAATAGTTCTAGGGATGTAGAGGAAAGGATGGCGAGGATGATCCTGGATAAGAGCGAAAGTAATAGGGTAGTTATTATGGGAGACTTTAACTTTCCAAATATTGACTGGAAAAGATATAGTTCGAGTACATTAGATGGGTCGTTTTTTGTTCAGTGTGTGCAGGAGGGTTTCCTGACACAGTTTGTTGACAGGCCAACAAGAGGCGAGGCCACATTGGATTTGGTTTTGGGTAATGAACCAGGCCAGGTGTTGGATTTGGAGGTAGGTGAGCACTTTGGGGGCAGTGACCACAATTCGGTGACGTTTACGTTAAGGATGGAAAGGGATAAGTATACACCGCAGGGCAAGAGTTATAGCTGGGGGAAGGGAAATTATGATGCCATTAGACGTGACTTGGGGGGGATAAGGTGGAGAAGTAGGCTGCAAGTTTTGGACACACTGGATAAGTGGGGCTTGTTCAAGGATCAGCTACTGCGTGTTCTTGATAAGTATGTACCGGTCAGGCAGGGAGGAAGGTGCCGAGCGAGGGAACCGTGGTTTACCAAAGAAGTGGAACCTCTTGTTAAGAGGAAGAAGGAGGCCTATGTGAAGATGAGGTGTGAAGTTTCAGTTGGGGCGATGGATAGTTACAAGGTAGCGAGGAAGGATCTAAAGAGAGAGCTAAGACGAGCAAGGAGGGGACATGAGAAGTATTTGGCAGGAAGGATCAAGGAAAACCCAAAAGCTTTCTATAGGTATGTCAGGAATAAGCGAATGACTAGGGACAGAGTAGGACCAGTCAAGGACAGGGATGGGAAGTTGTGTGTAGAGTCTGAAGAGATAGGCGAGATACTAAATTAATATTTTTCGTCAGTATTCACTCAGGAAAAAGATAATGTTGTGGAGGAGAATGCTGAGCTCCAGGTAAATAGATTAGATGGCATTGAGGTACGTAGGGAAGAGGTGTTGGCAATTCTGGACAGGCTGAAAATAGATAAGTCCCCGGGACCTGATGGGATTTATCCTAGGATTCTCTGGGAGGCTAGGGAAGAGATTGCTGGACCATTGGCTTTGATTTTTATGTCATCATTGGATACAGGAATAGTGCCAGAGGACTGGAGGATAGCAAATGTGGTCCCTTTGTTCAAAAAGGGGAGCAGAGACAACCCCGGCAACTATAGACCGGTGAGCCTCATGTCTGTAGTGGGTAAAGTCTTGGAGGGGATTATAAGAGACAAGATTTATAATCATCTAGATAGGAATAATATGATCAGGGATAGTCAGCATGGCTTTGTGAAGGGTAGGTCATGCCTCACAAACCTTATCGAGTTCTTTGAGAAGGTGACTGAACAGGTAGACGAGGGTAGAGCAGTTGATGTGGTGTATATGGATTTCAGCAAAGCGTTTGATAAGGTTCCCCACGGTAGGCTATTGCAGAAAATACGGAGGCTGGGGATTGAGGGTGATTTAGAGATGTGGATCAGAAATTGGCTAGCTGAAAGAAGACAGAGGGTGATGGTTGATGGGAAATGTTCAGAATGGAGTTCTGTCACAAGTGGAGTACGACAAGGATCTGTTCTGGGGCCGTTGCTGTTTGTCATTTTTATCAATTACCTAGAGGAAGGCGCAGAAGGGTGGGTGAGTAAATTTGCAGACGATACTAAAGTCGGTGGTGTTGTCGATAGTGTGGAAGGAAGTAGCAGGTTACAGAGGGATATAGATAAGCTGCAGTGCTGGGCTGAGAGGTGGCAAATGGAGTTTAATGTAGAGAAGTGTGAGGTGATTCACTTTGGAAGGAAAAACAGGAATGTGGAATATTTGGCTAATGGAAAAGTTCTTGAAAGTGTGGATGAGCAGAGGGTTCTAGGTGTCCATGTACATAGACCCCTGAAAGTTGCCACCCAGGTTGATAGGGTGGTGAAGAAGGCCTATGGAGTGTTGACCTTTATTGGTAGAGGGATTGAGTTCCGGAGTCAGGAGGTCATGTTGCAGCTGTACAGAACTCTGGTACGGCCGCATTTGGAGTATTGCGTACAGTTCTGGTCACCGCATTATAGGAAGGACGTGGAGGCTTTGGAACGGGTGCAGAGGAGATTTACCAGGATGTTGCCTGGTATGGAGGGAAAATCTTATGAGGAAAGGCTGATGGACTTGAGGTTGTTTTCGTTAGAGAGAAGAAGGTTAAGAGGAGACTTAATAGAGGCATACAAAATGATCAGAGGGTTAGATAGGGTGGACAGTGAGAGCCTTCTCCCGCGGATGGCAATGGCTAGCACGAGGGGACATAGCCTTAAACTGAGGGGTAATAGATATAGGACAGAGGTCAGGGGTAGGTTCTTTACGCAAAGAGTAGTGAGGCCGTGGAATGCCCTACCTGCTACAGTAGTGAACTCGCCAACATTGAGGGCATTTAAAAGTTTATTGGATAAACATATGGATGATAATGGCATAGTGTAGGTTAGATGGCTTTTGTTTCGGTGCAACATCGTGGGCCGAAGGGCCTGTACTGCGCTGTATTGTTCTATGTTCTATGTTCTAAGTGAGTCCTTCAGCGGGATTCTCCGATCCCCCCGGTCCGAGAATCCCCAGGGGGCGGCGCGAATCCCGCCCCGCCGCCCTGACGCCGGCTGCCATATTCTCCGGTGCGTTTTTAGGGCGGAGGCGGGGTTAACGCCACGCCGGTCGGGGGCCGTTGGCAGCGCCCCCCCCCCCCCCCCGGCAATTCTCCGGGCCCAGATGGACCGAGCGGCCATCCGTTTTTGGAAAGTCCCGCCAGCGTGAATCACTCAGCTCATGTACCGGCAGGACCTGGCAGATAAGTTAGCTGGGGCGGTCCTCAGGGAGGGGATCCGACCCCGGGGTCCCCCATGGTGGCCTGGCCCATGATCAGGGCCCACCGCTTTGCGGGTGGGCCTGTGCCGTGGCGGCACTCCTTCCTTCCGTGCCAGTCCCTGTAGGGCTCCGCCCCACGCATGCGGCAAAACCCGCCGGCGGTTCCACGCATGCACGAGATCACACCGGCCCTTTGGCGCATGCGCGAACCCGCGCAGTCCGTTCGGCGTCCAGCCAGCCGCCGAGAAAGGGGAGGTAAGTGGAGAATTCCTCACCTTGGTGGCCCGTTGGTGCCGGAGTGGTTGGCGCCGGTTTTCCCGCTGGCGTAGGGACTTAGTCCCCGGAAAGGAGAATCCTGGCCCTTATCTTTCCTATTTCTTATCTCTATTCAAACTGATTCTACATCTTGATCTTGAAATGTCATAACTTTTAAAGCTATGGGCCAAATGCTGCAAAGTGGATTAGTGTAGATTTAGTGTAATTTTGTCAGAGTAGACTCAATGGGCTGAAGGGCCTACTCTATACTTTCTGACTCTATGACTCTATATTTAGGAAAAAGGCCATCTCTCACTGTTGAACTAATGTCGCCCTTAATTACCAGAGCTACCCCACCACCCTTTCCTAGCTTCCTGTCCTCCAAAAATGTTAAATAGCCTTGAATGTTTAGGTCCCAACCTTGGTCACCTTGCAACCACATTTCTGAAATGGCTATCAGATCATACATATTTATTTTTATCTGTTTTGTTGCATATTCTGTGTGTAATCAGATGCAAAGCCTTTAATTCTAATCATGTTACACACCATCCCCCATACAACAAGGGCCAACATCTATTTGTCTTCCTAATTAATTGCTGCACCTTTGTTACTCATGTATGAGGATACCCAGATCCCTTTACACTGCAGCGTTCTGCAGTTTCTCTCCATTTAAACAATATTCTGCTTTTCAATTCTTTCCACAGTGGGGTGCGGTGGGTGGGTGGATGAGCTGACACTTGCGGAGGTCCAAGAGCGAGTGGATAGGCCCATGTTTACCCTGCTACTTGTAAAATTTCAGACAGGTTGGGGCGGGTGGGTGTCAGAGAAAAGGCCACCTGCTGGATTTTACGTTTCCCCGCCCTTGGATTTGACATCAGGTGGGGAAACTAAAAGCGCCTGCCACAGTCGGGTCTCATGATGCAGAGCACAGTCTCCTCCAGCATGCTCAGGTCATACAGGCATGCCTGCCACCCTCTGGGTTTGCTCTGCTCACTGTGATTATGGTGCACTGTGTCCAAGGGGGGGGGAGAGGAATGTTTGGCACTGAGTTGGAATATGCCTGTTACTGCTGAATATCTAAACATATGAGGAGGCCGTGAGAGGCGTGTGTGCAACTGGCCTAACTAGTGGGCAAGTGAGGATGGGATGGATCAGCCACATGTTAGGTTTGAGTCTTGACTGTGAGAGATTGTTGGTGGATGAGTATTGGGGGAGTGGTGCATTGAGCTGCACGACAGGTTGTTTGTGTGATGGAGAAGAGATGTCATGGGAAGGTGCACAAGGCAATAGTTCCAAGGACAGTGGCATCATGGGTGTTGTTTTGAGAGGTTCAAGAACAGCAGATCACCACCACCTTCTAAAGGCAATCAAGGTTGGGTAATAAAATTGTTGGTCCAGCCAGAAATACCCAGATCCCGTGAAAGAACAGAAAAAAAAGGAACGATAGAGTAGATTTGAAGGAGAGAGAGACTGCACCTTCGGAGTTAGAGCCATTAACAATATCAGTTAACATGGGGGCCAGGGTGAAAAGTTAGACAATCAGCTGTGAGAATAGGGTTGAGGGAGTAGGACCTGGTTCTCATGGATAATATTAGCTAGGTGAGGGCATGAGGAAAGATAGAGAAAAACAAAAGATATGAGTTCATAGCTGGGGTGGGGGCAAAATGTAGATACGTTTTGGGCTGGTGAGCTAGGTGAAGGGACTGAAGCAGCTGATTGGATGGTCAGGTTGCGAATCCGCGCCAATCAGTTGATTCCAGGGCTCACCCACGCAATTCAAACCCCCCACCTCATGTATGGAAACTGGCCTCACGTAAACATCTGAGCCAAATTTCAAAAATGAGAAGTGTTTATTCATGGCCAAGGAGCCACTTTTCAAGGTGAAACATCTTGTTGCAGGCAGGATATCATATTAGCTTGAAGCAGAGAAATGTTGGTTTGCTTATTTTGCTTGAGTCCATTATCCAGGGTGATATTCCAGTGAGGTACTGAGTTAATGTTGCACAGTTGGATATGCTGTTTTTCAGATGGGATATTAAACCAAGGCCCGTCTCCCCTCTCAGGTTGGTGTAACACATCTTATGGTATGATTTAAGAAGAGCAGGGGACTTTTCCTGGTGAACAGTTATCCCACAACTAATATAATTAAAACAGATTACCTGACAATTATCATTGTTATTTGTGGAAGATTGTGGTGCAAAGAATTGGCTGTCATGTTTCCAAATTACAATGTTGACTACATTTCCTGAGTACTTCGTGATTGTAAAAGACTCTATATAAATGCAAGGGCAGAATTTATTGGATGGTGGGTGTTACCAACCCGCCAGCTGAAGACCGCTGCGCTCTGAGGAGTGTTCATAGTCTGGAGGAGGGGCGTTGTCTTGTCACTTGAGAGGAAGTCCCACCTCACAGAGTTACCAGCCACTCCGATTCGTCAGCTGCTCTGTATTCACAGCAGCGACACTGGGAACAGTGGCCACTTCTAGGACTGCATGCATGCAGTCCCATGTGCAAGTGCTGGAAACAAGGGGCAAAATTCTCCATTATCGGCGGAAAGTCCGCCGATCGGCGCAAAAAACGGCGCAAATCCCACTTGCGTCACGTCATAAAAATGGGCCGATAGTCTGCGGCCCGAAATGGGCTAGCAGCGACGTAACGGGATCCGCGCTTGCGCAGTGGTTCACGCCGTGCAGCGTCATACACGCTGCACGGTGTGACGGCTCATAAGGCCGCGCAGCTCCCCCCCACCCGACCGGAACAGCCGACCGCAACACCCGACTTGATGGCTGGCCGTCGCTCAGCCCCGAGGTTCGAGTCACGCGATGTGGAGGCGCTCCTGGACGCGGTGGAGCAGAGGAGGGACGCCCTGTATCCCGGGCACGGCCGCAGAGTTGCCCCACGCCACAGCCGGCGTCTGTGGAGGGAGGTGGCAGAGGCCGTCACCGCTGTGGCCCTAACACCACGGACAGGCACCCAGTGCCACAAGAAGGTGAACGACCTCGTCAGAGCAGGCAGGGTGAGCCTCCCCCATATCCCCCATATCCCCCCTCCCCCAAATCCCCCCACCCCCCATCCCCCTCCCCCATATCCCCCCTCCCCCATATCCCCCATATCCCCCCTCCCCCATATCCCCCATATTCCCCCCTCCCCCATATCCCCCCTCCCCCATATCCCCCCTCCCCCATATCCCCCCTCCCCCATATCCCCCATATCCCCCCCTCCCCCAAATCCCCCCCTCCCCCATATCCCCCCCTCCCCCATATCCCCCCTCCCCATATCCCCCATATCCCCCCTCCCCCATATCCCCCATATCCCCCGTCCCCCATATCCCCAAGTGAATCCAGCCCTAACCTTAACCTCTGCAATGCACGCGCAACCGATGGCGTGCATTCATATACCTGCCTAACACTGTTGCCTTTTACCCCTGACACCCCCCCCCCCCCCCCCAGGAGAAGCGCGCACACAACAATAGGGAGCATGTGAGGACTGGAGGAGGGCCCGCTGATGAGAGGCCACTGACCGTACACGAGGAAAGGGCCCTGGAACTGGCTGGCGGACCTGAGGACCGGGAGGTTGCTGATGCAGAGGTCGGGGCCCCACGAGCAAGTGAGCCACCAACAGCCCGTCCCCATATCCCCCCTCCCCTATATCCCCCTCCCCTGTATCACCTGATCACTGCCTGATGTCTAACCATGCATGCTTCATTGTGTATCGCAGGACCAAACGTCCAGGCACCCATCCCCGCAGATGCAGACCGCCCGCAGGATGCCCCTCGGAGACCACAGGAGACGGAGAGACCCGCACCCTCCAGCATGCGACGCCCGCAGGATGCCCCTCGGAGACCACGGGAGACGGAGAGACCCGAACCCTCCAGCATGCGACGCCCGCAGGATGCCCCTCGGAGACCACGGGAGACGGAGAGACCCGGACCCTCCAGCATGCGACGCCCGCAGGATGCCCCTCGCACACCACGGGAGACGGAGAGACCTGGAGCAACAGGGAGACGACACCCCCGTCACGTGCGGGAGCGACCACCCAGCGATGAGGGGGGCAGCCACAGGCCCCCGTCACATCCGAGCCAGGACACCACTACCCAGGACACCACTATCCAGGACACCCCTACCCGGGACACCACTACCCAGGACACCCCTACCCGGGACACCACTACCCGGGACAGCACTACCCGGGACAGCACTACCCAGGACACCCCTACCCGGGAAGACGAAATACCGGACAGTGACTCAGAGTGGATGGGTGGAGACGAACCCCCACCCCAAAGTGCCATGGACTCAGAGTGGGACGAAGAGCACGACACAACGCCACTGCTGTCACCAACACCCTCCACCATCGCAGAAACACTCACCACGGTTGGGCACTTTAGTGATGAGGCGTCTGGTACACTCACTGGTGCGCACAACACAGCCGTCCCGGTACAGCAGGTGGAGGTAGGAGCAGCAGAGGAACCGGGCGGTCGGAGGGCAGCCCAGGCCAAGCGAACATCTGCCGCCCAGATGGATCCCGGGTACCTGCAGTTACCACACCCACACATAGATCCGATGCAACCACCGACACGGAGACGAGCGAATAGGGTGACGGGTGGCTTGCGGCGGCTGCGGTCGCAGGTGGAGGAGTCCACCCGCGTCCAGGAGCTGGGAGTGGTCCCGGTCATGCGTGCCACCCAGGCTGACACCGCACGGGTGGCGTCCGCGGTGGAGGCAATGGGTGCGACGGTGTCAGACATGGGGAACGGTTTGCGAGGCCTGGGGCCTTCCGTGCAGGCGGCGTCTGTGGCCCAGGAAATGGCTGCCCTCTCACAGGAGGCCATGAGCCAGTGCCAGCGCCAGATGGCAGAGGCGCTCAACGCCATAGCCCAGTCTCAGCAGGCCATGGCCCAGTCTCAGCAGGCCATGGCCCAGTCTCAGCAGGCCATAGCCCAGTCTCTGCAGGCCATGGCCCAGTCTCTGCAGGCCATGGCCCAGTCTCAGCAGGCCATCGCTGAGGGCATCGGCGCCAGTGGCCATGTGCGAGCTGGCGTCGCACTGTCGCAGACAGGGTTCGACAACCCCCTGGGCTCCATGGCTGCAAACCTGCAGACCCCTGTCGATACCAGCACGGGCCTCCAGGACTGGCAGCGCCAGATGTCGGGGGCGCGTCGGATGGCCAGTCCGTTCGCATCCCCCACCCATGTACAGGCCTGGGGGCCATCGGGCACCCCGAGGGAGGAGGAGGTGGTGTGGTCCATCCCGGCTGCCTCTGTAGGGGAGGTCCCGGTACACCGCGACACCTCGGACTCCCCCCCTTCCGTCCCAGGTGCATCGGGTGGGCAACGGGCAGGACAGGCTGGCAGCTCGCCATCCCAGTCGCCCGGGCCGCAGCCTGGCCCATCTAGGCCAGGACGCCCCAGGAAACGGCCGCCAAAGGGATCCAGTGTCAGAGGGCAGGAATCACAGGAGTCCACCTCCAGTTCTGCTGTACCGTCTGGGGAACCACGTAGACGTAGTCAAAAGGCCCGTAAGGCCAAACAATTAGACACTGAGTAAGTTGGCACGGGTGCAGGGCACAGATGAGTTTTAGGGGCTAGGGCACGTGCATGAACTCCTTTGGTTATTAAAGTCAATGTTACACCTACCGAAGCTGCCTTTGTGCTCTGTCCAAAGTGTGCGGGGGTGTCATGTACGTTGAGCGCAAGTGTGTGTGTGAGGGGTGGTCTTACCTCAGCCCCAGGTGAGTCTGCCCCCTTCCCCCTGGGCCGCCATCAACATCCCCCGGGCAGAGGACGGGACCGTGCGCTGCAGTGTCACAGCCGCATGCAGGGATGGTCCGGGTGGATGGTGGTACTGTGGCCATGGGTCAGACATAGTCCAATGATGTAGAGCCAGGAGCTCATCGGAGGCGGGTTGTCATCATTCTCCATGGCCTGCGATAGACACGCGTCCACCCGCAACTGGGTGAGCCCGGCCCGTTGTGCCGCCGGTGGATCGGCAATTGGGGGTGTGGGGGTGGTGTGCATGCGGGTGGGGTGTGTGGGGTTGGGGAGGGGGGTGAGGGTGCTGGGTGGGTGGATGGGTGGGGGGTGTGGGTGGTCGGCTGTTGTCATGGTGTGCGGTCTGTGGCCATACTACCCGATTCCCACGCCCATCTAGTCAGTGAAGCGGGCGTCGCAGACCACCTGTACGGTCATCGAATAGGTCCCCTTCCTATTAGTGAACACGGCCCTGTTATCTGCAGGTGGCCGCACGGCGACGTGCATCCCATCAATCGCGCCCTGGACCATGGGGAACCCGGCAATGGCAGAGAAGCCCACGGCCCGGGCATCTTGGCTGGCCCGGTCCACGGGGAAGCGGATGTAGCGGTGCGCCATGGCATAAAGGGCATCTGTCACTGCCCGGATGCACCGATGCACCGATGTCTGCGATATGCCGGACAGGTCCCCACTCGGTGCCTGGAATGACCCCGTTGCATAAAAGTTCAGGGCCACCGTAACCTTGACGGACACGGGGAGAGGGTGTCCCCCGCCAGTGCCACGCGGTGACAGGTGTGCCAGCAGGTGGCAGATGTGTGCCACGGTTTCCCGGCTCATCCGGAGTCTCCTCCTGCATTCCCGGTCCGTGAGGTCCTGGTATGACTGCCGGGGCCGGTACACACGGGGCGCCCTCGGGTGCCTCCGTTGCCGTGGGGCCGCGACGTCCTCCTCCCCCTCCTCGTCCTGTCGGTCAGGTGTCCCTCCAGCCTGGGCGGCTGCCGCCTGCCCCTCTGCGGCAGCCTGCGCCGCCTCTCTGGCACGCTCCTCCTCCTCCTCCTCCTCCTCCTCCTCATCCAGGGCAACATAGACATGAGCGGCTGCCACCACGGCGGCCAACATCACTGGATGGTCTGAAAACATGACGGCCTGGTGGGGGGGAGGGGAACGACGACATGTCATCATTGCCCATATCCCCTCCTCCCCCCAGCCAGGTGGCATGGACCGCATGGGTCCAACTGTTGGAGGCTGGCACCTGGCCAGGTGGACCAACTCATTTGCCCTCCCATCACCCACCCCGGCACGGCCCCCTCCCCAACCTCCACCCCAGCACGGACCCCCCCCCCCCCAACCTCCACCCCGACACGGACCCCCTCCCCAACCTCCACCCCGGCACGGACCCCCTCCCCAACCTCCACCCCGGCAAGGACCCCCTCCCCAACCCCCAACCTCCACCCCAGCACGGACCCCCCCCAACCTCCACCCCGGCACGGCCCCCTCCCCAACCCCCAACCTCCACCCCAGCACGGACCCCCCCAACCTCCACCCCAGCACGGACCCCCCACAACCTCCACCCCGGCACGGACCCCCTCCCCAACACCCAACCTCCACCCCAGCACGGACCCCCCCCCAACCTCCACCCCGGCACGGACCCCCTCCCCAACCCCCAACCTCCACCCCAGCACGGACCCCCCCAACCTCCACCCCGGCACGGTCCCCTCCCCAACCCCCAACCTCCACCCCAGCACGGACCCCCCCAACCTCCACCCCAGCACGGACCCCCCCCAACCTCCACCCCGGCACGGACCCCCTCCCCAACACCCAACCTCCACCACAGCACGGACCCCCCCCAACCTCCACCCCGGCACGGACCCCCTCCCCAACACCCAACCTCCACCCCAGCACGGACCCCCCCCAACCTCCACCCCGGCACGGCCCCCTCCCCAACCCCCAACCTCCACCCCAGCACGGACCCCCCCCCCCAACCTCCACCCCGGCACGGACCCCCTCCACAACCCCCAACCTCCACCCCAGCACGGACCCCCCCCAACCTCCACCCCGGCACGGACCCCCCCCAACCTCCACCCCGGCACGGACCCCCTCCCCAACCCCCAACCTCCACCCCAGCACGGACCCCCCCCCAACCTCCACCCCGGCACGGACCCCCTCCCCAACCTCCACCCCGGCACGGACCCCCCCCCCAACCTCCACACCGGCACGGACCCCCTCCCCAACCCCCAACCTCCACCCCAGCACGGACCCCCCCCCAACCTCCACCCCGGCACGGACCCCCTCAACAACTCCCAACCTCCACCCCGGCACGGACCCCCTCCCGGCACTCCCCCGGAGCCCAGCCTACTCTAACCACCCCCCCCACCGCCCCCCCCCGCCGCACACACACACAAGCCGAGACACACCTCTCCTCACGCAATCAGTCTGCGGCCACGCCATTTCCTGCCCAGAGCCAACCCCCCAGGCTGTCACTCACCTCCTCGCTGGTCGGCGTGAGCCTGGAGCACCGGGTCACGCCGATGAAAAGGAGGTTTGATTGACGTCGACGTGAACGGTCATCACGTCGACGGGACTTCGGCCCATCCGGAAGGGAGAATATCGGCAGGCCGAAAATCGGCTGCCTTGCGCAGACCCGTGACATTCTCCGCGGCAGCGGCGCCATTAACGCCCCGCCGACTTTTCTCCCTTCGGAGACTTCGGCGGGGGCGGGGGCGGGATTCACGGCGGCCAACGGCCATTCTCCGACCCGGCGGGGGGTCGGAGAATGACGCCCCTTAAGTGTAAATGTTTAATTAACTCGCCAAAATGGACCTTCACTACTGCCAGATCCAGAATAAAAGAGACTTTAGCCGGACTTCTTTCAATAACTCAGAATAATTGATTTATTATGACACAAAACTTTTTTTTTTAAAGTTGGAAAAGGTTCAGATACACTTCTGGATTACGAATTGTAACAATTTACCGCTTTTTAAAAATGCCAACACCCACACACACAAAAAACAAAGGAGATGACAAACAAAGGTCTCTGCAGAAGCTGGCATAAGGGAACACTTCATGAAAAAGGATAAAGTTCAAAAAGGTATTGACTCCATCGATTTGGTGTTCCTGCATGTGAAGATGGAGTAGTCACAGTAGTTGGCTGGAGGTCCCATCCAAAGGATATTTGGTGGAACAATGCCTTTGTTAACTCTCGCTTTTCACAGTTTTGCAGGCTTTCAAAAGACAGATGAGTTATTCTGAAAATGATAATTCTGTGCCTGAAAGTGAACACACTTTAGACTGCAAGCAATAAAGAGAGAGGGGGGGGGGGGGGGGGGGGGGGCGGAGGGAAGAGAGTGAGTAGAGCCAATCTACTTTCATAGTTCACTTCCAAGACACACACCAAATTTTAAAAAAACATGTTCAGAAGGACTTCTCCCAGGCCCAGTTGTTTCTCAACCAATCATCAGGAGCCCACAGCCTGGCAACAGCAGTTTTTTTTTTTCATTTCAACTACAGTAAATAATTTTGAGCTCCTCAGGTGTCTTGCTGGTCATTTAGCTGAAGTCAGGTGATTTCTTGGAAAAAGAAGCTTGCTCACAGGCCAAAGTGAACTTGTAACCTTTAATTAAAACAAAAATCTCAGGAGAGAGTCCAAATAATTCAATGCCCTTCAACATATAGTTCTTGTAGATATGGATTCCAAAAAGTACTTTATAAGTATGCTCTTAGATGGAGAATGAAACTTTATTTTCAATTTTTCTTTTGCTAATATTTGTTTTTCTTATGGAGGCTATTCATATCCTTCGGAAGAGATTCTGGAGAATTAGGTTTGGGTATTTCCCTAAAATTAAAGGCAAGGTTGAATTATCTCTTACGTGGCTGTTCTTTTCTCTCTATTTCCCACACTTGGATTTATGATGTCACTTCCTGTGAATACATTAATACAGCATTGCTTTACCAGAGCTAATAATAATTAAAGTAAATACAAAATCAATATATGTGGTCGTTATGCATCAAACCGCAAACAATCATGAAACAGATGATTATATGAGTAATGAACCTTGATTAAGTTATAATTGATGAATTGATATAATTAATAAGTATATTGGAAAGGTAATATTAATCGCTTATTGTCACAAGTAGGCTTCAATGAAGTTACTGTGAAAAGCCCCCAGTCACCACATTCCGGTGCCTGTTCGGGGAGGCCGGTACGGGAATTGAACCCGCGCTGCTGGCCTCGTTCTGCATTACAAGCCAGCTATTTAGCCCACTGTGCTAAACCAGCCCCTTAGATTGGGTGTTTATTTTAAGTATTAATTTTTTTTAACTGTAAGATCAAATGTTTCTAGGAGCTGCAGTTACAGCAAAAATCTATAGGCAATGGAATCTTTCTAATTCTGATAAGGTAGGGGACACTTCGTCTTGGCAGAGTCTGGTTTGTGAGTATGGAATTGTTCACAATTAGATTGAGATTAGCAACATTAAGTAGGTGCTGTTTCTCATGGAAGATATATTGCTATCCTTTTGAACCAAGTGTCATCAACTGAAATGTGTAATTAATTAATTGATTTTGCTTAATCAACAGCTAGAGCTAACCTTAAGTCAACAATATAACAGCCTGACCTGGCATGGCATGATGTTTATCAAAGGAATATGGTTGGGGCCCCATAAGGTTCCATTCCTAGCAAAGGATTTTAAACACTCTAGAGGACAAATCACATGTCAATCTCCACAAATAGGTTCAGGATCAAGATGAGAGACCTCACAGAGTGCAAAAGTGACCAACACTTCAACAGGTTGAAGTTGTAAAATCATTGTCTAAAATAATAATAATAATCTTTTATTGTCACAAGTAGGCATACATTAACACTGCAATGAAGTTACTGTGAAAAGCCCCTAATCGCCACATTCTGGCGCCTGTTCGGGTACAAAGGGAGAATTCAGAATGTCTAAATTACCTAACAACACATCTTTTGGGACTTGTGGGAGGAACCGGAGCACCCGGAGGAAACCCACACAGATACGGGGAGAACGTGCAAACTCCACAAGCTGGGAATCAAACCTGGGACCCTGGAGCTGTGAAGCAACAGTGCTACCCACTGTGCTACCGTGAAAGTTTAAGAATATATATTCTTTCAGAAACATTCAAAAATGTACCAGGCAAGGAGTACTGACCTGGTATAATTGCTTAAGTCTTGTACAGACAAAAGTAAATCAAAGTGAATTAGTTCAAAACAAATCTAGAAACAGGCTGAAATTTAACAGACATAAAACTTTGACGGTGTATTAGCCCAATGCCCATTGAAATATCAATCAAGAGGCCTCTTTGCTTTGTGGGACATGTATAAGCTTCCTGGGACTGCTGTTGACTCCATGATGGTCTGCATTATGGTGAAGCACAGGCTGATATGACTCTGATGCCAACCCTGCCATCCAACATACACTTCTGGTGAATTTTTGTGGAAACCTTTTCTTAATGCTCTGAACATTTGATTATTTTATGGCAGGACCTCTGAGGTAATCATCTGACATTTCACCTTCAGAGTCTCTTCAGAGGTTTCGCCTCCAATGGCTCATCCTCTGGTATTCTGGTGAGTTCTGACTCACACTGAGTTCTAGGCAATGTGTCTCACTCTGAGTTGAGCTGTCTGAGTTGGGAGTGCAGGAATACCAGTTGCTAGACCTTGAAGTTTATGATTTTGACTCTTCACTCTGCAGAATTGTTCTTGCTTCCAGTTTCTGTGAAAAAATGTCGGGCATGTTTGGTGGGGTGTTTCCTGCCAGCTTTTTGCTGAGATCCAGACCGATATTCACCCACACTTAATTCTTTCTTTGGGCCTTGGCAAGTTTCTTCCCCGTCCAGCCAACACTTCAAAATGTTTTCTGCAATGGGAGCTGAAATCGCTGGCGAAACCTGCTCCTCAGAGATTGGGGCACCATTTGCAATTTGTGCCTCGAGGTCTAAGTGTGCTTGAGGGACCCCACACCGCCACCTATGGACAATACCATCCCCCACAGATATGAGCAGTACTGTCCCCCTCCCCAGTGAGGACAGCCCACTATGGGATCTCTGAGTCCCCCCCCCACCCCATTTCAGCAACCCCCCCCCGACTTTCAGGACACCCCCTTCACACCCCCCCAACCTTTATAAGGACTCTTCAAAGTACCCCTTCACCCCCATCCTTCAAAACCCCTTTTCACGGGCAGGCCCCTCCCCCACAAGCCCCGGCCCTTGGCACTGCCAACCTGTTACCTGGGCCCCCTGGCACTGCCATCTTGGCACCCAAGAAGTGCCCCTGGCACCCAGCAGTGCCCCAGGTTGGCACTGCCAGGGTACCTGATTGGCACTGCCAGGATGCCTGGGTACCAGGATATTATCCTTCCATCTCCCCGACCACCTGGGGAATTCCAATGGCCTCCAAAGCCCCCGGGCTGCCATCACAACTGGTCCACGCTTGTGGAAACCAGTACTAATCGGTGCCCAGTTGAGGCATCGCTGGTGTGATCGGAATGCCCAATGAGGGCGTGATCCATATCGCACTGGATGTATTGTGTCGGGTGACACCGACAGTGAGGTTGGTCTGCACCAGAGAGTTGAGGATCCACTGCCCCTTCATCCCGACGGCCTATCTCAAGTGAGTTGTTCATGTCAGACAAAATGAGCCTTCCCCCGGATTCGGAACCCCCCCCCCCCCTCGCCGCCGCCACCCAAGAGAAACAGCTCAGAAGAGCGGTCCGAGGTGACCACCGGCGAGGTCTCACAGCTGTCACCCGCACCTTGAACCAGCACAGAGATACACACCTCGGTGGGTGACATTAATGATTAGGCTTCTGGGGAACAATCTGGTTTGAGCACCACACAGTTGCTGATGCCCATCAGGGGAGGCAGAAACATCCAAGCGAGACAGCAGTGGGAGGTCTGCAGGATACCAGGACACAGCTGGGTCCCAGCCAGATGCCACTCCTCTGGACAAGGTTCTCCAGAGCTGATGCAGATGATATGATGCAGCCATGAGATTCAGATGGAGGTGTCAGCGATATTCCAGTGACTGCAAGGCCGATTGGAGGAGTTCCAAAGTATTTAGGCACAGGAGGTGGTGCCGACTATGCGTGGCACCGAGGTCAACACTGCTAGGGTGGCGACCGCAGTGGAAAACCTGGAGCACCACGTCAGTGCCATGAGTGGTGGTGTCCGTAGCGTGGCTCAGTCCATGGCAACCATGGCTGAGGGCTTCAGCAGCATATCCCAATCGTTGGGGGATGTATTCCAGATGCAGGTGGACATTACCGAGGCACTGCAGAGCATGTCCCAGTCACAGATTGACAGGTCCCAGACGGAGGTGGACATTGACAGGCCACTGAAGAGTACGGTGTAGCGCACAAAGACTCCGTGAGACGAATAGAGTGAAGTCGATGAGGCTTTATTAAGCGTGTCTGTTCCCCCGCAGCTCGATAGTAAACTGGCCTGCGGGGGAAGACTCCGGCTTCTTATACTCGGCCTTCAGGGCGGAGCTAGAGGTCAACGGCCAACCAGGACCCGGGATCTGTCAGCCAATGGCATTAGGGCTTCCAGTCCCACATGACCCCCAATACATACTACCACATTCACCCCTTGTCAAAAATGAACCCGGCGGGGTGACGCTTCGTATGGTGGTAAGGGTTTACAGGGCTGGTCCTGGGAGGAAAAAAAACATTCACAAGGCAATACAGTATTGTACAATTTTGTCCTGTTGCAACTATTTACAGAGGGTATGGGAAGAAAAGCAAAATGTTCTTGAGAAAAGTCCATATTTAGTTTTAGATCGACGCCACGAGTCGGTCGGGTGGTCTGGTCGTCCGTGTCGATCGCCTCGGCCCCGGTGGTGGTGGTGCTTGTACCGGTGTTGTCGCCTCCAGGAGCCTTACGTTTTCAGCTTGGGCTTTATTCTTGGTCGGTGCTGAGGGGAGGGGAACCGATCCTCATGGGAAGGGGGCGGTCGCGGGGTGCGGTGGTGGCAGGAAGGGGGGGGTTGGGTTGATGGTGTCGGGGGGGTGTGCGTGTTGCCGGCGGGCGCCAGATCCCACAGGGAGACCGTGTCCTGTCGGCCGTCGGGGTACTCCACGTAGGCGTACTGGGGGTTCGCGTGGAGGAGGTGAACCCTTTCGACCAACGGGTCCGCCTTATGTGCCCGCACATGCTTTCGGAGCAGGATGGGTCCTGGGGCCACCAGCCAGGTCGGCAGCGACGTTCCAGAGGAGGACCTCCGTGTCAGGGTGTATAAAGCTCTCCGTGCTCCCGGAGTCGACTAGGCATGGCGCCCCGTGGCCGTTTATTAGCACCGTTGTCGTCGTCGTCTGGAGTGTCCGGGGCCGAGCTTGATCGAGCGTAATTGAAGCGAGACGTGGTTGTAGTAGTGGAGTGGGGTCCGTTGTTGCCGTCCAAGATGGCGTCGGGGATGGACAAAATGGCCGCCCCATACATCGCACGTGGCTGGGGGGTCACAAGATGGCGGCGGGGGTGGACAAAATGGCCACCCCCACGCGTCGTACAGGTCTGGGGCGGTCCAAGATGGCGGCGCCCCTCCTCCCGTCGTGGTGGCCGGGACCCAAAATGGCGGCGTCTGCGGGTCGCACATCGGCGCCCCTCCTCCCCTCGTGGTGGCCGGGACCCAAAATGGCGGCGTCTGCGGGTCGCACATGGTGTGCTGGGGGGGCTGGGGAGCGCTAGGACCGCGAGCGCTAGGACCGCGAGCGCTAGGACCGCGCGGACCATAGGGGGTTTGCCGTGACGGGTACGTACGGGGCCCAATGGGTTGCCGCGCGGTCGGGGCCGTAGGCGCGGGTATTACGCGCGGCCACGTCTAGGAAGGCTGCTAGGGCCCGTGCCTCTGAGAGTCCTAGCGACTCTTTTTCTAGAAGTCTTTGGCGGATTTGGGAGGATTGCATACCTGCCACAAAAGCATCGCGCATTAACATGTCCGTGTGTTCGTTTACGTTCACCGACGGGCAGCTGCAGGCTCGTCCCAAAATCAGCAGCGCGGCGTAGAATTCGTCCATCGATTCTCCGGGAGCTTGCTGTCTCGTCGCGAGCTGGTAGCGAGCGTAGATTTGGTTAACTGGGCGGACATAGAGACTTTTCAGTGCTGCGAACGCCATCTGGAAATCCTCCGCGTCTTCGATGAGGGAGAAAATCTCCGTGCTCACCCTCGAGTGCAGGACCTGCAGTTTTTGGTCTTCTGTGACCAAAACGGTCGTTCTGAGGTAGGCCTCGAAGCAAGTCTGCCAGTGCTTGAAGGCTGCTGCCGCGTTCACTGCGTGGGGGCTGATCCTCAGGCATTCCGGAATGATCCTGAGCTCCATAGTCCTTTTTAGGCACGCTTAATAAATTGTAGCGCACAAAGACTCCGTGAGACGAATAGAGTGAAGTCGATGAGGCTTTATTAAGCGTGTCTGTTCCCCCGCAGCTCGATAGTAAACTGGCCTGCGGGGGAAGACTCCGGCTTCTTATACTCTGCCTTCAGGGCGGAGCTAGAGGTCAACGGCCAACCAGGACCCGGGATCTGTCAGCCAATGACATTAGGGCTTCCAGTCCCACATGACCCCCAATACATACTACCACATACGGTCCAGTCACTGAGGAACATCACTCAGGGTGTCAACACCATTGTGCAGAGAATGGGAGCTGTCAAATAACGCAGGGGCCTCATGCCACTGGCTACTTCATCCCATGGAGACTCCCAGGTACCTACAGGCACTGTCCTGGAGGAGGTGGTGCTGGAGGTTGACCCAGGGCTTTCCAACAGGGAGACAACGGTGGTATCCAGTTTTTCTGAGTCACCCTCCTCCTTACCACAGCACGCCTTGAGGTCAGTGGGCAGAAAAGGGTGGCACGGCGGCACCAGTGTCACCAGTAAGGTGGCCGGGGATCTCTGCCCCCAGGCCCTCCAGAGCACACCCGCCAGCAGCATCAAATGCCACAGGGCACAGAAATCAGCTGGCTGCCTCCACCTCTGATGTGGATCCTGGGGACATACCAAGACGTAACAGCAGAGCATGGAAACTTAAGAAGATTGAGGGTCACTGGGTGGCACTGGGGGAGTGATGGGAGGGGGCAGCTATGGACAGTTAGGGTTATGAATGTTCACAATTAAAATGTGTTACACCGATTACATGTGAAGTCTTTGTTATGTTATCCCGCATGGCGTCCTGTTTCCTCCCCGGACACAGTGGCCCTAGATCAGGAGCCTTCGATGCAGGTGATGAGACTGAGCAGGCTGTCACCAGAAAGACAGGAGTCAGACTATGGCATAGACTGGGGAGCAGCAGAGCTTACCTCAGAGCGGGTTATCACTCTCCTGCCTTGGATATTGACCCACTGACAGTACTGATATCAGCTTATCACCCTGGAGTGATGGTAGCAAGGGGAGAGGGGGGGGAATGGTCGTGAGGGAGGGAGATGGGGGGGGGGGGATGACCAATAGGGGGAGGGGGTGATCGAGGGGACTGAGAAGACGGTTGGGGGGGGGTTAGGGAGAGAGCTGTGGGAGCAGGGGGAGTGAAAGATGACCGACAAAGCCCCATCCTATAGAATTGGGTGAGGATGAAGGCCTCCTTGGCCCTCCGGGCATGCCGGAACCTTGCCGCTGCCACCTGTCCTCCTTCTCCCGGCTGCTCCCAATGGCCTTCCCTGGGCTTGTCCTCCAGCCCATCCTGGTCCAGCCCTCCTCCTTCTCCTCCAGCACATCACATCACCCCACTGCTATGCCAGGTTGTGGAGTGCACAAGACCACCACAAAGTGGGAGACCCACCTGGGGGTATAATGCAGTGCACCACCAGAGTGGTCCAGGCATCAGAACTGCATTTTGAGCAGTCTGGTGCACTGCCCGATGACAGCATGGGCGGCATCTTGGGCCTTGTTATACGGGTCTCCGCCTCGGTCTCTGGCCTCCTTACTGGTGTCATCAGCCAGGACCTTGGCAGGTACGCCATATCCTCCAAGAGCCAAACCATCATGCTGGGGTGGTCCTCAAAGACACCAGGAATCTCCAAGTGTCCCAGGATACAGGTGTCCTATAAATTCCCTGGGAAGCATGCATAAATGTGCATGATCCGGAGGTGACGGTCGCACACGAGTTGAACATTCAGGGAGTGGAACCCCTTCTTGTTAATGAAGGATGCTCCCTGGTGCCCCGGGACGAGCAAGGCAACACACATGCCATGTATTTACCCCTGGATCTGGGGCATCCCGACATTGGCGGAGAATCCTGCTGTCCGGGCATCTTAATGGGCATGGTCCAGCTTGAAGTTTATATAGTCAGCTGCCCGGCAAACATGGCACCCCTGATCTCACGGATGCACTTGTGGGCTGTAGCTTGTGATGTGCCGCACAATCCCCCGCTCGAACCCTGGAATGAACTGGTGACATAGAAGTTCAGGTCTGCAGTGACGTTCCCGGCCACCGGAAGTGGGTATCCTCCTCCATGGGGTGCCAAATCTGCGAGGGCATGGAACAGGTGCTGCATCATCTCCTAGTTGAGATGGAGCTTCCTGCGACACAGGCTATCCAACATCACCTCAAACCATGCCCAATTTCAAAAACAGCTACTCACCTCCTCCGATCCCCACAGCAGCTATTGCACTAGCTTCCTGTTTTTAAATAGTTGTGCCCTCCGGCTGGGGAGCCTGTTAGATTCTCGGAGCCCGTTAGATTCTGGGAGGCCGTTAGATCCTAGGAGGTCGTTAGATCCTGGGAGGCCGTTAGATAGGGCGTCCATGTCTTTAATGAGACGGAGATTCCCCTTAATTAGTGATAATTAGTTTCTCGCCATGTTAGTGGGCCAGTTAGATTGCAAACCTATTGGTGCGAATCCCGATTTCGGCCTCTCCCATCTAACCGGCGTGTTCAGATCCACGCCGGGTGCAACGTGGCGTTTAAATCATGCACTACATGTAGACCATAAGGTTCACAAAACTATCTTTCCAGACAAGTATCCACTTTCTACTATCCAAGAACCATCAGCATCCTTTCATGTCTCAACAGTCTTCACCAAGTTTGACATGCGATGGAGCTATTTTCAGGTATCATCAGCAGATTAAAGCTGATTCTTACAGCTTACTCACAAAGGTGTGTTTCAGAACCACAGAATGGCCAATGGACTAAGTTTGGCACCTGGCATTCCAGAAGAGTATTTCTTCAGTCTTTTCAGGCATTGACAGGATGCTCAACCTATTTGACAACGTTGATCTCTATGGAAGGGATGAAACAGAGCATGATCAGTAGTTACCAGTAATGCTCACTCGACTCACACAACTCAATTTACCACTGAACAAAGACCAATGCACATTGGTGGTATCTGAGATTGACGTTGCAGGTAGAGAGTGACAGCAGCTGGAATAATGCCTGTTATACAACAACATCAAAGCCATTCAAGTGCTCCTGATCAACATGAAAGAATTGGCAATGTTCCTCGGTACTGCCAACTTTAATCACAAATTCATTTTAAAGTGTGCAAACATCATGGAACCTCTATAGGAATTACTGTGCTGAGATGCACAATGTGATTGGATAATCATACAACAAACAATGTTTGAAAAGTTAAAGGCAAAGCGAGTGGGCAGTATTTTCTGCGCCTCTCCCGTGGCGTGTTTCGCAGCAGGGGAGGCAGCC
Organism: Scyliorhinus torazame; assembly: GCF_047496885.1. NCBI lineage: Eukaryota > Metazoa > Chordata > Chondrichthyes > Carcharhiniformes > Scyliorhinidae > Scyliorhinus > Scyliorhinus torazame. The sequence continues at coordinate 71,766,318 of NC_092721.1, read as the reverse complement.
CACCTTTGGTCTTCTGGTCCCGCCGTTGTCAATGGAGTTTCCCGTTGCATAGAGCCCCTGCTGCCGGGTAACCCACAGCGGTGGTTCGCTGTCGGTGGGGACCAGCAGATCTAGCCGGTGGGAACATCTGGAAAATTCCAGCCAATGTCTCCATCAGTCCTCATTCATTTCTTTAAAAAAAAAATTTAGAGTACCCGATTCATTTTTGCCAATTAAGGGGCAATTTTAGCGTGGCCAATCCACCTACACTGCACATCTTTTGGTTGTGGGGGGCAAAACCCATGCAAACACGGGGAGAATGTGCAAACTCCACACGGACAGTGACCCAGAGCCGGGATCGAACCTGGGATCTCGGCGCCGTGTGGCAGCAGTGCTAACCACTGCACCACCCGTGCTGCCCCCAGTCCTCGTACATTTCAACCCACATGCAGAAACGTATGATATAACAGCTATGTTAGGAAATGCGATTGGAGTGGTACTCTGACAGGACATTGAAGGAAATTAATGACGAATTGTGTATTTCAAACAATTCCCACTTGTTTCCCTGACTATGCATGATAGACCTTCAGGAACTATTTAGCTGTGTACCTAGCCAAACAGTTCCAGTACAGTTACAAAACTGGCATCGACTGGAAATGTGGAAAACTACTCAGGTATGTCCTCTCCACAAAAAGCAGGACAAAGCCAACCTGGCCAATTTCTGCCCTATCAGTCTACTCTCGATCATTAGCAAAGTAATGGAAGGTGTCATCGACAATACTATCAAGTGGCATTTACACAGCAGAAACCTGCTCACCGACACTCAGTTCTGGTTCCACCAGGGCGACCCAGCTCCTGACCTGATTACAATTGTAATTCATGGTCAAAAAAGCTAAACCCTTGAGTGAGAGTGACTATCCTTGACACCAAGGCTGAATTTGACCAAGAGTGGCCTAGCAAAGCTGAAGTCAATGGTGTCATGTGAAAGTACCTTTAAGAAATGGGTGTTTAAGAAATGTACCGTTAATAAATGGATGTTTAAGAAATGTACCTTTAAGAAATGGGTGTTTATCAGTGATGTCAGAGTGTGGGTGGAGCTGGGCTGTCTGTCAACTTTTTTACTTTTGTTTTAGGCTGTTTGCTGCAGGATGTGTTTTAGTTTAGTTTTCGGAGATGGATAGCTGCAGTCACAGCCAGAAGGTGTAAGAATCTCTCTCTCTCTGTAATATAAAGACTGTAAATCGATCCTTTAGTGATTTAAAACTGATAACTGCTCTCAGTATTGACTTTAACCTGATATGCTTCTGTTTAAAAGTTTTTTTTAAGTCTTCTGGATGTTAAAAGGACAGCTTAAGCATTACTTAGTGTTGTATTCTTTGGGGGTTGTATTTGAATTTATGGTTGCTAAGATGTTCCCTGTATGTTTTAAAAAGGTTAACTTGAGTTCATAGAATAAACATTGTTTTGCTTTTAAAAAATACTTTTCCATTTCTGCTGTACCACACCTGTAGAGTGGGCCGTGTGCTCCCCATACCATAATCTATTAAATGTTGTGGGTCAGGTGAACTCCATGATACACTTTGGAGTTCCCTAAATCCTGGCCCATAACATTCGCTCCTTCACTTTTCGAGCATAAACTTAAATGCATCTATGCTATTTGTCTCAACTATTCTTTGTGGCAACCTGCTTAATGCGTACTAACTGGCATTTTAAGTGGCAATCAGCTGTTTAAGAAGTCTTTGGCTATTCATGGCTTGCACTTCAACTCCTTTGTCAAGGTGGTGTTTTGCGCTAAACGTGAGTTAAACTGGCATTACAGGTTAAGATCCGACCTTTACCGCATAAAAGGTTTTTCAGGGTCTAAAGTATTTGGTGAAAATCACTTTAAATGTTTCTTCAAAGGAGGTACAATGACACATTTTAGAAATCGTAATGTGTAAATCTAATAATCATCTGTTGGCAGGTATCTTGTCTGCAATGCAATCAAAGATTCCATTACTGTTTGTGATGATGAGGACGAGGATGACTTAGATGATTTTGAGACGGTGGTGTGGTCCACTGTCAGTAGGCAACCTAATTCCAATATAGTCTCCATCATTTACACACTTATCACAGGTAGCCACATACATGAAGAAAATGGTGCCAGCCATTGCGGTTACCATAGAAGTTGGTTGCATAGGTGCTGCTAATTACATACCGCTTATTTTGGGAAGTAGTAAGTATTTAACCCCGAACTTACCAATTTAAAAAGCCATGTTATTTCTAGAATTTTGAAGACTGTTCAAATGCAATTACTTTAGTCATAACATTTTGAATGGAACTGTAAACAATGAGAAGCTCAGTGAGATTTTATATATTTCTAAAAAATAATTTGGTTGCTTACCATTTATGCAATACAATAAGGAAAATTGTATTGACATGAACGTGTGCAGTACAAATGGTTAGGACTGTACCTGAAGAGCATAACTGTAAAGAACTGGATAACTGACAGATCATCCACTCCAGCATTCTCTTTTTTAAAAATATGTTTTTATTAAGAATTTTTCAACAATATTTTCCACCATACAAACAGCCCCCCCCCCCCCGCCTCCCCCCCCACGCGCGTAACAAGGAAAGGAAAGAAAGCTTGCGTGGCAAGACATGAACATGGCAAGCCAATAAAATACAGAACTTTGTACATTAGATTCTTCCCGTACATGTCAGTTTCCGGATCATTCATGTATTTTCTTGCTCAAATGCCCCCCAGAGAAGCCCCCCTTCACCCCCCTCCCTCTCCCCCCCCCCCACCCCCCCCACGAACGATGTCCCCCCCTCCCCCCTCCCCCCCTGGGTTGCTGCTGCTGCTGTCCGACCATCATCTAACGCTCTGCGAGATGGTCTAGGAACGGTTGCCACCGCCTGTAGAACCCCTGCGTAGACCCGCTCAAGGCAAACTTTATCCTTTCCAACTTGATAAACCCAGCCATATCATTTATCCAGGCCTCCACGCTGGGGGGCTTCGCCTCCTTCCACATTAGCAAGATCCTTCTCCAGGCTACTAGGGACACAAAGGCTAGAATGCCGGCCTCTTTCGCCTCCTGCACTCCCGGCTCGTCCACTGCTCCAAATAGTGCTAGCCCCCAGCTTGGCTTGACCCGGACTTTCACCACATGAGATACTGTTCCCCTCCAGCAACTCCCCTCCAGAACCCCTCCAGTGCCGGGCATGACCAAAACATATGGACATGGTTTGTCGGACTTCCTGAGCACCTCCCGCATCTGTCCTCCACCCCAAAGAACCTACTCAGCCTCGCCCCCGTCATATGCGCTCTATGAACCACCTTAAATTGTATCAGGCTAAGCCTGGCACACGAGGAAGAGGAATTAACCCTACTTAGGGCATCAGCCCATAGCCCCTCCTCAATCTCCTCTCCCAACTCCTCTTCCCATTTACCCTTCAGCTCCTCTACCAAAGCCTCCCCCTCTTCTTTCATCTCCTGGTATATCGCCGACACCTTGCCCTTTTCGACCCATACGCCCAAAATCACCCTATCTTGAATCCCCTGTGCCGGGAGTAGCGGAAATTCCCTCACCTGCCGCCTCACGAACGCCCTCACTTGCATGTACCTGAAAGCGTTTCCCGGGGGTAGCCCAAACTTCTCCTCCAGCGCCCCTAAGCTCGCAAACGTCCCGTCAATGAACAGGTTCCCCCATTCTTCTAATCCCTGCTCGATGCCAGCTCTGAAACCCCCCGTCCATCCTTCCTGGGACAAACCGATGATTGTCTCTAATCGGGGACCACACTGAGGCTCCCGTCACACCCCTGTGCTGTCTCCACTGCCCCCAGATCTTTAGCGTTGCCGCCACCACCGGGCTCGTGGTGTACCTTGTCGGCGAGAGCGGTAGCGGTGCCGTCACCAGTACCCCCAGGCTCGTTCCTTTGCAGGATGCCATCTCCAACCTCTTCCACGCTGCTCCCTCTCCCTCCATCACCCACTTGCGGATCATTGCCACGTTGGCTGCCCAATAGTAACTACCCAAATTCGGCAACGCCAACCCTCCTCTATCTCTGCTACGCTCCAGGAACCCCCTCCTTACCCTCGGGGTCTTGCTCGCCCACACAAATCCCATAATGCTCCTGCTTACCCTCTTAAAGAAGGCCTTAGTGATCACAATTGGGAGGCATTGGAATACAAAAAGAAACCTTGGGAGGACCACCATTTTAACCGACTGTACCCTACCCGCCAGCGAGAGTGGCAGCATGTCCCACCTTTTAAAATCCTCCTCCATCTGTTCCACCAGCCACGTCAAATTAAGTTTGTGCAGTGCCCCCCAGCTCCTAGCTACCTGAATCCCCAAGTATCGAAAGCTCCTTTCCGCCCTCCTCAACGGTAGGTCGTCTGTCCCTCTTCCCTGGTCCCCCGGATGGATCACAAAGAGCTCGCTCTTTCCCACATTGAGCTTATAGCCCGAAAAGACTCCAAACTCCCGTAGGATCTGCATTACCTCAACCATCCCCTCCACTGGATCCGCCACGTACAGCAACAGGTCGTCTGCGTACAGCGACACTCGATGTTCCTCTCCCCCTTGAACCACCCCCTTCCATTTCCCCGACTCCCTTAACGCCATGGCCAAAGACTCAATTGCTAATGCAAACAGCAGAGGGGACAGGGGGCACCCCTGCGTCGTCCCTCGATACAGCCGGAAATACTCCGACCTCCACCGGTTCGTGACCACACTCGTCACCGGGGCTTTATACAGGAGCTTAACCCAACTAATAAACCCTCTCCCGAACCCAAACCTCCTCAACTCTTCCCAGAGATACTCCCACTCTACCCGATCAAAGGCCTTCTCCGCGTCCATGGCTGTCACTATCTCCGCTTCTCCCTCCACCGATGGCATCATTATCACATTTAGGAGCCTTCGCACATTAGTATTTAACTGCCTACCCTTTACGAATCCCCTCTGGTCCTCGTGAATCACCCCCGGGACACAGTCCTCAATCCTCGTGGCCAACATTTTTGCCAGCAACTTAGCATCTACGTTAACGAGCGAGATCGGTCTATACGACCCACATTGCAGTGGGTCCTTATCCCGCTTCAAGATCAAAGAGATCGTCGCCTCCGACATTGTCGGGGGCAGGGTCCCCCCCTCCATTGCTTCATTGAAGGTCCTTACCAGCAACGGGGCTAACAGGTCTACATACCTCCTATAAAACTCCACCAGGAACCCATCCGGCCCCGGTGCCTTCCCTGCCTGCATGCTCCCGAGTCCTTTAACCAGCTCCTCCACCCCAATTGGCACCCCCACACCAGCCACCTCCTGCTCCTCCACCCTTGGGAACCTCAATTGGTCCAAGAATCGCCGCATCCCCTCTTTTCCCCCTGGGGGCTGGGACCTATACAGATCCTCGTAAAAGGCCTTAAAAGCCTCATTCATTTTTCCCGCACTCCGCACCGTAGTTCCCCTGCCATCTTTGACTCCGCCTATTTCCCTCGCTGCCATCCTCTTACGGAGCTGATGTGCCAGCATCCGACTCGCCTTCTCCCCATATTCATACATCGCCCCCTGTGCCTTCCTCCACTGTGCCTCTGCCTTCCCTGTGGTCAACAGGTCGAACTCCGTCTGGAGACTTCATCTCTCCCTGAGTAGTCCTTCAACAGGAGCCTCTGCATAGCTCCTGTCCACCCTTAAAATCTCCCCCTCTAACCTCTCCCTTTCCCTGCCCTCTCTCTTCACCCTATGAGCCCTGATGGAGATTAACTCTCCCCTGACCACCGCCTTCAGCACCTCCCATACCACCCCCAACCGCACCTCCCCGTTGTCGTTGGCCTCCAGATACCTTTCGATACACCCCCGCACCCTCCCGCACACTTCCTCGTCTGCCAGCAGTCCCACATCCAACCTCCACAACGGGAGTTAGTCCCTCTCCTCCTCCAGCTCTAGCTCCACCCAGTGCGGGGCATGGTCTGAAATGGCTATGGCCGAATACTCCGTTCCCTCCACTTTCGGGATCAGTGCCCTGCCCAGAACAAAAAAATCTATCCAGGAGTAGGCCTTATGTACATGGGAGAAAAAAGAAAATTCTCTGGCCAAAGGCCTGGCAAATCTCCATGGATCTACGCCCCCCACCTGGTCCATAAACCCCCTAAACACCTTGGCCGCAGCCGGTCTCTTCCCCATCCTAGATCTGGAGTGATCTAATGCTGGGTCCAGCACCGTGTTAAAATCCCCACCCATTATCAAGCTCCCTACCTCCAGGTCTGGAATACGCCCCAACATCCGTTTCATGAATCCAACATCGTCCCAGTTTGGGGCATATACATTCACCAGTGCCACCTCCGTCCCCTGCAACCTACCACTCACCATCACGTATCGGCCTCCCTTGTCCGCTACTATGTTCTTGGCCTCAAACGACAACCGCTTTCCCACCAGTATTGCCACCCCTCTATTCTTCGCATCCAGCCCCAAATGGAACACCTGTCCTCCCCATCCCTTCCTTAACCTGACCTGATCTGCCACCTTCAGATGTGTCTCCTGAAGCATGGCCACCTCTGCCTTCAGTCTCTTTAGGTGCGCGAACACTCGGGTCCTCTTAACCGGCCCATTTAGGCCTCTCACATTCCACGTGATCAGCCGGATTGGGGGGTTACACCCCCCCTCCCCCCTCCCCCGCTGACTAGCCATCTCCTATCTTAGGCCAGTCCCGTGCTCGCGCCTCCCGAACCCTCCAGTCCCCCAGGCGGGGAACCCCCGTCCCGACCACCTCTTCCATTTTCAGTTCTCCCTCGGACAGTGCAGCAGCAACCCTAAAATCCCCCCCCCCCCCCCGCTAGATCCACATCTAGCTCTTTTGCTCCCCCCATATTACTTCCGTGAGTCAGCTGACTTCTGCTGACCCCGGCTTCCGTCGCGTTCCCGTTGATCTCCCTCGTGGCAGTCTCTCCTCCTCCTTACCTTCCTCCAGCCCCCCTCCCTTTTTTGCGCGGGAAAAAGCCCGCGCTTTCCTGAACCAGCCCCGCCCCCTGTGGTGCAGGTCCTGTTGCGGCCATTATCCCAGTTCCCTCATCCCCGAGTCTCACCTCCCTCCACCACCGACGCCCACATTCCCCATCATCATCACCTCGTCTACAGAAAAGAAAAAAGGAATTTTAGGAATTTTAACCAGAACTCTACCCACATCCCCATCCATCATCCCGCCCATGAAATATTCTTTACCCCTATTTACAACCCCATATAGAACCAACATCTCCCCCCACAACCACATCCCCTCAGTTCGAGTCCAGTTTTTCTGTCTGAATAAAGGTCCAAGCCTCTTCTGGCGTTTCAAAATAATGGTGTCGGTCCTGATAAGTGACCCACAGTCGCGCAGGCTGCAGCATGCTGAACCTGACTCTTTTTTTATGCAGCACCACCTTGGCCCGATTGAAGCCAGCTCCCCTCCTTGCCACCTCCGCGCTCCAATCCTGGTAAACTCGGATCACCGCGTTCTACCATCGACTGCTCCTCACCTTCTTGGCCCATCTCAGAACACTTTCTTTATCCGTGAAGCGATGGAACCTTGCCACTATCGCCCTTGGCGGCTCATCAACCTTGGGTCTCCTCGCCAGGACCCGGTGAGCCCCCTCCAACTCCAGGAGGGTCCAAGAGTCCTCCGCTCCCATCAGCGAATGGAGCATCGTACTCACATACGCCCCGGCATCAGCTCCCTCCACTCTTTCGGGAAGACCCAGAATCCGGAGGTTCTTCCTCCTCGACCTGTTCTCCAGGACCTCGATTCTCTCGGCCCACCTCCTGTGCACCGCCTCGTGCACCTCCATTTTTGCCGCCAGGCCCAGGATCTCGTCCTCGTTGTCATTCATTTTATCTTTCACCTCACAAAGCTCCACCGCCTGGGTCTTCTGGGTCTCCTTCAGCCCCTCGATCGCCAACAGCATTGGCGCCAGCACCTCGTTTTTAAGCTCCTCCACACAGCACTTAAGGAACTCCTGCTGGTCCGGCCCCCATGCTGCTTGATCTCCGCCCTCCGCCATCTTTCTTTTTCCCCCTGGTTTTTGCCGCTGCTCCAGAGCCTCTTTTCTCGCCACTCCACCGCTGATCTCAGCCATATACCATAAGGGGGGACGTTACTGCACCTTCCCACACGGGATCAAATCAAAAAAGTTCCGTTGGGGCTCCTCTGGAGAGCCCAAAAGTCCGTTATCGCAGGAGCTGCCGAAACGTGCAGCTTAGCTCCGCATCGCCGCAAACGGACCCACTCCAGCATTCTCCACTGTCTAACTCATGGAAGGTCATACAGTTTGAGTACCAGCTAAAGCAAAAGGATCAGGAGTTTTCCCCTCTCCTCTTCCTTTAAAGCCAACAGTAATCAAGAACTACCACTTGCCTTAGTGAAGTTGTCCATCCTGACTAACAGCAGCTGCACTATGACACAAAGTTCTTCTTCACATGACCTAAACCTGAGCAATTTAACACAAAATCATTCACGGGATGCTGGCATCACTGATAAGGCCAGCATTTAGTACCCACCCCGAATTGCTTTGGAGAGGTGGTGGTGAACTGCCTTTCTTCATTCAGCTGAATGGCTTGCTCGGTCATTGTAAAATACAGTTAGAGGTGAACCACATTGCTGTGGGTCTGGAGTCACATATTAGCCAGAATGGGCAAAGGTGGCAAACTCCCTTCAATGAAGGACTTTATTTAACCAGATGGGTTCTTAAGACAATCCAATAGTTTCAAGGTCACTATTACTGATACCAGCTTTATATTCTATTTGTATTTAATTAACTGAATTTAAATACTCCAGCGTCTGTGGTGAGATTTGAACTTACGATTCCCGGTAATTAATAAATAAAATAAATAGCAATAATGCTATTTTCAAAATAAACACACTCGCGGCTGAATTGCAGTGCAACTTACATCGAAACATGCATATAAACACTAAGAAGTTTTACAACACCAGGTTAAAGTCCAACAGGTTTGTTTCGATGTCACTAGCTTTCGGAGTGCTGCTCCTTCCCCAGGTGAATGAAGTGGTATGCTCCAGAAACATATATATAGACAAATTCAAAGACGCCAGACAATGCTTGGCATGTGAGCATTAGCAGGTGATTAAATCTTTACAGATCCAGAGATGGGGTAACCCCAGGTTAAAGAGGTGTGAATTGTGTCAAGCCAGGACAGTTGGTAGGATTTCGCAGGCCAGATGGTGGGGGATGAATGTAATGCGACATGAATCCCAGGTCCCGGTTGGGGCCGCACTCATGTGTGCGGAACTTGGCTATAAGCTTCTGCTCGGCGATTCTGCGTTGTCGCGCGTCCTGAAGGCCGCCTTGGAGAACGCTTACCTGGAGATCAGAGGCTGAATGCCCTTGGCTGCTGAAGTGTTCCCCGACTGGAAGGGAACATTACTGCCTGTTGATTGTCGCACGATGTCCGTTCATTCGTTGTCGCAGCGTCTGCATGGTCTCGCCAATGTACCACGCTTCGGGACATCCTTTCCTGCAGTGTATGAGGTAGACAACATTGGCCGAGTCGCACGAGTATGTACCGCGTACCTGGTGGGTGGTGTTCTCACGTGTAATGGTGGTATCCATGTTGGTGATCTGGCACGTCTTGCAGAGATTGCCATGGCAGGGTTGTGTGGTGTCGTGGTCACTGTTCTGAAGGCTGAGTAGTTTGCTGCAAACAATGGTTTGTTTGAGGTTGCGCGGTTGTTTGAAGGCAAGTAGTGGGGGTGTGGGGATGACCTTGGCAAGATGTTCATCTTCATCGATGACGTGTTGAAGGCTGTGAAGAAGATGTCGTAGTTTCTCTGCTCCGGGAAAGTACTGGACGACGAAGGGTATTCTGTCGGTTGTGTCCCATGTTTGTCTTCTGAGGAGGTCGGTGCGTTTTTCATTAATCAAAAGGTAGATTGAACACTTAATCGGAAGTGTTAATGATTTGGTGAGATTGCATGCTAAATTCAATCTAGTTTTAAGAATATTGTGTTATGCAGCCATTTCCAGGCATCTGATAAATCTAGTCTCTCGCTATGTGCACAAGCTGCTCTATCCTAGCAACCAACAATGCTCGGCCAAGAAATGCATATGTCTAATTTACAGAAATCACACCATGTATCATAATTTCACATTCAGGTCATAATGAACACCACAATGTGCAAACAGGGGAGACAGAGGTGCCTCTCACTTTTGAACTATTTTGCATTGCGTTGGAGTCCCTTCTGTTTTTTTTCGATATCATAGCGAAGCATGAGTGATGTTTTACTAATACTGTGCTTTCCACTCGTACCAAACCTTAATCAAGCTTTGCTTCCCTTTGGCAGATTTGAGATATTCAATATTGTAATGATATATACAGTACAAGTGTAGTAAAGGGTTAACAAGAAACTACATGTAACTCAACACTAGATGGTGTGACTAAGATCGTATATAAGGCTGTGTCTCTAGGCATGCTGGGGAGAGCTTATGGAGATTTCAATGTAAGAGGATAGTGCGAAGTTCGGTTATAGTGTAGTTTACAAGTTAGAGAGACTAATGATTACTGTATTACAGATTCAGTACTATTATTTTCTTATCTGTTACTCTGTAAAGTGTGTGAACCTAATCAAGATTAAATAGTGTAAAATAAATTAGTTTTGATTTAAACTTCTTAGTTTTATATTCTTTGAGAACACTACAAATCTGGCTATCTTGGAGAACAAGATACAATGTATAAAAGTGTACAGACCTGGTGATTCTGAGGTTTCTCTTGTAACCCCGACGCTGTTTGGTACCTTTCAAACTGTTTCTTCCAGAGATCCCATGGCTGTCTTTGCTATACACAGGTTTGCTGTGTATTTAACTCTGCAAAAGCCCAGACAGCATCAATACCAGTGACCATCAGCATAATAATGTAGCAGCCATCTACATACTAATGAGCAATCCCCAGGAACAATAGCAACATTTGGGACACACAAAACTAAACCAGACTCCCCGGCGCCAGCAGGAGCCAATACAAAAGAGGTTAACGAACACCTCAAGACCGCCCATCGATCAGGGAACCGCTCCAGTATTGGAGAAATCGAACCAAGCGATTGGGACAAAGTCCAATCACCTAGAACCAGGTACAGGGTCCGCCCTGAAAGGCGGGAAGCCCCTGGGGACTATAAAAGTTAAGCCCCAAGTTCAAATCGTTCTCCTTGACCGGGTCACTCAGCAACGCAAAGCAACCCCTGAGAGTGAACGGTCCAAGCTGCCATATCCCTGAAGTAAGTCTCAAGTCAACGCTCGCTACGAGATAGGCGCTCCTAGCTACCAGTCCATACCGGCTTTGACTCCTGCAGTTGCAGATTCCGAACGAAAGGCCATTTGTTCCCCTGACCTGGTGGGCCAGTCCGAAGTTAAGTATAGGCCTGTTAGTTGTAGAAGTAGCTTAGACGTAAATTTTGTGCATGAGTAGCGATTACTGTGTATAATAAATGTGCTTTGATTTGAATCTTACTAATTGGTGTGTTGAGTTGTTGATCATTACTTGGACTTGAACCTCGTGGCGGTATCATAAAGATACCTGGCGACTCGAGAGCAAAGGTTATAAAACAGAGCCAATTGAACCAACCAAAAGTTAGCAACATTATTTGGCGACTCCGCCGGGACCCGATCTAGAAGTGGCATAACCGCTCTGGCAGAACCCAGAATTTGAATTAGAGATCCAATTGGGAACAGAAAACCAGAAGCGTTCAAGCAGTTCAGATCAATCCTCATAATTCGGAAGTGTGTGTATGCATGCGTAACTAACAGGGCGATAAGGTAAAACTGATAGATTTTTTTTGTTGCGACAAAACTGTCGGGAGTTTGTATTTCGGAAAGTAGCGAAAGCCGTACCCATATTTACAGCACCACCTTAATACCCCTGTCCCAAATTTGAAGAGCAGCATTCGGATAGGAAAGATGGCTATGCAGGCGATGCAACGCCTCATGAACCCCAAGGAATTTGCGGTCGCAGCGACCAGCAGCAGTAGAGTGGGACAATGGCCCATTTGGGAAGAGGAGATCAGGAAATATCTCAAAGGGAAGGGATGGGCCCTTTGGAGTGAATTCTGTGACAACGCGGAATCGGGTCCCGGGAGTATAGGACATACTTGGTGGGAGACCCTGAGCGAGATCCACAAGAAGAGCTTAGGAAAAGCTCGCAAGCCGATGGCAATCGTGTCCTGCTTGGCACAATTGCGAGGAACAGAGGAGGTCGTTAGGACGCTCCGGAAAGAGGTAGAAGGCTTACATCAAATGAGTAAGGTCGATGTAAGCGAGGTAGAAAGAGAGAACTTAGGGTTGAGGAGGAAGTTAGCAGCAAAAGACGGAGAGGTGGATGATGCCAAGTGAGCACACCAGTCTTGTCTGGCGCACTTAAGCAGCTTCCAATCCCAGTATGAAAAGGCGTATCAGGATACGCAACGGGCAGTCCTGGTACGAGAAGAAACCGAGAAGCAGGTAGAGGCATTGCAGAGGCAGTGTAGTGACATGAAGGCAGCGTTAAGAGCACTCCATGCTGCCACCACAGAGCAAAGACAAAGCTCACTAGACCATGCAAAGTGCCGGAAGCAGATTACAGAGCTGCAATCTCTGCTTTCAGTACAAAAAGGATTCCAGGAAACCTTTGGAGCAAAATTAGATAAGGAAGACGGCCCTGATTGGGAAGAATTAAATGAAACAGCGCAGAGATATGTTCTGTGAACATGTGCGCAGGGAAAGCCACAGAAGAGGAAAGCACCCCAACCCCCCACAGAGCAGATAGTTCAGGCTCCAATTAACCAAGTAACCACACACCGCACAGCCATATCGGACGACGCGGAATTTCTATACACCACCCCCTTAACAGTGACCCAATCTCGATCATTAGCAAAGTAATGGAAGGTGTCATCGACAATACTATCAAGTGGCATTTACACAGCAAAGACCTGCTCACCGACACTCAGTTCTGGTTCCACCAGGGCGACCCAGCTCCTGACCTTATTACAATTGTAATTCATGGTCAAAAAAGCTAAACCCTTGAGTGAGAGTGACTATCCTTGACACCAAGGCTGAATTTGAGCAAGAGTGGCCTAGCAAAGCTGAAGTCAATGGTGTCATGTGAAAGTACCTTTAACAAATGGGTGTTTAAGAAATGTACCTTTAATAAATGGATGTTTAAGAAATGTACCTTTAAGAAATGGGTGTTTATCAGTGATGTCAGAGTGTGGGTGGAGCTGGGCTGTCTGTCAGCTTTTTACTTTTGTTTTAGGCTGTTTGCTACGGGGTGAGTTTTAGTTTTGTTTTCAGTGTTGGAGCTGAAGTCAGACAGAGCAGGTGTACTGTTGATCTCTCTGCCATGAAAAGACTATCTCTTGATCATTTGGTGAATTCAGAATTATAAATGTTCTCAGTAGTGAATGTAAACCTAATGTGCTTCTGTTAAAAGGTGTTTCTTTTGTCTTCCGGATGTTGTTTGGGAAGTTATTAAGCATTACTTAGTGTTGTGTTCTTTGGGGGTTGTATTTGAATTAATGGTTGCTAAGATGTTCACTGTATCTTTTAAAAAGGTTAACTTGAGTTCATAAAATCAACATTGTTTTGCTTTAAAAAGTACTTTTCCATTTCTGCTGTACCACACCTGTAGAGTGGGCCGTGTGCTCCCCATACCACAATCTATTAAAAGTTGTGGGTCAGATGAACTCCCTGATACACTTTAGGGTTCTCTAAACCCTGGCCCATAACAAATTGGGGGCTCGAGGGGGATAAAAGTCTATCTATTGGATTGGCTTAGTGAACTTAAAGACAGTGAGGGGTGAGCATATCAGGTGTGGTATTCTAGTTTAAGTGGGGAGTGTGTTGTGGACAATGGCTCTTTCAGAGGCTCTGAGGTTTTTGGGGGTGGAGCCGGTCACACGCAGTACCTTACGGACAGAGATCTAAAAGCAGACTGTTAGATTTGGTAAAAACATTGCAGTTAACATTACCTGACAAAATGCAAAAAGATGAGGTAATTATGGCGGTGGCTAAGCATTTAAAGTTGCCTGAGATATAGCCTGACTCATTAGAAATGCAAAGATCCAGTTGCAGATTAAGCAACTTGAACATGAGAAAGGATTAAAGCAGCTTGAATTCGAAAGAGATGAAAAAGAAAGAGAAAGCGTGGAAAGAGAAAGAGATAGGGAGGAACAAGAAAAGGAGAGAGAAGAAAGGAGGAAAGAACGAGTATCCCTAGCAGAACAAAAATAAAGAGAAAGGGAGATACAGATCAGGGAAAAAGATAAAGAGAGAGAGTATGAACTTCAGAAAATGGCCATGAAACACGACAGTCAGTTAAAATTGGCAGACATAAAGGGAAACGTACAGTTGGTTGATAGTGATGAGGATAGTGAGAAAGAGCATCAAAGTCGAAGGCTTGGTGGGAATCTATTTAAATATATCCAAGCTTTGCCAAGGTTTAACGAGAAGGAGGTAGAAGCCTTTTTCATTTCATTTGAGAAGGTCGCTAAACAAATGAAATGGCCACAGGACAAGTGGGTATTACTGATTCAAACAAAGCTGATAGGTAGGGCTAGTGAAGTGTTTCCATCACTACCGGCGGAGGTATCTGGGACATATGAGGAGGTGGAAAAATCCATCTTAAGTGCATATGAACTGGTGCCTGAAGCCTACAGACAAAGGTTTAGAATCTAAGGAAAGAATTTGGTCAAACATACATGCAGTTTGAAAGGCTCAAAAAGTAATTTTGACAGGTGGATAAGGGTTTTGAAAATAGACCAATCGTATGAAGCTCTCAGAGAAATTATGCTTTTGGAGGAGTTTAAAAATTAAATTCCTGATGCAGTGAGAACTCATGTGGAAGAGCAGAGGGTTAAAACTGCGAGATTAGCAGCGGAAATGGCAGATGATTATGAATTAGTTCATAAATCAAAGCTTGGTTTCCGACATCAGTTTCAGCCGGTGAGGGATAGAAACTGGGGACATGAGAAATACTCTAGTGGTAAAGGTAATAAGGAGAGTGTACCTCAGATTAAAAAAGAAATCCAGGAGGGTGGAAAAGAAATGAAAAATTTCAAATGATTTCACTGTAATAAACTAGGCCATGTAAAGTCACAGTATTGGTGGTGTTGCTAACTTTTGGTTGGTTCAATTGGCTCTGTTTTATAATCTTTGCTCTAGAGTCGCCAGGTATCTTTATGATACCGCCATGAGGTTCAAGTTCAAGTAATGATCAATAACTCAATACACCAATTAGTAAGATTCAAATCAAAGCACATTTATTATACACAGTAAATCGCTACTCATGCATAAACTCTACTTTCTAAGCTATTTCTATCACTAACAGGCCAATACTTAGCTTCGGACTGGCCCACCAGGTCAGGGGAACAAATGGCCTTTCGTTCGGGTTCTGAGTCTGCGGGATTCAAAAGCTGGTATGGACTGGTAGCTAGGAGCGAGCATTGACTTGAAACTTACGTACTTGGAGGCCGCCGGACAGGTCACTGTCAAGGGTTGTTTTGCGTTGCTGAGTGACCCTGTCAAGAAGGACAATTTGAACTTAGGGGCTTTACTTTATAGTCCCCAGGGGCTTCCCGCCTTTCGGGGCGGACCCTGTACCGGGTTCCAAGTGATTGGACTTCGTTCCAATCACTTGGTTTGATTTCTCCAATACTGGAGCTGTTCCCTGATCGTTGGGCGGTCTTTAAGTGTTCGTTAACCTCTTTTGTGTTGGCTCTTGCTGGCGCTGGGGAGTCTGGCTTGGCGTTGTTTACCTCAAATGTTTCGATTGTTTCCAGGGATCGCTCATTACTATGTAGATGGCTGCTACATTACTGTGCAGATGGCTGCTTGTATCGATGCTGTCTGGGTTTTTGCAGAGTCTAATACACAGTAAACTTGCACCTGCTAATTTTTGCCTGTGTTGGCTGAATTTCCCTTCAGCCTTTGCTGTTCTCCATTTTAAGTCGGGAAGTGGCCAACTCAGGTGGCTACAGTGGTTGAAGAAAAGCACTGGGAAGGCTGATGTGGTAAAACAGGATAAGACAGTAGGGTTTGTTAAAGTGGTAAAGGAAAGCCCCAGTGAAGCGAAGGAGGTGCAAAAGATTGTACAGCCTGATCAAGAGCTGATTGATAAGAAGGTGCCAGATGTCTTTAACAAATTTACTTGTGTGGGTAAAGTTTACTCATGTGTATCAGGAGCAGCAGGTAAAGAAGTCACAATTTTAAGGGATACGGGAGCTAGTTAATCTTTAATGGTAAGAGATGAGGAGTTATGTAGTTTGGGAAGAATGGTGCCAGAAAAGGTGGTAATATGTGGAATTCAGGGTGAGAGGAGTAGTGTTCAATTATGTAAGGTAAGGTTGGAAAGTCCAGTGACGAGTGGTGGTAGGAGTAATAGAGAAACTATCTTATCCAGGAATACAGTTTATCTTGGGTAATGATATAGCTGGATCACAGGTGGGAGTGATGCCTACTGTGGTTGATAAGCCAGTGGAAAATCAGGCAACTGAAGTATTGAAGGCCGAATATCCTGGGATTTTTCCGGATTGTGTCGCAACAAGGTCGCAAAGTGACAGGTTAAGACAAGAGGAGAAATCAAAGAGTGAGGATGAAGTTGAAGTGCAATTATCAGAAACGATTTTTGATCAGATGGTTGAAAAAGAACAAGAACAGGTGGAAGATGAGGCGGATATTTTTAGTTCAGGAAAATTGGTGGAGTTACAACAGAAAGATATAGAAATAAAATGGATGTTTCAGAAAGCATTTACGGAAGAGGAATCTGAGTGTATACCAGAGTGTTATTACCGTAAAAGTGATGGCTTGATGAGAAAATGGAGACCTTTACATATGCAGGCGGATGAAAAGTGGGCAGAAGTTCATCAAGTAGTATTGCAGGTGAGGTATAAAAAGGAGGTGTTGTGAGTTGCACATGAGGTACCAGGTGGAGGTCATTTGGGAATAAGGAAAACTCAAGCTAAAATCCAGAAACATTTTTATTGGTCAGAACTACATAAAGATGTAGTTAAATTTTGTCAATCATGTCACACAGGTCAAGTTGTAGGGAAACCTCAAGCAATGATAAAACCAATGCCCTTAATACCCATTCCAACATTTGAGGAACCTTTTACAAGGGTCCTAATTGATTGCATAGGACCGCTTCCGAAAATGAAAAGTTGGAATCAATATCTTTTGACGATAATGGATGAATCTACTAGGTTTCCAGAGGCCATTCCAGTACGTAATATTACAGCTAAAAAGATTGTGGAGGAGTTACTTAAATTCTTTGCTAGATATGGACTACCCACAGAAATACAATTGGATCAAGGATCAAATTTTACCTCCAGGTTATTCAAAGAAGTTATGGATAGTTTAGGAATAAAACAATTTATCTCAACTGCGTACCATCCAGAATTGCAGGGAGCATTAGAAAGGTGGCATCAGACATTAAAGACAATGTTGAGGGCTTATTGTCAAGATTATTCAGAGGATTGGGATAAAGGAATTCCATTCGTACTGTTTGCAATTAGGGATGCACCTAATGATTCAACCAAATTCAGTCCTTTTGAACTAATTTTTGGTCATGAGGTAAGAGGACCACTTAAATTGATTAAGGAAAAATTGGTGAGTGAGAAATCAGAACTTACATTATTGTATTACATGTCAAATTTTAGGGAACGATTAAATAGAGCAGGTTATTTGGCTAGACAGCATTTAAAGGTTGCACAAAATGTGATGAAACGGGTAGCGGACAAGAAACCCAAAGTTCGTAGTTTTCGCTGTGGAGATAAAGTTTTAGTGTTGTTCCCAGTGGTGAACCTTTGAAGGTTGGGTTTTGTGGACCTTGTCATATTGAAGGGAAATTGAGTGAGGTGAATTATGTGGTAAAAACACCAGATAGAAGGAAGACTCACTGAGTGTGTCACATGCTTAAAAGGTACTTTGAAAGGGAAGGAGAGAAAAAGGAGGAGGTTTTAATGATTCTAACTCAAAGTGACGAACCAAATCCAGATGACTGTGAATTTGACAAACCTCAAATTAAATTGGAAAATGAGGATGTTCTTAAAAATTGGGATAAATTGTTGAGTTACCTTCCAGAGGAAAAACAGACTGACCTGAAAGAGTTATTGATATCACATGAGCAAGTTTGTAGAGATAAATTGGGAAGTACTAAAATGGCTATATATGATGTAGATGTGGGAAATGCTGTTCCAATCAAACAACATCCATACAGACTTAACCCTTTAAAATTGGCACAGGTTAATAAAGAGATTGAGAGTATGCTTAAAAATGGCATAATTGAAGTGGGTTGCAGCCAATGGAGCTCACCCACAGTACCAAAACCAGACGGTACCCAACTGTTGTGTGTGGACTATAGAAAGGTTAATGCAGTTACAAGAATGGACTCTTATCCTATTCCACGTTTGGAGGATTGCATTGAGAAAGTGGGACAATCAGCTTTTATTTCCAAATTGGATTTCCTTAAAGGTTATTGGCGGGTACCTTTATCCGAAAGAGCGAAGGAGATTTCAGCTTTTGTGATTCCAGATGGTATATCCAAATTCAAAGTTATGCCATTTGGTTTGATAAACGCACCAGCCACATTTCAACGGTTAACTGACAAAGTTGTTTCAGGTATACATCGATGATCTTGTAATTTTCAGCCAGACATGGAAAGAACATTTAAAACATCTGATGGAGTTATTTGATTGACTTCAGGAGGCGGGTTTGGTGATAAACCCAGCCAAAAGTGAAATTGGAAAAGCCCAAGTCACTTTCCTTGGCCATACAATTGGACAGGGTCGAATGGTCACACAGGATGTGAAACCAACAGTTATTGAGGAGTTTTCAATACCCTCAAGATGAAGGGAAATAATGCGATTTCTTGGCATGAGTGGATTTGATCGAATATTGGTGAAAAAGGTTTGAGCGTGGTTGCTCCACTGATAGACTTGCTGAAGGAACTTCGAAAATTTCAGTGGACAGCGGACTTTCAATAGGCATTTGACTGCCTGAAAGCTGTGATAACCAATGCTCTTGTGTTGGAGACTTACAAGAGACTCTGTAATCAGATTGAACTAAAATATCTGACTTTAAAGAGAAATGCCGAGGCGTAGAGAAATGGACGGATCGTGCAAGGACCTTCTTGTTCAAAGAGACTGTCAATCGCAAAGGATTTCAGTTGGAGGAAGAAGAACAAAAATGGACTATATTATTTTATCTGTTTGCGTGTGTTGTTTTTTGAAACGAAAAAGTCTATTTACTGTGTGCAGTTCTTAGAGGATGGTGAAGAGGTGAAATATGAAGCCATCTTGGAGTAGGTGTTTTTTTTTTTCTTCAGTGGAAGTGTCATGTGAGAGTACCTTTAAGAAATGGGTGTTTAAGAAATGTACCTTTAAGAAATGGGTGTTTATCAGTGATGTCAGAGTGTGGGAGGATCTGGCTGTCTGTCAGCTTTTTACTTTCATTTTAGGCTGTTTGCTTCAGGGTGTGTTTTAGTTTCGTTTTCAGTGTTGGAGCTGAAGCCAGACAGAGCAGGTGTACTGTTGATCTCTCTGCCATGGTGATCTCTCTGCCATGGAAAGACTATCTCTTGATCATTTGGTGAATTCAGAATTATAAATATTCTTGGTAGTGAATGTAAACCTAATGTGCATCTGTTAAAAGGTGTTTAATTTGTCTTCTGGATGTTGTTTTTGAAGTTATTAAACATTATTTAGTGTTGTATTCTTTGGGGGTTGTATTTCAATTAATGGTTGCTAAGATGTTCACTGTATGTTTTAAAAAGGTTAACTTGAGTTCATAAAATAAACATTGTTTTGCTTTAAAAAAACCTTTTCCATTTCTGCTGTCCCACACCTGTAGAGTGGGCCGTGTGCTCCCCATACCACAATCTATTAAAAGTTGTGGGTCAGATGAACTCCATGATACACTTTGGGGTTCCCTAGACCCTGGCCGATAACAATGGGATTCAAGGGGAAATGGGAGTATGTACCTTTGACAAGATGTGCTGCAGCCGGTTACCAAGACTCCTTCAATAGCATCTTCAAAACTTGTAGGGCATGATTTAGCAGCCTTGTCACACCCAACTTGGTGTGGATTTGTGACGCTTGAAACGCTTCGCAAGATTCCGTTGAAACTCGCGAGATGTCACGATCTGAATCTTGCCCTCGCTGGGCAGGATCCAGATTAGAATATTTAAGTGAGCAATTAGGCTCATTGAAATATGTCGACTTTGGGTTCTCCTGGGGCCTGGGACCTCACGGCTGCACCTGGGAGAACTCGCCAGGGTGCCGTTTAGAAATGATCCACACAAACGTGAACCAGGCATATCGGCACCTGGGGGGATCTCACAGGCCATTAGAGACCCCTGGGTGGTCAGCTTCTTGTCAGAGTGGTACCATGGCATCCCCTCTGGCACCCAGGTACCTTGGCACTACCAGCCTGGCACCTTGGCATTGCCACCTGGGCACCATGGCAGTGCCATCCTGGCACTTCCAGGGTGCCAGGCTGGCAGTGCCAAGGAATCTAGTTTTTAAGTTACCCATGCCAGGGGTAAGGCATACAGTGCCTTACCCATAAGAGGTTGGGTGAAGGTGGGGGGGGCTCAAGAACCCCAGAAGAATTAAATTGGATGCAGTAGGGAGTCCTGAAGGCATGGTGGGTTAGCTGAGGGCAGGTCAAAAGATCAGAGCGGCATTTAGAAATGATGTCCCGATCCACAATTAAATGATATAAGTGTGACCTTGGCGGGGCGTACCACCCTTCCCCCCCCCAACCCCCACCCCTCCAGCCCCCCACCCCCACCCCCGCCCCCACCCCCCTTCCCGAAGCAAAATAAAATAGCCAAGTGCCGTTCTTTCAGCGCTGAGAAACACCCAACTGAACGTACCCGAAACGGGAGTCTGTTTTTGTCCCATTGAATTGCGCCTGTGACCTCTACCACATGAGTGATATTAGGAAGGGAGTTCCAGAGTTTTGATCTCGTGACAGTGAAGGAATGGCGAGAAAGTTTAAAAAAAAATTTAGAGTGCCCAATTCTTTTTTTCCAATTAAGGGCCAATTTAGCGTGGCCAAATTCACCTACCCTGCACATCATTTTGGGTTGTGGGGGTGAGATCCATTGTTGTGGGCCAGGATTTAGAGAACCCCAAAATGTATCATGGCGTTCACCTGACCCACAACTTTTAATAGATTGTGGTATGGGGAACACACTGCCCACTCTACAGGTGTGGTACAGCAGAGGTCGAAAAGTATTTTTTTAAGCAAAACTATGTTTATTCTATGAACACAAGTTAACCATTTTAAAACATATGGTGAACATCTTAGCAACCATCAATTCAAATACAACCCCCAAAGAATACAACACTAAGTAATCCTTACTTTCCTTTAACATCCATAAGACATTAAAAAAAAACTTTTAACAGAAGCACATCAGGTTTAAATTCACTACAGAGAACAGTTATCATTCTGAATTCACCAAATGATCAAGAGATAGTCTTTACATGGCAGAGAGAAGAACATTACACATTCTGTGGCTGGCTGCAGCTCCAACACTGAAACGAAGCCAAAAAAAAAAACAGACACACCCAAGCTTTTCTCAAAGTGAAACCAAAAGCTGACAGACAGTCCAGCTCCACCCACACTCTGACACCACTGCAGTAACAAACACCCATTTCTTAAAGGTATACCCACTACAGCTACTCTACAAAAAACACCCATTTCTTAAAGGCACTCTCACATGACACCATGCAGAAATGGGAAGAATGTGCAGAATCTGGGATCGATCCCAGGTCCTCAGCGTCACGAGGCAGCAGTGCTAACCACTGCACCACCGTGCTGTCCCGCGACATAGTTAAGTCAGGATGATTGTTAAAAATTCATTTATGGTATCTGGGCGTCGCTGGTTAAGCCAGCATTTATTGCCCACCCCTGTTGATGGTTTGTGGCTTGGAGGGGAACAGGCGGTGTTCCCATGCATCAGCTGCCCTTGTCCTTGTAGGTGGTAGAGGTTGCAGTTTTGGAAGATGCTGTCGAAGGAGCCTTGATGTGTTGCTGCAGTGCATCTTGTAAATGAGACACACTGTTGACACTTTGTGTCAGTGGTGGAGGGATCGAATTTTAAAGGTGGTGTTGCGGCGCCGATTAAGCGGGTTGCATTTCCTTGGATGGTGTCAGCCTTTTTGATTGTTGTTGGAGCCATACTCATCCAGACCAGTGGCGAGAATCCCATCACTCTCTTGACTTGTACCTTTTAGGTGGACAGGCTGAGGGAATCAGGAGGTGAGTTATCTGCTGCAGCATTCCAAGTCCCTGACCGTCTCTTGTAACCATAGTATTTATATAGCTGGCCCAGTTAAACTTCTGGTCAATGGTAAATCACAGGATATTGGTAGTAGGGTTTCAGTGGTGGTAATGCCATTGAATGTCAGGGCAATGTGGTTGGCTTCTTTTTTTATTGGAGATGGCCATAGCCTGGCTCTAGTGCATCACAAATGTTATTTGCCACTTAACAGGCCCAGCCTGATTGTTAACCAGGTTTTAAACTGCATGTGGACATGGACTGCTTCAGTATCTGAGAAGGCATGAATGTACTGAATATTGTACAATGATTGATGAATATCCCACCTCTGCCCGTATTATAGAGGAAAGGGCATTGATGAAGCATTTGAAGAGGGTTGGACCCAGGATACTACCTTGAGGAACTCCTGCAGTGATGTTCTGGGTCTGAGGTGATTGACCTTCAACAACCACAGCCATCTTCCTATGTGTTCAGTATGACTCCAACCAGTGGAGAGATTTCCTCCTAATTCTCATTGACTCCTGCTTTGCTTTGACTCCGTAATACTACATTTTGTCAGATGCTGCCTCAGTGTGAAGAGCAGTCACTTTTATCTCTTGGATTGGATTGGATTGGATTTGTTTATTGTCACGTGTACCGAGGTACAGTGAAAAGTATTTTTCTGCGAGCAGCTCAACAGATCATTAAGTACATGAGAAAAAAAGGGAATAAAAGAAAATAGGGCAACACAACATATACAATGTAACTACATAAGCACTGGCATCGGATGAAGCATACAGGGTGTAGTGTTAATGAGGTCAGTCCATAAGAGGGTCATTTAGGAGTCTGGTGACAGTGGGGAAGAAGCTGTTTTTGAGTCTGTTCGTGCGTGTTCTCAGATTTCTGTATCTCCTGCCCGATGGAAGAAGTTGGAAGAGTGAGTAAGCCGGGTGGGAGGGATCTTTGATTATGCTGCCCGCTTTCCCCAGGCAGCGGGAGGTGTAGATGGAGTCAATGGATGGGAGGCAGGTTCGTGTGATGGACTGGACGGTGTTCACGACTCTCTGAAGTTTCTTGCGGTCCTGGGCCGAGCAGTTGCCATACCAGGCTGTGATGCAGCCCGATACGTTGCTTTCTATGGTGCATCTGTAAAAGTTGGTAAGGGTTAATGTGGACATGCCGAATTTCCTTAGTTTCCTGAGGAAGTATAGGCGCTGTTGTGCTTTCTTGGTGGTAGCGTCGACGTGTGTGGATCAGGACAGATTTTTGGAGATGTGCACCCCTAGGAATTTGAAACTGCTAACCATCTCCACCTCGGCCCCGTTGATGCTGACAGGGGTGTGCACAGTACTTTGCTTCCTGAAGTCAATTACCAGCTCTTTAGTTTTGCTGGCATTGAGGGAGAGATTGTTGTCACTGCACCACTCCACTAGATTCTCTATCTCCCTCCTGTATTCTGACTCGTCGTTATTCGAGATCCGGCCCACTATGGTCGTATCGTCAGCAAACTTGTAGATGGAGTTGGAACCAAGTTTTGCAACGCAGTCGTGTGTGTACAGGGATTAGAGTAGGGGGCTAAGTACGCAGCCTTGCGGGGCGCCGGTGTTGAGGACTATTGTGGAGGAGGTGTTGTTGTTCATTCTTACTGATTGTGGTCTGTTGGTCAGAAAATCGAGGATCCAGTTGCAGAGTGGGGAGCCAAGTCCTATGTTTTGGAGCTTTGATATGAGCTTGGCTGGGATTATGGTGTTGAAGGCGGAGCTGTAGTCAATAAATAGGAGTCTAATGTAGGAGTCCTTGTTTTCGAGATGCTCTCGGGATGAGTGTAGCGCCAGGGAAATGGTGTCTGATGTGGACCGGTTGCAGCGGTATGCGAATTGCAGTGGATCAAGGCGTTCTGGGAGTATGGAGGTGATGCGCTTCGTGATCAACCTCTCGAAGCACTTCATTACGACTGAAGTCAGGGCCACTGGTCGGTAGTCATTGAGGCACGTTGCCTGGTTCTTCTTTGGTACCGGTATGATGGTGATCTTCTTGAAGCAGGTGGGGACCTCGGAGTGGAGTAAGGACAGGCTAAAGATGTCCGCGAATACCTCTGCCAGCTGGTCCGTGCAGGCTCTGAGTGCACGACCAGGGATCCCGTCCGGGCCCGTCGCCTTCCGAGGGTTCACTTTCAGGAAGGCCAATCTGACTTCGGAAGCTGTGATGGTGGGTATGGGTGAATTATGGGCTGCTGGGGCACTCGACAGTGGATTGTTGATTATCTGCTCGAACTGAGCATAGAATGCATTGAGTTCATCTGGGAGGGGTGCGCTGCTGCCAGAGATACTGTTCGGCTTCGCTTTGTAGCCAGTTATGTTGTTTAGTCCTTGCCACAACAGCCGAGAGTCTGTCTGTGACTCTAGCTTGGTTTGATATT
Source organism: Scyliorhinus torazame (assembly GCF_047496885.1). NCBI lineage: Eukaryota > Metazoa > Chordata > Chondrichthyes > Carcharhiniformes > Scyliorhinidae > Scyliorhinus > Scyliorhinus torazame. The sequence goes on along the minus strand of NC_092721.1, from coordinate 71,741,676 downwards.
CTCTCTTGGCATCTCTGATGGCTTTGCGGAGGTCGTACCTGGATTTCTTGTATAGGTCAGGGTCGTCTGCCTTGAACGCCTCAGATCTGTCCTTCAGTAGGGAGTCAATCTCGCGATTGAGCCATGGTTTCCGGTTGGGGAACGCACGTACTGCTTTCTTTGGCATGCAGTCGTCCACACATTTGCTGATAAAGTCTGCAAAGGTGGTGGCATACTCATTTAAGTTGGTCGCTGAGTTCTTAAATATGGACCTGTCCATTGTCTCTAAGCAGTCACGTAAGAGCTCTTCTGTCTCCTCAGACCAGCACTGCACAACCTTCTTAGCTGGATTCTCCCGCTTGAGTTTCTGCTTGTATGCCAGGAGAAGGAGCACCGTCTTATGGTCTGATTTCCCAAAGTGCGGTCGGGGGATGGAACGGTAGGCGCCCTTGATTTTTGAGTAGCAGTGGTCAAGAGTGTTGTCGCCCCTGGTGGGACAGGAGATGTGCTGGTGGAATTTTGGCAGTACACTCTTGAGGTTGGCCTTGTTGAAGTCTCCGGCCACGATGAACAAGGCCTCCGGGTGTTCTGTTTCGTAGTTGTTTATTACTGTGTATAGTTCATCCAGCGCCTTCCTCACTTCTGCCTGGGGTAGGATGTAGACCGCTGCGATAATGGCTGAAGTGAACTCACGTGGAAGATAATATGGGCGGCACTTCACGGTCAGGTATTCCAGGTCTGGGGAGCAGCAGGTCGCCAGATCCAAGCACCAGGAGGAGTTGATGAGGAGGCAAACCCCTCCACCCTTCGCTTTGCCTGATGATGCCGTGCGGTCCGCCCGGTGAATTGAGAAGCCTTCGGGTTGTATGGTACAGTCCGGTGAGGCGGGGGTGAGCCATGTCTCTGTAAAACAGAGCACACAGCAGTCTCTTACTTCCCTCTGAGAGGTAAGTCTGGCATTAAGTTCATCCAGCTTGTTTTCGACCGCTTGGACGTTTGCCAGGAGTATACTGGGGAGAGGGGTTTTGAAACCGCGTTGCTTCAGTCTAACCTGCAGACTGCCGCATTTCCCTCGCTTCCTCGGTCGGCGGCTGCTGCTGGATGATCCTGGGATCCGATGGCAGATGTCAGCTCTTGTGGAAGGTATGTGGTTGCGTCTGGCGGGGTCCAGGGCGCTGGCGGGGACCAGGGCGCTGTTTACGTATCTGGGGTCGCGTCTGTCAGGGTCCCGGGGACAGGTTGAGGTACAGGGGTTGCTAGGGGGGCATGTTTGCAATCCGGATGGGTCCCGGCATTCTGCGGACGCAGGAATACCTTGCAACGCGTTTGGGTCCTCACGCGGGGTCTCTGCCATTTTCTGGGGTCCTGGGTCGTGGGCAGGGGCTTCCTGAGGCAGGTTGGGCTGGATCCCGTGGTCTGTTCCCTCCCTGGGAGCTCCTTGGGTCGGATCCTGAAGTAGGCCCAGTCGGGCCTCCACGTGGAGTTTTCTTTCTTCCATCACCAGGTAGGTTGGGTTGTTGGGCGGGCCTCTCCGGGTTGGGTCGCTGGGCGGGTCTCTGGGGGTCGCGTTGGGCTGGATCTTGCCGTCGGGGGTCGGGTCGGGAGCTCCGGGGACTGGGCAAGGCGATCCGGGGGGCTGGCATCGGTAGTTAGGTCGGGTTGGGAGCTCCGAGGTCCGGGTCGGCTCCAAATCGAGGTTGGGGCTTCACTTCTGGTTTGGGCCCAATCTTCTTCCAGGTCGCGGAGGTCAGGTCAGGTCGGGACAAAAGGTCTCCAAGGGCCTTGGAGGATGTTCAAGCCTGCAAGAGAGGATAAAAGAGAGAGGTTAGTAATACTGTTAGTTTTAGAATTAATTTTTGGAAGATTAGAACGATTATAATTGAAGTAAAAAGTGGATCTGTTTGGGAGAACTCGCAGAGAGTCGCTTCGCTCCGGCGCCATCTTGAGTTCAACTCTTTGGTCCATGTTCGGAGTGAGGCTGTAATGAGGTCAGGAGCTTTTGACCCTAGCTGGTCACCAACTGAGCATTAGTGAGCAGTTTATTGCTGATTAAGTGACACTTGATAGCACTGTCGATAACCCCTTCCATCATTATGCTTAAAATTAAGAGCAAACTGATCAGAGGTTAATTGGCCGGATTGGATTTGTTCTGCTTTATTTGAAAACAAGAGCCAGGATTCTCCAAAATCCCGGTCAAGTGTTGACGCCAACGTAAACACCGGAATGGTGTGCGCCGGTGTCAACGGGCCTTCTGGCCCAGCAATTCTCCGGTGTTTAGGGGGCTAGCATGGCGCCGGAGAGCTGCGCGCTGCTCCGACGCCGAAAGGCAGCCCTGCACGGCCGGCACGAGTCCATGCATGCGGCCACGGCTGGCGCGTGTTCGCACATGCGTGCGTCGGCCGTCTCCACGCCGGTGCATGTGTGTGGTTCCGTCTCCGCGCCGGCGTTGAGCATCATGTCGGGGACCTAACAGTGGGTCTGCGCGGAATGAGGTAGGCCCCCTCCAGATCATGGCCACCCGCTGATCGGAAGCCCCTGATCGCGGACCTGGCTCCCTTGGAGGTCCCCCCATGGAGTCAGATCGCCCAGCACCCTCCACCAGGACATCCACAGCGGCCGCGGATCCGACCTCCCGCCGGGTGGTACCAGGTTTGAACTATGCCGGCTGGACTCGGCGGTACTCAGTGGGAGTTCGGCCCGTCGCCCGCGGAGAATCTCTGCGGGGGCCTATTTCAGCGGCCCCAGACTGCCGCCGCGGCGACCGCGCGGGCGCAACTGTCGCCGATTCTCTGGTCGCCCGAGAATCAGCGGCCCGGCGTCGGAGCGGCGTGGCGGGAATTTCCCACGCTGTAGCTATATTTATTTGCTATAAATATGGCAGTCCATAAGGTTGCCCTTCTTTTATCTAGATAGTGATATGATAGGCTCTCAGAGTCGCCAAGTATCAAATGATACCGACACAAGGTTCAACCGGGTATCGATCAATGAGCCAAACAACCAGTCAGTTAGTTCAAGATCAAATGTACTTTATTTACACACAAGAATAACTTACACACGCAACATAAACACTACTTGTTAAACTACAGCTAACAACTATGACAACCTGTACTTAACTTCAGGCACCTGGCTTAGGTCAGAGGAACAGTGGCCTTTGTTCGAATCTGGATCTTCTGGGTCTGGAGAAGTAACTGCTGCTCAGCTGGGCTCATCCGTCTGGTAGCGAGGGTTGAACTTGAACTTGTTTCTGGTCGTGGTGCTGCAGTTGGAGATGGACGTTGCCGGAGCGCCAGGTCCAAAAGAGATCGAATACATGGCAGTGTCTCTCTTTATCTTTGTGGAGTTTCGTGCTCTTTTGGGCGGTCCTTAAGTTTGGACCCAATTAATTGGGCAGTTCTCCATCACTGCCTTCGATCTGAGCCAATAATGGGGCAGGTGCCTTGATGGCTGGGCGTGTCCATGCGGTCATTGACCCTGAGTAGGGGGAGTGGTGCCAAAATGTCTGGGATTGTATCGGTTACCTGAGTATCAATCCTTTGTCTTACGGAGATGGGCCATTAAAATGCTAATCGGTTGGGGGTTTCGATGCTGTCTGGATTCTTAGCTCACAAATATACATTCAGGCTCTGAGCCTGTCTGAATCTTACATTGTCCACATTTCTCTTTAGGCTTTGTGAACGTCCATGTTTCTTGTTGTGAGTGGCCATCCCAGGTGGCTACAGTCCGTCCTCTTGATCCTAAGCGCGAAGCGAGATGGTTCACACCACTGCATCTTCTTCTGTTCTCTGGTATGCCGGGTACCCTCAATCAAGGACAAGTTCTATCCTACTTTGTCTTATGGATTGGAACATTTACCTAAGTTTTAACACATCGCACATTATATATATATATATAATCTAAGGGGGCACTATCACAGTCAATCATACATTTCAACTTCTTTACACAAATAGGGGAACCTCTAACTGTCCTTATCAAAACTACACCTAAGCTGCTAGCTAATAACCAAAGGAACTTATATTACAGTACAAAATAAACAATAGCAGCATCACATTTCTACTTAATACTTATGCCAATTACAGAGGGAGTAATTTGTCTTGAAAAAAACGCAAAATTTATTAGGCAGAAAAGGGTTCCGAAAGAGTGTGGGGTCTGTTGAGGTCCGAAAACAGAGGATCTGAGTGTGTATACTGGGAAGCGGGAGGCTCTCCGTCGCCATTTCCGAAGTTTGAGTTTCTGAATGACACTGCAAAGTATTGCAATAATCAATAGGGCTTCTACCGTGTAAGAAAGGGAATACCACTTTATGGTATTATCGTACCATGTGGGGGTATCAGTGGCTGTGACTATGTGTGGTGTAGTGTCCGGGCTAGGGGTATCGTGTTGGGTGGTCATGATCAGGGACTGTGTGGTGAGGGGTATAGGGGCTGATAACGCGCGCAACTATAGTGATCCAACGACGATCATGATGCACGTCATCAGGTCCATCTTCATTTTGTCTTTGTCTTCCTCTGTCTCCTGGTATATTTGTATCTTCCTTGGGGTACAAGCATAATATCTGTTAATATCTTGTTGTTTAATATGTAATTCTATGTAATATCTTGTTTGTCTGTCTGTTTCTCCTTAACATCAATCTCCCATTTAGAATTGTCACCATATGTGACGCCCTCATTTGTTTTTTAAACCAACCATTTGGGAGACAAGACATCCGAAAAAGAAATTCTGTCACAGTGCAAGCACTCTCGCAGCCTGCATTCGCTGCGCTGAGTGGGCGGACAATTTCTCCCTCCAGTGCAAATTCATTTCAACCAAGTGTTTTAACATGTAAATAGCAGGTGGGGGTTAGCAACCGAAGGGTTGCTGGAAAGCAAACAAAAATTGTGGCAAAGTGCATTCTTTAAACCACACTATGAAAAGAACTGTAAAAAGAGGTTTGAAAAGAATTTTCCAAATGGGGTGCGTATGAGCCGTGGCAGGGCAAGAATAGGTGGAATCCCCGGGTTGGGCGGTGATCAGTGCCATTGCTCCACTACCCGAACTTGGCTGACCAAATACATAGGGGGTCCGCAGGCAGGGCGGGGATCAGTGCCGTTACTCCACTGCCTGAGTGACCTTACAAGAACAGTAAGAATTTGAATTTCTATGTACTTCCGACAAATGTTTTCCTTCAACTACCATGTGGCGTCAAAGGAGTAGGTATGACTGCATCAAGAATTTTGGGATGAGATCGACACACAAAGTTGTACACAAGACAAACATTCAACATTTAAAAACAAACTAACAAAAAAGCGGGCATGCTCCATCAGAGAATAGGATACAATAAATCACATTTGGCCTGGGGTGTAACTAGCATATGGAGTCAGTGTACTGTGACCAAAGAAGAGAGGAAGGACGACAGAAACAAAAATGAAGTGGCATTGCTGAGGTGTCCCTGCCATGAGAAGTGGCGGGTAAGCGCTCACAGTTTACATGGGGGAGCTGGGACCTTGTAGCTGCAGTGGGTGGTGTTCTCTTTCATATCTGGGGGCTAGTCTAGCTGGTGGTGGGGGTCTCTTACAATCTCGGGCGAAGTGTCCTGACTGCCCATAGTTGTAACATGACCCCTGGGACACGTAAGGTGGAGCAGGCTCCCTGGTGTATTGCTCCCTTGGGTATAGTTCCCTGGGTGGGGGGTTGGGCTGTTGGTGTCATTGCTGGTTCTGGGGGGGTTTGGCATTCTCGGGCGTAATGTCCCTTCTGTCCACAATTGTAGCATTCCTGCGTTTTAGAGTGCTGTATGTTATTTCTACCTTCATTTACCCAGGTCGGGTCTTGATGTGTCCTTACTGACTAGAATACGGATCCATTTGGCCATATTGTCTGCAGTTAAATGGGCGCGGGCTAAATCTCCAAATACTGCTGTGAAGTGTATCCAGAGGCATCCAGCAAACGCTATTGGATGCTCTCCTTTTTTCTGCCTACATCGGTTGAATCCTTCTACTGGATCTCCTCTATTGTAGCCAATTGCATCTAGAATGGCTGTTTTCATATCCTGGAGGCGACCTCCTCCTACATTCTGTGGGTCGGGAAGGGCTGAACTAACAGACGGGTCAAGGCTCATTACTATGAGTTTCACTTCTTCCTGCTTGTCCAGACCGTACATGACGGTCTGTTGTCTAACTCGCTCAAAGAAATGGTGTGGGTCTGATGTGGGGTGAAAGGTTTCTATTTTATCACGGGCATCCCTTAACTGGGTGATGGTTAGTGGTTTCCACAAAATCGGGTTGGCCTTCTGTTGGTACTCTGCGCTGCGTGGTGACTGGATTCATAGGATTGGGTGCTGCCTGTGCAGTCGGCGGTGCGAGTGCTTTCCTTTTTGGGGCCTGGGGGGGATCTATTCTGAATTTCTGTCTCGTTTACATATCGATGGGCCGTTTCATTAAGTTCCTGCCAATCGGGGCCATCTTCCTGATCTAACTGTGGGCCAAAGGTATCTCTGAACCCATTCTGAACTGAGAGCTGTGATTGCAATCTTGCAATTTGCTGCCGGCACTTGGCATGATCTACCGAACTCTACCTTTGTTCCATCGGGGACCTGTGGAGTGCTCGTAGGGCTGCCTTTAAGTCCTCACATTGCTTTTCCAATTGCTTTACTTGGTGTTCTGTTTCTTCCCTTACCGAGACTGCACGTTGCATGTCTTGGTAGGCCTTATCATATTGGATCTGAAAGCTACTTCGGTAGACGTAGGTGAGAGAGGCAAGATGGTTAGCCCGTCTGACATCTGCCAACTCCTTGTCCTTCGCTGCTGCTGCTCTCGGAGTTGCTTATTTACTTTCTCACACTCGCTAACATTTCCCTCACTACTCTTCTCTTTCTCTTCAAGCTGTCTGCGGAGCGTCCTCACGACCTCCTCTGTGCCTCGCAATTGTGCCAAGCAGGACACGATTGCCATCGGCTTACGAACTCTACTTAAATTCTTCTTATGGATCTCGGTCAGGTTATCCCACTAAGTTTGTCCTATACTACCAGGACCTGTCTCCTCATTTGCACAAAACTCAGACCATAGGGGCCATCCTTTCCCCTTTAGGTACTTCCTAATTTCCTCTTCTCATATGGGACACTGCTCTGCTCTGTTGGTCGCTGCGACCTCGGGTTCTTGTGGGTGCATAAGGCATTCCATTGCCTTCATTGCCATCTCTACCGTAATTTCTGTATTTCTACCGTAATCTCTGGATCTCTACTGTGAATTTGGGACAGGGGGGGAATAAAGCGGCGGTGCAAACAGCGGGTACGGCTTAACCTATTTTCCAGTTCATACAACTCCCGAAAGTTTCACGCAACAAAATCTATCGAGTTCACCTTACCTTATATCCCTGTTAGTAAGCATGCAAATTACACACTTCCAAATCTTGGAGGTTAGATCGATACTGGTCTTACGCTTGTGATTTCTTTTACTTTTCCAATTTGGATTTCCAATTCAAACGTTTTGTGGATTCTCTCGGAGTGACACAGTCACTTCTGGGTTGAGTCCCGTCAGAGGTTGCCAATAACTGTTGCTATATTTATACGCTATAAATATGGCAGTCCATAAGGTTGCCCTTCTTTTATCTAGATAGTGATATGATATGCTCTCAGAGTTGCCAGGTATCAAATGATACCGCCACAAGGTTCAACCGGGTATCGATGAAAGAGCCAAACAACCAGTTAGTTAGTTCAAGAATAATGGTACTTTATTTACACACAAGATTAACTTATACATGCAACATAAACACTACTTGTTAAACTACACCTAACAACTATGACAACCTGTACTTAACTTCAGGCACCTGGCTTAGGTCAGAGGAACAGTGGCCTTTGTTTGAATCTGGATCTTCTGGGTCTGGAGAAGTAACTGCTGCTCAGTTGGGCTCATCCGTCTGGTAGCGGGCGTTGAACTTGAACTTGCTTCTGGTGGTGCTGCGATTGGAGATGGACGATGCCGGAGCGCCAGGTCCAAAAGAGATCGAACACATTGCAGTGACTCTCTTTATCTTTGTGGAGTTTCGCGCTCAGTCCTTAGGTTTGGACCCAATTAATTGGGCAGTTTTCGATCACTGCCTTCGATCTGAGCCAATAAAGGGGCGGGTGTATTGATGGGGGGGCGTGCCCATGCGGTCATTGACCCTGTTGTTGATGCTTGCTGAGTAGAGGGAATGGCGCCTAAATGTCTGGGATTGTATCGGTTACCTGGGTATCAATCCTTTGTGTTACGGGGATGGGCCATTAAAATGCTAATCGGTTGGGGGTTTCGATGCTGTCTGGATTCTTTGCTCACAAATATACATTCAGGCTCTGAGCCTGTCTGAATCTTACATTGTCCACATTTCTCTTTAGGCGTTGCGAACGTCCATGTTTCTTGTTGGGTCAGAATGGAGGAGAGTCTGTGTAGGGGGTCGGGATTGATGGCGCTAGCAACAGCGCCGCTCCTGATGGCCCCGGGGAGATACTCAGGGAGTCCGGTAGTAATAGCTTCATTGAGAATTTGGAGGCAGTTTCGACAGCACTTCGGGTTGGGGGCAGGGTCAAGGAAAATGCCGATTTGGGGGAACCATAGATTTGAACCATGGAAGTGGGATGGAAATTTTCGGAGATGGGAGGAGAAAGGAATTAGGAGACTAAAAGATTTGTTTCTTGGGGGTCGTTTTGTGGGATTGAAGGAGCTGGGAGTGAAGTATGGGCTGGAGCAGGGGGAAATATTTAGATACATGCAGGTTCGAGAGTTTGCCAGAAAGGAGATACAGAGCTTCCCAGTAGAACTGACTTCCACATTGCTGGAGGAGGTGCTGACGACAGGGGTACTGGAGAAGGGGGTTGTATCTGCAGTTTACGGGGCTATTTTGGAGGAGGAGAAGGCACCGCTGCAAGGGATCATGTCAAAGTGGGAGGAAGAGTTGGGAGAGAGTATGGAGGAGGGGTTCTGGTGTGAGGTGCTCCTGAAGGTGAACGCCTCTACCTCGTGTGTGAGGTTGGGGCTGGTACAGCTGAAGGTGGTGTATAGAGCGCACCTTACCAGGGTGAGGAAGAGTCGGCTCTTTGAGAAGGTTAGAAGATGTATGTGAACGTTGCGGGGGGCGCAAACCACGTTCATCTGTTTTGGTCCTGTCTAAAGCTGGAGGATTACTGGAAGGAGGTGTTTAGGGTAATCTCTAACGTGGTGCACGTGAAACTGGACCCGGGCCCTTGGGAGGCCATATTCGGGGTGTCGGACCAGCTGGGGTTGGAAACGGGCACGGAGGCAGATGTTGTAGCCTTCGCAATTCGTCGTTGATCGCCCGAAGGTGGATCCTGTTAGGGTAGAGATCAACCTCTCCACCCTGTGCCCTGGCATGGCGGGGGGACCTGCTGGAATTCTTGATGCTTGAAAAGGTCAACTTTAAACTGAGGGGAAGGACAGAGGTGTTCTACAATTCATGGACGTTATTCATTATGCACTTTCGAGAATTGGATCACATCGAACATTAGGGGGGTTGATTGCTGGGAGGGTTGGAGGGAGGGGAGCCGAATGTTAATGGTGACCGTGGTGAGTCCTCATTCCTTTCTGTCATTTGTTTATGTTAACATGCGGGCTAATGTTTGGGAGTTTGGCGGGAGAATGGGATCGTTGTTATTGATATGGGGATTGACATTACGTTCGTTACTGATTATTGTTTATTGTTGGGTCTACATTTGAGAGAAAATGTGAAAAAGGAGAATAAAAAAATATTTTTATTTAAAAAGTTTTCAGTGCAACAGGAATGTTTTCAGGGCCAAAAGCCTTTGCAGTGTCCAGTGCCTTCAGTTATTTCTTGATACCATATGGCGTTGTTGGAACATTAAATGGCTGTGGGGGAGTCAGTATCAGTGGCGATGAATTTTCCATTCATTCTTCAAGTGGCAGAGCAGCAAACCCTACCATCTGAACAATCCTGCTCTTGGCTGCAAATGTTTGTTTTTTTGTGCTGTTGTGCCGGCCTCCCCCATCATTGAAGATGGGTATATTTGTGGAACCTCCTCCTTTTGTTAGTTGTGTAGTTGTCCACATCAGTTTGTGGCTCGTTGTGCAGGACTGCAGACTCTTGATCTGCAGGTTGTGGGTGTTCTTCTTTGCAGAATTGCAAAATGCTCCCAGTCCTCTTCCTTTGATATCATACAATTCTTGATTTCTTTCGTTAGCTGCGATTGGAACATTTTCCTTGTTGAGTTTTTATGCATTCAAGAAATGTATTTTTATTGTAAACTATGTATTAGTTATTTAAATTGCCCCTCATACCTTCATAATTTCCTTTGTTTAGATTTAAGACCCTAATCTTTGCCTGAACTACACCACTATCAAATTTAATGTAAAAGTTTAACATGTTAAGGTCACTCTTTCCTGCAGACTGTTTCACAATGAGATTATTAACTGGCCCTTTTTCATTGCACAATACAAAATCTAAAATAGTTCCCAAGTTGGTTCCTTGATGTATTGCTCCAAATGTCCGTCTTGCATAAAATTTAAGAACCGTGCACCAAATTTAGTACTAATTAGGTTTACCCAGTGTATATATATAGATTGAAATCCTTCATGATTACTATATTACCCTTATTACATACACCACCAATTTCCTGATTTATACTGTGATTTACATTACACTGCCGTTTGGTGGCCTGTGATCAACTCCCACCAATGTTTTTTGGCCCTTGCTGTTTCTTAGTTCTACCCAAACGGATTTGATGTTTTGTTCTTTGGAACTAAGGTCATCTTTCACTGCAGTACGAATATCCTCTTTGATTAACAGAGCTGCCCCACCATCCTTTCTCAGCTCCCTGCCCTTCCTGAATGTCTCATACTCTTGAGACAAACCAGGGGCTGGTTTAGCACAGGGCTAAAGAGTTGGCTTTTAAAGCAGACCAAGGCAGGCCAGCAGCACAGTTCAATTCCTGAACCAACCTCCTTGAAAAGGTGCCGGAATGTGGTGACTAGGGGCTTTTCAGAATAACTTCATTTGAAGCCTACTTGTGACAAAAAGTGATTTTCATTTCATTTTTTCATTTGATAGTTCTCGGCCCAGCTCTTGTTTCCTTATAGCCATGTCTCTCTCTGTAAGGTCAATCAGTTCATAATATGACTTCCTTTTTGAACTGACAATTCAGCTGTCTTATTGCAAAAGCTGTGGTAATTCAGACATAGTGTCCTCAATTCAATTTTTTAAAACTATTTTTGTAAACTCGGCCCTATCTGATGGCACACTATTAAGTCTGAAATCACTATCCCTACCTGCTGTACTCTGATTATCATTAGTTTTATTGTTACCTTTATCTATTGCCTTGTTATTTCCATTTAATTTACACAATCTTCCCCTACATGACCCTTTCCCCCACCTTAATTTAGTTTAAAGCCCTCTCTACCTAGTTGTATGATTCACTAGAACATCGGTCCTAGCATGGCGCAGGTGATGATCAATCTAACGGTACAGCCCTCATTTTCCCCAGTACTGGTGCCAGTGCCGCGCACACCAGAATCCACTTCTCCCACACCAGTCTTTGAGTCATGCATTCATTCCTCTAATTTTATTTTCCCTATGCCAATTTCCATGTGGTTCAGGTAATAACCCAGTGAGTATTACCTTTGACGGTCTATTTTTTTAATTTAGTGCCGATATCATCAAACTCTCTCTGGAGAACCTCTTTCCTAGTTCTACCTATGTCATTGGTACCTACATGGACAATGACAACTGGAGCCTCCCCCTCCCACTGCAAGTTCCTTTCCTAAGTAAAAATCCCAAACCCTGCTACCCGGAAGGAACACAGCCTTCTGGACTCCTGCGCTTTGTTGTTAAAAACTATCTGTGGGATCCTCTGCCTCGTCGCACTGGCAGCGGGATTCTCCGTGCCATCAGTCGGCCAATGGGGGTTCTCCATTGTGGAGTGGTGTTTTGTGTAAAATGTGGGCACACAGGGTGGGTGGATTGGCGAGGGTTACGACTGGCGGAGCGGTGAGGGTGACTGTGCTCTTTGTTTTTCCTTTTATGGTTGTTTGTTGTTTGGAGGGATGGGGGTTGAGGAGCAGTTTGGGGAGATGAGGGGTAGTCAGAAGCCCTGAGTCGGGGCCGCCATGCTAGTTGCTAAGGCTAGTTAATGGGAGTGGAATGGGGGGTTGCCATCAGGATGGGGGGGATGGGTGGGTTGGTTTTTTGTTTGGTGATGGGGAGTGGGGGGGGGGGGGGGTGAGGGGTGCAGACATGGGTGTGGTTGGTGTGGCGCAGTGGTTAAGCAGAGATGGCAGTGGACATTTTGGGGCGGGCCTGGAAAAGTGCGAGTTGAGGACTGGGGGGAGCTGGCTAAAGAAGGGGTATGGCTGATCAGCAGAGGAAGGGAGCAGGGAGATCCATGACTAGGCTGGTTACTTGGAACGTGCGGGGGTTGAAAGGGTCGGTTAAACGGTCACGTGTTTTCGCACACTTGAGGAGTCTGAAGGCACATGTTATTTTCCTTCAGGAGACACGACTGAAGCTGGGAGATCAGACAAGGCTGAGGAATGAATAGGTGGGACAGATGTTCCATTTGGGGGTTGGACATGAAGACGAGGGGGGTGGCGGTGCTGGTCAACAAGAAAGTGGCTTTCGAGGTGGGCACGATTGTAGCTGACCCGGGGGGCAGATACGTGATGGTTAGTGGGAAGTTGGAGGGAACGCGGTGGTCCTGGTGAACGTTTATGCTCCAAATTGTGATAACGTGGACTTTATGAGGCAGGTGTTAGGGAAGATCCCAGAACCGGACCACGCACCAGCTGATAATGGGGGCGATTGTAACACAGTTTTGGATCCGAGGATGAACTGGTCGTGTCCCAGGTCGTTGAAGGTATCGGTGGTGGTGAGGGAGCTGAGGTGGTTGATGGACCGTGTGGGGGTGGGGCGAATTCATGAAAGTTTGGGAGGCTGAAGGCGAAGGAGTTCTCGTACTTCTTGCATGTGCACTGGGTGTACTACCGGATTGATTTTTTTCGTGATGGACAAGGCGCTGTTGGCGGGGGTAACCGATTTGGAGTTTTCGGCGAGTTTGGTCTCTGACCATGCGCTGCACCGGGTGGATTTGCAGGTGGTTCAGAGGGAGGCCCACTGGCCACAGTGGAGGTTGGATGTGGGCTTGTTGGTGGATGAGGGGGTGTGGGAGGGGGTGAGGGCAGCCATCCGAGGGTATGTGGAGCGAATGACACGGGGGAGGTCAAGGCCTCTACACTGTGGGAGACAATTAAGGTGGTATTCAGGTACAAATTTATTTTGATTTTGGGCACATAGAGAGAGGGTGGAATGAGAGGAGAGAGCGAGGCTGGTGAATGAGATTTTGAGGGTAAATCAGAGGTATTCGGTTGTGCCAGAGGAGGGGCTTCTAAAGGAGAGGCAGAGGAAGGCACGGGGAAGGCAGTGGGCAATTACCGAGGGCTGGAGGGGCAATGTACGAGTATGGGGAAGAAGCGAGTAGGATGTTGTCCCACCAAACTGAGGAAACAGGCAGCGGCGAGAGAGATTGGTAGAGGGATGAGAGAGCCATGGTGGTGTCAGACCCAGAAGGGGTAAATGGCGTGTTTGAGGTCTTCTACAGAAGGTTGTATGAGTTGGAGCCTCCGCCTGGTGAGGAAGGCATGAGGCAGTTCTTGGACGGGCTGGAGTTCCCAAGGGTGGAGGAATAGAAGGCACAGGGGTTGGGACTCCGATTGGTCTGAGCGAGGTGAGGGGTAGCGTAGGCTTGATGCAGGCAGGGAAGGCCCTGGGGTTTGATGGGTTCCCAGCCAAGTTTTACAAGATGTTTGGTGCGGAGCTGGGGCCCCTGCTAGTGGGGACGTATAATGAGGCGAGGGGGAGGGAGGAGCTTCCCCCCACATTGTCGCAGGTATTCATTTAATTGATCTTAAAGAAAGATAAGGACCCCCCAGAGCAGTGTGGGCCGTACTGCCTGATTTTGCTGCTAAATGTGGATGCACGTTGTTCGCGAAGGTGTTTGCGTCACGGATAGAGGACTGTGCCAGGGGTGATAGGAAGGATCAGACAGGTTTGTGAAGGGAGAAGCAGCTGTCAGCAAATGTGCGCAGGTTCTCTCAATGTCAGTATAATGCCCCCGGAGGTAGAAGTGGTGTTGGCAATGGATGCGGAGAAGGCTTTTGACCGGGTGGAGTGGGCGTAATTGTTGGAGATGCTGGGTCGGTTTGGGTTAGGCCATGGTTTCATGGATTGTGTTTGGATGCTGTATATGGCGCCAATGGCTAGTGTCTGGAAGAATAGGTTGAGTTTGGGGAACATCTGGCTGCACTGGGGGGACAAGGCAGGAGTGGCCGCTTTCCCTCTTGCCTTTTGTTCTAGCGATAGAGCTGTTGGCAATGGAACTTAGGGCATCGAAGGGTTGGAGAGGGGTTGAGTGGGATGGGGCCGAACACAGAGTCTCGTTGTATGTGGAAAATCTTCTGTTATATATTTTGGACCCGGTAGGCAGCATTGACAGGATCATGGAGATCCTGAGCGACTTTGGCCATTTTTCAGGGTATAAATAGAACTTGGAGAAAAGTGTGGTGTTCCCGTTTAATGCCAGGAGACAGGAGAGGAGGCGAGGGGAGTTGCCATTCCGGGTGGTGAGGGTGGGTTTTCGGTATCCCAGGGATCAGGCGGCACGGAGCTGGGCACAGCTGCATAAATTGAATTTGGCACGACTGACGGAGGGAATTAAGGCAGACTTTAAAAGATGGATGTGTTGCTGCTGCCACTGGCTGGGTGCGTGCAGACGGTTAAAATGATGGTGCTGCCCAGATTCTTGTTTGTGTTCCAGAACCTCTCCATCTTTGTTCCCAAGTCCTATTTTAGGAAGGTAAATGGGATAATTTTGTGGCTCATGTGGGTGGGGAAGACCCTGTGCGTGAGGAGGTGTTTTTGGAGAGGGAGCGAGGTCGGGGGAGCTTGGCGTTGCAGAGTTTGATGAACTATTACTGAGTGGTGAGCGGTTTGGGGGTGAATGGAGGCAGCGTCGTGTAGGGGACAAGTTTGTGGGCACTGTTGTTGGCGCCCCTTCCATTTTTATCGGTCTGGTATTCCATGAGCCCGGAGGTGGTCTCAGCATTGCGAGTTTGGAAACAGTACAGGCAACACTTCGGGTTGGAGGACATATCGCTGTGGGTGCCGATATGCAATAATTGTCGTGTTATGCTTCTTGACGTAGCATAAGCTGCTTCCTTGATGTACACTTTTACAAAGGAAGGTTTAGACTTGGAGATAGCTTTAACACATTTATTGAACAGTTAACTATTCTCCTACTTGAGTTCGACTCTCTTGCTAATCTAACTATAGTAACTATATCTAACTAACCAGTCTGCTCTAATCCATGCGGTGGGTGTGATGCTTCCCTGATCTGCTCCTATCTCTCTGAGTGTCGCCTATGGAAAGAGAAAGAGCATGTGTGCCCTGTCCTTTTACATGGGTAGCCCGCTTGTGATAGTGTCACCTCTGTGTGTGTCTTGACTGTCCATTGGTCGTGTCCTATCTTACCCTATTGGTTGAATGTCTGTGTGTTATGATGTCTCTGGTGCTCCCTCTAGTGTTTATCTAGTCTAAGTGTATTCACATTAACCCCTTGTGTATTTACAGTGTCCTAGTGTATCTACATTAACCCCTTGTGTATTTACAGTGGCGTATATCACCACATCCCCCCATTTTTCGTGTTACATATTTTCTGTACATGATGAAAGAAAATTGAACAACATAGATAGATAAATGACGATATGTACAAATCATGATGACAGTGATTATCAAACAATAAGTCCAAATAATATGTATGAGTCCAAAATTAATTAATTATTATGGTTGAGTGGCTTTCTTGTTTGGTTGGTGAGGTTGTGATGTTGATGGTGGCATTGCTCTGAAATGCCATCAGTGTCCCTGTGCGTAAGGAACCAAGAAGTGGTCAAATCACTTTGTTGTCTGATTTGTTTTTCTTTCGATGCTTGTGGTAGCGATGTACGCAATCTGTGTCGTCCTGCCGTGGTATGTCATTGTACTCAGCTGAGCAGTAACAGTGTCCCGCATTGGCAGAGTTGTACCATGTCGTACCAGTCGTAGTTCCATTGTAATTTTTGTCGTGCTTGTTGTTGACATTGTTGCCGTTGGTACGCTTCTTGTTACTGTGGTTGATGTGGTTTTCATGGGTTGTGTTTTTGTGTTGGTTGCGCTCAGTGACTACCCTCTGTGGATAATACGAGTCCTTCACACAGTTACTCATGTCAGCATCCTTTGTGGCATCTGCTGTTTCCTTGAGTGTGCCGTCACTGAGTCCGCGGCGCTCCCCGTCTGGAGTCATGTCCGGCTTACTTGAATCAGTTTTGGCTTGTCGATTCTCCCCGTCTGGAGTCATTTCATTCAGGACTGCATTTGCTTGTGGAGACGCTCGAGGGGATGAGGTGTGAATTAACGTGGTGTCACCGGAGTCACCAGTAGTCTCACTGTGAGTGTCTTCTTTAACCTGTTTTAGGAGCCGCTCACTCTCCTCCTGTGGCGATCCTATCCTCTTATCCTCTGCAACCATCTGACTGCGGTGAGTTTCCGGCTGATGCAGCTTTTCATGCAGCACCGCAGCTTCCTGCTTCACCTGATGGCGATATTTGAGCGTCGGAAGATCCAGGAATCCAGATGGGGAGAGAGGCCGATGTCTTGGCCTTTGCCTCCATGTTAGCCTGGAGACGGATTTTGTTGAACTGGCGGGATTCGGAGCCGCCAACGCCGGGGGGGGGGGTGGGGGTGGGTGGGGGGGGGGGGGGGGGGTGAGGAAGGGGGGGGGGGGGTGAGCGACCTGGTGGAATTCCTGCACTTGGAGAAGGTCAAGATCTCGTTACGGAGGGCGGAGGATGATTTCACCGGGAGGGGAAACCGTTTAGCGATTTCTGCAAGGTGAATTAAGGTGTCAGCGGGGGAATTGGGATTTGTTTTCTTTATTGGGGGGGTAGGGGTAGATAAGGGGGAAAATCAAGGGGGCTGGGAGAGTTGTTGGCTTGGTGTTAGGGGTTGTTGTGGACCTGTATTTATTGTTCCAGTGGAGTTTTGGTTTTCTGATATTTCTACGTACATATATTAAAAATATTAGAAAAAGAGAATAAAACTAATTTACCTCTTAACTTAAACAGTAATATAACAATTAACTAAAGATTAAAGAAAAAAACTACGCTTTAGAAAACAATTAGCCCTTTAAACTTCTTCACTCACCAAACTCCTTGTTTCACATTCTGTGGCAAATAACTCATCTCCTCGCTTGTCAAAGCCTGTCCGTCAGCTACAAGGCCCGACGGCCACAGCGAGTGCAGAATTGATGGAACTCTCCTTTTTAGGTCTACTGCTGGGTGGCATCCTCCATCTCTGGCTCTGTTCTGGCTTCAGTTCAGGGCAGGAATTTTGGCAGCTGTGGAGGGAGGGCTGCATGTCAGATGGAAAATTCGAATTGTTTTTTGCTGAGCAGGCTTTAATTGTCTACTTAATTGGTTTAATAGGCCACCTGCCACTTGCAGGTGAATACTTATCACACCCACTCCTCACGTAATGAAAAGGATCAAGAAGCAGGAACACACCAACAATCTGACATGCTGCTTTACAATGCCAGGTTTAGTCCTTCCCGCCTCTCTTCCCACTTGCAGGAATGGAAAATTCTGCTGCTTTCTCACACCAAAGAGTCTTCATGACTTGTTGTGTATTTTCAGCATTTTCTGCTTTGATTTCAGCTTTGCAGCATCTGCAGCATTTTACTTTTGAAGGTTTTCCTTTCTGTTCGAGGACTTTTGTGCTTTACCAGACATTTATGAGCCTGCATATTCTCGACCAAAAAATATTTGTACTGTAAAGCGTTTCCCAACCTCTGTTCCCTGTGTACTCTTTTATTCTATTATTTAGTCCCATTCCCCCATGCATTTTTTCTTTGTGAAGGATTAATTCCTTCCTTTCTGGTCAAACAATATCTTGATTTTAAAATTCTCGTCCTTATTTTCAAATCATTCCATGGCCTCACCTCTCCCTATATGTGTACTCTCCTCCAGCCACACAAGGATGTGATTTCACTCGAGAGGGTGCAGAGGAGATTCATCAGGATGTTGCTTGAGATGGAGCATTTTAGTTTTAAGAGAGGCTGGATAAACTCGGGTTGTTTACTTTGGAGCAGAGACGACTGAGAGGGGACCTGATTGAGGTTTATCATAGTTTATCATAGAATTTACAGTGCAGAAGGAGGCCATTCGGCCCATCGAGTCTGTACCGGCTCTTGGAAAGAGCACCCTACCCAACACCTCCACCCTATCCCCATAACCCAGTAACCCCATCCAACACTAAGGGCAATTTGGGACACTAAGGGCAATTTATCATGGCCAATCCACCTAACCTGCACATCTTTGGACTGTGGGAGGAAACCAGAGCACCCGGAGGAAACCCACACACACACGAGGATGTGCAGACTCCGCACAGACAGTGACCCAAGCCGGAATTGAACCTGGGACCCTGGAGCTGTGAAGCAATTGTGCTATCCACAATGCTACCGTGCTGCCGTGATTAAGATTATGCGGGGCATGGATAGGATGGATAGAAAGCAGTTGTTCCCCTTAGTTGAAAGTTCAATGGCAAGGGGGCATCATTTTAAGGTGAAAGGCAGCAGGTTTAAAGGGGCTTTGGAGAAATGCCGGAGGATGGTGGGAATCTGCAATGCACTATCTGGTAGGACCGTTGAGGAAGGAAACCTCACAATCATTAAAAAAGTGCTTGGATGAGCACTTGAAATGTCATAACAGTCAAAGCTTTGGGCCACGTGCTGGGAAGTGGGATTTGTTTAGATTCGAGTAGTTATTTTTTGTCAGTGCAGGTTTTGATGGGCTGAAGAGCCCCTTCAGTACTGTATGATTCTATGATTCTATTCTGAAGCTCTCCAAGATATCTGCACTCTTCTAATTCTGGCTTCTTGTGGAGCCCCAATTTAACTGATCGACCAAGGCTGTGCCTTCGATTGCATAGACCCAAGATCTGGAATAGCCTCTTTATTCCGCTTAGCCTTTGCACCTTGCTTTCCTCTTTTAAGACACTCCTGAAAACCTCCTAACAAGCTTTTGTTTGTCTGATCTACTATCTCCTTATGTGACTTGCTGTCACTCTTTCTTTTATAATGCTCCAGTGCAGCATCTTGCGATGTTTCATTACACCATAGGTGCTTTAATGGTGCTGTTTCTGTTAGGAGGGCGATTTTGCGCCCGTGTCTGCTATCAGCGGGAACGGCGACGAGGACGCAACATCTGGTGAGAATCAGGGAAGGAGATTCTCGCCGGCGACATCTCATTTCCCGATTTTCCACACCCCTCGCCGGTGATGTGATGAGGTTTACATCCATAAAGGTCGAGAACCTTATTTTAATAAAGTTAATACATTTTAATCTCATTACTGAGCCCCCCCCCCCCCCCCCACCATATGATTTCCCGCTTCACTGAATATTGAAACATTGCCAACGTGATGTCACTGCTAAGGAGCAGTGCCTGGCTGAGACTTCTGGGAACCCAATTGGGGGTTTGTGTTTGTGTGATATTTGTTGGGAAGAGGAGCCACTGATGCTGATGATTGTGGTTGGGGGGAAGGTAGGGAAAGTTTTGGGAGCCCTGATGCTGGTGCAGAGAGGGGAGCCCCTGATGGTGGGTGATTGGTGAGAGCCCCGATGCTGTGGTGTTGGGGTGAACCCTCACTTCTTGTCAGTGGGTGGGGGGTGTCTCCTGTGTCCATGGGAGGGGGAGTGCTGGAGCGGGGTGGGTAGGTGGATTTATTTTCTGTTCAGGGCACCCTTTTCACTGGCTCTATCAGACCCCGTTCCAACACAGTGACAGTTTAAACACTCCCACTGAGTTTATTTTCTCAGAGAGGCTCAATACCTGAACTGAAATCTTGACTGTGCATTTGGAGAGCTGCATGCCGGGTTTCAGTCAGAGCCTGTCACTCTGAAAAAATATGGGAAAAATCCACCCATAATTTCCCCAGTTTAACTTGCAGCCTTTTTGTGTGTTTCACGTGGCAATTGCGGACCGATTCCCATTTATTGCCAGTTGATTTCAATGTGTATAGCCCTTGGAAATATAGTTGACTCCTTAACAGACTCCTTACACCAAAGTACCAGCCTTAACTTTATATGATGAGGTTGATTTGTTTTTACGGCGCAGATACAGCAATTTCTTGACAGTCATTTTCAAAACATTCTTTCATGGGATAAGGATTTTGCTGGCAAGCCCAGCATTTGTTATCCATCCCTGGCTGCCTTTGAGAATTTGCCATGGGATGTTGATGTGTTGGTGGTGTTTCTGTGAGCCTGTTGGAGGAATGACACAAGTTGCCCCGCTATTCGTGGCGATTTGCGTTCCTGTCATGTCTCTTGCCATATTACAGGTTTTTGGGCTTTTCATACATTAACAGTATGCCCTGTGAACTTGCAAATTCTGCATCGACCTCGTAATGCAGCCCGTACCACAATAATGACAGGTAATTTTGCAGAATCATAGTTTCAGCTCACTCTCCAGCCCCCAGCAGCAGATATCTTGCATTTTAATAATAAGTGACTGTAGATTCTATGGACATTTAATATTTGAAAAGTCACATTCAAACGTTATTAAAGAATACATTATTTTGTGAAAACTGTTTAATACTGTAGTAGTCAGAACAAAATGCAAAACCTTTGCTGCATTGTCAATTGAGCAGGAAGCAATTCTTTTTTAAATATACAAAAACTAATTTCATATTTACCCAATAGCTTAAAAATGTCAATAATTTTGTTCCTTCCTGACTCTTTTATCATATTTCTTACCTAACAATTTTAAATTATAACCTCGTGAAATTTCAAATTGATTGTTTGTACACAGAAAACACTGGCTCTGTATGAGTTTACAAATGCACCAAAACTAAAAATGCAAACTACCAGCACAGAAATAGTTCTATTTTTGTTCACTGGGGTCCAGTAATGACATTTACAAACATACCAACAGACTCTGTATTTGGGTAATATTCTGATTTGGTCAGACTCATTTTTGACTGGTTTCAAACCCTAAAAATGGACTCTCACTATCTGAGCTCTTGCCACCAAGTGCCTTGTTTTTCTTCAGTGTTAGCTGAAGAGTATATTTTTTGTTTTTCAAAGGAGGTCACCATTTTGTTTACACCATACAGAATAAACTTGAATATTTTTATTGATAGTTGTCACAGGCTGTGTCAAAGATTTTGTTCTAATTTACATAATTCTTCAGACAAGAAGTTGAATAAAACACTATTCTAACAGATTCTAAGGACGAGTGACCTGTTTGCATATTTAAGGTACAAATTTTCAATGCAACATTTATGTTACCAATTATGTGTTTTGTTCTAACTTGAAATAATAAATATATATCTACATTTTTTTTTTGCAAACTTCATATCTATCGACGATATTTCCAGTGGATTTAACTTTATCACATGTAGATAATTTAACTTCATGCAAGGGAAATTAAGATCCACTGAAGTCAAGTGAACCATGGTTATGAATGATAGTACTGCTCGGGTGTGGTCATGGGTAACTTTAAAGAAACAAGTAATACCATAGAATCGTACAGCACAGAAGGAGACCAATCAGCCTATTGTGTTTATGTCAACTCTCGGAAAGAGCTATCCAATTAGACCCACCCCCACTATTTCCCCATCGTCCTTTGCAAGTATATATCCAATTCCCTTTTTAAAGTGACTGTTGAATTTGCTTTGGCCACCTTTTCAGGCAGTGCACTGCAGATCATAGCAACTTGCAACTTGAAAAATGTCTCCTCGTGTCCCCTCTGACCCTTTTGCCAAGTATTTTAAACCTGTGTCCTCAGTTTCCTCACCAGTGGAAACAGTTTGATCATCCTTAATTGACCGAGTGTAAAAAAATGTCTAATTTGTCCCTCATGAAATATGGCAAGAGAGGCAACATGCTTCAATTCATGAAATGTATATATTTTGGAAAATAGCCCTTAAATGTGTTCCTTGTCAAAGTACAACATTAACACAAATATATCAGGATGGATTTGACACAAAAGGGGAAAGAAAGACAAACAGCTCCAATATATATATATATATAGCACAGAGTGATAGCTGGTGAAAACATGGTAACAAACTGGTTAAAGATTTTCTTCATAGCAAAATCTGCAAACGCTACAGAATAAATCAATGTACATTGGTGCAAACACATGGGGTGATCTCGGAGAGGAAATGACAAGGAATTTAAAACTCCGTCACAGACTGTGAATATCACAGACCATGTTAAAAATACATATTTGTTGCACAGACTGAACAATCATCAATCTATCTTTTTAAAAGGATCATGTCTGTTGAGTATCGAGTGCCCTTTATAACTTTTCAAAGAGCTTCTTCTTTTCTTTAAGTAACAGAGACATCTGTAAATATGAGTCTTGGAAAATCCTTTTAATTAATTACAAAAGAATGGGAATATCATTGAACATGTCTGTCATTTATTTTCCCTCCTTCACCCATTATAATTGTATACTTATTGATAGTTCTCATGGGTGTTCACAGTCACTTAATAAAAAAATAGATTTAAATGAAACTACTAGTATACAATTTTTCAACATTGTTGCTTACTATCTAGGATCATTGAGTTAGTTTATTTCATTTTATTTTGACATCTTTTTTATGTAATTATAGGAATTGATTTAGGAAAGTGATGATGAAATGTTGCATTGCAGCAACAACAAAACCCTTGCCTGATAATGTCATATCTTGAATTCTCAAAGTTGTGGACTGTCTTAGAAGCATATTTAAGAAGGCAATATGACACTGCAAACAATTGAGCTTGGTGTATTAATAGCATCTTAACTCAGAGGCAGATTTATAATGAAACACACCGTGCCTAGGCACAGGGCCCTGACCAATCGGGGGGCCACACGTCGGCCGATGCACTTGGCATCCCATCAGAGCCTGATTACCTTGTTTGCTGATAGGCTCACTTGTGTTTGTTGAGCCCATCAGCATGCAATGCAGAGTGAAATTAGACTCTGTTTAGGGAGTCTGAAAGAACCACTACGAGGTGAGGTCCGCTGCGGAGGGGAACAGTGGACAGCTTGATCCAGGGCAGAGGGCAGGTGAGCAACAGATGGGCGCGACATCCCGAATCAAGCCGTAACCACAAGGAGTCAACAGGTCAGGCTGGAGGCAGCTTTGAACATCCTGGGCGAGCGAGGTGAGTGAGATTGCGAGAATGGAGAGTGTGAAGGGTGGGAGAGGGGAGAGGAGGGGTGAAAGGTGGGAGAGGGGGGATGGGGGCTGGATAGTGTGTGAGGGCCAGGTTGCATTTGTGATGGGGATTGGGGGCCCATTCAGGCATGTTTTTATAAGTTAACATGCAGTGATCAATTTGTGTATTTTGTGGCTTCCGCCTTTACATTCTTTGGGGCGAGGGTGGGTGGGATCAGGAGGGGCATGAGGTTGCGCGGGGGCGGTACAGAGGGTTGCAGAAATGAAGGTGAGCGCAGGGTCCCATGAACTGTACATCCACCTCTGACTTAACCAAAGAATATATTAGGTTGGATTGCATCATTACCACTTGTGCATTAAAGATTGCCTGGCCAAGCACAGAATGATATCTGGCCGGAAGGATTGCATATTGGTTTCCCTGTACTGAAATCAGGCGGGTTCTGTTACCATTTCAATTCTCTAGGCATAGTCTCCTTCACTGATACATTCAAGGTTGTGTCTGAGCCTGGCTGGGCCAAAGTGGCCTCGACACCCAACATAGAGTTCTTGTTACTTGCTCCACATCCTTGATTAAATTTGGCTTGTGTGGGGTAAGTGGAAATCACAGCCTTACAAGGTAACGAGGAAACTCCTAGAAGGGGAGCAGCTCTGCCATTATCTTTGGATAGGTAAGCGGGTAGGGGATAGCACGTTTCCACTGATCCTCAGCATAGTTCTGGCAGGGGACAAGTACAATTCCTGATGATTAAAATCCCAGGCATTTTGACCTTCACAACTAATCTTCGGCATGACAGGCCTTTGGTTTTTTGTTGTTAATTTACAACTCAATTTATACAAGATAATTTAAAGAAGCAGCTTCCTTAACTGCTGTGGTCTTCACTGACTAACCAGGATCAGTTGATGTTCCTGTAATTCTATTGGAGAAAGTGCTGCTGGATCCAAGCCAAAATTTCTGAAAGGTTTGCGAAGTGGAAAGCTACTTGATCAGGAACGATACTCAGTGACACTGCCCATTAAAATCATGAATGGTTTGCCCTTTCTTTCATGTTATGCAGATCAATTTTCAAGTAAAACAGTCCACGAGAAAAATCAATATGACTTTTCTCCTGGAGTAATTTACTGTTGTTTGAGATTATATGATAGAAGGGTTTATCTCTCCACAATATGATGATTCATGTTTCTGCCAAGACGAAAGTTTGAATTTTTAATCTGTCGCACCAAAGGTGATAAAGTGTCTTCTTGAATTTGGTGGGTTGATGATATTTAGTCCTGAATCAATTTGAGATTATGTCTAGCCCAGTAGGCAACTCTGGGATAATATTTTATCACTGTAACTGGGCACACTCTAAATGCACAATTTCTTTTTTGCTGCATACATTTATGGTCTATTTCCTTTCCTTGCTCTGCTTCGGTGCACAAGGTGCTTAATAATTACAACTGCAAATGGCTTTGATCGATTGTTTTTCATGTGCAATGTTTAATGTCACTATGCAAACTCTGGGGAGACATTACGCGGAAACAATGCTTTAAAAAAATGACATGAATAAGAAACAAACAGTGCCAGACTTCCATCATCACTGGTATCTATAGCAAGAAAAGGAACACTTATATGAAACAAAAAGCCTTTTAGTTAATCTCCAATAACAGGAAGAATGCTGACCCTCATATTGGTTTCATTTTATTTGTATTGCTGACAGCAATCAATTATGTAACTTAGGCTCATTTATCTATGACTTTGTATCCATTTGAAAATGTGACTGGGAAGATATAAAGATCATCCCTCCCTTGAGTTTCAATGTCAGCAGTGCAATACAATTACATAACTGCAAGGAATAAAGATAAAGGGATGATAAAGAGCCTGTCATTCATTAGCCCTAAAGATAGTCAGTTCGAAGATTGGTCAGTAAGAAATTAAATAGTTTAAATTGAGTATTCAGAGCAAAAAATTGAATTAAATGAGAATTGGGCTGAAACCTGTATACTTAGCCAATTTTCTTGGCAATGATAACACTAAATTGTGGAGGTTTATTTGTAAAAGCCCCAAATCTAACTGTTTGAGACAAGCAAAGACACATTTTGAATGGAGTGCATCAGCTCAAGAAGTTAAAATCACTCTCATGTTGCTGAAGGCTAATTCTTCTATTTGGTCCTTTGCACAGTCAACCTTGATCACATATCTCATATGATCACATATCTCATATGACTTGCATTGAATTACTCTTGTACTTCAGTCAGCAGTTACCTGGTGGATCAGAGAACTACTCAACATCCCTATAACCATGGTCAGTCATTGTTTGTTAAGCGGTGTTTATTGGAAGTGAGGTTAGAGAGTAGTATGGAAAATCCTACGTAACTATGTAGTTGATCATAAAATCAAATGCAAATATTAGCTAATATATTTAATTCAATGCATAACTGAACTTCTTAAATAATGTAAAAATGCATTTTATGTCATTGCTATTTGACATTTCAAAATGAGAAACAAATGTTTGTCGAAATGAGACTGCTTTATGAGCAGGATAACATTCTGGCTTCCGAGGGATTACTGCCTCTAGTGACGGTAGTGAACTCAACATAGAGCAAAAGGTTGGGAGTTTGTTCAGAGCAGCATTTAGTCCTCTTGCCTTGATCAGATTCTTATTGGAGTCCTCAACATTCTTTCTTCAATTGTAGTAAAATGGTCTTTAGCGGTTCAATTTACAGATACCCTTCGGCCTTGAGAATTGTTTATCATACAACACTAGACAAAAATCTAGCTGCCACCTTAAATGAAGCTTATGCAATTAAATAGCTCAAATGCACTGAGCGATTTGATTTATAGTATAAGATCACTCAATTGATCAATTGCCAAGGAGAAAGGACTGATTTATTTGAAATGGGGACTGGGGCTAAATATTATCATAAAATGTAAGAAGCTGTTAACTGTGCAACACCATTCTCCCTCAGATAAGGAAAATACTTAGCGTTCTGCTTGACGGATTGAGAGGAAGCCAGAAGTCCTTTGGCTTACCGTTCTTCTTTCAGCTGGTTTGTGCAACAGTGGCAGAGGCAGTTGTGTATGGCACGGGGCATCAGTACATGTTTTAATGCTCTTCTTGCTTAATACTGGCTGGAGCAGGTCAAATTGTGCCTGCTTCACATGAAATGGGAACAATGAGGTTTTCCATGGGGAGAGGGGACAGTTAATGCCCCACTGTTCCATGATGCTACAGCAGTTTTTTTTGCCTTACTGTAAACCCACAGGATATAACAGCTGAAAAAACAAACTACTGGATGGGGGGCACACAATGACTAAAAATACAGACAGTGTAACAATTCAGTTAGTGTTGAGAAACTGTTCCAGGAAACAAAAGGTCTGTAGTAACTAGTGCAAAAAGCAAAGTCTAAACATTAAAACACAATGTATAAAATGGCATGAGAAATAGTCTTGTGTTGCACAGTCTTTCCATCAGTAAAAGGCTGTGTTGTGTCTTTGTTTATATGAGTCTGGCTCACATCTTAATTTCAGTTACCTGGATGACCTGGCAAGCTGCGATTTGGAGGCTAGCACACCCAGTTTCTATCAGATGTGACTGTCATCCTTGAATCAGTGAGCCTGTAATGTGCAAGTCAAATAACGGCATACGTCTTTACTCATCATTGGTGGAGTTATCTTCCCATGTTGCAAGCCCTCCAAAGCCCAATCCAGTACTAGTCTGTGTGGCAGAGACTGTCACTACAGTATGCAAAAGAATGAGTACCAGGATGCATAACTTGAGTCTAGTGTTGCACAGTCTTGATGCCACTGATGAAGCTAGCGTGGACCTGTGACACAACATTGGATTGGTTGCTTCTCTTGTCCCTTCGGATTGTTCATTTGAAACTGAATTAAAGGACTCCCATCTGACATCGCAGCACTCTGGCTCGGTATTGGTTGGATGATTGTTGGGCAGATCTGTGTGATAAAGAAATCCAACAATTGAATGTGTGAATATTGATAAACGTTCTTGAGGCACCATAAATCTTGATTGTGCGCCACAATTTTAGATTAATTTGCTGGTTTCAAACAATCTAACTGTACAATTGGACATGTGAACTAATTTTTCAAAGGTTCTCATTTATGTCTTTCAGAGTTAATGCCAAACACAAGAGATCAAGCATTGCAAAAATTAATGAACATAAATAGTTACATGCTATGATACGTATTACTGCTTTCAATGGCAGCCAAAGGCAGATTTGCTGGTGTTTGAAACAAGGTAAGCCCTTGTTTGATGGTATTAAAAACGGCTCAGCATCCACAATTTGTGGAACTATCAATGATCTAGAAAACAGTTATATTAATTCCAACTGTACAATTCCATCAGTAAGCTGCTTGAAAACAAAGCAATTTTGACACCGTAAAATCTGTAAGTACTGACTTTAATTTCACTGGCACAAGACTAAACATATAGCAATATATGTGATGCATTATCAGATTTTGCCTGCTCTATGATAAGTTACCCTCAACAATTATCTCTGCAGAAGCACAAGTCAAGATATCTGGTTCAAAACATTGGCGCCAACATTTGTAGAATGTGGGGTGGGAGCAAGGTTGGGGGTGAAGGAAGTGTTGCAATTCAGCAGTCGGGAATCCTGGAAATATGAATTAAACATCAGGACCTAATTGCCATTTTTGGAATCCATTTCCTAGCAACAGCCAGCCAGATTGATGGGCTGGTTGACTATTGATTAGATCGGCCATGGGCATCAAAAGGTGGAGAGCACGGCTTAGGTAGGTTAGTGTGGCCAAAGTAGAAGAATATAGGTAGGGGATATGTTGGCTAGAGTGATCTTGGTATTGTGCACAATGTGGGGACCGGGCTAATGAAATTTGAACAAGGAGTGTAAGAAAAGTTGGAGGTAGCTGGGGTAATATAGAGAGTAGGGATATGTGAATGATGTATGAGACAAGGGATCAATCAACAACTTAGAGTGTTGGAGCCAACTGCTTGGATTGGTTTATTGTCACGTGTACCGAGGTACAGTGAAAAGTATTGTTCTGTGTGCAGATCAAACAGATCATTCCGTACGTGAAAAGAAAATACATAATAGGGAAAACATAAAATACACATTGTAAATACATAGACACAGGCATCGGGTGAAGCATACTGGAGTGTAGTACTACTCAGTAAAGAATATGTGTGAAGAGATCAGATCAGTCCATAAATCCATCAGTCCATGAGAGGGTTGTTTAAAAGTCTGGTAACAGCGGGGAAGAAGCTGTTTTTGAATCTGTTAGTGCGTGTTCTCAGACTTTTGTATCTCCTGCCCGATGGAAGAAGTTGGAAGAGTGAGTAAGAGTGGTCTTTGATTATGCTGCCCACTTTCCCAAGGCAGCGGAGGTGTAGACAGAGTCAATGGATGGGAGGCGGGTTTGTGTGATGGACTGGGTTGTGTTCACGATAGCAGTGTTGAAGGGTTGCTATTGATGCAATTATTGGAGATGATAAGAAGAGTCAGATAAATGGAGGGTAGGAAGACGACAGAAAACGGAATGAGGAGCATTAAGGCAGAAGTTAAAATCAGTGATGATGGCAAGTTGCTCTACGTACTGATTGAGGCAGAAGGCAAGGGAAATGGTCTTGGTAAAGCTGTCACCTGAGACTTTGAATAGTAGGAGATGAAATAACTTGTAATGTAAGGTGAGGGTGGCAAAGACTGAGTAATGTTGGAAAGAAACTAAGGTGGAAAAACTACAGGGTCAACATTTCAAATTCACATAATCAACTTTCTACATTTGAGGACTATTCTTAAACAATCTATGAGACATAATTTTCACATTGTTTGTTAACTGGGTACTATTTACACCAAATCATTATATAGCAAATAACTTCCTGTCAATAAACTGACTTTGTTTTTCGTTATGACTAGTCCAGTATAATGCAATGCAAAGAGCAGACTGCGGTTTCATTCAAAGTTACAATTCTCATTTCTTATGTTTGATGAACCTAGCAAATCACGTTGAAAATTTAAAACAAAACCAGTCAGCCAGATATGCTAATGAAAACGGCGGCCACGATTTACATGACTTTGATGCATCGTGAGAAGTGCAGATTGTTTTTTGACATATTTCATTTTCTTGACTCCTCGTTTCCAGAAATGTATCGGACTGTGCTGTTTTGGAATCTGTCAACAAAGATCAACAAATTTGTTTTTGACTAATTGCCAATTGCTGGTAATTAGGATAGAATAATGATTTATTCCACTCATCATCTCGACTCAATCTAATCAGCCAAGACACTGATACTCATAACAATATTAGTAGCCGTCACCATATGTTTGCAGTGCATCATTTGGCACGCTATAACAATTTCCACTTTTACTTTACTTCTCCCACCCAGGCAGTCACAGACTGATGGCCCACTTTCATTCCAGGAGCTGCTTACTCATGTCAGCTTGCAGAGCCAGAAGCTGAGGTCACAGATAATAAAGCGATTGCCATACATCTCCCACCCCTCTTTACAGTCAGCTAAGAGTAAGTAAAAGGATGATGTGAAATGTTCATCTTCTCAACTGCACTCCCTATTCCCTTCATTGAAATGTCCTGTCACAGTGTGGCATGGCAGCTGAAACCCTAACGCCAACAACTGATGACTTTCTTGTGGCTTCCTGACATGATTGTTAGACTCCTGTAGAATTCCTGTCAACAAACTACTGGTAGGGAATGTTCTCTGACGTTTTATCTCATAATCTGATATTCAAAAAAACAAACATTACTAATTGCAACCTGCACTAGTATTAAAGACGAATTCTCTGCCAAATGGTATGCTTCAAATCAAATTACTTACCTGTACAAAGGAAACTTGGCAATCCACCATAGACAAGATCCTCATTGTCTGGTAAAACAAACGGACACCTGGTCTGGACCTCCAAACAGTATTGCTTGCAAGGAATTCTGGAACTACAATGAAACTGTGTGGCCTCAAAATACTGGGAACACAGCCAGGCTTTGTAGACAGCCTGCAAAGGAAAGACAAGGTGGAGTGAGTGTGAGTGGGAATCAGATGCATTCATTGAAGTAAATTGATTGTCATTAGAAGGAGTAAAATGGGCTCCGTGTGACGTAAAGTGGCTCTAAATTGTAAACAAATCAGTTAAAAATTTGTATACGTGTCAAGATTTGCTGGCACTGACACAGCAACTGTGGCACCAGTGTGAATCAAAGCTCACTTTGCACCAAATGCAGATATCTGTAAATGTCACCTTCAAACCAATATCTGAACCCAATCTGACACTGAAACAAAGCAGAGTGAGATTCCCTGGAGGAGAGTGTGTTACTGCATTTAATGGGGGTCTTGTGGGTTCAGATATTGGTAATATCCCTACTTCAGGGTCAGAATCTCTGGGTTCATGACCCACACCAAGACTTGTTGGCCATGGAAGGAGAGTTCATGACATGGTTCAATGGGCTGATAATCAGCCTGGGAATCCTTCTAACACCTCGTTACTATTTCCCAAATGGCAGAAAACGTGCGTGAAGATTACATTTAATTCAGAACTCCTCAATACCCAATTTTCACTTTGAGTTAAGTGTTAGTAAGGAACTTTGCACTCATACTGAACGTGTGGAGTGTGATTATGCTGCCAGCGTTGTCACCACTGCAAAGAAAGCTTTTTGTTACTAACATTTGAATGATTTCTCAAACAGTTTTGCTGTATTTGCTATTAAATGAGAAGCATTTCAGATGCATCTCATGTCACAACCACATAAATGTGAAGCGTAACTACACTGTTAAAGTCAACAATGAACATGGGTTTGCACAGGTCTGAAAACTTTCTATCCCATTTACTGCTGTCCATTACACTCAAATGTGAAGCCCTACACTGAAATATCTGCTTCATCCAAATATCTTCTCATTATTTCTTTACTATTATATCATCAATTTGCACTCTGCTTCTCCTCCCCGATGGTGTTGATTCCACATTGGAGTATAGTTCCACAAAAACTGGTAAACATTAGTTACCTCATCGAGGTGAGCCATTAACTCATGTGTGAATCTCAACAGCAAGTTTTAGCAAACTATTCCATCAGAGGCTGATGTGACCCTCCAGTGATGTCTGCATTGTTTACAAATTGCCACAATCACTGGCTTGTGACCGAATGCAGGAACACTCGCTGATTTTCCAAAACGTGTGGGAGCTGAGGGAACTTTTACCGCTCCAGTAGTGGTTAGTTGACTTCGCTCAACCTAGGATCTCCTTTATCTATACCTCAGTTATTCTTTGGATATAATCCCTAAGACATCAGTATTTGCTATTTTCTATCAGATTTTGCGCTGCTTAAACACATACTAGCCCCAGAATTGACTGGAGTGGGTTCATCATGCAGGGGGGAAGAATTAGGATCTCAAAGCATAACTGTGGAGAAATAGTGTCAAAAATGTATTCTGAATATCTTTGCCCTGTTCTTTTAATGCATATCCTAAGTCCAGCTCACCCATTAGTCGCTCTGAATGCCTCCTTGAGCACTAGGAAATAGCACACAGATCAAAGTGATGTCATGATTCAACAGTGATATTGCAATGAAACTATTCACTGTTTATGTCTCTATTTTATGGGGAGGCGGTGGTGTAGTGGTATTTTCACTGGACTAGTAAACCAGAGACCCAGGGTAATGCTCTGGGCACCCGGGTTCAAATCCCGCCACAGCAGATGGTGAAATTTGAATTCAATAAAAAAACAATCTGGAATTAAAAGTCTAATGATGACCATTGCCGATTGTCGTAAAACCCATCTGGTTCACTAATGTCCTTTAGGGAAGGAAATCTGCCATCTTTACCTGGTCTGGCCTTCAGGATGGGCAATTAATGCTGGCCAGTCAGTGACGCCCACATCCCATGAACGAATAAAAAAAAAACTGGAAACACTTGCCCATTGCAAAGTTGGTACCATAACAGTCTGCTCAGATTCAGTGCTGTTGGTAATGCTGGTCTTCGGGGTAAACATTAAACCTACAATAATAAATCAGCAGTCTGTGTTTCTCCAAGAACAGATACCCTTCTTCCATTGAAATCTACCTCTACTTCTAATACTACCAATCTTGGTGGGGGGTCTAGAGGTGGAATTTTCTGGTCCTGCCTGCCACAGGAATCGTAACAGGTGGGATGGAGAATTTAACAGACTCGCAAAAGATCCATTGACTTCAGGCAGGCATGCAACCATAAAATCTTGTCCTATAATGTGGGACAAAATTAATAGTCACTTGGGAAAATGTGAGTTAATTAAAAAAAGGCAGCATAGTTAAGGGAATATTGCAGGTTTAAAGGAAAATTGCATTTAACTAAATTGCTTGAGTTCTTTAATGAGGTAATACAGAGGGTTAATGAGGGCAATTTAAAAAAAAAATTATTTCAAGAGACGTGGGTGTCGCAGGCTGGGCCAGCATTTATTGCCTGTCCCTAACTGCCCTAGGTCTGGTTCAGCACAGTGGGCTAAACAGCTGGCTTGTAATGCAGAACAAAACCAGCAGCGCGGGTTCAATTCCCGTAACGGCCTCCCCAAACAGGCGCCGGAATGTGGTGACTAGGGGCTTTTCAAAGTAACTTCATTGAAGCCTACTTGTGACACTAAGCGAGTATTATTATTATTATTATTGAGGGGGAAGTTAAGAGTCAACCATGTTGCTATGGATCTGGAGTCACATGTAGGCCAGACCAGGTAAGGACAGCAGATTTCCTTCCATAAAGGACATTGGTGAACCAGATGGGTTTTTATGACAGTCAACACTGGTTTCATGGGTCATCATTAGATTTTTAATTCCAGACCCCTTTTATTGAATTACAATTTCACCATCTTCAGTGGCGGGATTTGAACCTAGGTCCCCAAAGCATTACTCTGGGTCTCTGGTTTCCAGGGACAATACCACGATGCCAGGAGAGGCCTCTTCCAGTACTTACCTGGCTTGCCATGCTGTGCGAGATCTAACGGGATCTCGTAAGACATCGTGATCTGGACCCAGCCCATTGTGGGCAGGATCAGTATTTGGCAAATCAGCACAATAGAGTGAGTAGCTAGTCCCACTCTAATATGCACTCACCTGATCTAGCCGAGGCTTTGGGACCTAATCTCTTCACCTCAGTGACCTCAGGCGAGCGCCGTTCAGTGCTGGTGCCCACAAATGTGGAACAGGCAAAATGGCACTGGGAGGGGCCCAGGATATTAGAAGCCCCCGAGTAGCTGGCCTCTAGGCAGGGTGGCATGCTGGCACTGGTGGTGCTACCTTGGCACTGCCAGACTTGTACCCTGGCAATGTTACTTGTGTGCCAGCCTGGCACTGCCAGGGTGCTCAGGTGGCATTGCCAGGTAAGCAGAGGCACTACCAGGCTGGCATTTTGCCTGTCCGAGGAATCAGGGCTGGGGGTGCATTGCCTGTGTGAAGTGGGGTGCAAGGGGTCTAAGGTTCCCCTTCTAGGTGAGTTGGACCATTGGGGGGTCTGGAGTTTGCATTGGGGGTCGAGAGATTGGGGTGCCGTTTGGCGAGCAAAGCTCCTCAGTGCAAGAAATGCGACTGAGTGCGACCTCAGGGGAGAGTTCCATGCTGGACCAGCAGAAAAAAACAGAGTTGTTAGATAGCAGGGTCGTTCACGATATTATAAGCACTGGGAACAACCCTTCGATTCCCGGCTGGAACGGACTCTCTTTTGTTGGTTAGATCACGCCCTATAAAAACCCAGCACAAGGCAAAGCT
This sequence comes from Scyliorhinus torazame, assembly GCF_047496885.1. Lineage (NCBI taxonomy): Eukaryota > Metazoa > Chordata > Chondrichthyes > Carcharhiniformes > Scyliorhinidae > Scyliorhinus > Scyliorhinus torazame. The sequence goes on along the minus strand of NC_092721.1, from coordinate 71,707,769 downwards.
GCTGTCACTTTAATAAGGTATACCACATGACACCTCACACTCTATTTTCAATCTGCTGTGGACATCCATGATTTCAAAACAAGACTGCTTTCTGCAGCCCAAGACTTTACTGCCTTGACTGGATGGCTGATTCAAACTTTGTCTTCTCCTAGCCCAGAGCAGTTTCTAGGAGATCTTCCTTATACAGCCAACACAAATCAATGCAACATCTTGCCTGAACTATAATTTTCCCTTTCATCTACTATTCCATTATCCTCAGCATTTCCTTGAACTTAACTTTTCCAAAATATAAAAGTCTTTCATGTTTTCCTACACCCTCCAATTTTGGGATCAAATAAAATTCAGTTGCCATCCTTTGTTTATTTATTAATCTCTTGTAAGGTGTAAAGGTTTCTTACTCCCCTTTGAAGCATAACAGCTGAAAAATGTCCATATATATCTCCTAATGCAAATGTCTAAACCTAGCCTAGATACTTATGAAACACCCCAACCAGAAAATCTCATTACAAATGCATGCATTTATGCACCTTTACTCTTCCATGTCTTAAACCTGCCAGTCAAATTTTTCCATTAACCTTTTTCCAACTTAATTAAATAATTTACAGACACAGGCATACAACCTTCTTTACAGAATAACACAATATTACAATATTCCCCCAAAATATTAAAAAAATATATCCATTCTCATACTTTAAAAGTGAAAATTGTTTCTTTCGAAACTTAAGGCTTCGAAAAACCAGTCATACATGACTGTTTCATTGATGCTTTTGATAATTGCAAAAACTGTTTTATTGGATTTCATTTTTCCAATGGGTCTCAGTAATTATAATTAACAGATTAGTGAATGGATGAATTAATCTTAGTCAAAAGTTAAATGTGTGGAAAACACAGTCGAGAATATTAGATCTGGAGTTAATTTTGTAAGTTAGGATTTGCCTATAACTCATATGCCTGAATTAATTACCAGGTGGCAAATTGAGTTTACTGCAAAGGTTCACGATGTTTTCTGTAAAAGCATGACAGTTTTCAAAAGATTATTGTGCGTTTTTGCTTAGTGCTTTAAAAAGCATTCGGCAAAACTTTTCCTGGGTTGCACCAAGTACTATGGTAGGCACGATAAAATATTCTTTTCTCTCTGGCCACGATGGCGGGTTTTTGCACCATATTGTCCACTTCCCAGCATATATGCAAAACACACCAGATCACTGACAAGTAGGCCCGGATTTGCCCTCCACCCTGTGAACTTAGTGCTTCTTTGCTCTGGGTGTCATAGATAAAAGTGAGCAGCAACGCCCTCCAAAAGAGGACAGCCACCCAGTGTCACAAGAGGATGAATGATCTCCATTCCACCAGGCTAAATCATTCTTCTCATCACTCTCAACTCTCACACTCACAAACCATTCACACATCCAGCTCAAGAGTCATCACCACTCACTCTCTCTCAAACATCCTCGTCTCCCCTGCCCATTGTGCCCTCACACCATCCATGGAACACTTTACACATACCAGGTATTCTTATCATCCGGCCTGGCAGGCATCCTGCTTATACTGTCTCCATGTAGGATAAGCCAGCCCACAACAAGCGGGATGTATCCCAAACTGTGGGAGGCATGACTGAGTTGAAGGACCTCATTTTGAAAATAGAGCCATATAGCTGGCTGGCGATGATGTGGACAGTTCCTGCATAGGTAACGAGGTCAGAAGCGCTCAACCAAGTGAGAATCCTGCATTGCAACATCCATCAGACAACCCTGCTGTGAGTGATATCTCCTGATTCACAGTCCCCTGCCATGCCCTAATTTTCTCTCTTTTCTCTCGCAGGCACATCCAGGAAACAACCAAAAGTGGCCATGAGCTAGACCATTGACTCCAGCCCCAAGGACACCTCAAAAGAAGAATTCGCAGACACACTAATTGAAGACCCATCACAACCTTCACGCACCCCCTCTGCCAGCCTGTGCAGTGACGTACCTTGGGTGGGGGACCTAGTTATACATTAGCCTGGGGATCACAACCTGGTGTGCACATCGCACTGTATAATCTACAGTAGGGGGAGATAGGAAATCCAAGGGTGCCAGCACTCAGAGGACAGCTGGAGGCCAGACATCTTTGAGTCCGAGTCAGATGCGGAGCCTGGGGCCTTGGCTCCATCTCGGTCATTGGAGCAGCAAAGACAGACTCGGCAACATCGGGAAGGGTTGTCTGCACCCCTCAGATTGCAAGGCACGATAGAGGAGTCCATCTGCCTTCAAACAAAGGTGATAGTGGCAGCTGCCATGGAGACCAGGATATTGGTCCTGCATTGCTGAGGGAGCTGTACACGATCGCTGAGGCATTTACTGGATTTCATCAGTGCCAGCACAAGAGGAGTGCGAAGGGAATCTCAAACTCACTCCAGCTGCCCTTTCTCCTCACGGAGCTAGCCAGGGGCCTTCAAGCACCCATAGAGAGGAGGATCATCAGTTACACATGCAAAGGCCATCCACCCACGTGTCTCTGAGAGTGTCTGGACCATCCAATTCTCCTTTTCCTGTGACCCTGGCAGCTCCAGCTCCACAGGCCAAAGAGGGGGCCACTGGCAGAAGACTGTACCCCAGAAGCCGGCTGGAGCCCTCCAGTTCTCGGCCCTCCAGAAGGCGTCTGCCAAGGTCATCACAGACGGGGTGTAGTAATCAGCAGGTTGCTTCCATATATCCACTGTGACTATCAGGCGAGCACTAAGTTGGAGTTAGGACGATTAGGAAGGTGTATTTGTACAGCATGAGAATGGATGTTAATCACTTGTACATAATGTTCATGATTGCAAATAAACTCCCAAGAAGTCTCCTTGTCTGTGGCTCCTTGTTATGATGAGCAGTGTTTGTACCATTCAAATGTGAAACCCTTGGGCGGCACGCGGCACAGTGGTTATTCAGCTGCGTCACCACACTAATGGTGTCTGCCGCCTCTTCTGCCTCTGTTCCAAAACTACGTAGATTCAACGTGTCGAGCTGCTTTGCAGCCAGCTCACTAGCGTGACATATTTAAATAGCACTTTCAAGTTGCAGGTCTGTTTCCCGCAGTAGGCGCTTCCGCACTTTATTATTGGAGATTCCAAAAACAACCGGTCTTGTATTAGTGACGACTGGAGTGTGCTGAAGTTATCGTGACTGCATGACTGTGCCTTCAATCACAAGTCAGCGAGGAAGTTATCGAATGCCTCTCCCGCATTCTGGGTGCGCATACAGAACATATAGTGCTCAAAGGTTTCGTTTTTTCTAGGGGAGCAATGCTGACTGAATTGTTTAAGCATTGCTTCGAAACTCTTGCTGTCAACCTCATTTTCAAATGCAAAAGTATTGAAGAACTCAATTGCTTCAGGACTTGCCACAGTGAGCAGCAATGCAATATGCCTCTCATCGGGCTGTGCCTGCAGACCAAGGGCTGCAACATAAAGTTTAAACTGCTGCTTAAACACCCACCAATTTGTGTCTACATTACCGGTAAGTCAAAGCTGTTGAGGTGCATTGATACCTTCCATTCCAGGCTTCGAAGTTTTACCGTGGGTTGAGCGCAAGATGCCAGTACCTTGCAAGGTCAGTCGCAAAGATTGGTTTTCTTTCTTATCCTACAGAGTTACCTTCAGTGGTTTGGATTTTTTTCTTTGTACAAAGTCTTCAAGTTCTTGTCAAATCATGAATCCTAATACCACAAGGTGGAAGGTGTTGGTTGCCAAGAATTAAGTTGTCTTCTTGTGGAACGACAAAGAGAAGGTGTAATAATTTGATTCACCATTAGATGGTGGCAGAAATCCTCCCGTGGAGCATTCCATTTCAAAGTAAATCCATATACAAGGCAAGGTAGATGCCGAGCTCCATGTCTAATAATAGAACTATTGAGAAATCAGTTTAAATTAAATTTCTATCAAAGACATTAAGTTGCTCAGTAAATGGAGCAATATCAACTGTCATATTAAGACTATTCATTTGGAAGCTTAACAATGACACACTTACTGTCAGCTACAGTAATGCGAAAGGACAGCATTAAGTTACAGGACATGGCTGTCCAACCTGAGGGACGCAGAGCAATACCACACTGCATGCTAATTGTGAGCATAGAGTTCCATGCACCTGTCCTCTGCCCCTCAATTTGTAATGTCGCAACAAGCACCATAATGTGTCAGCAGTGGTAGCACTCTTGTTTCTGAAGTAAGGTTGTGTGTTCCAGACCCATTCCAGGACATGTAGAGCAAAAATCAAGGCTGACTCTCCCAGTATAGCACTGATGGAATGCTGCACTGTTGGAGGCTCCATCTCTCGAATGGGATATTAAACTGTGCGCCCTGTCGGGTAAATGTAGAAAAAAAAAGAAATCACAGAGTGCTATTTTGAAGAAAAGCAGGAAACTCATCCCTGGTGCCCTGGCCAACTTTGGCCCACCCGACAGTCAAGTATTCTTCCTCAAACTGAAGCCAATTCATGGATTTACTTGAGTAATTGAAGTGAGGCTGAAAAGACGTCAGAGGCGAGAAATTTGTTACGAAAACTTGCCTTGATTCCCTGGGGCAGGCAGTGTCTGAGTTTCTCTTCGAACAGCTACGACAATAGGCACGATGGCAGTCTGAATCTGTATTAACCCTGGACAAACCCACCAGCAAGACGATTCTCTTCACACTACGTGGGAACAACAAGTCAATGCCTGAGCAAAGGTAGGTGACAAATTATCAGTTTATTTGTTTTATTGTCAATATGTCAAAAGAGGATAAAGACTGATCATTGGAACATTTTCAATTTAGCTTTGACATGCAAACTGATTTCAAAGGGTTATTTCCTGAGAGGGAGAGAAAACAAAGTAGGATTGGAGATAAATACACAAACACACAGACATACAAGCAGGCTGAGTGACAAAATAGCAGCATTTTACAATTTGTGTTATATATATTTGAAAGTATATATAATACAATGCTTGCTAATATGAAACGGTAAATTCTTCAATTTACAACATGCAATGCCATGGGAGCTAAACTATTCTTTTCCGTGGGGTACAGTTGCTTGCACTCAGGCAGGATCTGTATCTTCAACCTTTGTTGAAGGCCCAATCTTCACTGTCTAGGGCCTCTATTGAAAACCCAGTCTTCCCTGTCTGGGGCTTTCCATGAAGGCCTAGCCTTCTCTGTCTGGGGCTTTCACTAAAGACCCAGCCAGCAGTGCCCATCTGCCAGTCAGAGAAGGCCAATGAGTCAGTGAAGCAGGCATTGTAAAGGCCAGAGAAACAAGACATTTGTTGTCAGATAGAAAATCATGAGTGGTCCCAACTGTTCAGTGACGACGCTGTGTATATTAACCCAAAGGTTACTCGGGAAAGGTGGAAGATCCACTTCCCCAGGGACAGGAGGTGGTGCCCCACCTCGAAATAAAATCTCAACATATATTGTGGAAGTGAACAACTGTGGAGTCATCAGGATGAATTTGGCTGCAGAACTACACGCGTGGGAATGACTTTATTTGTTCACCAAGATGGGTACCCTACAACTCCTTAAGGGTTAACAAATGTATAAGTGTGAGGCTGGGGTTGTTGTTTGGGGTTGGGGGGGGGGGTTCGGGAAGAGTCCAAAGTTGGTGGCAATGGGGTGAGATTTCAGTAATTCCTAGCAAAGGAATGGTTGCACCTTGGACAACAGGCAGTGGCGACTTTTGCAAGATCATTCCAGAGTAGCTAGATGCCCTCGGCTGTCCCACGCTTGGATACTGTGCCTGTTATTAATTTGGGTAACTGACATTACTCTTCCTTGTTCCTGCAGAAGAGAACCTACATTGCAAAAGAAAGGTGGCAGGATGCCATTCCTCACTATCCTCAAGCCCATGGAAGAGGTGGCTTTGGGACTGGCAAGGCAGCATGATGGCCATTCCATCTCAGGTGGTCAGGCAGGACTGCAGGCACATGAGTGAACATTGTATTAAGGTGGGAACTGATGCCCAATCAGGAGAGCCAGCAAATATATCCATGATTGTACTGATCGGGACAGTCAATCTCAGGGGCTGGTTTAACACAGTGGGCTAAACTCATTAGTGGACATGAGAGGGCCTAAAGTGAGTATGAGGGTAGCAGTTTCTGTGTCCTCCCTCCGCTGTACATATAGTGATCTGGACACCAGCTGAGGGTTCATTTTTGGAATGGATAATCCTTTATCTTTCCGTTCTCTTACACAGGCCAACAGCATACACAGGGAGCCGGCATCTCCAGGGGACAACCGTCCACCTCTAAGTAGAAGGGGGCTACATCAGAGGATGCAACATTACACCATTCCTCCACATGCTCCACCAGTGCAGATACGTTGACTTCAGTTGGTCTGCTCAATGTCACCTCAGGTCACCACTTAGCTGCTGTTGTATTTCCTCTGCTTCTTTCGAAAGTTCGTTACTGGAGTTAGTTGCCTTCTCATTAGTGGGTGATAGTTGTCACCAAAATCCAACCATAATGTTGCACAGGGTGAGGTGAAAAGCTAAACCACCCAATAGTCCCTGAGTATGTTGGTGCGATGGCTGCTCCCAGGTTACTGAGGAGAAACCTGCAGGATCTGTAGACCAGTTACATTTTGAGGGGATGGAAGCCCTTCCTGTTAATGAAAGACACTGACTGGTGTGCAGGGCCTTGATGGTGATATGCGTGCAATTGACCACACCTTTCATCTGGAAAAATCCACTGATGGTTCTTACTACTAATAATATAATAAACGCTTATTGTCACAAGTAGGCTTCAACGAAGTTAAAAAGCCCCTAGTCGCCACATTCCGGCACCTGTTCGGGGAGGCCGGTACGGGAATTGAACCCGCGCTGCTGGCCTTGTTCTGCGTTACAAGCCAGCTGTTTAGCCCACTGTGTTAAACCAGCCCCTGAGATTGACTGTCCCGATCAGTGCAATTATGGATATATTTGCTGGCCCTCCTGATTGGGCATCAGTTACCACCTTAATACAATGATGTGCCACTGATTGGATAATGCCACACATGTCTTCAGCAGGCCTGGAATGAACCCTAGGTATAAAGGTTAAAGGCCACAGTGCCCCTCACCAATATTGGTATCGGATGACTACCAATACCAATAGCGCTCGGTTCATCCATCATCACAGCTAAAGATCTGTGATGGCCTCAGGGAAGAGATGCAATTTTGATCCATCTCGTAGCTCATCCTTTGACTATACACCCTTGCTACAGGGTACCTTCTTTTCTATGCTGGAGCCTGCTTGCAGTCCTCTCTGCAATCTTCTGCCATTACCCCACTCTGCAACTGCCCTTGATGGTGGCCAGGAGGTAGTTGCTTTTCAAATCTGTGCGTACGCCAGCTCCCACCCTCTCAGGTTCTCCTCCTCATTGGAAGATCTGCCTCCTGAGTGCCGATGCCTATGGCAGATGGGTACTGCTGGCTTCAAAGGGTAATGTTTCCTCCAACCAGCTCACCCCTCTCAACCCCCTTCCAATGCAGCAGCCAGATGGCACCCGGGAGGCTCAGACATAAGGCCCTGGCCCCTGAAAACCCCTCCTTACTGCAATATCCTCTGGCTACACCAGCCTACCTGTGAAGACAAGCTGCCTCACTCAACCAGGGTGACCAACTCTTGGCAAAACATTTAAGGGACACTTAGGCATTAGCATGAACCTGTAAGAGTGGAGGGTGGGGTAGGAGGAGGGGGGCACTGATAGAGCTGTGAGATCAGTGCTGTGGCTTAGTGGAAACTTTCAGGCTACTGGAGAGAAGATTGACGAGGAGGCCCAGTGCGTACTGTGCATGCACAAAGTTAGAACATCAGATGTATGGTGAGGTACCCTCAATAACGACGCTTAGAGTGTAAACGGTAAAGAAGGCTTTATTAGACTAAGAACTATGCCAGAGCTGAGACATGTGCTGACTGCTGCACAGCCCATGAGGCAGCCCTTTATATATGGCTCACAGATGGGCGGAGCCAGAGGCGGAGTCCCCAGGATTCCAAGCCCGGTCTTAAAGGGGACATCACCTTACATGATGATAAGGCAGTAACCGTTCATCACATTCACCCCCTGTTTAAGAAGAGTCCGGCGGGGGGTGAAGTGCCATCGTAGGTCCATCCGTCTCGGTGGCCGGATCGTCCTCATCGACCTCCTCAATTCGGGCGGTGGTGCGGCGGGCACGGACGTCCCGGTTGAGGGCACATCCGGGAGGACAGTGGTCGGAGCGTTGGTCCGGGTCGGGGCAGGGGGACTAGGCAGGGCTGGGGGTAGCGGTGCCGGCGCCGGCGGGGTGTGTAAAGGGGGGGTGCAAGGGATGGCGGTAGGTGCTCACCAACGGGGGATAGGGCCAGAAGGGGGTGTGTTGTAGGGGGCGCTGGATCCTGCAGGGGAGCGGCGCGGGAAGGGGTGTCTGTGGTGGGGGATCCAGCGGGTGCCAGATCCCGGAGGGAAACGGTATCTTGCCTGCCGTCGGGGTACTCAACGTAGGCGTAACTGGGGTTGGCGTGGAGCAGTCAGACCTTTTCGACCAGGGGGTCCGTTTTATGGCTCCTCGCGTGCCTCCGGAGAAGAACAGGTCCCGGAGCCATCAGTCAAGGTGGAAGCGAGACCCCGGAGGTAGACTTCCTGGGTAAGACAAACAATTGGTTGTGAGGGGTCTCATTCGTGGCCGTACAGAGGAGTGTAGGGCATCGGGTAGGACCTCCTGCCAGCGAGTGGTTGGGAGACTTCTCGACCGCAGGGCCAGAAGGACAGCCTTCCACACTGTCGCGTTCTCCCTCTCCACCTGCCTGTTTCCCCGCGGGTTATAACTGGTCGTTCTGCTCGAGGCGATGCCTTTGTTGAGCAGATACTGACGCAGTTCATCGCTCATGAATGATGTACCCCGGTCGCTGAGGATATAAGCGTGGAAACCGAACAGGGTGAAGATGCTGTGCAGTGCCTTAATCACAGTGGCTGAGGTCATGTCGGGGCAGGGAATGGCGAATGGGAAACGGGAAAACTCATCGATCACGGTGAGGAAATAGGCATAACGATTGGTGGACGGGAGGGGCCCCTTGAAGTCCACGCTCAGTCGCTCAAAGGGACCCGAGGCCTTCGCGAGCCGAACTTTGTCTGGCCGGTAGAAGTGCGGTTTGCACTCCGCACAGACTTGGCAGGCCTTGATCATGGCCTTGACCTCCTTGGTTGAGTAAGGTAGGTTGCGGGACTTGATAAAATGGATGAGCCGGGTAACCCCCGGGTGGCAGAGGTCATTGTGGATGGCTTGCAGGCGGTCCTCCTACGCATTGGCGCATGTGCCGCAGGACAGGGCATCTGGGGGCTCGTTGAGCTCCCCTGGACAATACTTGATATCGTACGTGTAGGTGGAGAGTTCGATCCTCCACCTCAAAATTTTATCGTTTTTTATTTTGCCCTGTTGCGTGTTATCGAACATATAGGCGACTGACCGTTGGTCGGTGACGAGGGTAAACTTCCTACCGGCGAGGTAGTGTCTCCAGCGCCGCACAGCCTCCACAATGGCTTGTGCCTCCTTTTCGACTGCAGAGTGTCGCACCTCGGACGCGGTGAGGGTTCGGGAGAAGAACGCTACTGGTCTGCCTTCCTGATTGAGGGTAGCAGCCAGGGCGATGTCTGATGCATCGCTCTCTACCTGGAAAGGGATGGTTTCATCCACCGCGTGCATAGCGGCCTTGTTGATGTCAGCCTTGATGCGGTTGAAGGCCAATTGAGCCTCAGCCGAGAGGGGAAAAATGGTGGTCTTTATGAGTGGGCGGGCTTTGTCCGCATACTTGGGGACCCACTGGGCGTAATAAGAGAAAAGCCCCAAGCACCGTTTGAGGGCCTTGAGGCTGCGGGGGAGAGGGAGTTCCTTAAGGGGGCGCATGCGGTCGGGGTCGGGACCTAGGACCCCGTCTTCCACGACATAGCCGAGGATGGCTAGCTGGGTGGTGTGGAAAACGCATTTGTCCTCGTTATAGGTCAGGTTAAGGGCTCGGGCGGTCTGGAGGAACTTTTCGAGGTTAGCGTCATGGTCCTGCTGGTCATGGCCGCAGATGGTGACATTGTCCAAGTACGGGTATGTAGCCCGCAAACCGTACTGGTCCACCATTTGGTCCATCGCCCTTTGAAAGACGGAGACCCCATTTGTGACACCGAACGGGGCCCTGAGGAAGTGGAAGAGCCGGCTGGCTACTTCGAAGGCAGTATAGGGGCGGTCTTTTGGTCGGATGGGGAGCTGGTGGTAGGCGGATTTGAGGTCGACCGTGGAAAAGACTCGGTATTGGGCGATCCGATTTACCATTTCTGCGATGCGAGGAAGGGGGTACGCATCAAGCTGCGTGAATCGGTTTATGGTCTGGCTATAATCCACGACCATCCGTTTCTTCTCCCCGGACCGGACTACCACCACTTGCGCTCTCCAAGGGCTGTTGTTAGCCTCGATGACCCCCTCTCCCAGTAAGCGCTGGACCTCTGACTTGTTAAAAGCCATATCTTGGGCACTGTAGCGCCGGCTCCTGTTGGCGACAGGCTTACAGTCGGGAGTGAGGTTCGCGAATAGCGAGGGGGGGGCGACTTTCAGTGTCGCAAGGCAGCATACCGTGAGGGGGGGGGCAAGGGTCCGCCGAACTTCAGTGTCTGGCTTCGGTGGCTGCACTGGAAATCCAGTCCGAGCAGCAGGGGGGCACAGAGGTGAGTGAGGATATAAAATTTGAAACGGGTGTATTTGGCGCCCTGGATCGAGAGATCCGCAATACAGTACCCCTTGATTTGTACCGAGTGGGACCCGGATGCGAGGGCTATGGTTTGGGATGCGGGATGGGTGCGTAGGGAGCAGCGCCTGACCATTTCAGGGTGGATAAAGCCCTCCGTGCTCCCGGAGTCGAAGAGGCATGCAGTGTCGCGCCCGTTGACCTGGACCTGCATCGTAGAGTTCTGCAGGTGTTTTGGCCGAGTTTGGTCGAGGGTGATCGCACCCACTCGCGGGTAGTCGGAGTCCTCAGCCGAGTCGGACTCGTAAAATGGCCACCGCCGTCGGTCGCACGTGTCGGGTCGAGAAGATGGCCGCCGACAAGATGGCCACTCCCATGATTAGCACGAGGCTAATGACGCGTCAGAAGGAGGTGTGTCGGGTCAGTGCGCAGCAGCATTGCGAGGCCTGCGGGCCTGAGAGCCCGATTTCCGGGCCGGCTGTTCTTTGTTTTTCTGACCCCTGGGTTTGGCCAGGCAGACCCTCGCAAAATGCCCTTTCTTCCCGCAGTCGCTGCAGATCGCGGAGCGGGCTGGGCAGCGTGGGCGTGGGTGCTGGCCCTGCCCGCAGAAGTAGCACTGCCCCCATGGTGAGCGGGTCGCCGCGTGGTGCAGGCCTGTAATATGGCTGAGTCTGAGGAAGTCCGGGGGGGGCTCACAGAGTCCGCGGGGTACGTACCCAAGTTATGTCGGGCCACCTCCAGCGAGGAGGCGAGCGTTAGCGTGTCCTGGAGGTCTTTTGTCCCGTTTTCAAGCAGCCGCTGCCGGATGTAGGTCGAGCGGATGCCGGACACGAAAGCGTCTCTGATGTGCAAGTTCATATGGACTTCCTCTGTCACATCCTGATGGTCACAGTCCCTGGAAAGTGCGGTGCGTTTCTCGACGAATTCGTCTAGCGATTGCCCCGAGCGCTGCCGGCAGGTAGAGAGCAGATGCCTGGCGTGTACCTCGTTGATGGGTTTGACAAACCGCTTGCGGAGTAACTCGACTGCCTCTTCATAAGTTGTCGCCTTTTCGAACGTGGCGGAGATTCACCCGGACGTGGAGTAGATGCAGCTTGCGTGGCCCCAGGATGGGAGTCTCTGCGGAGTCCAGGTAGGCCTCGAAGCATCGCAGCCAGTATTTTAAAATTTCCTTCGCCTTCGGTGTCCGTGCTTCCAGATTGAGCTTCTCTGGTTTTAGGCCTGCGTCCATCCTGAATCTAGTTTAGTCTAATAAATTGAGGTACCCTCAATAACGACGCTTAGAGTGTAAACGGTAAAGAAGGCTTTACTAGACTAAGAACTATGCTAGAGCTGAGACATGTGCTGACTGCTGCACAGCCCATGAGGCAGCCCTTTATATGTGGCTCACAGATGGGCAGAGCCAGAGGAGGAGTCCCCAGGGTTCCAAGCCCGGTCTTAAAGGGGACATCACCTTACATGATGCTAAGGCAGTAACCGGTCATCACATACGGGAAATTGGCTGACCTGGTCTCAAAGAATCTGGGACAAAGGACAAACGGCCCAACACCCGTATTATCCCATAAAGTTTGGAATGATTGATCACTTTGCACTCGACAGTTGCTGAATGCAGCACTGACCAGAGCTGCTGGCCCATTGCTTCCCTGATATACCTGTCAGGTCTCTGACGTCCCAGTGGTCCCCCTGCACGTCAAGGAAAATTGGAACAGGCCTGTAAAATCCTGGTCAACGTGCATTTGTTTTCAGATCTGTGTGCCATTTCAACTAGATATTTAATTCGCCCCTTGTCGAATCGACACCTAATGTGATGATTTCTATTTCAGCATCCTCCCATATGTGTTTATGTCACCTACTTCCCCCGCTTCTACACCTTACCACCCCCATCCCTCCTCTCCGTCCCCCACCCATGCCTCTTCCAACTGCAAAGCCATCTTCAAGGGGCTGGGAAATCCCAATCACTATTTAGCCTCCTACCCTTTCTGTTCATTCCAGGTTGTTGATCTCTCTGATTTTGCAACCTGCAACATTCACCGATACAAAACTCTTCATAGTTTTTCTTTAATAACCGAGTCAACCTCAGAGCTTTCTCTACCCTGGTATCTTAACTGTCCCTCATCATAGAATCCCTACAGTGGAAAAGGAGGCCATTCAGCCCATCGAGTCTGTACCGACCCTCTGAAAGAACATCCTACCCAAGCTCACTCCCCCGCACTATAACCCCATAACCTAGCCTACACATCATGGACACTAAGGGGCAATGCACCTAGCCTGCACATCTTTGGATGTGGGAGAAAACCACAGCTCTCAGAGGAAACCCATGCAGACAGGGGGAGAACGTGCAAACTCCACAAAGACAGTCACCCAAGGCCGGAATTGAACCAGGATCCCTGGCGCTGTGAGGCAGCAGCGCTAACCACTGTACCACCTTGCCACCTCCTAAACAATGATTTCATATTACTGCTATCACTTGAGTAAATCAATACTGTAATCGTTCCATGAGGTATAATTTTTATGCTGTTCTATATTTTCAGCACATTTAATTAGTGCTAAATTAAACTTGCTATTTTGGTGGTGATGGGCCACTTTTAAATACAGAAGCATCTTCTCCTCAATTGTCCATTTCTAAAGAAACTATTTATTGCATTTATCGCATGGCAACTGATACCAAAGTGTTAAGAAATAAACATCTTTTTATAATGTTACATTTGAAGAGGTAAAATAATTCTCAAAATTTGTATCTGGCAGCAAGACTTCTATAAATATTTAGGGAAGAAAAATTAGATACTGCATCTTATAGACTTTATGTTGTTTTTTGATAGCCATTTTAAAACCGTGATTATTGTATTAATTTGTTTCAGGACGTGAGAGATGCACGAGTAAAGAGGGCCTTGTAGATGGAAGTCTCATGCTAATTAAGTGGATGAATATTAAATGATAAGAGGCTCTAAATCAAATCTCAGTTGTTTACTCGTGTCATTGCATTTTAATTAGTTTAATTTATGTTTTATCAAAGTATGTTTTGGAAGCAGATTGCTCCATTGAACACAGCCTGTGGTATTTAAACATTTTTATTATCAACCATATCAAAATAAAATATTTTTTACATATTGGCTAATTTGTGTTCAGAAGTGAGTGATGTCAGCCTTTGGGAGCAGAACACTTCCAAGCAATTGTTCTGTAAATATTAGCATTACAATGTGTTAGAACTTTTATTAATTCCATTACACTGTTATTTTTAACAAAGGTGTTAATCTCCTTGATAAGAAATACTGGGGAGAATTCTCTGCCGGCGGGATTTTCCATTCCGCCAGCAGCGCACCCCATGGTTATCTACAATAGGAAATCCCATTGTCCGTGATGGGAACGGAAAATCTCAAGAGTGTACTGCCAAAATTTCACCAGCACATCTCCTGTCCCACCAGGGGCGACAACACTCTTGACCACTGCTACACAAAAATCAAGGGCGCCTACCGATCCATCCCCCGACCGCACTTTGGAAAATCAGACCACAAGATGGTGCTCCTTCTCCCGGCATACAAGCAGAAACTTAAAAAGGAGAATCCGGTTAAGAAGGCCGTTCAATGCTGGTCTGTGGAAACAGAAGAGCTTCTACGTGACTGCTTGGAGTCAGTGGACTGGTCCATATTTAAGAACTCAGCGACCAACCTAAACGAGTATGACCACCACTGTCACAGACTTCATCAGCAAATGTGTGGATGACTGCGTGCCAAAGAAAGTAGTATTCACTCTCGCTGGGGCAAAATCCTGGAACTCAATCCTGGAACTCCCTCCCCAACAGCCCAGTGGGTGTACCTACACCTCAAGGACATCAGCGGTTCAAGAAGGCAACTCACCACCATCTTCTGAAGGGAAACTAGGGATGGGCAATAAATGCTGGCCTAACCAGCCAATGCCCACATCCTGTAAACTGATTTTAAAAAAATTTAAACATTTAAAAATCCATAGAAACTCAAGTGCCAGTTTTCACACCTGGGGGCATCTTATCTTGTTGGGTTCTCAGCCTCAGAAAGACAGAGGAACATGGAGAACAAGAGGGAATGACTGTTTTTTTATTGGCCAATAAGCAGAATGCTGGTGAGAGCAGATTCTCTGTTGGAAGAGATTAGGCTTGCAGAGATTTTGAGATCCAAGATGTCCCCAAAGGGTGCCTTACTGCTGGAAATCTGTTCATTGGACTCAGATTGAGTGTTGAGATTTTTAAAAGGACACTGGAAGGTTCACCCTGGTGTGGCAGGGAGAAAGGATCCTGTTGGAATGTTGGAACTTTATTTACAAGACTACATATCTGCGGAGAGTGTGACACAACACACAAATGTAGCATTGTGTTTTTGGTTTTCTTAATTGGCCAATGGGGAAAGTATTTTGTTGTAAGAGATCTTGCGGTGCAGTGGGTACCATCCCTGCTTCTGAGCTAGAATCTCGGGGCTCAAGCCCCACCCCAGAACTTAATGGCCGCAGGAGATGTGTTCATAATTTGGCCACACAGGTTGCCTCATGAGATGTCTCGTGGCAAAATTAGGTGTCTCATCGCAGTAAACTTTAGTGGGTAGATTGATGTGATGTGCCCCATAGGTCATAGTCACAATCACAATTGAGGTCGCCATCATTTTCTAGTTGTTGAACAGGTCTATGCCCTGTGGATTCAGTTGATTGCTGCCCACTGGATTCCTGGGGGGGGTCAAAGCCAGGGATCTGTGCTGTTTGGTCAGTGATGAGCCATTGGCTTTTTATGCTGCATGGAACATTAGCGGCTGTTTCATGGATATGGTAAGTGCATTTTTAATTGATTTTGTGGTAAGTTTTATTTCAAGTCTATGTCTCTGTGAATGTAAAACTCGCTGTTGCTCATAGTTTCTTTTTGCCCCAAGCAGTGTGATGATGTCACAGGAAACATCAATTTAAACTCAGGTAAACTCAGGTAATATGTTTTAACTCTAGATTAATCCAAAGAAAATGGCTGGCTTCTTTAGTTGTTCCATACTTCTACTGCTAGTTGTTCCATATTTCCACCATTCATCCGCCGAGCGGAGAATCCCGCCCAAGGTGAATGGATTTTTCCATTGTCTGCGTCTTGTCCGAGGCGTTCTTGCGGAGGGCGGGGAGGAAGAATCCAGATCATTGTGTGGTGATTGGATAAGATTCACACCAGTCATTAACAATACATTAGCCGGCATTTCACATAATCCTGCCCGTGTGTGGTCATAGTTGGCAGCAAGGAGGTGGCCACGGCAGCAATGGGCAGTCACTGGCTTATGATGATTATCAGCAACAACCATCAGGCTCGCAAACACATCCCTGAGGACTGATGTGACCTTCATCTGAATTGCCACCCAACCTCTCTGGCCGCTGGTCATTCAAAGTTTTCATGAGCCTCTGAGAAGTGGCTGCGGACACTCGGGAGTCCACGGAGCAGGTTTGAGGAGTACTGATCAAGGAAATAAATCCCAAAACATCATAAGAAACAAGTAAGAAAGTAATTTACATCCAATTTCGCATTGGTAAGGGAGTTAGGGCAAGCCTGCCTCCCAGTAACATTTCTGGACTCTCACAATCAGAAGAGCTGAGCAGCAAACATATTTACACAGTCGAGTGTCAGGTCGGCGAACTCTACACTGAGAAATCACGTGATGTCTGATTTCTATTTACTAGATTTAACACCAGTCATGTGGCAGCTGGCAGCTCTGCAGAATCTGCAAAGCTTCAGAAAACGTGTTCGCCGGAGGCATTAAGATACGTTGAATCCAGAAATGTAGAATAACGAAACATCTCAAAGGTGTAGAAATCTGATTTCTTCAGCGCAAAATGTTTTTTCCCTCAGATTCAGACTTACTCAACACAAAATGGATAATCAGGTTTACATATATGTAATATATGATCACTACATAATATATATATTATTTATATTTAAAGATGTTTAGCACTTTATATTGCTGCCATAGGTAGTCACCCAGTTCTCCCTTAGTGCAAAAGGCATGTAGTCTGGGAAGTGACTGCGCACAAGCTAAAGCTGTCAGTTGCTATTAACGTGGGGAGTTAGTGTTTGCACTCAACAATAGATTCTCCACATTAAACAACACAACATAAAGCTTGTTCTCGTCATATAAATATTTTGTAGAATTCACTCTGCAATTTCTGTGTTAACTCTCCAGTTCCACGGCATCTTCTATTTTGGTACACGTGCAGATTTGACCGCTTTGCGCTGAGCATCTGACCCAAAGTCATTAGTGTAAATTTGACACAGTCCTGGGCACAACACTGAGGTCTGGGTTGTCATGATATGCTGACATGCACATAATGAGCACAGAGAACAGAACATAACCAATCAGCAGGCAGAACACTTGGGGGTGGTTCCCCACTACAAAAGGCATGAGGCACTCACACTCCGCCTCTTTCCACTGGGGACATCTACAGAGTGAGTCTGGTGTATATATCACATAACACCTACAGCACGTGGCGAAGAGCTAGTCTAGTTCAGTCAGGCAGAATAATCACACTTAGGTTAGCAGAGAGTTGAACTCACAGAGAATTGTGCTAACTGTGTGACAGGTTCAATGAATCAAATTGAATTAACTTCAAGGTCTGGAGTATATTTCAGTTTACCTCAGGTGGTTTACCTCAATCTGTTCCGTGACGACCAGCAAATGTATCCCGGCACCATGGAGAAGATCCAGGCTCCTCAACAGCTGTGGACCTCCGGCAATCTCAGTGCCAACTGGCGGACTTTCAAGCAAAGGTTTCTGCTGTACATCGAAGCCTCAGACCTCGAGGGTGCATCTGATACAAGAAAGGTCGCGCTTCTCCTCTCAACTGCGGGGGATCAAGCCTCCAACTCTTCAACTCGTTTAACTTCACCGAAGGCCAGGACAAGACAATGTTTCAGGCCATCCTGGACAAGTTTGAGAGTCATTATGAAGTGGACACCAATGAAATCTTCGAGCGCTATATATTCAAACAACGCCTACAAGGTAAAGATGAATCTGTCAACTCCTTCCTAACTAATCTCCGCCTGCTAGCGCTGTCCTGCAACTTTGGTGATCTTGCTGACTCCATGATCAGAGACCAAATCGTTTTTGGAGTTCACTCTGATAGAACAGGTTTTAAAAATCAAGCATATGACCCTGTCAGTCGCGATTGAAACATGTACAGTGCATGAGCACGCCAAAAATCGGTATTCCCAATATAAATCGGCTGAAAATGAGAAACTTGCCTCCCACGAGGCAGAGAGTGTGCAGGCCATCGCCCGGATGCAGTGCCTCAGCATTGATGAAAGCGGCCATTTTGCCCGCTCTTCCCGGAGCCCCACGCATGCGCGATACGAATGGGATAATGAAGCGAGCGAACACCACACTGCGCAGGTGCGAACATCTGCCGACTGCACTGCGCATGTGCGACGACGCACAGAGCGTAACAACGTCATGACGTGCCCGAACTGCGGCACCGCCTACTTGAAACACTGCCCTGCAAGAGGCTGGCACTGTTTAAATTGCAGAAAGCCTGGACACTATGCAGCCTTGTGCAGGTCTGCACCACCAGTCAAGGGCCAGCGCTCCCAATTCCAATGCAGGCGCGTTCGGAGTGTCCAACAAGGTTACAGGATTCTGATCCTGGCAGTACAACGGATCCAGAGGACGATTGCCTGGAGTCCCCCTACCATGTGGGCATCATCACCACACGTGAACATGCCTCACCGACATCATCACGGAACCTGCCCATCCTCACTGTGGTTTCTGCGGACGAATGGCGTGTGGTGATGCAAGTAAATCAATGCTCTATGCAGTTCAAGCTGGACACCGGTGCTTCTGCCAATCTCCTTTCACAGGCAGATTTCAACCGCATCAAGAAGCCACCCAAGCTCCTTCCAGCAGCCTGCCAGCTCCTGGACTATAACGGCAATGCCATCACAGCACTGGGATCCTGCCATCTGCTCGTCTCTAACAGGAGCATTCACTCAAGGCTAAGGTTTGAAATCATCAAGCCAGACAGGGCCTCCCTGCTCGGTGCAGATGCATGCAAGCCGCTAAACCTTGTGCAGCGGGTCTACACAATGACCTCCTCCAACGTGGATCTTCAAGCCGGCATTGACAACATCCTTGCTCAGTATCCGGATGTGTTTGACGGGATGGGCACTCTGCCACATCGGTACAAGATCCTGCTGCGGCCTAATGCCACGCCTGTGGTCCACGCTCCACGCTGCCAGGCTCCACTGAAGGAGCGCCTGAAGGCACAGTTAAAGGATCTTCAGGACCAGTGCATCATCTCCAAAGTTACAGAACCGACTGACTGGGTCAGCTCGATGGTGTGTGTAAAGAAGCCTTCGGGGGAGCTGCGCATCTGCATTGATCCCAAAGATCTCAACCAGAATATAATGCGGGAACACTACCCCATCCCGAAGCGGGAGGAACTGACAAGTGAGACAGCACACACCCGGTTTTTCACAAAGTTAGATGCGTCACACGGGTTCTGGCAAATCCAGCTGGATGAGTCCAGCAGAAGGCTCTGCACCGTCAACACACCGTTTGGCAGGTACTGCGATAATCGTATGCCGTACGGCATTGTCTCGGCCTCGGAGATCTTCCATAGAATCATGGAGCAGATGATGGAGGGCATTGAAGGGGTTTGTGTGTATGTGGACAATGTTATCATATGGTCCACAACCCCCGAAGAGCACATGTCTCATCACAGCAGGTATTCCACCGTGTCCATGCCAATGGCCTCAAGCTGAACAGGGCCAAGTGCTGCTTTGGCATGTCGACACTGAAGTTCTTAGGTGACCAGATATCTCAGCAGGGTGTGCGCCCGGACCAGACAAGGTCAAGGCCATCGAAGCCATGAAGACCCCTGAAGACAAGAAGCGGTGCTGCACTCCCTAGGCATGGTAAACTTTTTGGGCAAGTTTATCCCAAACCTGGCCTCACATACCACGGCACTCAAGACACCTGGTGAAAAAGTCTACTGCCTTTGAGTGGCAGGCACCACATCAAATAGAGTGGTTGGAGCTGAAAGCCAAGCTCACCACTGCACCTGTCTTGGCATTTTTTGACCCTGACAGGGAAACAAAAATCTCGATAGACGCGAGCCAGGACGGCATCGGCGCGGTGTTGCTCCAGCGCGATGACACCTCATCCTTGGCACCGGTCGCCTACGCATAATGGACGATGACACCCACCGAGAAGCGGAACGCCCAAATTGAAAAGGAATGCCTGGGCATTCTCAAGTTCCACGTTTATGTCTACGGCCCTAGCTGCAGCACGTCCTCCTCAGACTCAGAAGGTATGATTTTGAGCTCGTGTACATGCCTGGCAAGGAGCTCATTATTGCTGATGCCTTGTTCCGCTCCATAACCTTGCCTGCTGACCCACCGGCATTCATCCAACAGATCGAATCACAGGTGCAGCTGTGGGCCAGCAACCTCTAGGCGTCAGATGAAAAGGTGACCCGCATTCGCGACGAGACAGCCAAAGACCATAAGACATAAGACATAAGACAAAGATTTATCAATTTTTAGACCTCTTAGTTTCTCTAGCACTTTCTCCTTTGTGATGGCTACCATATTCAACTCTGCCCACGGACTGTCCTGAATTGTTGGGATATTACTCATGTCTTCTACTGTGAAGATTGACGCAAAGTACTTATTTAGTTCCTCAGCTATTTCTTTGTCTCCCATCACTAGATTACCAGCGTCATTTTGGAGCGGCCCAATGTCTACTTTTGCCTCCCGTTTGTTTTTAATGTATTTAAAGAAACTTTTACTATCATTCCTAATGTTACTGGCTAGCCTACCTTCATATTTCATCCTCTCTTTCCTTATTTCTCTCTTCGTTATCCTCTGGTTGTTTTTGTAGCCTTCCCAAGGGCAGCACGGTAGCATTGTGGATAGCACAATTGCTTCACAGCTCCAGGGTCCCAGGTTCGATTCCGGCTTGGGTCACTGTCTGTGCGGAGTCTGCACATCCTCCCCGTGTGTGAGTGGGTTTCCTCCGGGTGCTCCGGTTTCCTCCCACAGTCCAAAGATGTGCAGGTTAGGTGGATTGGCCATGATAAATTGGCCTTAGTGTCCAAAATTGCCCTTAGTGCTGGGTGGGGTTACTGGGTTATGGGGATAGGGTGGAGGTGTTGACCTTGGGTAGGGTGCTCTTTCTAAGAGCAGGTGCAGACTCGATGGGCCGAATGGCCTCCTTCTGCACTGTAAATTCTATGATAATCTATGATAATCTTCTGACTTCCCACTACTCTTTGCCACATTATAGGCTTTCTCTTTTGCTTTGATGCATTCCCTAACTTCCTTTGTCAGCCATGGCTGCCTAATCCCCCCTCTGATAACCTTTCTTTTCTTTGGGATGAACCTCTGTACTGTGTCCTCAATTACCCCCAGAAACTCCTGCCATTGCTGTTCTACTGTCTTTCCCACTAGGCTCTGCTCCCAGTCGATTTTAGTCAGTTCCTCCCTCATGCCCCTGTAGTTACCTTTATTTAACTGTAACACCTTTACATCTGATTCTACCTTCTTTCTTTCAAATTGGAGATTGAATTCTACCATATTATGATCACTGCCTCCTAAGTGTTCCCTTACTTTAAGATCTTTAATCAAGTCTGGCTCATTACATAACACTAAGTCCAGAATGGCCTGTTCCCTCGTGGGCTCCATCACAAGCTGTTCCAAAAAGCCCTCCTGTAAACATTCAATGAATTCCCTTTCCTTGGGTCCACTGGCAGCATTATTTACCCAGTCCACCTGCATATTGAAGTCTCCCATGATCACTGTGACCGTGCCTTTCTGGCATGCACTTTCTATTTCATGGTGCATTTTGTGCCCCTGGTCCTGACCACTGTTAGGAGGCCTGTACATAACTCCCATTATGGTTTTTTTGCCTTTGTGGTTCCTCAACTCTACCCACTCAGACTCCACATCATCTGACCCTGTCGTTTAGTGCTATTGATTTAATTTCATTCCTAACTAACAAGGCAACCCCGCCCCCTCTGCCTACCTCTCTGTCTTTTCGATAGGTTGTGAATCCCTGGATGTTTAAATGCCAGTCCTGAACCCCCTCCAACCACGTCTCTGTGATGCCTACCACATCATACCTGCCAGTCACAATCTGGGCCACAAGGTCATCTACCTTGTTCCGTACACTGCGCGCATTTAAATATAGCACCTTTAATTCTCTATTGACCGTCCCTTTTTCTTTTCTTAGTGTGGTGGACCTTGGTTTACTGAGCCTTTCCATACACTGTCATATATTGTGGGATGGGGACTATCATAACCTCTCCTGAGTTCTGTCTTTTCGTGCTTTTATGTATTCCTAAGCAGCTACGCTTCCCACTGATTACTTCACCTCTTGGTTCCCCGACTTTCCCTTCCCCCCCCAATCTCTAGTTTAAAGTCCTATTGACCACCCTATTTACTCTTTTCGCCAGAACACTGGTCCCAGCTCGGTTCAGGGGAGACCATCCCAACGGTATAGGTCCCCCCTGTCCCAAAACTGATGCCAGTGTCCCATGAAAAGGAACCCCTCTTTCCCACACCACTCTTTCAGCCACGTGTTAACTTCCCTTATTCTTGCCTCTCTATGCCAATTTGCACGTGGCTCGGACAGTAATCCGGAGATTATGACCCTTGAGGACCTGTTTTTTAATTTGAATCCTAGCTCTTTATAATCTCTAAACAGGTCCTCTTTCCTAGACTTGCCTATGTTGTTGGTACCGACATGGACCACAACAACTGGATCCTCCCCCTCCCTCTCCAGTATCCTTTCAAGCCGGTCAGAGATGTCCCTAGCACCGGGCAGGCAACATACCATGCGGGACTCTTTATCCTGCTCACAAAGGATACTAACTATCCCCCTGATAATAGAATCCCCTACAACTACAACTTGCCTATTTACTCCCTCCCCTTGAATGGCCTGCTGAACCATGGTGCCTTGGTCAGCTGACTCATCCTTCCTGCAGCCCTGTTCGCCATCCACACAGGGAGCAAGTGCCTCATACCTGTTGGACAGGGTCAAGGGCTGAGGCTCCTGAGTTCCTGACTGCTGGTTCCCTTTACCTGCCTGACTTGCAATCACACCCTGCTGTCCCTGGCCTCTGGCAGGATTTAAACTACTTACTCTGACAGGTGTGATTGCCTCCTGAAACACAGTGTCCAGGTAAGTCTCCCCCTTCCGGATGTGCCTCAGTGTTTGAAGCTCAGACTCCAGCTCATCAATTCTGAGCCGGAGCTCTTCGAGCAGCCAACACTTACTGCAGCGTGTCATGCGCCACCTCGCCAATGGCTGGCAAAAAGGGCAGTGCCCTCAATTCTTCAATGTGAAGGACGACCTGACGGTGGTTGATGGTATCCTCCTCAAGCTGGACCGCATTGTCATTCCACTCAGTCTCCAGAGCTTGGTGCTCCGGCAAATCCACGAGGGACATCTGGGTGTCGGGAAGTGCAGGCGCAGAGCCAGCCAAGCTGTCTACTGTCAGGACATCTCAAATATAGTCCTCAACTGTCCGACCAGTCAACGCTTCCAGCCAGCACAGAGCAAGGAGATCCTTCAGCAGCACAAAATTGTGACCTCCCCGTGGTCCTTGGTGGGCATCGACCACTATCACGCCAAAGATCGTGATTATGTGCTAATCATTGATTATTTTTCCAACTACCCAGAAGTCGTGAAGCTCTCGGACCTCACATCCAAGACTGTCATCAAGGCCTGTAAAGAGACGTTCTCCAGGCATGGTATTCCCCTCACTGTCATGAGTGATAACAGTCCTTGCTTCAGCAGCCAAGAGTGGTCAAGATTTGCCTAGCTATATCAGTTTCATCACGTCACTTCCAGCCCACATTACCCGCAGTCCAATGGGAAAGTTGAGAAAGAGGTACACATGGTGAAGCAGCTCATCTGAAAGGCCGCAGATTCTGCTTCTGACGTCAACCTTGCACTGCTTGCGTACAGGGCAACCCCTCTGTCTACCGGCTCAACTCCTGATGAACAGGGACCTGCGGACGACACTTCCAGCCATACACTTGCCTGATCTGGATCACCTCCCGGTGCTGCAGAAGGTGCAGAAACTCAGGGACCGGCAAAAGCAGGGCTGTGATGCTCATGCCACCGATTTGCCTGTGCTATCCCCAGCGGATGCTGTTCGGATCAAGCTACCTGATGGTGGCTGGTCAGCTCCAGCGGTTGTTCTTCGACAGGCTGGTCCTCGATCGTATGTTGTGCGTATGGCTGATGGCTCTGTTGTGCGGCGAAACAGATGGGCACTGCGCACAGTTGCCCGCCCACAACCACATTCTTTGTTGTTTCCATCTGTTATTGTGCCACCTCCTGACACCTCGAACCACGAGGCCACCAGTCCGGCTGCAATCCCGCCCATCAAGGCGCCATCGTCCCCACCACCTCCTCTCCGGATCTGACGCAAGCCCCAGAGACTGGACTTATGAACATTTGTTTTGTTTGCTATGTTCTGTTTTCGCACATTAGACACCTGGGGTGAAATTCTCCTACCCGCCCCGCCACATTTCTGCCCCGACAGGCTGGCAGGAGTCTCTGTAACACCGGCCGGTCAATGGGGTTTCCCATTGTGGGGCAGCCCCACGCCGTCGGGAAACCCCCGGGCGCCGGCAAAACGGAGACTCCCGCCGGCGGAGAATGACGCCCCTGTTTTCACATGTACGTATGTTCCCATCTGCCATTTTATGTAAATAAGTTAGTTTTTCGGCCTACACATGTAAATACTTTCACATATGCTACAGAAAAACATTTGAAAAGTGGAGATGTCATGATATGCAGACATGCACATAATGAGATACAGACAGGCAGCTAATCAGCACAGGGAACAGGACATAACCAATCAGCAGGCAGAACACTTGGGGGTGGTTTCCCACTATAAAAGGCACGAGGCACTCACACTCCGCCTCTTTCCACTGGGGACATCTACAGAGTGAGTCCGGTGTATATGTAACATAACACCTTCACCACCTGGCTAAGAGCTAGTCTGGTTCAGTCAGACAGAGTAATCACACTTAGGTTAGCAGAGAGTCGAACTCACAGAGAATTGTGCTAACTGTGTGACAGATTCAATAAATCAAATTGAACTAACTTCAAGGTCTGGAGTATAATTCAGTTATGGCTGCATCCAGTTGCGGCCCGTGTTATCTCAGTGTGCATAACACAATATGGGTCACTTCAGTCAGTTCTTTCCCGAAACATCCCAACCTGCTCATTGAAAGGTATACATTATACTTCAGCCAATTTCTTATCAAATCTCAAGACTTGGGTTGGACCTTATAGCCTTGAACTTAATTTTAGTCTTCCACGCTAAACTTTTCTAGACTGCCTTTTTGAGAGTCTTGGTGATCAATGATTTCAAAAGGAAATTGGAGGGGCATTTGAGGGAAATAAAACGGCAGGATTATGGGGAATGTGCAGGATAATCTGTCCACTGCACTGCTCTATGGAGAACTGACATGGGCTCAATGGGCAGAATGGCTTCCTTCTGTGCCATAGTGACATAATTAATTTCCACAGTCTACTTGAATTATCACTTCCTGAAAGAAGTTGAATGATTCCAACTTTTCTCCAACATTCAATTCCCAAATAAATGGTAACAAGTATGTTGAGGATCTGTCCTGGTGGATCATTTCATCACTGGCATTGGTGAAGGCAAAATTGAATTTACTTTAGGATATTTCAGTAGCTAATGTACTTTGCAAGGTTCATTACCATTCCAGATGTGTCCATTGTCAGGATGGGTTACGGGGATAGAGCGGGGTTTGGGCCCAGGTACTGTGCTCCTTCAGAGGGTCGGTGCAGTCTTGATGGGTCAAATGGCCTCCCTCTGCACTGTAGGAATTCTATGGTGCTGTGGTTATATGTACTTGTATTTGAAGCGGGCTAATGAATTACCAACTCTTGCTTCTGAATTTATGACAGATCAATGGTTTTAATTTTAATATTTGAATGGGGTGACAGCAAGGTGAGAGATTTCTAAACTTTAGAGAGGATACAGAGAGGCTTGGCCTATTTTAACAGGTAGGCCATATCAAGTTGGCACTTGCTGAGGTCCTGACAAAAACAGTCAGGAAGGTGGTGGGAAGCAGCTGTCTATCCATTTCAAATCCGATGGGAAAAGGCCCAGGGAACAGAGGGGAATGATCCAGTCTGGAAATAAAACTCAGGACTGGGGGGGGGGGGGGGCAGAGTTTCCTTGTGATGCCCAGAGGAGCCGAACCCATAAGGGAAATGGTAATACATTTTCTTTAAACTTACCTCAGCCAACCCCTCTAAGATCACTATCCTCTCCCAATTGCCGACCACTTGCATTTATCCCTCTTCCAACTGCATGCCTCTTACCCACTACTGTCCCACCCACCCTGTCCCGATCATTCACCCTACTCTCCCAAGACCCACTTGAGAGTTGTTACCAGCACCACAATGACCATAAATTGAAATCTTCTTTGCCGATGAGCTTTGAGGGGACATCCAGCAGATGCCCACAGCTTTCCAGCCTAAAGGAAATGATGGACAAGTGTCAATATTGGGTATGTCTGGGGCCCACTTGTTCTGGCTGGCACAACGTTAATTCGCTGTGCCAAGTTTGCACCATAGCTTCAGGCATTTGTTTCCAAAATATTCAGCATGGTAACTACATGGTAATCTACGTCTGCCCCGGTTTTCCATTTTTATGAGAAATAGTCAATATTGCCATGAGTCATGAAGACATGAGTAATATCCCAACAATTCAGGACAGTCAGGGGGCAGAGTTGAATATGGTAGCCATCACAAAGGAGAAAGTGCTAGAGAAACTAAGAGGTCTAAAAATTGATAAATCTCCGGGCCCAGATGGGCTACATCCTCGAGTTCTAAAGGAGATAGCTGAAGAAATAGTGGCGGCGTTAGTTATGATCTTTCAAAAGTCACTGGAGTCAGGGAAAGTTCCAGAGGATTGGAAAATCGCTGTTGTAACCCCCCTGTTCAAGAAGGGAACAAGGAAAAAGATGGAAAATTATAGGCCAATTAGCCTAACCTCGGTTGTTGGCAAGATTCGAGAATCCATTGTTAAGGATGAGATTTCTAAATTCTTGGAAGTGCAGGGTCAGATTAGGACAAGTCAGCATGGATTTAGTAAGGGGAGGTCGTGCCTGACAAACCTGTTAGAGTTCTTTGAAGGGATAACAAATAGGTTAGACCAAGGCGAGCCAATGGATGTTATCTATCTTGACTTCCAAAAGGCCTTTGATAAGGTGCCTCACGGGAGACTGCTGAGTAAAATAAGGGCCCATGGTATTCGAGGCAAGGTACTAACATGGATTGACGATTGGCTGTCAGGCAGAAGGCAGAGAGTTGGGATAAAAGGTTCTTTTTCGGAATGGCAACCGGTGACGAGTGGTGTCCCGCAGGGTTCAGTGTTGGGGCCACAACTGTTCTCTTGAAATGAAAATGAAAATCGCTTATTGTCACAAGTAGGCTTCAAATGAAGTTACTGTGAAAAGCCCCTAGTCGCCACATTCCGGCGCCTGTTCGGGGAGGCTGTTACGGGAATTGAACCGTGCTTGCTGGCCTGCCTTGGTCTGCTTTCAAAGCCAGCGATTTATCCCTGTGCTAAACAGCCCACTCTTTATATATTAACGATCTAGATGACGGGACTGGGGGCATTCTGGCTAAGTTTGCCGATGATACAAAGATAGGTGGAGGGGCAGGTAGTATGGAGGAGGTGGAGAGGCTGCAGAAAGATTTAGACAGTTTAGGAGAGTGGTCCAAGAAATGGCTGATGAAATTCAACGTGGGCAAGTGCGAGGTCTTGCACTTTGGAAAAAAGAATAGAGGCATGGACTATTTTCTAAACGGTGACAAAATTCATAATGCTGAAATGCAAAGGGACTTGGGAGTCCTAGTCCAGGATTCTCTAAAGGTAAACTTGCAGGTTGAGTCCGTAATTAAGAAAGCAAATGCAATGTTGTCATTTATCTCAATTGGCTTGGAATATAAAAGCAGGGATGTACTTCTGAAGCTTTATAAAGCATTAGTTAAGCCCCATTTAGAATACTGTGAGCAATTTTGGGCCCCACACCTCAGGAAGGACATACTGGCACTGGAGCGGGTCCAGCGGAGATTCACACGGACGATCCCAGGAATGGTCGGCCTAACATACAATGAACGTCTGAGGATCCTGGGATTATATTCATTAGAGTTTAGGAGGTTGAGGGGAGATCTAATAGAAACTTACAAGATAATGAATGGCTTAGATAGGGTGGACGTAGGGAAGTTGTTTCCATGAGCAGGGGAGACTAGGACCCGGGGGCACAGCCTTAGAATAAAAGGGAGTCACTTTAGAACAGAGATGAGGAGAAATTTCTTCAGCCAGAGAGTGGTGGGTCTGTGGAATTCATTGCCACAGAGGGCGGTGGAGGCCGGGACGTTGAGTGTCTTTAAGACAGAAGTTGATAAATTCTTGATTTCTCGAGGAATTAAGGGATATGGAGAGAGAGCGGGTAAATGGAGTTGAAATCAGCCATGATTGAATGGTGGAGTGGACTCGATGGGCCGAATGGCCTTACTTCCGCTCCTATGTCTTATGGTCTTTGGCTGTCTCGTCGCGAATGCGGGTCACCTTTTCATCTGACGCCGGGAGGTTGCTGGCCCACAGCTGCACCTGTGATTCGATCTGTTGGATGAATGCCGGTGGGTCAGCAGGCAAGGTTATGGAGCGGAACAAGGCATCAGCAATAATGAGCTCCTTGCCAGACTCGATGGGCCGAATGGCCTTACTTCTGCTCCTATGTCTTATGGTCTTATGTGGATCTCTCTTGTCCATTCCGAATTTTGACTTTGACACCCAATCACAACCATAGCATAGCAGCAGATGCAAGGGTATAGGGCTGCATTAACTGACAATCTGATGGTATTTTTCAATTGGACATGCACAACCATCCTTCTGATCCTATCCCTTCAGATCAGCAGACCCCCCCCCCCCCCCCCCCCCCCCGCACCCACACACTCCCCTTTCCCGTCTTCTTTAATACCATGGTTGCCAACAGAAGGAATAAGTTATCAGGTATTCTGGCATTTATTTGGCTGTGCTCCAATTTTAAACACCTTGCAAGATCCATTTTTTAAATTTGTTCTTGGAATGTGAGTTGTCACTGGCTAGGCCTGCATTTATTGTCCATCCCAAATTGAACTCGAGCAGGTGGCGGTGAGCAGCCTACAGCTGAATAGTTTGCTTGACCAGTTCAGAGAACAGTTAAGAATTAACAACATTGGGGTGGCCGAGTTTTCACATAGCGAGTAGAATTTTGTGGGGGGCAATGAGGCTCTTGGTCACTGGCTGAGGAGCCGGTGAGACTCTGTGTACCCTCTTTTATGGAAGACCCACAACATCTTGTGCGACTCAGGCACTCGACAAGCTGCCAGTTTGACACCTACCTGAGATCTAGGATTGAGGAGGAACCCAGGCAAGGTGAATGATGGTGGGAAGAGGGTCATGGGAAGGGGGCCGCGAGGGAGAGAGTGTTCGCAATAATGGAAGGGAGGGGGGGGGGGGTGATTCTCAGCAGCCACCCCTCTCTTTCCGATGATCTGTTCCTCAAACAGACACTATGTGTCTTTGAATGAGGGATCACCCCAGGGAGGTTGGTGTCATGCTCCCCACATAGTGAGTCCCCAACCATCACTGGGTTAATGCCAGCAGTGACCAATAATTGTCCATGTTTGGGCTTCAATTGGCGATGGAGGTGGTGGGGGCCGTCCGTGGACCTTCCTGCCTTGGAAGAAGGTGGGAGGTGGCGGGGTTCCCAGCTGCCACATTCTCACCTGATTAAATGCAACCCCACCAAAGGGGAGAGGACAAGATTCCACTTTGTGTTGGCACTAAAACAACATCAGTGCTTGTGTAAAGAAAATCAATCGTTGGCCAAGATTTTTAAACTCTTGTATTGAGCCTATGCACTGAGGCCTTGTACTTACACTATGGAAAAGCCAATGCTAATTATAATGACTGGATTGCATGACAGTTTATACTCAGAACATCATTGCTACCTCACTGCAAGACTGCAGTGCAGCACAGATTCATCAGGATATATACTGGGACTAAAACGTTTAAATTATAAAGACAGGCTTCTAGACTAGGTTTCTACTCCCTTCAGTGTCGAAGATAAAGGGATTATTTAATTGCTCTGTTTAAGATGATTAAAAGAGTTGATAGGGTGGATAGGGAAATCTATTTGTCTGGTGGGGGAGTTAAGGAGCTAAGGGAATAAACGTAAAATTAGGGCTAGATTGTTGGGGGGTGATATCAGAAAATATTCCTTCACACAAAGCTTAGTGGAAATCCCGAATTGCCTTCCCTAAAAAAACGTTGAAGCTAGGTCAGTTGAGAATTTTAAAATTGTGATTGATAGAGTTTTGTTAGGCAAGGATATTAAAGGTTATGGAACCGAGAAAGCAGGGTGTAATGGGGGGAGAGGGTGTGCTATTGGATGGAGCTAAGATACAAATCAGCCTTGATCTGATTAAATGACAGAAAATACTACCCCTCTTCGTTCATTCCACAGGATTGTGTCACTTTGTTAATTCATCTGACAATATCAAGTGACAAGGGCAGAACAAACATTGGAGGAGAGATTCACAAACACTCGGCTGCAAGGTCTGCAAGAAACATTGGATGTTGCCAGAACTGAATACTTATCAATTTGGCACTGGCATGTCTAATTTACAGCAAACATAAGACTGCTATTATTTAGTCTGTAGCACGTTATAAAGTGTTGATTGAGTGAGCATAAAATTCAACTGCAAAGCTGTTCCAGGCTGGAAGGAACATAACAAGAGCGAGAGAAGACAATTGCAAGGTCATTACAGACTTGGGGAAAAGGATATATAAATGCTATAAACCCACCAATAGCAAAATGTAGGAAATAATTACATGTTCACTGTAGAGGAGGATGCAGAATCACTACATGTTGGCCTGGGATAAGAATGCAAGCCTTTTCACTAAAGGGAACAACACATATATATTTTCCTACAGAAGAAAATTGGATATTAACGTAAAAATGAAAAGGAAAAATGTAGGACTATGGAAATAGGTGAAATGAGTGGGACTAATTAGACAGTTCGTCTAGAGAGCTGATACATCATGATCAGTCAAAAGGCCCCATTTCGTGCTTTAGAATTCTATGATCACCACATGGAGCAATGCACCACAGAGTATATTAAGTCCTAAGTTGCCCATTATTTCACAATGCTTTTGTGCTGCTGTTGCCATTATTGGAATTGACCCACACACAGTTCTGGAGAAAAAGCAAGAATTCTTCAATGGACAACCTTACGTCACAAATTTAAAAAGAGCAGAAGATGGGAACAATGCCATTTGGGCACATCACGCGAGGTGTTTTATTTTTAGACATTTAAATATCTACCTCAACTAAAGTTTTGGCTGATTATGCTCCAGAGAAGCACGTTGAGACATTTTAATACATTAAAGGTGCTAATTAATTGCAAAATGTTATTGTAAATGGTGCTTCTGCCAAAGTTACAGCTGCTGATTAGGAGAATTTGCAACCAAGTTATCCCCAAAATACCACTGAGGCTATTTGTTACTCTCTATTAAAGGATATCTACCTAATCCCATTCAGTCACTAGTAGCCTTGTACAGAAATAATGCACCATAGCTAAGGGAAGTATCCACAACTTACAGTTATATGTACCTGTCATGTGGCAAAACATTCCAAACTGCTTGTTAGAAACATAATCAGACAAAAATTGATACTGAACAAAATGAAGAAATATTAGGAAAGGTGACCAAGGTTTGGATTTTTGCACCTGGGGTGGGAGTACAGTCAGGACCATTCCCGGCTCCAGAAACCTGACACAGGAGAAAGTGCCCTGGATGTTGGATTTTCCTTCTGCGAGGGGGAAGGAGTAAGTGAAAATCGGAGTCATGGCTACTACCCGCTGATAGAATTTGGTGGCTGCCGGGTGCGGGGGTGGGCTGGAGGAAAGGCCAGCCTTGGTGCTCTGACATTTTTGTCGAAGATAAGTAAAAATGGATTAAAACAAAGAAAGGCGCTGCACCCCTCACACCCTCTCACCCCTCATACACTACTCAATCCCCACCCATGCCAATCCATGTCACTTCATGCCCCAACACCCATGGCCCTTCATACCCTCCATGCCAACCTATGCAACTCCACCAATCTCCATTGCTCTTCGTACTGTTGCCAACTAAGTGCCAACCCAGCTCCACCGATATTTTTCTTACACCCTCCGTGTCAAGTCACCCAATATCCACCAGGGCAGACCAATGCTAACATTAAATAAAGTCTTCAAGCGCCTATTGATGAATTCACTGTTTAAAACAAAATCATTGATAACAACCCATTGACTAAATTTAACATCCTTTTGCCCCTTATAAAAACAAGCATTCATATCCATAGTCCCACTTCAAAGATGTTATAAGCACTTGGAGTTGTCAATCAAATGTTTAAATGACAGACACCCTTTTGTGATAATAATAGGTTGTGAATCAGTCATGCAGCACTAATCCTACAATGGTAGGCCTCAGGGTTATGTCAACACACAGAGTACTGATTTCAAGCACTGATTTCTTTAACACTGTAGGCAATTTTCTTTTCAAATATTTAGCAGTCAGGAGGTTTTGATGCCTTGACAGTTTAACAACTTGCTTTGACAGCTGCATTTGACAATTCTCTCGACAGCTCTCTTTGCAGTTCCAATGAGTTTAACAGCTCCAATGGATTTATGCAATTTTTAGCTGGGCTGAGGCAGAGGTGGAGATATGCGACATTATGGAGTTACAAGTAGGCAGTCCAAGTGATGGATAGAATACGAGGTTAGAAACTTAACCCAAGATTAAAATGGACCTGAAGGCAATTAAAACAGAAAGCCCAAGAGTCTCTGGTCTTTTCCCACAACCTAATTTCATCCAACACTCAGGCCTCGGTTTTGGTACCCAGGATACGGTGGTTTTAGTTTCACCAAGTCACCTCTTGGCCAATCTTCACCATGTGTAGGGTGGTAACCCTACAACCGGGACAGGCTTGGAGGGCTGAAGGGTGTGTTCCTGTGCTGTACTTTCTTTGTTCTAACATCACAGATTAATGATTTCTAGATCCCTATCTTGAATTTCTGATCCTAAATAATAATTTTGGATCAGAAATTCAAAACTCAGTGTTCAAATGACCAAAAGAAATCTAAAAATTAATGCGATTACTTTTAGGTCGACCCTTGATTAGATCATAGATCATAGACGTTACAGTGCAGAAGGAGGCCATTCGGCCCATCAAGCCTGCACCGGCTCATGGAAAGATCACCCTACCTAAGCCCACAACTCCACCCTATCCCCGTACCCCAGCAACCCCATCTAACCTTTTGGACACTAAGGGCAATTTAGCATGGCCAATCCACCTAACCTGCACATCTTTGGACTATTGGTGGAAGCCGGAGCACCCGGAGGAAACCCACGCACACACGGGGATAATGTGCAGACTCCGCACAGACAGTGACCTAAGCCGGGAATCGAACCTGGGACCCTGGAGCTGTGAAGCAACTGTGCTAACCATTGTGCTACTATGCCGCCCAGTAGGGACACTTCCTTACTGATCAGCTGAGGTGAACTGATTAGCCGGTCTGGGTCCAAGCCCCATACAGTACAATATCATAGAATCATCTGTTCCAAGTTAGCTGGGCACTTCTAGAGCATGAAATGAAAATGAAATGAAATGAAATCAAATGAAAATCGCTTATTGTCACAAGTAGGCTTCAAATGAAGTTACTGTGAAAAGCCCCTAGTCGCCACATTCCGGCGCCTGCTCGGGGAGGCTGTTACGTGAATCGAACCGTGCTGCTGGCCTGCCTTGGTTTGTTTTCAAAGCCAGCGATTTAGCCCTGTGCTAAACAGCATCGGTTATGTGCTGGGTAAGCTTTTGGGTCAATCAGTTTATGGAGTCTGGAGGACTGTGAAACTAAGGGCTCATTAACCAAGTCATTTAAGAAACAAACTAAACATCTAACTTAGCAGGAGAGTAACTATGGTTTGACACCAAACATTGGGTCTCAGTCAGTTGCAGTGATTCTTCACATGATCAGCAACCAAAGGTGTGACATCGTCAGGAGGGACAGATACTTGGAACAGGTATCATTATTCAAGAAGGGAGGAAGGGAAAAACCGGGTAACTACGGGCCAGTCAGTTTAACCTCAGTGGTGGGGAAACTATTGGAAGGAATTCGGAGAGTCAGAATTAATCTGCATTTGGAGAGGCAGGGATTAATCAAAAACAGTCTGGATGGTGTTGTTAAGGAGGGGTCATTGAATTTTTCGAAGAGGTGACCAAGTGTGTCGATGAGGGCAATGCATTTGATATAGTCTACTTGGATTTCAGCAAGGCTTTCGATAAGGACACTCATGGGAGACTTGATAGTGCTATCTCACTGTTAATTTGTGTAATGGCCACACAATGTGATCCTTACTAGTTTAACAGCAGCATGACTGTGTTCATAGGTTGAAATCACTCTTTAAATACACAAATAGCAAATATAACAGGCAGGATTTACCGACCACCCCGCCACGTGGTTTTTAGTGGCGGAGGCGGCCCGCAGCGGGATCTACCGGTCCCACAGTTGTCAACGGGATTTCCCTTTGTCTGCCCCCCCCCCCCCCCTCCCATCAACGGGAAACCCGTATACCATCGTGGGACCAGAATTTCCCGCCGGGGTCAACCAATCGCTATTTGTCGATGTACTTTGTCGATTATTCTTTTTGTCTACTGTGTATGTACTGTGTACGTTCCCTTGGCCGCAGGAAAATACTTTTCACTGTACTTCAGTACATGTAACAATAAATCAATCAATCTATCTATCAAATCGGTAAATTCTGCCCAACATATTTATTTCAAATCAGTTGAAGGAGCTGTTCTCTGAAACTCAACAATCGAAGATTAAATCTTCAGATGCCTCCAACAGAGGACTTTTGTAATTTTCCCTTATTTTGAGATCTGATTAATTCTAAGGAGTAGTTGCTAGGCAGAAAAATGAAAACATTGATATCATCACAAAAGTCAGCTCAGTGTCCCTTTGATGGACTTGCTATTGCACTTTTTCCACTAATGATATCAGCCATCAAATTGCCTTCAATGCAAACTGATGTGTACGACTGGTAATGCAGAGGCGGGATAATAACAGACCTGTGGGATATTATTCCCTGGACCTGAATATTGAGACATGTAGGAAATGATTTCCTCATCAGCTG
The DNA here is from genome assembly GCF_047496885.1 of Scyliorhinus torazame. NCBI lineage: Eukaryota > Metazoa > Chordata > Chondrichthyes > Carcharhiniformes > Scyliorhinidae > Scyliorhinus > Scyliorhinus torazame. Next base: position 71,672,831 of record NC_092721.1, on the reverse strand, counting down.
ACTTCTAAATATTTGATCACAATTAAACCCCTAACATCTTTCAATCACATAATACCCTATTGTGTAGAAAATTTTCCAAGGCAAATAGAGTCAGTTAATAGGAGGTGTGACCAAAAGCCTGGTCAAGAAAGGTCAGTTACATGCAGGGTCTCAAAAGAGGCAATTGAGGCGAGGGGTTTAATCTCAAGTAGGGGTTATACAACTGAAGTTGCATTTATCACTGTTGGGAGAAAGGACAGTGGGATGGCCAAGATGCTCGGGGTGGGGGGAAATTGGTGGGCATGTGTGCATTTGGACTGGAAGCCAATGAGGCCATGAAGAGATTTAAACCTGAAGATTTAAAAAATTTAAATTGAAGACTTTGGGGACCAGGGCCAATGTAAACCTGCAAGGAGAGAGGTATGGATGAGACGATCATTGTTTAGGATACAGCCGTTTATTAACCATGAAGGACGGGAGGCTGGCCAGGAAGGCATTGTAGTAAAGTTTGAATGCGACTAAAATGGGGGAATATCAGTAGCAAATAGGTTGAAGAGGAGGAGGAGGAGGGCAAGGCTACAGATGGGAAAGTAAGTGGACTTTGTATTTGAGGTAACATGAGGTCAGAAGGTCAGCTCAGAGTTGAACAGGACCCTGGGGTTGTGAACAGTCTGGTGAGTCAGTGGCCAGAAAAGGGCAGGGAACTGTTGGCAGGTTGTGGTGGGGACTAAAGCTGTTATGATCAATGTTCCCCTGCAAAAAATGCTCAACAATAACAAATTGTCAGACGAACAGTATGGCAACGCAGAATGAGGGAAGGATTGAGAGAGGTGGTTTCGATTTCAATTTACATGTAGATGCTGATGCCACGTTGCCAAGGACAGGTCTTTGAGGAACTTCAGAGGCAATTTGGGATGGAAAGTCAAAATAGGGGCCGGGATTCTACAATACGGCGGCTAAGAGTTGAGGCCGGCGTAAACACCGGAGTGTTTCACGCCGGCCTCCTGTTCCAGCGATTCCGTGGCCCACAGGGCGCCAGCATAGCGCTGGAGTGCTCCCCGCAGCTCCGGTGCTGCTAAGAGCGGTCCTGCGCTGCCGCTCGCGGGTCCGCGCATGTGTGCGGTGGCCGGCCGCGGGTCCGCGCATGCGCAACATGGTGGAACCACACAGCGGGCCGGCGCGGTAGAAGTGGTGGCCCCCAATTACGGGCCTGGTGCCGTGGAGGCCCCCTCCGGAGTCTGATCCCCTCACCCCCCCCACCAGGACGGTCACCGCAGCCGCGGGTCCGAGCTCCCGCCGGGTGGAACCATGTTAGAACCACGCTGGCTGGAACTCAGCCGGTCGACCGCAGAGAATCGCCGCGGCGGCTTCTTTCAACGGCCTCTGACCGGCGCCGCATTGATCGCGCGCACGCGGCTTGCGGTGATTCTCCGGTCGTCGGAGAATCGGCTCCCAGCATCGGACCTGATCGTGGGTTTGAGGCCCCATTCTCCGCCCCCGCGCCGAGCGCGATATCTGCGCGGGGGCTCGGCGAATCCCGGCCTGTATTTTTAAAAAAATAGTTTATGGGATGTGGGCTTTGCTGGCTTGGCCAATCTTTACTGTCCACACCTGAGGGCATTTAAGAGTCAACCACATTGCTGTGGACCTGGAATCACATGTAGGCCAGACCAGGTAAGGACAACAGATTTCCTTCCTTAAAGGACATTAGTGAACCAGATGGGTTTTATGACAATGGTTTCATGCTCATCATTAGACTTTTAATTGCAGACTTTTATTGAATTCAAATTTCACCATCTGCCATGTCGGCACTCGAACCCGAGTCTCCAGAGCATTACCCTGGGTCTCTGGATTACCAGTCTGCGACAATACCACAAAGCCACTGTCTCCTCCCTTTAGAGGGGGCAGTTTAGCTCAGTGGGCTAGACATCTGGGGCGTCATTCTCCGACCCCCCGCCGGGTCGGAGAATGGCCGTTGGCCGCTGTGAATCCCGCCCCCGCCGCCCGCTGAAGTCTCCGGTACCGGAGATTGGGCGGGGGCGGGAATCGGGCCGCGCCGGTTGGCGGGACCCCCCCCGCTCAATTCTCCGGCCCGGATGGGCCGAAGTCCCGCCCAGAAATTGCCTGTCCCGCCGGCGTAAATTAAAGTTGGTATTTACCGGCGGGACCAGGCAGCGTGGGCGGGCTCCGGGGTCCTGGGGGGGGCGCAGGGCGATCTGACCCTGGGGGGTGCCCCCACGGAGGCCTGGCCCGCGATCGGGGCCCACCGATCCGCGGGCGGGCCTGTGCCGTGGGGACACTCTTTCCCTTCCGCCTCCGCCACGGCCTCCACCATGGCGGAGGTGGAAGTGACTCTCCCCACTGCGCATGCGCGGGAAACTGTCAGCGGCCGCTGACAGGCTCCCGCGCATGCGCCGCCCCGAATGTCATTTCCGCGCCAGCTGGCGGGGCAACAAACGCCATTTCCGCCAGCTGGCGGGGCGGAAATCCCTCCGCCGTCGGCCTAGCGCCTCAATGTCAGGGCCCGGCCGCCAAAGATGCGGAGCATTCCGCACCTTTGGGGCGGCGCGATGCCCATCTGATTGGCGCCGTTTTGGGCGCCAGTTGGCGGACATCGCGCCGTTGGGGGAGAATTTCGCCCCTGATTTGTGGTACAGAACAAGGCCAGCAGCATGGGTTCAATTTCCACACCTGCTGAGGGTATTCATGGAGGCCCCGCCTTCTGAACCTTGCCCCTCGCCTGAGGTGTGGTGATCCTCAGGTTAAACCACCACCGGTCAGTTCTCCCCCTCAAAGGGCAAGAAGCCTATGGCCATCTTGGACTTTACCATTACCTTACTTTTGTGGGAATAGGATTTAGGAAACAGAAGCAGGGTCTGGATGAAATGAGGTCAATGATTGCATGAGGGGAGATAGGAGAGATACTAGAGAACGAAGCTATGGCAGTGATAGGTGCATTTGAAAAATAGTTGGTCTGATGGGCATGGGGAGCAAAGGGAAACAAAAGATGCAGCTGACAGTAGGCTGGAATTTTCTGATCCCCGTGTGGAGCAGGCATTGGTGAGCTGCCCATTGGCTGCTGGCAGGATCTTCCGACCCCGCCAAAGTCCATGGTGCTTTGCAATGCTCGCCCGCCCTGGCGCTGAGGAACCCGCTGCAGGGTGGGGTGGAACTAGAAGTTTTCGCTGGTGGAAAAAGCCAGAAAATTCCACCCATAATAAAATTGGTGGCAAAGGAACCGTCATTAGGAAACAAAGAGTAGATGTGCTTGTGGAGGCACAGGGCATGTCTGAGATATTAAATATATGTAACTCCACGAGAGTAGAGGCTGTCCCTGATGTAGCAGTAAGAAAGAGATGATCATTTATTTTGTTATTTATTCATTCATGGACCTTTTCTTGGACCACTGAGGTCCATCTGTTGTCAGTTTATCTGGGAGAGTGTTCCAGGTTTTTGACGCAGTGTTGATGAAAGAATGTTGACACACTTCCAAGTCAGGATGGCATGTGAGTTGGAGGGGAACGTGTTCCCTGTGCCTGTTGCCCTTGTTTTTCTAGTTGTTGGAGGTTCTGGGTTTGGCAGAAGCATTGGTGAATTGCTGCATGCAAGTTGTCGAGTTGTAAAGTTGCACTGGTGGTGGAGGGTGTGAATGTTTAAGGTGGTGGATGGGGTGCTAATCAAGTAGACCACTTTGAGCAGGGTGGTGTCAAGCTTCTCTCATGTTGTTGGAGTTGCACTCATCCAGACAAATACTTGCCAGATACCCACTGCCACTGGTATTTTACATCATGCCCTAGTCAATGAGGGATATGTCACAGATGCAGATGGACATTGTTGAAGCACTCCAGATCATTGCTGACGGCATCGACACCATGGTGCGGACAATGGTGGGGCGGCAGGTCCAGTAGAGCTGAATAGCATAGAGGCCCCGTGAGCTCATTCCAGTTGCCTCTCCATCCCATGGAAACTCCTAGGGCCCTACGGATACCATCAGGGAGGAGGATGCGTTGCAGGCGAACTCAGGGCATCCAAGGCCACAGTGCGGGGAAAGAAGCAGACAGCCTCCACCTCGGATGTGCGTCCTTGCTACATCCCTAGACGTATCAGGAGACCATGCAAGATCAAGGTGATTGAGGACCACTGAATGGGCATGGAGCACAACCTTTAGCTTTGGGCAATGGAAATGTCAAATGTTCACGAATAAATCATGTTATACCTGATAATGTGCAGCATCTGTCACATTAATCTTCACAGCTGCCAGCCTGCACCCCCACCCTCTGTTTTTTTTAAATTAAAAAAAAAATATATTTATTCAAATTTTCCAACAAATTTTCAACAAGACCCCCCCCCCAACAAGAAAAAAGAAACAAAAACACAACAATCAGAAATTATACATTGGATTTCCCCCATATACAATAACCCCCCATATAACATTTAAAAGCACAAATCGGGAAAGCCCCCATCTTCACCCAAACGCCACCCCAAAAGAAACCCCCCTCCCTCCACCCCGGCCCCTGGGCTGCTGCTGCTGCTGACCTCCTCCTAACGCTCCGCGAGATAGTCAAAGAACGGTTGTCACCGCCTGGTGAACCCCTGCACAGACCCTTGCAAGGCAAACTTTATCCTCTCCAGCTTAATGAACCCTGCCATGTCATTGATCCAAGCTTCCACACTAGGGGGCTTCGCATCTTTCCATAGTAGCAAAATCCTCCGCCGGGCTACCAGGGACGCAAAGGCCAGAATACCGGCCTCTTTCGCCTCCTGCACTCCCGGCTTGTCCGGTACCCCAAATAATGCCTATCCCCAGCTCGGCCTGACCCGGGCGTTCACCGCCTTGGACATAGTCCTGGCAAAATCCTTCCAAAACCCATCCAGCGCCGGGCACGACCAGAACATATGGATTGATTTGCCGGGCTCCCCGAGCACCTCCCACGTGCTCCCACCCCAAAGAACCTACTCAACCTCGCCCCTGTCATATGCGCTCTGTGAGTAACTTTGAACTGTATTAGGCTGAGCCTAGTGCAATAGGAGGAAGAATTAACCCTACTCAGGGCATCAGCCCACAGACCCTCATCTATCTCCTCCCCAAACTCCTCCTCCCACTTGCCCTTTAACTCCTCCACCGAGGCCTCCTCCTCTTCCTTCAGCTCCTGGTAAATCGCCAAAACCTTGCCTTCTCCAACCCATACACCCGAAATCACCCTGTCCTGGATCCCACGTGCCGGAAGCAGCGGGAATTCCCTCACCTGCCGCCTCACAAATGCCCTCACTTGCATGTACCTGAAAGCGTTTCCCGGGAGTAGCCCAAACTTCTCCTCCAGCGCCCCTAGCCTCGCAAACATCCCATCAATGAACAGGTCGCCCATTCTTCTAATCCCTGCCCGATGTCAGCTCCGAAATCCCCCATCCAAAATTCCCGGGACGAACCGATGATTCTCCCAAATCGGTGACCAAACCGAGGCTCCCACCTCGCCCCTGTGTCGCCTCCACTGCCCCCAGATCTTCAGCGTCGCCGCCACCACCGGACTCGTGGTGTACCTTGTCGGCGAGAGCGGCAGCGGTGCCGTCACCAGCGCCCTCAGGCTCGTGCCCACACAGGACGCCATCTCTAACCTGTTCCACGCCGCCCCCTCTCCTTCCATTACCCACTTACGGATCATCGCCACATTGGCTGCCCAATAATAGCCACACAAATTCGGCAGCGCCAGCCCCCCCCCTGTCCCTGCTATGCTCCAGAAACACTGTCTTCACCCTCGGGGTCTTATTCGCCCACACAAATCCCATGATGCTCCTGCTTACCCGTTTGAAAAAGGCCTTGGGGATCAAAATGGGAAGGCACTGGAACACAAAGAGGAACCTCGGCAGGACCGTCATTTTAACTGACTGCACCCTACCCGCTAGTGAGAGTGGCAGCATATCCCATCTTTTAAAATCCGCCCCTATCTGCTCCACCAACCGCGTCAAATTGAGCTTGTGCAGGGTGCCCCAGCTCCTAGATACTTGGATCCCTAGGTACAGAAAGTTCCTTTCCGCCCTCTTCAGCGGTAGCTCGTCTGTCCCCCTTCCCTGGTCCCCTGAATGCACCACAAAGAGCTCACTCTTCCCTACGTTGAGTTTATACCCCGAAAAGTCCCCAAACTCCCTAAGGATCTGCATGACCTCCGCCATCTCCTCCACTGGATCCGCAACATACAACAACAGTTCATTGGCATACAACGACACCCGGTGTTCCTCTCCCCCCCGGACCAATCCCCTCCATTTCCTGGACTCCCTCAGTGCCATGGCCAGCGACTCATTTGCCAGTGCAAACAACAAGGGGGATAAGGGTAAGGGGCACCTCTGCCTCGTACCCCGGTACAGCCGAAAGTACTTCGAGTCGGCCGGTTCGTAGCGACACTCGCCACCGGGGCTCTCTATAGCAGCCTGACCCAACTGATGAACCCCTCCCCGAACCCAAACCTCCGCAACACTTCCCAAAGATACTCCCACTCCACCAGATCAAAGGCCTTCTCCGCATCCATAGCTGCCACTACCTCCGCTTCCCCCTCCACCGAGGGCATCATAATCACATTGAGGAGCCTCCGCACATTTGTATTTAGCTGCCTACCCTCCACAAATCCCGTCTGGTCCTCATGAATCACCCCCGGGACACAGTCCTCAATTCTCATAGCCAGCACCTTCGCCAGCAACTTAGCGTCAACACTGAGGAGCGAGATCGGTCTATATCACATTGCAATGGATCCTTGTCCCCCTTCAAGATCAAAGAAATCAACGCCCTGGACATTGTCGGGGGCAAGGTCCCCCCTCCCTCGCCTTATTAAAAGTCCTCACTCGCAACGGGCCCAGCAGGTCCACGTATTTCCTGTAAAATTCAACCGGGAACCCATCCAGCCCTGGGGAATTCCCCGCCTGCATGCTCCCCAATCCTTTAACCAGCTCCTCCAGCAAAATCGGCGCGCCCAAACCAGCCACCTGCTCCTCCTCCACCCTCGGGAACCTCAGCTGATCCAGGAATCGCCGCATCCCTCCTACCCCGCTGGGGGCTCAGACCTGTACAGATCCCCATAGAACTCCCTAAATACCTTGTTTATTCTCACCGCACTCCGCACCGTATTCCCCCCTCTATCCTTGACTCCACCAATCTCCCTCGCTGCCTCCCTCTTACGAAGCTGATGTGCCAGCATCCGACTCGCCTTCTCCCCATACTCATACGCCGCCCCCTGTGCTTTCCTCCACTGCTTTCCCCGTAGTCATCAGGTCGAATTCCGTCTGGAAGTTCCGTCGCTCCCTAAGTAGCCCTCCTCGGAGGCTTCTGCATACCTCCTGTCCACCCTTAAAATCTCCCCCACCAACCTCTCCCTCCACTCTCTCTTCTCCCTGTGGGCCCTATTGGAGATTAGCTCTCCACTGACCACCGCCTCCCAAACTACCCCCACCTGCACCTCCCCGTTGTCGTTGGCCTCCAAGTATCTTTCAATACACCCCCGCACCCGCCCGCACACCCCCTTATCCGCCAACAGTCCCACATCAAGGCGCCACAGTGGGCGCTGGTCCCTCTCCTCCCCCAACTCCAGCTCCACCCAATGCGGGGCGTGGTCCGAGATGGCTATGGCCGAATATTCCGTTCCCTCCACTTTCGGGATTAGCGCCCTGCTCAAAATGAAAAAATCTATCTGGGAGTAGGCTCTATGGACGTGGGAAAGGAAGGAAATTTCCCTGGCCTGCGGCCTGGCAAACCTCCATGGATCCACTCCCCCTAACTGGTCCATAAACCCCCTGAGCACCTTGGCCGCAGCCGGCCTCTTACCCGTCCTGGACCTAGAACGGTCCAGTGCTGGGTCCAATACTGTGTTGAAGTCCGCCTCCCATTATCAAGCTTCCTACCTTCAGATCCGGAATCCGACCCAGCCTGCGTTTCATAAATCCGGCATCATCCCAATTCGGAGCATATACTGTCTTGATATTCAGGTAAACATCATAGCACATACATACATACATACATACTGATGGACAGATCAACGGACCAATCAACACACACAACACGACAGCCAATCACAGGCAAGAGCATACACAGTACAAAACAGGGAACAACGACACTTCCTGGGCACTCGAGCAGGAGACGCCTCAGGGCACAGAGCTCATTACAAGCCACTCAGACATCCACCATGTGCTGAGTGCCACTACACGATAGAATTAGGAATAGGTCCACAGAATCAAGGGTCATGATCGAACCTCAGTAAACAGTTTACCACTGTAAATAAATGTTTGAAATAAAACTGCGTTGTACCATTCGCAACCGTGTTGGTTCGTCTGTGTAACAGAGTGCCCAACACTTCATAGTACCAGGAGTGATTTTGGTACCTACCTACAAATCCTCCGGAATCTGCCATCCTGCGCCATGGACACCGTCAACACACCGCAGCCGCTGCAAGTCGCTGGAAACCTCGGCGTTAATTGGAAGCTGTTCAAACAGTGCTTCCAGCTCTTTCTGGAAGCCAACGAAAAGGAAAGCGCCTCGGACACCAGAAAGATCGCCATCCTCCTCTCCACGGCATGTCAACACGCCATCCATGTCTACAACTCCCTGGTGTTTGTGGAAGGCGAGGACAAGACCAAATACAAGACGGTCCTTCTCAAGCTCGACCAACACTTCAACGTCGAGGTCAATGAGAACGTCGAGAGGTATCTCTTCCAGCAGCGCCTGCAAGGTAAGGATGAGCCCTTTCAGTCATTCCTTACGCATCTCCGCATCCTCGCGCAGTCCTGCGGTTACGACACCACCTCCGATTCCATGATTCGGGACCAGATCGTTTTTGGGGTCACCTCGGGCACCCTACGCCAGCAGCTCTTAAAAATAAAAGGCTTCACCTTAGCCTCCGCAATCGAAGCCTGTGTCCTGCACGAAAACGCGACTAGCCGCTATACCCAATTTCAGGCGGCCGAATCAGCGCGGCAGGGGTCCTATGCGGCCGGATCGGCGAGGCCGAACGGGTCCAGGTGATCGAGTTCCTCCCGGCCCGCAGCCTGGACGAGGGCGGCCATTTCGCGTGCTTTTCGAGGCCTCCCGCGCTTGTGCGCGCCAAAAACAACGGCAACACTGAGGGATCGGCGAGGCGCGCTCGACGCAAGACCGAACTGCGCATGCGCAGTGGCGCTACGAACACCATGACGTCACGATGTGTGGCAACTGTGGAGCCGCACATTTAAAGCGGTAATGTCCCGCAAGAACCCGACAATGCCTCCGCTGTGGCAAGGTGGGCCACTACGCTGCTTGCTGTCGAGCAGCTCAACCTGTCAAAGTTCCCCAACTCCGACAACCTCGCAGGGACGTGCGGACCATTCAGCCTCCTTATTACGAGTCGTGCCCAGACGATATCCAGACCAGTGACACAAGACGACAGGGACGCCTTCCGTGTTGCGGTCATTGATGGAAACCGAGTTAACACGATCAATCCGGGTGATGAATGATGTGCCACCCTAACGGTCAACCCGAATTCGTCGCCCACCTACTAGACTGGACTTATGAGACTGCTTGTACATTGAACTCATGCTACCACTGTGTTAATATGTTTCTGTTCTTATCATTACAGGGATTTGTTTTGTCGTTCAACATTGCCCCGTTCTTTGTTTATGGTACAACCTCGTTGTTATGTCGCACCCGACATCGCCCCTTGTATATAGTTTAGCCCCATGGACATGCTGTAAATATTGCACACACACACATTTAGCTACACTCAGTACACATCTCTATTTATAACCACGTAACCAGTACCACCCACACCCTCTGCAACCTACCACTCACCATCACGTATCGACCTCCATTATCCACTACAATATTCAGTGCCTCGAACGACACCCGCTTCCCCAGTATTGCAACCCCTCTGTTCTTCGCATCCAGCCCTGAATGAAAGACCTGCCCTACCCATCCCTTTCTCAGCCTAACCTGATCTGCCACCTTCAGATGTGTCTCCTGGAGCATAACCACGTCTGCCTTCAGTCCCTTTAAGCGCGCGAACACCCAGGCCCTCTTGACCTGCCCGTTCAGGCCCCTCACATTCCAAGTTATCAGCTGGATCGGGGGGCTACCCCCCCCCCCCCCCCCCCGCCCTTCTCCTTTTCTAGGCCAGCCACGTGCCCGCGCCTCCCGCACCCTCCAGTTCTCCAGGCGGCAGACTCCACCCCCGACTACCTCTCCTACTTCCAGCTCCCCTTTGGCCAATGCAGCAGCAACCCAGTTACCCCCACCCTCTGTTGCCCTCCGCTCCCCACCCCCCACCTCCCGGGCACAGTCGTCCAAGATCAAATAGTTTTGATGCAGACCCCGTTCAGAAGATGGGTGTGAGTGCGCTGCCATCAGAAAGAAAGGCACCTGACTTCAGCATAAACTGAGGATCACAGCGAGTGATCGTGCCTCGTATATTGACTTGCTAACAGTGCCGACACAGACTCATCAACCTGGAATGATGTTACGCAGACCCTGGGGGTGGTGGGGAGGGGGAATGGTGGGGAAGGTGGGAAATGAGGAGGAAGAAGGGGAGGGGGAGATGCTGTGCTGACGGACAAAGACTCATGCCTATGAGATATGGGCAAGGATGAGGGCCTCTCTGGGTCTTCGGACATGCCGGATCCTGTCCTCCATCCTCCGACTCCTCCTGTGGTTCCTCCCCGGGCTCGTCCTCCATCCCCTCCTGGTTCGCCTCCTCCTCCAGCATGTCGCCCCGCTGCTGTGCAGGTGACTAGAAAGTGGAAGACCGTCTGGGGGGTGTACTGTAGTGCGCCATCAGAGCAGCTCAGGTACCGGAACCGCATTTTCAGCAGTTTGATGCACTGCTCAATGACAGCACGGATGACAGAATGGGCGTTGTTATATTGGGTCTCCGTCTCAGGCCTCTGCACTGGCATCATCAGCCATGGCCTCAGCAGGTATCCCTTATCCCCCAAGAGCCAACACGTCATTCTGGGTGGTCGTCGAAGATGCCGGAAGTGTCCCAGGATGTAGCTGTCATACATGTCCTGGGAAGCATGCACACATGTGCATGATCTGGAGGTAGTGGTTGCACATGATTTGAACATTCAGGGAATGGAACCCTTTCTGTTAATGAAGGGCACACCCTGATGACCCAATGTGCAAGGTGACATGCCTGTCATCAAATATCCCTGGGCCTGGGGAATCCCAGCGATGGTGGAGAATCCTGCTGCCTGGGAATCTTGGTGGGCTTGATCCAGCTCAAAGTTTATATTGCCAGCTTCCTGGGCATACAGGGCATCTGCGACCTCGTGGAAGCTACTTATAGCTTGTGAAATGCCGCACAAGTCCTTGCTCGAGACTCGGAATGAACTGGTGGCATAAAAGTTCAGAGCTGCAGTGACTTTCATGGCCACCGGGAGCAGGTGTTCTCCTCCTCCACAGGGTGTCCAGTCCGTGAAGACGTGGTACAGGTGCTGCACTGTCTCTTTGTTGAGACTGAGTCTCCTGCAGCACATGCTGTCCGTCATTCCCTCAAAAGACCAATGTATACATTGGGCTGTCGCTGGCATCCCCCTGTGGGTTCCTCAGTGGCCTGAAGGGTGACCGGGTCTTCAGGGTATGTGGCAGCCTTGTACATGGGATGCTGCTTACAGCCTGCATCGACGCTGCTGCCTTCTCTGGCTTGACACCACGAGGGCATCCTCGGCAGGGTCGACAACACCACCCATTCTGGTTTCTGCAAGGAATTGGAGGAGAGAGTCTAGCAATCAGTTAGGGCTTCCATCCATGGACCCACAAAGCCCCCAAGCCTCCTCCACCCTTACGTGTCCCACCTTCTCTCAGAGTGCCACTCAGCGAGCCAGTTGTGCTGGAGAACCTTGCTCTGGACACTCACCCCTAGCCACAGTGGGAGCCCCTAGACCGCTGTCCGGAACAGTAGGCACACCATGCTCAGGTGCCATCCTCTGATCCACACACTCACCCTATGAGTGTTTGATTGTTGGCAGCTGCCACTGTGGTGCTGATGCATCTCGAGGTCAGACCAAAGTGTTCAGGCTTCAAAGCTATGTAACTACAGCAGCTCTGAACTTTTATGCCACCAGCTCTGGGCGAAACGGGGTGGTTAAATCATACCAAATGAGTTTGCTGCTGTTCAGAAATCTATGTGGCTCATAGCCACTCATGGCTTCAGCCAACTTGAAGTCTTTGTTCAGTTAAAAAAAAAAAATTCTGGGACTTCCAGTGGCAGCTATGAGGGAGTAAGTCGCACACTTGGTGGCTCCCGCTCTGGCCGGACTTTTGGACCTTTTCCCCCGACATTTTCGTGGCTTTGAGTTTTGGTTTTGAAAGTGCGGGCATTTAGGCACTGGATCCACACAGTGGTGCATGGAACGGAGAACCCCAAGGGACCGTAAGGGAAGAAATAGAAAAATAAGCAAGGGCTGGGTAGAAGTGGCTGCTGAAGCTAACATGGCCGAGGTTCGGACCCCTGCTGCGACGGCCCAGCCATCGATGGAGGATCTGATGCAGGTCATCCAAGAGGGCTTTGAGACAGAAACGAGATTGCCTCGACCCAATAAAGGAGTCGATCGATTAGCTGGAATGCAGGCTGGATGCCCAGGATCGGACGATCCAGAAGTTGGAGAACGCGCTGGCAGACCAGGAGGAACACCAAACGGTGGTGGAGCTGGAGGTGGGGATGCTGAAGGATCAGCAGAAAAGGCTGTTAGAAAAGGTGGAAGATCTGGAGAACAGCGCACGCCGGTAGAACTTAAGAATTGTCGGTCTCCCTGAAGGGGCTGATGCTGGCGCTTTTGTGGTAAATATGTTCCAGAAGCTTCTGGGGGAGGGAGCTTTTCCCCGGCCGTTGGAGGTGGACAGGGCGTACATGTGATGGCGAGGAAGCCACGGCCGGGGGACCCCCCCCCAAGGACAATGGTGGTTCGGTTCCACAGATTTTTGTATAAAGAGCGTGTCCTCCAGTGGGCCAAACGTACCAGGAGCTGCAAGTCTGGGGCTTGGTTTAGCACACGGGGCTAAATCGCTGGCTTTTAAAGACGACCAAGGCAGGCCAGCAACACGGTTCAATTTCCGTACCAGCCTTCCTGAACAGGCGCCGGAATGTGGCGACTAGGGGCTTTTCACAGTAACTTCATTTAAGCCTACTTGTGACAATAAGCGATTTTCATTTCATTTCATTTTCAAGTGGGACAATAGCATATTGCGCGTCTATCAGGACCTGAGCTTCGAGGTGCCCAAACGGAGGGCAGGCTTCAGGCAAGTGAAGGAGATCTTGTTCAAGAAGAAAGTGAAGTTCTGGCTCCTCTACCCGGCGCGCCTCTGGGTCACTCATAAGGATCAGCACCATTACTTCGAGTCGCCCGAAGAGGCGATGGATTTTGCCAAGAAGAAGGGTCTGGCGCAGAACTGAGAACTTTTTGGACTTAAGCGTCAGCTTTCTCCTTTTTTTTTGAACGATGTATATATGGCTTGATTGTTGCCTTCTCTTTTGTCTTTGAGGTTTGGGTGAAGATGGGGGAGCAAAAGATATTTGTTTTTTGTTGGGTTTTTCGGTGTTTTGATGGGGATGGTTGGTGGTTTTAAAAAAAATTTGTATTACTTTAAATTATTTTTATTGAGGGTTTTCTTGTGGGGGGTCTCTGTCTCTCTTGGGCTGTCTCCTATGGTAATTAGGAGATTGTTCGGTTTTGGTTTGATGCGGGAAGCGGTTTTGATGGGCGGGGGGGGAGGGGAGTAGGGAACAATAGGTGGGAGACTTTGTGGCACCGGAGGCGAGGGTCACGAGGCTAGCTGGGTGAGCTAGTCCACGGAAGCACAGTGGGGGGTGTGTATTGGTTCAATACAGGGCAGGAGTTGGGTTATAGGCTGATGTTGCTGGGGGGGGGGGGGGGGGGGGGAGTTACTCTGCTGACGAGGGAGGATCCTGGGTTTGGGGTCGGAGAGGAGGTCGGGGGCCACCTGGAGGCGGGCAGATGGCGGCGCGGCGCATGGGCGGGGGGCGGACCCAGAAAGGGGGATGGCTGATCGGTGAGGGGGGGGGGAGGGGGGGGGCGGCGCGGTGCCCCCCATCCAGGGCTGATCACCTGGAACGTTAGAGGGCTGAATGGGCCGGTCAAGAGGGCCCTTGTGCTCGCGCACCTGAGGGCGCTGAAGGCGGACGTGGTGATGTTGCAGGAGACACACCTGAGAGTGGCAGATCAAGTTAGGCGAGGAAGGGCTGGGTCAGTCAGCCGAAGCGCCTGTACTGCGCTGTAATGTTCTATGTTCTAGGTCTTCCATTCGGGACTGGATACCAAGATGAGAGGGGTGGCGATCTTAATTAATAAGCGGGTGCAATTCCAGGCAGGCAGTATAGTTCCGGATGGGGAGGGCCGTTATGTTATGGTGAGCGGTAAGCTGGAGGGGAGGAAGGTGATATTGGTTAATGTCTATGCGCCGAACTGGGACAATGTTGAATTCATCAAGAGGGTGCTGGGGAAGATACCTGATCAAGACTCGCACAAGCTGGTGATGGGAGGGGAGTTTAATATGGTTATTGACCCCGGCCTGGTCCGGTCGTGCTCGAAAACGGGGAGGGTGCCAGCGATGGCAAAGGAGCTGATAGGGTTCATGGAACAGATGGGCGGGGATTGACCCACGGCGGTTTAGGCAGCCGACGGTTAGGGAGTTCTCGTTCTACTCGCATGTACATAAAGTGTATTCCCGGGTCGATTTTTTCATTTTGAGTAGGGATCTGCTGGCGGGGGTGGTGGACACGGGGTACTCGGCCATCACTATTTCGGACCATGCCCCACACTGGGTGGAACTGCAGACCAGTGAGGAGAACTTCCAACGCCCGCAGTGGCGATTGGACGTGGGCTTGTTGGCGGACGAGGCGGTGTGCGAGAGAGTAAGGAAGTGCATGTGGGACTACCTGCAGGTCAACGACACGGGGGAATTCTCAGCAGCGGTGGTCTGGAAGGCGCTGAAGGCAGTGGTGAGAGGGGAGCTGATCTCAATCTGAGCTCATAGGGACGGGACGGACAGGGCAGAGACGGACCGACTGACCAAGAAGATCTTACGGGTAGACAGGAGGTATGCGGTGACCCCAGGGGCGGAACTGTTGAGGGAGCGTCGGAGGCTGCAGGCTGAGTTTGGGGTACTGTCCACGGGCAAGGCAATGGAGCAGCTTAGAAAGGCGAGGGGGACGCTGTATGAATATGGAGAGAAGGCCAGCAGAATGCTGACACAGCAGTTGAGGAAGAGGGAGGCGGCCAGGGGAATTGATAAGGTGGTCGACGGAGATGGGAACCTGGTAGGGGACTTGGCTGGGCTAAACAGGGCGTTTAGGGACTTTTATAGTGGACTCTATCGCTTGGAACCCCCCATGGGGCCCGAGGAGATGAAACACTTTCTGGACGGGTTGACTTTCCCAAGGGTGGACAGGGAGCTGGTGGGCGAGTTGGGGGCTCCGATTAGGGCCGAAGAAATATCTGAGGGCTTGAAGGCGATGCAGTCGGGTAAAGCTCCGGGGCCAGAGGGGTTCCCGGTGGAATTTTACAGGAAATGTTCGGGGATGTTAGGGCCGTTGCTGGTTAAGGTTATTAACGAGGCGAGGGATAGAGGGGTGCTGCCCCCGACGATGTCACAGGCCACATCTCGTTAATATTGAAGCGGGACAAGAACCCGGAGCTATGTGGATCCTATAGGTCGATCGCGTTGCTTAATGTGGATGCTAAGTTGCTGGCCAAGGTGTTGGCCTCCAGGATTGAAGATTGTGTGCCGGAGGTGATTATGGAGGTCCAAACGGATTTGTCAAGGGTAGGCAGTTGGTAGCCAATATAAGAAGGCTGCTTAATGTGATTATGATGCCCCCGGAGAGAAGGGAAGTTGAGGTGGTTGTGGCCATGGACGCGGAGAAGGCGTTTGACCGGGTAGAGTGGGACTATCTATGGGAAGAGCTAGGACGGTTTGGGTTTGGTAGGGGCTTTATCGGCTGGGTCCGGCTGTTGCACCAGGCCCCGGAAGCCAGTGTAAGGACGGATAAGACGACCTCGGACTATTTTAGGCTGCACCGGGGGACAAGACAGGGATGTCCCCTCTCCCCACTGCTTTTTGCGTTAGCCATAGAGCCGCTGGCAGTTGCTCCGAGAGCTTCTAGGGGCCTCCCGATTTTCATCCCGCGGTCCTTTTTTAAGAGGATCAACAAAATTATTTTGGGCTTTGTTTGGGCGGAAATGTCCCCACGGGTAAAAAAAAGTGATGCTGAAGAGTAATCAGGGGGAGGGGGGGCTTGCCCTGCCAAATTTTAGTAATTATTACTGGGCGGCCAATATTGCGATGATAAGGAAGTGGGTAGTGGGGACGGGGGCAGCTTGGGAGCGGATGGAGGAAGCCTCATGCAGGGGCACCAGCTTGGGGGCGCTGATAACGGCACCGTTGCCGTTCCCGCCGGTGAGATATTCTACCAGTCCTGTGGTAGTGGCGGCCCTGAGGATCTGGGTTCAGTGGAGGAGGTACGTTGGTGCAGTGGGTGCATCGGTTTGGTCCCCAATATGTGACAACCATCGGTTCGCGCCTGGGAGCCTAGATGGGGGGTTTCGGGTATGGCAAAGGGCGGGAATTGAGAAGATGGGGGACCTGTTTCTGGAAGGGAGCTTCCCCAGCTTGAGGGCGCTGGAGGAGAAGTTGGAATGATTTTAGATATCTTCAGGTGTGGGACTTTCTGCGCAGGCAGGTATCATCCTTCCCACTCCTGCCACTAAGAGGGATTCAAGATAGGATAGTGTCTAGGGGATTGGTGGGGGAGGGGAGTGTCTCGGACAGCTACAAAGAATTAATGGGGGCGGAGGAGACGCATATAGAGGAGCTGAAGCGTAAGTGGGAGGAGGAACTGGGGGGTGAGATGGAAGACGGCCTATGGGCAGAGGCGCTGACCAGGGTCAACGCGACCGCTACATGCGCAAGGCTCAGCTTGATCCAATTTAAGGTGGTGCACCGGGCGCACATGACAGTGGCCCGAATGAGTAGATTTTTTGGGGTGGAAGACAAGTGTGTCAGGTGTGCGGGTGGACCAGCGAACCATGTCCACATGTTCTGGGCATGCCCAAAATTTAGGGTACATTGGCAGGGGTTCGCGGATGTCATGTCCAGAGTATTGAAGACAAGGGTAGAAATGAGTCCAGGGGTAGCGATCTTTGGGGTGTTCGAAGACCCGGGTGTTCAGGAGGAGAGAGGCAGATGTTCTGGCCTTTTCCTCCTTGGTAGCCCGGCGACGGGTATTACTGGCTTGGAGGGAATCTAGACCTCCGAAGTCAGAGGCCTGGTTAACCGACATGTCGAGCTTTCTCGGCCTGGAAAAGATCAAGTTCGCCTTGAGAGGGTCGCTGTCAGGGTTCGCCCGGAGGTGGCAACCATTCATTGACTTCTTTGCAGAGAATTAATCGTCAGCAGGTGGGGGGGGGGGGGGGGGGGGGGAAAGAGAGAGGGAGAGAGGGGTACTCTATTTTTTTTGTACTGTGGTTGTTTGTTATGCCACAGATACCTCATTAAAAATTGTTTGTTAAAAAAAAAAATTCCATAGACTAGTCAGATATAAATATAGAGTGAGGTCTTAGCCCCTTGACAGTAGCAGCAAGATGTTGGGAATCAGTAGGAAGATTCTCCATTCGTTGGGAGTCATACCGAACACAAAGGAAGTTGTTTGAGGTTTCTGAAGACAATTCATCTCTATCCCAGGATGTTCTGAAGGAGTTCCTCAGGGTAGTAATGAGCCCCAGTAATTTTCAATCGCTTTATCAATGACTCCCTCCATGATTAGGTCCGAAGCGGAGATGTTTCTTGATGGCTGAACATTGTTCTGTATCCAACAAGAGAGAATCTAATCATTCCCCCTGCCATTTAACGGCATTACCATCACTGAATGTCCAATGATCCATATCATGGCAGTTACCATTGACCAGAAACTGAACCGGACCAGATATATAGCTGCTGTGGCTCAGAGACTGGGAATTCTGCAGAGAGTAAATCACCTCCGCATTCCCCAAAGTCTGTCCATCTTCTACAAGTCACAAGTGTGATGAAGTATTCTCCACTTGCCTAGATAAATATAGCTCCAACAATACACAAAATGCTTGGCACTGTACCATCTGGGATGGCCACTTACAACAAGAAACATGGACGTTCGCAAAGCCTAAAGGGAAATACGGACAATGTAAGATTCAGGTAGACACAGAGCCTGCATGTATATTCGTGAGCAGAGAATCCAGACAGCATCGAAATCCCCAACCGATTAACATTTAATGGCCCATCTCCGTAAGACAAAGGATTGATACTCAGGTAACCGATACAAGCCCAGACATTTCGGCGCCACTCCCTCTACTCAGGAAGCATAAACAGCAAGGTCAATGACCGCTTAGGACACACCCAGCCATCAAGGCACCCGCCCCTTTATTGGCTCAGATCGAAGGCAGTGATCAAGAACTGCCCAATTAATTGGGTCCAAACCTAAGGACCGCCCAAAAGAGCGCGAAACTCCCTAAGGATAAAGAGAGACCCTGCCATGTGTCCGATCTCTTTTGGACCTGGTGCTTCGGCAACGTCCATCTCCAACTGCAGCACCACCAGAAGCAAGTTCAAGTTCAACGCTCGCTACCAGATGGATGATCCTAGCCAAACCGGAGTTACTTCTCCAGATCCAACCGATCCAGATTCGAACAAAGGCCACTGTTCCTCTGACCTAAGCCGGGTGCCTGAAGTTAAGTATAGGTTGTCATAGTTGTTAGCTGTAGTTTAACTAGTAGTGTTTATGTTGTATGTGTAAGTTAATCTTGTGTGTAAATAAAGTACCATTGATCTTGAACTTACTAACTGGTTGTTTGGCTCAGACCTCTCTGCTGGTGGCCTGATTTAAAAATTGATGTAACCATTACATTGAAAATTGTTTAATTTGCGCCCAGAACAACCCAGACAGATACGCAAAGAAAGGTCAGCTAAGATACACCCGCCCTGTTAATGGCCCATGGACGAATTTACAATTAGGTTACATTGGTCCCCTCCCCCCCTGCAGAAATGGATTTAAATATCTGTTTGTCGTGATCGACACCTTCACAAAATGGGTGGAAGCATTTCCTTCCAGGACAAACACAGTTTTAGCGATAGCAAAAATTCTAACCCAGCAGATTTTACTAGATGGGGCCTCCCCCATTGTATTGAGTCGGACCAAGGTTCGCACTTCACAGGAAGAATAATGAAAAACGTCCAAACAATTTTAGACAGAATTAGAACAGAAGTTTCACATTGCTTATCACCCACAATCCAGCGGTATTGTAGAATGCATGAATCGAACCCTAAAGGCAACTTAGGAAGATGGTGCAACAGCACAATACGACATGGGACACAGTTCTCCCATTTGCACTGATGTTTATTAGAAACAGGGTGTCGAGTTCAACAGGATACACCCTCCACACCATCATGACCGGACGGCCCATGAAGGATACCGAGTATTTATTTGGACTTGACTTGGCCATCCTCACAGTCACCGCCCTTACCCACGAAAAAGCGGTCCAACACATAATGGAAAACATGAAATCAGCACAGCTCGCTGCAGCTGTTCAACTAGGCACTAGGAAAAAGCAGAGTAAGGCATGCTTTGATAAAACAGTACACCCGGTAGAGTAAGCAAGTCATGGTCTCCCTGTACAATCAGAGTTCATTCCTCTCCCCCAAATTTGCAGGACCCTACTCAATTTCTGATAAAGTAAGCCCCTCAGTTTATAAGATTACGTATCCAAATGGAAAGTCAGGATGGTTTCATATAAACCAACAACTCAGTGCAGCCACTCACACCACATTTCACTGGCAATAGCAGACAATAATGACCCACCCACTGGCAACCCAATCCAGCCCTCCCCCAGCCAGGACTGCAAGTCCACAGACACGACTTTGACTCCGCCCCCAGAGCAGAGTTTCCGCCTCACACTCGCTTTAGCCGATAGCGATAGCGACAATGAAAGCACTACGGACGTACTTGAAATCCCCAATCAATGGCAAAATAGATCAGACCCCAGTCACTAAAGCCCCAGTGACACCAACCACGATATGTTCGGCCCCTCAGAGACCATTTATTTGCCACTACCAGAACCTGACCCACAGCCCGACGATAGCAATACCCCCCTTGCCCCTACTGCCCCATAGGATAAGAAACAATGGCACCGCGACAATTCTTATCGGCTGATAAGAAATGCCGAAATGGATCCCACATCGGCCCACGCCGCCTTGGCACAGAAACTCCAGTCACGAGTTTGGCAACCGGGAGATGGTGACAACTCAGAGTCTGACTTCCCCCATGCTAACCCTTTTACCACCCTTTTCGGAATGGAACCCTGAGGTGTCCAGATGATGAGAGAAAGGAACCGATTGAGATTCACGGTGTCCTATTCTCTGATGGACCCTGTCCGTTTTTGTTTAGTTTACTTTTTATGTTGAATGTTTGTCTCTTGTACTACTTTGTGTGTTGATCTCATTCCAAATCTCTTGATGCAGTCACAACTACCTTTTTGACGCCACATGGTAGTTAAAGGAAAAGGTTTGTCGGAAGTCCATATATATTCAAATTCTTTCCGTTCTTGTAAGGTCACCTAGGCAGTGGAGTAACAGCACTGATCCCCGCCCTGCCTGAGGACCCTCTATGTATCTGGTCAGCCAAGCTCGGCTAGTGGAGCAACGGCACTGATCACCGCCCTACCCGGGGATTCCACCGATTCTTGCACTGCCGAATGGGGTGCTCATACGCACCCCATTCGGAAAGTTATTTTCAAAACTCTTTTACTGTTCTTTTCGAAGTGTGGTTTAAAGAATGCACTTTGCCACAATTTTTGTTGCTTTCCGCCGACCCTTCAGTCGCTAACCCCCAACTACTATTTACATGTCCAAACACTTGGTTGAAACAAATTTGCTGCTAGGAAAAACTACCTCTGGACGGAGAAACTGTCCGCCCACTCAGCACATCGAACACAGGCGCTGTGTTATTGCTCGCGCTGTGCCACAATTTCTTTCTCGGATGTCTTGTCTCCCAAATGGTTGGTTTA
The DNA here is from genome assembly GCF_047496885.1 of Scyliorhinus torazame. Taxonomy (NCBI): domain Eukaryota; kingdom Metazoa; phylum Chordata; class Chondrichthyes; order Carcharhiniformes; family Scyliorhinidae; genus Scyliorhinus; species Scyliorhinus torazame. The sequence goes on along the minus strand of NC_092721.1, from coordinate 71,651,795 downwards.
AAAATAAATGAGGGAGTCACATATGGTGACAATTCTAAACGGGAAATTGATGTAAAGGAGAAACAGACAGACAAATGAGACATTAAACAACAAGATATTAACAGATATTATGCTGGTACCCCCAGGAAGATACGAATATACCAGGAGACAGAGGAAGACAAAGACAAGATGAAGACAGACCTGATGACCTGCATCATGATCGTCGTTGGATCACTACAGTTGCACGCGTTATCAGCCCCTGTATCCTCCACCACACAGGCCCTAAACATGACCACCCAACACGATACCCCTAGCCACAGATAGAAACAGCCACGGATACCCCCACTTTGTGCGATAATATCATAACGTGGTATTCCCTTTCTTACACGGTAGAAGCTCGATTGATTGTAGCAATATTTAGCAGTGCCGTCCAGACACCTGGACTTCGGAAATGGCGAAGGTGAGCCTCCCGCTCCCCAGTATACACACTCAGAGCCCCTTTTCTTGGACTTCAACAGACACCACACTCTTTTTGAACCCTTTTTCTGCATAATAAATTCCGCGGTTTTCAAGACAAATTACTTTCTCTGTAAATGGCATAAGTGTTAAGTAGAAATGTGATGCTGCTATTGTTTATTTTGTACTATAATATAAGTTCTTTGGTTATTAGCTAGCAGCATAAGTGTAGTTTAGGTGAGGACAGTTAGAGGTTCCCCTGTTTGTGTAAAGATGTTGAAATGTATGATTGAATGTGATAATGCCCCCTTAGAATTTTTATAGATCTGTGATGTAAAAGAAAACTTAGGTAAATGTTTTGACCCATAGGACAGAGTAGGATAGAACCTGGCCTTGATTGAGGGTATCCGGCATACCACAGAACAGGAGGCGATTCAGTAGTGTGATCCATCACGCTTCGTGTTTCGGATCAAGAGGACGGACTGTAGCCATCATGGTTGGCCACTTACAACAAGAAACATGGACGGTCGCAAAGCCTAAAGGGAAATATGGACAATGTAAGATTCAGGTAGACACTAAGCCTGCATGTATATTCGTGAGCCGAGAATCCAGACAGCATTGAAATCCCCAACCGATTAGCATTTAATTGCCCATCTCCGTGAGACAAAGGATTGATACTCAGGTAACCGATACAAGCCCAGACATTTCGGCGCCACTCCCTTTACTCAGGAAGCATAAACAGCAAGGTCAATGACCTCTCAGGACACACCCAGCCATCAAGGCACCATCAAGAACTGCCCAATTAATTGGGTCCAAACCTAAGGACCGCCCAAAAGAGCGGGAAGCTCCCCAAGGATAAAGAGAGACACTGCCATGTGTCCGATCTCTTTTGGACCTGGCACTCCGACAACGTCCATCTCCAACTGCAGCACCACCAGAAGCAAGTTCAACGCTCGCTACCAGATGGATGATCCTAGCCGAACGGCAGTTACTTCTCCAGATCCAGCCGACCCAGATTCGAACAAAGGCCACTGTTCCTCTGACCTAAGCCTGGTGCCTGAAGTTAAGTACAGGTTGTCATAGTTGTTAGGTATAGTTTAGCTCGTAGTGTTTATGTTGTATGTGTAAGTTAATCTTGTGTGTAAATAAAGTACCATTGATCTTGAACTAACTAACTGGTTGTTTGGCTCTTTGATCGATACCCGGTTGAACCTTGTGGCGGTATCATTTGATACGTGGCGACTCTGAGAGCATATCATATCACTATCTAGATAAAAGGGCAACCTTATTGACTGCCATATTTATGGCAAGCAAAAAGGCAACAACACCATCCAGAACAAATTTGCTTGTTTGATCAGCACCCCTTTCACCACTGACACACAGTGACCAAGAATGTATCATTGCACTGCAGCAATCACCCACACTCATTCCACTCCCTGAATGCCCCGTGGGCTGTGAAGGAAACGGACAGTGGCATGGCTTGCTTCCAGAATTGTAGACTTGCTTCAAGTGGTACACATTGCCACCAAAATTTCCAGCCCAAATATTAAGAATGGCATGCCTAACTTGTACAGTTGCAACAGATTTTAAGCACACTAGACAAATCCATCCTTTGGATTGCTCTCACATTTTATTGGAGGACTGTAGTTAGTGTAATCGTACCCGGGATCAGATATCGACTCAGTAATTGACTGCAGATGAGCGGAAAAAACAACAATAGGCAAGATCTAGAGGCCCGGTTCACCACTGGAGCAAATTCCATTAAGGCTTCTCAATCTCGCGAGAGGGCCAAAACGGGATTTGCAGCAGTGATATCTCGGTTTCAGACCTTTCCTGTCCCCCGCTGGTGACGTGATCAAGTTTGATTTCCATGAATTTGAATAAATCTTAATATAATTAAAGGGCTCCACGCCAGAGTGTGCCCATGATATATTCTTCACCCCTGGTGGCATGATGTCACTCCGGCGCCAATCATTCCTAGTTTTCAAAGGCGGAAAATAGGTGTGATGACCATGCTGGAGGCCTCAGGTGTTGAGAGACAAGGCTGAGCATTGCCCCCTGTAACCCTGGCAGTATCTCCAGGCAGTGCCAAGGGACACTGCCAGGAGGCACTGCTAGAAGCACTGTCATGGGCCCTGCCATGGGCACTAAGTAGGCAGTGCCAATTGTGCACCTGAAGGGGCAAGGTCAAGAAGGCTCTGCCAGGGGCATAATCCTCCTCCATTTGCGGGGGCTCCTCTTATGTGGTGGGGGAGAGAGGGAAGAGCCCCGATGATAGAGTGAGAGGAGAGGCTGGATTATAGCTCTGGGGGGTGGGGGAGCCCTGGTGACTGCAAAGGGGTGAAATGGGTGCTCTGATGTTGTCATTGCGATAGATGGGGCTTGTCCCGCTGTTTGGGGGTGATGGGAGGTTGCCCCAATACTTGTGGGTGGGCTCCGATCTCTGTGGGGGGAGGGGGAGCCTTATATGTAACTTTTTAAAGGACACCCCAATCTCAGAATCCCAGCTTTGCTGGTGTGTTTAGGTCCAGCCACTCCCCCTACCCCCTCCACTCCCCTCCTCCTAACAGCTGGCTGTGTGATCCTCACCAGCACTTTGACATTGCCCAGAATACCATTTAATCAGGTGAGAATAGAGATCCGTGAAGCCACCGAGTTTCACACAGATTTTCTCGCCTGATTCAGCACTCTGCAATTTTGGGGAAATTCCGCCCAATGTCCTATTGTGTCTTGAAACAATCCATAGATAACCACAGATTGAAATTAAATGTTTCAATCCTGGCATAAAACCGACATGATGCAGGGCAGCAAGGTGGCGCAGTGGTTAGCACTGCTGCCTCACGGCACCGAGGTCCCAGGTTCGGTCCCAGCTCTGGGTCACTGTCTGTGTGGAGTTTGCACATTCTCCCCACGTTTGCGTGGGTTTCACCCACACAACACAAAAAGATGTGCAGGCTAGGTGGATTGGCAATGCTAAATTGCCCCTTAATTGGGAAAAAATGAATTGGGTACTCTAAATTTTAAAAATGAAAAAAAAACCTGACATGATGCTAAAGTCAGCTCGATACACTATCGCTTCATTCCTCTCGATATGTCTGCATTTTTTTTACAAGGCTGACCGCATCTTTCTTCTCGAACACCTCTCCACTGTTGTCCAGCTTGTTGGTACTGCATTTACTGATTCCATTTTTACCTCCCTAATTGTAGCCAGACAGTCACCTACAATGGCTTCCCTTCCCACCACACTGGTTAATTCTGGTGTCCTCCAAAGTTTTATCTGTGGTCCTCTCAACGTTCCCAACAACATGATGCCCCTTGGAGACATCATTCAAAAATATGGCATCAGCTTTCCCATTGATGGCACCTGGCTCAATGTCACCGCCACATCTCTCAGCCTCGTCCACTGTTTCCACATTTGCCAGACTGCTTGTCTGACATCCAGAACTGGATGAGCAGCAATTTCTTCCAGTTAAATATTCGAAAGACTGAAGTCAGTATCTTTGGACCCGGACACAAACTCTGTTTCCAGCCCACCTCCTCTATCCACTCACTGGCAGCTGACTAAGATTGATCCAGACTGTTCACAGCCTTAGTGCCATGGTTGATTCCGAGATGAGCTTCCGACCACGCGTCCATACCATCACTAAGCCCGACTATTTCCATTGCTGTAACAGTCTGAATCTACTCTGTCTTAATTTCATATCCCTCCGTGGCCTCCTACCCCTCCCTATCGCTGAAATCTCCTCCCTCTCCACATCCCACTGAGGCATCGGCAATCCTTTAGATTTGGCAGCCTGAATATCCACGATTTAAATTGCTCCACTGTTGGCTGCTGTGCCTTCAGCTGCCAAAGCCCCAGCTCTGGAACTCCCTCTCTAAACCTCGCCACCTCTCTATCTCACATTCTTCTTTAAGACGATCCTCAAACCTACCTATTTGATCAAACTTTTGATCAACTGCTTGAATATCTCTTTATGCGGCATTGTGGCAAATTCTGCGTTGTAAAGCTCTAGTAAAGAGCCTTGACATGTTTTATTATGTTAAACACGCTGTATAAATGCAAGTTGTTGTTGATGGGGAGATGGATAGGGACAAGACTTTCTGAAAATCAAAAGTATTTTCAAGCAGCAGTAAGTTACGAGTGAACAGACAAGATGATATTAACTGATAACCTTGGAAAACTTCAGAGGCAAACATGATAACTTAGGAAGTGTTTACACTGACTAAGGTAGCTCCTGATCATACTTATCATTATTATGACTCAGCTGTAGTCTCCTGCACAAAAGAGCAGATAAAGTCTGATGTTTTATTTCCAAGTATGTGACAGACACGATAAAAAGTGAAACATTCATAGGCCTTATAACTAATTGTTGTCATTTTCTCCACAGGATAGATCTATCTATAATTCACTCAACTAGCAGAGAAATCTCACATGATATGTAAAGTAATTGACTGCCAATCTGATCATCAAACAATATGGTTCTGGTACTTTTGCCTCTAAACTTGTTCTGGGTTCAAATCCTACTCCAAGGATTTGAACATATAATCCAGGGTGTCACTTCCTTCATCAGAGCTACTGTACTCCAGACAAGATGCTAATCTAATCTCCTGGTGACCCTCTCATTGAATTTGATCACATCTCAATTAAGAGCTGGCAAATTCTTTCTGGTTTCTCGACCATTATTTATTATTTATCTCTCAACCACCATCACTGGTCATTACCTCATTGTGAAATCTTGCTGTGCATTAATTACCTGCTGTGTTCCCTATATTTCAGCGTTGCCACCATCTCAAAATTAATTCACTGAGTGTCACATGCTTTGTATGTGAAAGGCTCTACATATGTGAAGTTTGTTTTTCTTTTTTATTAGGCTGTAGCAGTCTAAGCAGATTGTGGATGCTGAAATTATGGGAAACATAGGTCTCAAAACTGCTCTGGTGTTCCATTGGGTTCCGACCATAATTCTGCAACAAGAAAAATGGACCTCACCATTCCACTCTTCTTTGTGTGATTTTCTGAATTGCATCCTTCAATCACTGCATACGTTTCAGGTCTTCCTTCACACAGCTTCACCCTCCTGGCATTAATTTTCTCCTGAGCCATTCACCCAGGTAGATCCCCTCCCATCACCTTCTCAGCATGCTGACCTGATGTCGAATGCCCTGTTTGTCTTATCCTCTACTGTAACATGCTCTGTCGTACTCAGGCCACTCCTTCAGTATTGATTGCCTTATCCCACCCAGTTGGTACTCCATGCTGTGTCTTTGCAATATATTCCAAGAACATCCTATCTCCTGCTCCTCTGCAAACTCACTTACCATGGGCAAATAGCACCAACCATTTCCATCTGTGCTGATGACTCCAGACAATGCTCTCGGAGAAAGAGATTGGAGGAAGCGTGGCTCTTGATTAGTAAAAAGGGATAGCCATGGAATCATTGCGAAGCAGGCTCGAAGGGCCAATTGGCTTACTTCTGCTCCTAAATCCTACGTTCCTATGAATCACAATGTGAAGCCGTACATGCAGATTGGACACATGTTTCCCCAGATGCTACATTAAGAGATGTGTAGTTCATCACAAGGCTGCCTTCCACCATTCTATTATTTGTGATACCATCGGTTGTCTTTAGTGGCCAACTTGCGATTTTGCCACTCATGTTACAGGGTGCGAATTAGTGGCCATGTTGCGCATTAGCGAGTGCATAACGTGGGCATCTGATTGTGGGAGATGCTGAAAACAAAAATTGTGCCAGGTGCCGATCAGTTTTCGATCTAACCGGCCCACTCCCATTGGCGAAATCAGAATCCCACCAATAAGCACCACTTAAGGCCAATCTCCAGATAATTAATGGGAGCGACCCCCTATCTAACCACCTCCCCAGCAAGTGGTCACGCAGGCCTGAAGTGCATATGTTTTAATGCAAGGAGCATTACGGGTAAGGCAGATGAACTTAGAGCTTGGATTACTACTTGGAACTATGATGTTGTTGCCATTACAGAGACCTGGTTGAGGGAAGGGCAGGATTGGCAGCTAAACGTTCCAGGTTTTAGATGTTTCAGGCGGGATAGAGGGGGATGTAAAAGGGGAGGCGGAGTTGCGCTACTTGTTCAGGAGAGTATCACAGCTATACAGCGAGAGGACACCTCAGAGGGCAGTGAGGCTATATGGGTAGAGATCAGGAATAAGAAGGGTGCAGTCACAATGTTGGGGGTATACTACAGGCCTCCCAACAGCCAGCGGGAGATAGAGGAGCAGATAGGCAGACAGATTTTGGAAAAGAGTAAAAACAACAGGGTTGTGGTGATGGGAGACTTCAACTTCCCCAATATTGACTGGGACTCACTTAGTGCCAGGGGCTTAGACGGGGCAGAGTTTGTAAGGAGCATCCAGGAGGGCTTCTTAAAACAATATGTAAACAGTCCAACTAGGGAAGAGGCGGTACTGGACCTGGTATTGGGGAATGAGCCCGGCCAGGTGGTAGATGTTTCAGTAGGGGAGCATTTCGGTAACAGTGACCACAATTCAGTAAGTTTTAAAGTACTGGTGGACAAGGATAAGAGTGGTCCGAGGATGAATGTGCTAAATTGGGGGAAGGCTAATTATAACAATATTAGGCGGGAACTGAAGAGCATAGATTGGGGGCGGATGTTTGAGGGCAAATCAACATCTGACATGTGGGAGGCTTTCAAGTGTCAGTTGATAGGAATACAGGACAGGCATGTTCCTGTGAGGAAGAAAGACAAATACGGCAATTTTCGGGAACCTTGGATGACGAATGATATTGTAGGCCTCGTCAAAAAGAAAAAGGAGGCATTTGTCAGGGCTAAAAGGCTGGGAACAGACGAAGCCTGTGTGGCATATAAGGAAAGTAGGAAGGAACTTAAGCAGGGAGTCAGGAGGGCTAGAAGGGGTCATGAAAAGTCATTGGCAAATAGGGTTAAGGAAAATCCCAAGGCTTTTTACACTTACATAAAAAGCAAGAGGGTAGCCAGGGAAAGGGTTGGCCCACTGAAGGATAGGCAAGGGAATCTATGTGTGGAGCCAGAGGAAATGGGCGAGGTACTAAATGAATACTTTGCATCAGTATTCACCAAAGAGAAGGAATTGGTAGATGTTGAGTCTGGAGAAGGGGGTGTAGATAGCCTGGGTCACATTGTGATCCAAAAAGACGAGGTGTTGGGTGTCTTAAAAAATATTAAGGTAGATAAGTCCCCAGGGCCGGATGGGATCTACCCCAGAATACTGAAGGAGGCTGGAGAGGAAATTGCTGAGGCCTTGACAGAAATCTTTGGATCCTCGCTGTCTTCAGGGGATGTCCCGGAGGACTGGAGAATAGCCAATGTTGTTCCTCTGTTTAAGAAGGGTGGCAGGGATAATCCCGGGAACTACAGGCCGGTGAGCCTTACTTCAGTGGTAGGGAAATTACTGGAGAGAATTCTTCGAGACAGGATCTACTCCCATTTGGAAGCAAATGGACGTATTAGTGAGAGGCAGCACGGTTTTGTGAAGGGGAGGTCGTGTCTCACTAACTTGATAGAGTTTTTCGAGGAGGTCACTAAGATGATTGATGCAGGTAGGGCAGTAGATGTTGTCTATATGGACTTCAGTAAGGCCTTTGACAAGGTACCTCATGGTAGACTAGTACAAAAGGTGAAGTCACACGGGATCAGGGGTGAACTGGCAAGGTGGATACAGAACTGGCTAGGCCATAGAAGGCAGAGGGTAGCAATGGAGGGATGCTTTTCTAATTGGAGGGCTGTGACCAGTGGTGTTCCACAGGGATCAGTGCTGGGACCTTTGCTCTTTGTAGTATATATAAATGATTTGGAGGAAAATGTAACTGGTCTGATTAGTAAGTTTGCAGACGACACAAAGGTTGGTGGAATTGCGGATAGCGATGAGGACTGTCTGAGGATACAGCAGGATTTAGATTGTCTGGAGACTTGGGCGGAGAGATGGCAGATGGAGTTTAACCTGGACAAATGTGAGGTAATGCATTTTGGAAGGGCTAATGCAGGTAGGGAATATACAGTGAATGGTAGAACCCTCAAGAGTATTGAAAGTCAAAGAGATCTAGGAGTACAGGTCCACAGATCACTGAAAGGGGCTACACAGGTGGAGAAGGTAGTCAAGAAGGCATACGGCATGCTTGCCTTCATTGGCCGGGGCATTGAGTATAAGAATTGGCAAGTCATGTTGCAGCTGTATAGAACCTTAGTTAGGCCACACTTGGAGTATAGTGTTCAATTCTGGTCGCCACACTACCAGAAGGATGTGGAGGCTTTAGAGAGGGTGCAGAAGAGATTTACCAGAATGTTGCCTGGTATGGAGGGCATAAGCTATGAGGAGCGATTGAATAAACTCGGTTTGTTCTCACTGGAACGAAGGAGGTTGAGGGGCGACCTGATAGAGGTATACAAAATTATGAGGGGCATAGACAGAGTGGATAGTCAGAGGCTTTTCCCCAGGGTAGAGGGGTCAATTACTAGGGGGCATAGGTTTAAGGTGAGAGGGGCAAAGTTTAGAGTAGATGTACGAGGCAAGTTTTTTACGCAGAGGGTAGTGGGTGCCTGGAACTCACTACCGGAGGAGGTAGTGGAGGCAGGGACGATAGGGACATTTAAGGGGCATCTTGACAAATATATGAATAGGATGGGAATAGAAGGATACGGACCCAGGAAGTGTAGAAGATTGTAGTTTAGTCGGGCAGTATGGTCGGCACGGGCTTGGAGGGCCGAAGGGCCTGTTCCTGTGCTGTACATTTCTTTGTTCTTTGTTCTTTGTTCTTTGTGTCGATCGGTACACCTTTTTAAAAACGTGAATCTGGCGTACTGGCTGCTGTGGGGATCCGAAGAGGCTAGTAGCCACCTCCTCTCCCAGGCAATGAACAAGGGGTTGCTTCCTCGGTGGCCGGGGGCAGGGGGGGAGGGAGAGCCTCACTCAGAGTGGGCCGCCATCAGTGGAGTCAAACCTAGGCTGGAGGAGGTGTCTTAGCGCCGTCGGTCCGCCATGCCACCACCCGCATCATGTGTACCTGTTATGGGGCAACCCGAGCCCTTGCTTGTCTGTCCCACCGACCACCCATAACACTGACCTTTGAGGCCTCTGGCTGCATGACATAATGCTATTTCTAACAGGGAAGTGGCAATCCTAGTTAAGTGAGCACTTCAAAGCTCCCAATTGGACTGCCGTGGGTAGGTGTGCCATGTAACATGTTGCCGTTATTGCCTAGCATCACAATCAGACCGTGATGCCTGGACACTGTGACTGAGCACAGCAGGAAAAAACACCATGAGCACAGCAGCCAACATCTGAACACCCAGGGGCTGGGCCCCAGCACCGGGGACATCCTAGACCAGAGGGTGATTGTGTGCACCCGGGAGGGGACCAGCACACAGTCCAGGTAATGTTACGTGTGGGTGTCTGGGGTACAGGGTCTGGGGTCCGGTGACCAGGGACCCCAGATGCAGCGTGGGCATGCTAAATTGCCTCTTAGTATCAAAAGGTTAGGTACCTGGGAAAGTTTGAGTCACTACTGTTAATCTTACAGTGACTGGGAATATGGCAAATTGAAGGAGACAATTTGAATTGCATGATTTAAAAGCAGCACTTGACTCTCTTCTGCCATCTGGATAGATGGATGGAGCGGAGGCAGGGAGGTGTGAGGAGCTTAGGGCTAAAATAAAAGCCATTGAAACAAGTTAATGTTACTCTTTGTGAGGAAAATTTTTTCGTGATTTCACTCACAAACAGCCAACTCTATTTTCAATTCTATGCTCCCATATACTTGATTCTCCCACCAGAGGAAATTCTTTTTTCTAGCCCACCAAATACTTTCAGAATTCTATACACCTTCATTGGGTTACCCTTCAATCTCCTACACTCAAGAAAATAAAACTAGTCATAAGGTAATCTTTTTCGCCTTTATATAATGTGAGTGAATCTGCATTGTATTCCATTCAAGGCCAATACATTCTTCCTGAAGTGCTATACTCACAACTGAGCACATGACTCCAAAATCTGACTGAGGCTCCATACAACTGTAATTTTCACCCATTTCTATCCCAACCCCCGAAATAACCTTAGACCTGTGACTCAGCACTTCTGGTCTTGCGATGCCTCACTCAGACTATAGTCCAATTCAAACAAGTTGGATGACAAGATGAAACTTTAAAACGATCCGGGACGGGGTTCTCCGACCCTCCGCGCTGGAATCGTGCCCGGACCAAACTCCCGCCGGCGTGGTACCACCCGGTGGGAGCTGGGACGCGTGGCGGCAGTGGCGGTCCTGATGGGGGGCCTCATCCGGGGGAGGGGGGCAGCCTCACACAGGGTGGGCCGCCATCAGTGGAGTTCAACCTAGGCTGGAGGAGGTGTCTTAGCACCGTCGGTCCGCCATGCCACGACCCGGATCATGTGTACCTGTTATATGGATGAACATTACAGTTGTATACGTACCTGGGGGTATCTGACTCCGGGGGGGGGGGGGGGGGGCGCCTCAGCGGTCGGCGGTCCGTCACGATCTGGGAGGGACCTACCTTCCTCCACGCGGACCCGCTGTGTGGCTCTGCCATGTTGGCGGCGCCATCATCGAAGTGGGCCGCCACGCGCATGCACGGACCTACTTGCGACCGCCGTGCATATGCGCGGCTGCACGGTCTGGCTAGCAGGGCCCTGCCGGCAGCCAGAGCTGCGGTCACCCCGGACCTTCAAGGAAAAAGTCCGGAGTGATTCTCGCCCATTTTCCGGCGGGCGTAGGGACTTAGTCCCCAGAAGGGCGAATCCTGGGCGCGATTCTCCACTCCCACGCCGGTTGGGAGAATCGCCTGGGCCGCCAAAATTTCCGGGGACGCCGGTCCGACGCCCTCCCAAGCGGCGGGAACAGGCCGGTCGAGTTTCGCGGGCCACAGGCCGGAGAATCGCCGGAGATACCCAAAATGGCGATTCTCCGGCACCCCCGCGATTCTGAGGCCCGGATGGGCTGAGCGGCCAGGCCAAAACGGCGGGTTCCCCCCGGCGCCGTCCACACCTGGTCGCTACAGTCGTGGCCGGTGCGTGAACGCTGGGGGGGGCGGCCTGTGGGGGGGCGAGGGTGGACCCAGCACCGGGGGGTACCTTGAATGTGGGGTGGCCCGCGATCGGTGCCCACCGATCGTCGGGCCGTCCTCTCTGAAGGAGGACCTCCTTCCTTCCGCGGCCCCGCAAGATCCGTCCCCCATCTTCTTGCGGAGCGGATTTGGACAGGACGGCAACCACGCATTCGCGGATGACGTCCGTTACGCGGCGCCGGCCGCGTCATCTATTCGGCGCCGCTTTTACGCGGGCGACAAGGCCTGGCGCGGGTAGATGACGCGGCCCCGATACTGGCCCATTGTCAGGGCCTGAATCGGTCGGGACCGGGGCCGTTCCGCGCCGTCGTGAACCTCGACGGCGTTCACGACGGCGCGGCCACTTCAGCGTGGGGGTGGAGAATCGTGCCCCCTGACTCCTGGGCGTCATTCTCCGACCCCCCAGCGGGTCGGAGAATGGCCGTTGGCTGCCATGAATTCCGCCCCCGCCGCCCGCCGAAGTCTCCGAAGGGAGAAAAGTCGGCGGGGCGTTAATGGCGCCGCAGACGTCGGAGAATGGCATGGGTGGGCGCAAGGCAGCCGATTTTGGGCCTGCCGATATTCTCCCGTCCGGATGGGCCGAAGTCCCGTCGATGTGATGACGGGTCACGTCGATGTAAATCAAACCTCCTTTAAATCGGCGTCAACCTGTGCTCCAGGTTTACGCCGACCAGCGTGGAGGTGGGTGACGGCCTGGGGGGTTGGCCGCTGGGCAGGCGATGGCGTGGCCGCAGTCTGAATGTGTGGGGAGAGGTGTGTGTAGGGTTGTGTGTCTGTGTGTGCGGCGGGGGGGGTGGTTAGAGTGGGCTGGGCTCCGGGGGAGTGCCGGGAGGGGGATGGGGGGGGTCCGTGCCGGGGAGGAGGATGGGGTCCGTGCCGGGGAGGGGGATGGGGGGTCCGTGCCGGGGAGGGGGATGGGGGGGTCCGTGCCGGGGAGGGGGATGGGGGGACGGGGTCCGTGCCGGGGAGGGGGATGGGGGAGTCCGTGCCGGGGAGGAGGATGGGGTCCGTGCCGGGGAGGGGGATGGGGGGTCCGTGCCGGGGAGGGGCATGGGGGGGGTCCGTGCCGGGGAGGGGGATGGGGGGGTCCGTGCCGGGGAGGGGGATGGGGGATGGGGTCCGTGCCGGGGAGGAGGATGGGGGGTCCGTGCCGGGGAGGGGGATGGAGGGGTCTGTGCCGGGGAGGGGGATGGGGGGGTCTGTGCCGGGGAGGAGGATGGGGTCCGTGCCGGGGAGGGGGATGGGTGGGTCCGTGCCGGGGAGGAGGATGGGGTCCGTGCCGGGGAGGGGGATGGGGGGGTCCGTGTCGGGGAGGAAGATGGGGTCCGTGCCGGGGAGGGGGATGGGGGGGTCCATGCCGGGGTGGAGGATGGGGTCCGTGCTGCGGAGGGGGATGGGGGGGTCCGTGCCGGGGAGGAGGATGGGGTCCGTACCGGGGAGGGGGATGGGTGGGTCCGTGCCGGGGAGGAGGATGGGGTCCGTGCCGGGGAGGGGGATGGGGGGGTCCGTGTCGGGGAGGAAGATGGGGTCCGTGCCGGGGAGGGGGATGGGGGGGTTCATGCCGGGGTGGAGGATGGGGTCCGTGCTGCGGAGGGGGATGGGGGGGTCCGTGCCGGGGAGGAGGATGGGGTCCGTGCCGGGGAGGGGGATGGGGGGGTCCGTGCCGGGGAGGAGGATGGGGTCCGTGCCGGGAGGGGGATGGGTGGGTCCGTGCCGGGGAGGAGGATGGGGTCCGTGCCGGGGAGGGGGATGGGGGGGTCCGTGTCGGGGAGGAAGATGGGGTCCGTGCCGGGGAGGGGGATGGGGGGGTCCGTGCCGGGGTGGGGGGGGGCGAGGGCAAGTGAGTTGGTCCACCTGGCCAGGTGCCAGCCTCCAACAGTTGGACCCATGCGGTCCATGCCACCTGGCTGGGGGGAGGAGGGGGTATGGGCAATGATGACATGTCGTCGTTCCGCCACCCCCCACCAGGCCGTCATGTTTTCCGATCAGCCAGCGATGTTGGCCGCCGTGGCGGCAGCCGCTAATGTCTATGTTGCCCTGGATGAGGAGGAGCGTGCCAGAGAGGCGGCACAGGCTGCCGCAGAGGGGCAGGCGGCAGCCGCCCAGGCTGGAGGGACACCTGACCGACAGGACGAGGAGGTGGAGGAGGACGTTGCGGCTCCACGGCAACGGAGGCACCCGAGGGCGCCCCGTGTGTACCTGCCCCGGCAGTCATACCAGGACCTCACGGACCGGGAATGCAGGAGGAGACTCCGGATGAGCCGGGAAACCTTGGCGCACATCTGCCACCTGCTGGCACACCTGTCACCGCGTGGCACTGGCGGGGGACACCCTCTCCCCATGTCCGTCAAGGTTACGGTGGCCCTGAACGTTTATGCAACGGGGTCATTCCAGGCACCGCGTGGGGTCCTGTCCGGCATATCGCAGACATCGGTGCACCGGTGCATCCGGGCAGTGACAGACGCCCTATATGCCATGGCGCACCGCTACATCCGCTTCCCCGTGGACCGGGCCAGCCAGGATGCCAGGGCCGTGGGCTTCTCTGCCGTGGCCGGGTTCCCCATGGTCCAGGGATGCACGTCGCCGTGCGGCCTCCTGCAGATAACAGGGCCGTGTTCACCAATAGGAAGGGGATCTATTCGATGAACATACAGGTGGTCTGCGCCCACCGGATGATGATCCTGCACGTCTGCGCCCGTTACCCGGGCAGTGTACACGACTCATACGTGTTGTCGCGGTCATCCATCACCGGCATGTACGAGGGACGCCATCCCCGGCTGAGGGGCTGGTTGCTGGGCGACAGGGGCTACCCATTGCGATCGTGGCTGATGACGCCTGTACGGAGGCCACGCAATGAGGCGGAGAACCGCTACAATGATGCCCATGTAGCGACAAGGGGAGTGATAGAGAGGTGCTTTGGCGTGCTGAAGATCCGTTTCAGGTGCCTGGATCTCTCTGGGGGCGCCCTCCAGTATCGGTCAGATAGGGTCGGCTGCATCATTGTGGTGTGCTGCGTCCTGCACAACATAGCCCAGCAGAGGGTCGATGTGCCGCAGGCAGAGGAGGGCGGAGTGGAGGAGCAGCAGGAAGAGGCGCAGTCCTCCCAGATGAGGGGGATGGGGGCAATGTTCAGGGCAGACGGGCTAGACACAGGCGGGTGGCTGTCCACCGTTACCGGCTGGCCCAGCGGGCACGAGACAGGCTGATAGACGCCCGCTTCACTGACTAGATGGGCGTGGGAATCGGGTAGTATGGCCACAGACCACTCACCATGGCAACAGCCGACCACCCACACCCCCCACCCATCCACCCACCCAGCACCCTCACCCCCCTCCCCAACCCTACCCACCCCACCCGCATGCACACCACCCCCCCATTGCCGATCCACCTGCGGCACAACGGCCGGGCTCACACAGATGCCGGTGGACGCGTGTCTATCGCAAGCCATGGAGGATGATGACAACCCGCCCTGCGATGAGCTCCTGGCTCCACATCGTTGGACTATGTCTGACCCATGGCCACAGTACCACCATCCACCCGGACCAACCCTGCATGCGGCTGTGACACTGCAGCGCACGGTCCCGTCCTCTGCCCGGGGGGATGTTGATGGCGGCCCAGGGGGAAGGAGGCAGACTCACCTGGGGCTGAGGTAAGACCACCCCTCACACACACACTTGCGCTCAACGTACATGACACCCCCGCACGCTTTGGACAGAGCACAAAGGCAGCTTCTGTAGGTGTAACATTGACTTTAATAACAAAAGGAGTTCATGCACGTGCCCTAGCCCCTAAAACTCATCTGTGCCCTGCACCCGTGCCAACTTACTCAGTGTCTAATTGTTTGGCCTCACGGGCCCTTTGACTACGTCTACGTGGTTCCCCAGACGGTACAGCAGAACTGGAGGTGGACTCCTGTGATTCCTGCCCTCTGACACGGGATCCCTTTGGCGGCCGTTTCCTGGGGCGTCCTGGCCTAGATGGGCCAGGCTGCGGCCCGGGCGACTGGGATGGCGAGCTGCCAGCTTGTCCTGCCTGCTGCCCACCCGATGCACCTGGGACAGAAGGGGGGGAGTCCGAGGTGTCGCGGTGTTCCGGGACCTCCCCTACAGGGGGACTCGGGACGGACCACAGCACCTCCTCCTCCCTCAGGGTGCCCGATGGCCCCCAGGCCTCTACATGGGTGGGGGATGCGAACGGACTGGCCATCCGACGGCCCCCCGGCATCTAGCGCTGCCAGTCCTGGATGCCCGTGCTGGTATCGATAGGGGTCTTCAGGTTTGCAGCCATGGAGCTCAGGGGATTGGCAAACCCTGTCTGTGACTGTGCGACGCCGGCTCGCACATGGCCAATGGCGCCGATGCCCTCAGCGATGGCCTGCAGAGACTGGGCCATGGCCTGCTGAGACTGGGCTATGGCGTTGAGCGCCTCTGCCATCTGGCGCTGGCACTGGCTCATGGCCTCCTGTGAGAGGGCAGCCATGTCCTGGGCCACAGACGCCGCCTGCACGGAAAGCCCCAGGCCTCGCAAGCCGTTCCACATGTCTGACACCGTCGCACCCATTGCCTCCACCGCGGACGCCACCCGTGCGGTGTCGGCCTGGGTGGCACGCATGACCGGCACCACTCCCAGCTCCTGGACGCGGGTGAACTCCTCCACCTGCGACTGCAGCCGCCGCAAGCCGGCCGTCACCCTCTTCGCTCGTCTCCGGTTCGGTGGTTGCATCGGATCTATCGGTGGGTGTGGTAACTCCAGGAACCCGGGATCCATCTGGGCGGCAGATGTTCGCTTGGGCTGGGCTGCCTTCTGTGTCACTGTCCGGTATTTCGTTTTCCTGGGTAGTGCTGTCCCGGGTAGTGGTGTCCCGGGTAGTGGTGTCCTGGGTAGTGGTGTCCTGGGTAGTGGTGTCCTGGCTCGGCTGTGACGGGGGCCTGTGGCTGCCCCTCTCGTCGCTGGGTGGCACACGCCTGCGTTGTCGCACCCGCACGTGACGGGGGCGTTGTCTCCCTGTTGCTCCAGGTCTCTCCGTCTCCCGTGGTCTCCAAGGGACATCCTGCGGGCGTCGCATGCCGGAGGGTCCGGGTCTCTCCGTCTCCCGTGGTGTGCGAGGGGCATCCTGCGGGTGTCGCATGCCGGAGGGTCCGGGTCTCTCCGTCTCCTGTGGTGTGCGAGGGGCATCCTGCGGGCGTCGCATGCTGGAGGGTCTGGGTCTCTCCGTCTCCCGTGGTGTGCAAGGGGCATCCTGCGGGCATCGCATGCCGGAGGGTCCGGGTCTCTCCGTCTCCCGTGGCCTCCGAGGGGCATCCTGCGGGCGTCACATGCCGGAGGGTCCGGGTCTCTCCGTCTCCCGTGGCCTCCGAGGGGCATCCTGCGGGCGGTCTGCATCTGCAGGGATGGGTGCCTCGATGTTTGATCCTGCGATACACAATGAAGCATGCATGGTTAGACACGGCAGTGATCAGGTGATATGGGGGAGGGGGATATAGGGGAGGGGGGATATGGGGACGGGCTGTCGGTGGCTCACTTGCTACTACGCCCCCGACCTCTGCATCAGCAACCTCCCGGTCCTCAGGTCCGCCAGCCAGTTCCAGGGCCCTTTCCTCATGTTCGGTCAGTGGCCTCTCATCAGCGGGGCCTCCTCCAGTCCTCACATGCTCCCTATTGTTGTGTGCGTGCTTCTCCTGTGGGGGGTGGTGGCAGGGATATGGGGGAGGGGGGAATATGGGGGATATGGATATCGGGCAGGGGTGGGGGGAGGCTCACCCTGGCTGCTCTGACGAGGTCGTTCACCTTCTTGTGGCACTGGGTGCCTGTCCGTGGTGTCAGGGCCACAGCGGTGACGGCCTCTGCCACCTCCCTCCACAGACGCTGGCTGTGGCGTGGGGCAACTCTGCGGCCGTGCCCGGGATACAGGTCCTCCCTCCTCTACTCTACTGTGTCCAGGCGCGCCTCCACATCCCGTGACTGGAACCTCGGGGCTGAGCGGCGGCCGGCCATCCGGTCGGGTGTTCCGGTCGGGTGGGGGGGGAGCAGCGCGTCCTTATGAGCCGTCACGCCATGCGGCGTGTATGACGCTGCATGGCGTGAACCACTTGAGCAAGCACGGATCCCGTCACGTCGCTGCTAGCCCATTTTGGGCCGGAGACTCCGCGACGTTTTTGGCGGCGTGATGCAGGTCGGATTTGCGCCGTTTTTTGCGCCGATCGGCGGACTTTGTGCCGATAACGGAGAATTTCGCCCCTGATCTTGCCTTTCAACAACTCAAAACATTTTCCCTGAAATCTTTATTTCAGATTTTTGTGCTTTTATGCCCTTATTACATCATGTTAGCTCCGTTTTTACAATGCAGCATCCATCTTGGGATTGCTTCGAAGTCCGAAGCCATCCAAAATATCTGCATAATCTTTTACCAGAAATTAAGTGCTGTTGCATAAAAACTTGTTCTTCAGATCTGTACATGACAAAACCGCCTAGATGCTGTTAGTGAATGAAAGTGATGATACAGTTATCTTCCTAATATTTAATATACAGGGTTAATTTTTTGCCTGAGTTCCTTGTCTCTTGAAGGTGCAGACCTGATGGGACATGCTCTATTCAACTAGCTGTTTTACATATGTGTATTTTTTTCATTCATTCCCAGGATGCTGGCAATGCTGCCATTTATTGCCATTTCCTAGATGCCATGTGTTATGTTTTCAAGGGTTTTACTTTTACTCACAGTATAAACAAAGGATAACCAGGTTGCCGCACTGTAGGTAACTTTATCACTTGTCAGAGTTTATTGCAGAGGTGTTGCTTGCTCACAGTCTAAAATTGAAGTGGAAAAATCTCCCAAGTGCCTCTGATGATGTGACATTATGCAGAGAGGCATTGGTTATGATACAGAACGCGTTGCATACAACAGAATGGTTTCCTAGACCACTTCAGATGGCAGTTGTTGTTCTGGTACCACACAGAGAGCAGACCAGGTAAAAATTTCCTTGCCAACATTTAGTGAATCAATTAAGTTTTCATGACAATCCAACAACTTCATAGATTTTATAATCTCAATTCAAATTCTCAAACTGACGACGTGGGATTTGAACTCATATTCTGAGTTATTAATCCAGGCACCTGGGTTACCAGTTCAGTAACCATCTACCCTTATGTGCATAGATGATATTGGGAATTCAACTAAAAAATGTTGTGTGTGGATATTTTACACTAAGAAATATAAAAGCCAGGACACCGAGCTTTCTAGTTACACTTTTAAAAATCTATCGCGGGATGTAGGTGTCGCTGGTTAGGTCAGCACTTTTATTGCCCATCCCAAATTGCCCTTGAGACGGTGGTGGTGAGCTGCCTTTGTGACCCCCTGCAGTCCATGTGCTGTCGGTACACCCATAGTGCTGTTAGGGGGGAGTTCCAGGATTTTGACCCAGTGACAGTGAAGGAATAATGATAAATTTCCAAGTCAGAATGGTGTGTGGCTTGGAGGTGGTGATGTTCCCGTGCATTTGTTGCCCTCGTCCTTCTAGGGGTAGAAGTTGCAGGTTTGGAAGGTGCCACAGAAGGAGTCCTGGAGAGTTGCTGCAGTGCATCTTGTGATTGTTGCACGCTGCTGCTGTGAATTGGCGGTGGAGGAAGTGAATATTTAAGGTAGCGGATGGGATGCTAATCAAGCGGGCTGCTTTGTCCTGGATGGTGTTGCATTTCTTACATGTTGATGGAGCTGCACTCATTCAGGTGCCTTGTAGATGGTGGAGGTAGGAGGTGAGTTAATCGTTGCGAAATTCCAAGTGATGCTACTGTATTTATATGACCAGTTCAGTTTCCGGTCAATGGTAACCCCAGTGATGTTGATAATGCAGGATTCAATTATGCTAATGCCATTGAATATCAAGGGGAGACGGCTGGATTTTCTTGGAGATGATCATTGCCTGGCACTTGTGTGGCGTGAATGTTACTTGCGACTTAGCTGCCCAGGCTTGAATGTTGTCCAGGTTTTGCTGCTTCAGTATCTGTGAAGTCGTGAATGATGCTGAACATTGTGCAACCATCAGCGAGCATTCCCATTTCTGACCTTATGGTGGAGGGAAGGTCATTGATGAAGCAGTTGAAGATAGTTGGGCCTACACTGAGGGATTTCTACGGTGATACCCTGAAACTAAGATGACTGACCTCCCATAACCACCTTCCTTTATGCTAGGTATGACTCCTACCAGTGAAGAATTCCCCCCCCCCCCCATCCCCATTGACTGCTGTTCTGCTAGGGCTCCTTGATGCCACATTCAGTCAAGTGTGGCCGTGATGTCAAGGGCAGCCACTCTCTCCTCATCTCTTGCGCTCAATTCCTTTGTCCATACTTTGACCATACAATGAGGTCAGGAGTTGAGTGGCCCACTCAACACTTAAGGCCAACTTTGTGGCTAGACACAAGGGAGAGCTGGAGGTTGAAGGTGATTAGCACACAGATGCAGTCACAAAGAAAAGCAGACAGAGATAGAAAGAGAAGCAGAGCAAATTCTTGTGAAGATAAGAAGCAAATTTCTCTAAGAGGTCAGTCTTTTCTGCTGGCAGAAACTGAAACAGGAGCTCTTGGAAGTTCTCTGTGAGTTGGCTTAAAAGATCTAAAACCTGGAAAGCTATGTGAATAGCTAAGAGATGCTAAAGAGCTGGGTGTTTTCCAAAAGTGGCCAGGCCATGAAATGGAGTGTAATTGGTCAGTCGGTTGAAAAGAAATTCTGGAAAACTACTTCCAACAGTACTGCTGTGTCCCAAGGAACAGAGGCTTCATAGAAGTGTGCCTGGTTAATGATAATCATATCCATGAAAATCAATGATGAAAGTTTTTGCTGTATTACGATCCCAGTTGATGTTATAACTGGAAGGGAAGATCCCAGAATGGAACCCGAGCTCAAAAGACCACAATTTTCTTTTTTATAAAATGTGGAGGAACAGAGTAACTGGACTACTAATTAGTTTCAACAACAAGAAAGAAAAACACATTTATTAACCATAAAAAAATGGATTATAATAGAATACTCCTTTGCTCCCCCCCTTAGGGTAACAATTACACACATATTTTAAGATTAACAGGATGACACAGTATATTTGAAGCTACAATGACCTCATTAGCACACCAAGTCCTTTTTTAAAACAGATTGGCTGTGGTCGAGCACATACTCCAATCTGAACCCAAGTTAGTGTCTGTGGATTTCTCATCAGAATCCCCTCAGAAGATTGTCCCATGAGGGGGCGTGATTGAACGGCATTGTCGCGCCCAAATTGGTTTTGAGGCCTTTGAATCTCCCGAGAGGCTTTGCGTGAGCTTCACGATGCTTGAGACGTCTTGTTTGAGAAGCAGTGGCTGGATCACATGCATCCACATCTATGTACGTTGCTAATCTGAGACTTCTACCAGTTAAAAAGAGAAGGATGACAGATTTACGGAAGCATGGTTTCACAGTGGTTAGCTCTGCTGCCTCACACAGCCAGGGACCAAAGTTCGATTCCGCCCTGTACAGAGCCTGCACGTTCTCCCCGTGTCTGCATGGGTTTCCTCCGGGTGCTCCAGTTTCTTCCCACAGTCCAAAGATGTGCAGGTTAGGTGGATTGGCTATGCTAAATTGCCCCTTGATGTCCAAAATGTTAGGTGGGATTATTGGAATAGGGTGGGGCATGGACCTAGAGAGCTCTTTCAGAGGGTCGGTGCAGACTTGATGGGCCTAGAGGCCTCGTTATGCATTGTTGTGATTCTTTGTGTGGGATCAGTACCAAAGAAACATAGAAAATAGGAGCAGGAGGAGACCATTTGGCAGTGTGAGCTTGCTCCGCCATTCATTATGATCATGGGTGATCATCCAACTCAAAAGCCTGACCCCCCATCCCCCATTACCTTTGATCCCCTTCATCCAAGTGCTATATCTAACTGCTTCTTGAAATCAGACAGTGTGTTGGCCTCAACTGTTTTCTGTGGTAGAGAATTCCACAGGCTGACCACTCTCTGGGTGAAGAAATTTCTCCTCAACTCAGTCTTAAATGATCCATCCCATATCCTCAGACTCTGACCCTTGGTTCTGGACACCCCCACCATCAGGAACATCCTTCCTGCATCTACCCTGTCTAGTCCTGTTAGAATTTTATAGGTTTCTATGAGATCTCCCCTCATTCTTCTGAACTCCAGCGAATACAATCCTAACCGATTCAATCTCTCCTCATATATCAGTCCTGCCATCCCTGGGATCAGTCTGGTAAACCTTCTTTGCACTCCCTCTATAGCAAGAACATACTTGTTCCGATAAGGTAACCAAAACTGCACACAATATTCCAGGTGTGGCTTCACCAAAGCCCTGAATAATTGCAGCAAGACATCTCTACTCCTATACTCAAATCCTCTCGCAATGAAGGCCAGCATACCATTTGCCTCTTTACTGTCTGTTGTATCTGCACACTTACCTTCAGCGACTGCTGTACGAGAACACCCAGGTCTCATTGAACATTCCTCCCTCCTAATTTATGGCCATTCAGATAATAATCTGCCTTCCCGTCTTTACTACCAAAGTGGACAACCTCACGTTTATCCAAAATATACTGCATCTGCCATTCATTTGCCAACTCACTCAACTCACACCCAAATCACACTGAAGAATTTCTGCACCCTCCTCACAGCTCACCCTCCTACCCAACTTTGTGTCATCTGAAAATTTGGAGATAATACATTTCGTTCCCTCATCTAAATTACGACTATACATTATGAATAGCTGGTATCCCAGTAGCAGCCTCTGTGGTACCCAACTGGTCACTGCTTGCCATTTGGAAAAAGACCCCTACTATTTGTTTCTCGTCTGCCAACCAGTTTTTTAATCCATTTCAATACACTACCCGTAATCCCATGCGCTTTAATTTTACACGTGTGGGACTTTGTCGAAAGCCTTCTTAAAGTCCATGGGTGAGATTCAGCAGACTTCAGGGTGTTTCTCAGTGGCTGCAGCATTGAGAAATACCCCACGATTCAACGGCACTTGGGGCCTTGGGGAGATTCTCTCCACTGAGGTTGCACTTGGTCGGATTTCTTGCTGGCAGTCTCCTTGCAGATCGGGGCACCATTTTAACCAGCTGCCCTAATCTCTTCCCCAGCTCACTTTCAATCCCGACCCTGTTTTTGTGACAGACCCTCACACCCTCAACATGGGGGTTCCTGGAAGCGCCCCTCATTCCCTCCTCTATCTGGCAAGGATTCTCCCCCTACCCCATGCCTGAGCCCTGGCAGTGCCAGCCTTGCACCTGGGCACACTCGCACTGTCACCCTGGCAGTTTCCCTGGCACTCTGACAGTGTCACATAGGCACACGGTCAGTGCAAGGGCGGCACTATCAGGGTTACGAGGTGGCTGGGCCAGGGTGCTAGACTTGTAGTGTCAAGGTTCCTGGGTGCCAGGGGCAGTGGCAGGGTACCACCCTACCCTGTACCCGACCACCCAGGGGATCTCCAATAGCCTGGGAGACCCCCAAGGTGCCGTTAAAACTAGTTCACATTTGTGTTGACCAGTGCTAAATAGTGCCCTGGCGAGTCCTGGGTGCCGGGAGATTTTGGGCTCATATGCCCATTGCACCCAGATTTGCACCAGTAACGAGGGGGTCGCTGAATCGCACCCAAAATAAGCCACTACTACTGGTCACCTTTATCAACTCTAGTAGTTACTGTTTTGTTACGCTCTTGACGTAGCATAAGCTGCTTCCTTGATGTGCACTCTGACAAAGGAAGGTTCAGACTTAGAGATAGCTTTAACACATTTATTACTGTTAACGATTCTCCTACTTGGATTCAACTCTCCTGTTAATCCTTCTATAGCTACTC
The DNA here is from genome assembly GCF_047496885.1 of Scyliorhinus torazame. Lineage (NCBI taxonomy): Eukaryota > Metazoa > Chordata > Chondrichthyes > Carcharhiniformes > Scyliorhinidae > Scyliorhinus > Scyliorhinus torazame. The sequence continues at coordinate 71,628,417 of NC_092721.1, read as the reverse complement.
AGACGATCTAACCAGTCTGCTACAATCCACGTGGTGGGTGTGATGTTCAATTAACCCTGTGTACTCACTAAGTGTCTCCACTCGAAAGAGGAAGATCATGTGTGCTGTGTCCTTTTATATGGGTCGGTGTAATGCACTCATGTGGTAGTGTCACCTCTGTGTGTATCGTGACTGCCCATTGGTTGTGTCCTATCTTACTGGCCTATTGGTTGAATGTCTGTGTGTCATGTCTCTGGTGCTCCCTCTAGTGTCTAGCTAGTCTATGTGTATTTACATTAACCCCCTGTGTATTTACAGTGATGCATATCACCACAGTTACATCCTCAAAGAATTCCAGTAGATCTGTCAAGCATGATTTCCTTTTCATAAATCCATGCTCTCTCCTATCCTGCCATGGTTTGCCAAGTGCTCTGCTATAAAATCTTTGATAATGGATCCTAGAATTTCCCCCATTACCTGCAAGTTTCCATTCCCATTTCACACACCATCCTGGCATGGACATGCATCTCTTATCGTGTGGGTCAAAATCCTAGATCTTCCCACATGATCGCACTGTGGAAGCACATGCACCTTGCAAACTGCACAGGTTCAAGAAGGAGGCTCACCTCCACCATCATGATGGCAATTCAAAATCGTTAATAATGGTGATTAGTGGTTTGCACTGCGCCAGTGACCCGGGTTCGATTCCGGCCTTGGGTGACTGTATGGATTTTGCACATTCTCCACGCTTTTTGTGACAGTGGGTTTCCTCCGGATTCTCCGGTTTCCTCCCACAGTCCAAAGATGTGGAGGTTAAATGGATTGGCCATGTTGAATTGCCCCTCAGTGTCCAAAGATTTGCAGGTTAGGTGGGGCTTTGGAGATAGGGCAGGGTAGTGGGCCTCAGTTGGGTGCTCTTTCACAGGGCTGGTGCAGTTCCGGTGGGTTGAATGACCTCCTTCTGCACTTTAGGGATTCTATGGGTGGCCTTACAAGTGATTTCCACAATCCGAGAAATAAGTTTTTAAAATGTCCACTGTACCTGACTCAAGATTTGTTCCTTAAACTTGATTTTATAAAACAAGCTTGTTATCGCTTCATAATTGCTTGAGAAACAAATTACAGATGAATCACAATCTTCGGTTTGAATCCTTTTGATCACTGTAGTGTACACAGAACAAAGAAAGACAGTCCGATGTGTATAAGACAACGCACTGATTGAGTTGACCTGCCACAGCAAGACAAGTGAAATCGCACTCCATGTGACAGTCTAATCTCGAACATCCCTGTGACATATTCATCATTGCTGTGGGAACTACAACAGCTTTTAAATTTGGGGGAGAGGCAAAATAAAAAACTTTGGTACACCAGCCAGGATATGTTGGATAGCGGGGTTTCCTGTTCCGCCATTCAAAGATCCTTCATTTCGCTCGAAGGTGCGTCAATTAGATACAGGTGGGACTTCTTCCCCCCATTCGGGAGTTGGCCCCACCTTTAGAGAGTTGTTGATTTTTGTGGGGGAGCGAGTGTCCAAAGTTAGAAGGGGGCTTCTGATAGAAGCTTCCCTCCACCACCTTTCTGCCTAAGGCCTAAACCATTTTCTGGCTTTCCACACATCCGGGAAATCCCTCTGCCAGCCTCGTAATTGAGGCTAGGTTGAAAATGGCCTTGTGATTAATAATTGGCCACTTATGGGCCTCAACTGGGGCAAAGGCAGGCCTTGCTTGCCCCAGCTGAGAGGTCAGGACGGGCATAAGCTCAGTGGGAAGCCCATTCGTCCTTTTTCACGTTTCCCCTGCATAAAACATCACCGGTGCGGGAGAGTGAAATTCAGGCCAATGTTTTCTCACCGATTTACATTGGTGCCCAGTTCACCAATGTTCCAGATTTAAATTTCACACCCTCCTGTTTAAATCACCACATTGTCCTTGTCCAATTTTGAGTTCCTGGGCAAAGTGAATTCTTTTGGTGGCTATGCCTTCAGCTGCCTTGGCTCAAAAACTTTGGAATTTTGTCCTGAAACTTCTCTGACCCTCTCTTCTCATTTCAGATGCTCTTTAAAACCTATCTGTTTAACCAAGCTTTTAATAACCTGTCCTAATGCTCCCTTCTTTTGGCTTGGTGTCAGTTTTTGATTGATAATATTTCCTCGGAAGTATCTGTGATGCTTTACAACATTGACGTCACTATATAAATCCAAGTGTTATTGTTATGAATTGGAATTTCAGATTAGCAGCTAAATTGGTCGTATCTTTCTCGGAGAATAAATCTGCTAACTGTTTTGCTACTGATATTGGTTTGCTACTTTTTGTAAAGCTAAACAGCAGGACCCATGATTCTTTTGTTGTATTGTGTTGGATTGACTTAAAATTAATTTTACAGGACGTGAGCGACACTGGCTGGGTCAGCATTTATTATCTTTCCCTAACTGCCCTTCATTTCAAAGGAAATTTGAGAGTCAACCACATTGCTGTGGATTTGGAGTCATATGTTGGTTATACAAGGTAAAGACGGCAGATTTCCTTCCCTGAAGAGCATTTGTAGTTTTTACATCAATCAACAATGGTTTCATGGTCATCATTAGACTTTTTAATTCCAGACTTTTATTGAATTCTAATTTCACTATCTGTCATGGTGGGATTTGAACCCAGGTCCCCAGATCTTGCCCTGGGTATCTGGATTACTAGTCCAGTGACAATACCACTTCGCCACTGCCTCCTCCTTATTGATCTGTTCTTGGGTTATGTCATAACTGGCAAGGCCAGCATTTATTGTCCATCTCTAATTGCACATAAGGAGGTCCTGTGGTACAATGGTCGGCGACCCTGCCTCTGATTCAAAAGCTCTGGGTTCATGCTCCACCCCAGGACAAGGAAGGTGCATTCAAAACGCGGTCAAAAAGGTTGAGTTGTCAACATGAAAGTGCTTCCAAGCATGCCAATGCCTGGCATTAAGAGCGGGAGAGACTCATGGTCAGTCAAGCTTGAGGTGGAATTGCACCCCTCAAGCTATAAGCATTTGGTGACAGGTTAGCAACCTGTTCGGGAATTACTAGCTATGTAAACAGTGCACTACTAGGAGCAGGAAGAGAACTGAAATGGATTGCGCTTGAGAAATTGATGGTGAACTGCCTTGTGGTGTAGATGCACCCACAGTGTTCTTAGGAAGGGAGCTCCAAGACTTTAACCAAGTGACAATATAGGAATGGTAATATAGTGCCAAGTTAGAATGATGTGTGACTTAGAGGGGACCTTGCGGCAGTGATATTGCTGTGCATCTGTTGTCCTTCCAGGTGGTAGAAGCCATGGGCTTGGAAGGAGCAGCTGAAGGGGCTTTTGGCGAGTTGCTGCATAGGTATAATTTGTGGATCATACACACTGCTCCACTGTGCACCAGTGGTGGTGGTGTCCGATGGGAATGATTTAGGTGTTGGATAGAGAGCTGATCAAATGGATTGCTTTGTCCTGAACGGTATCAAACTTCTTAACTGTTGTTGAAGCTGCACTCATCCAGGCAGGTGGATAGTTTTCCATCACGGTTCTGATTTAATTGTGCCTTGTAGATGTTCGACAGGATTTGAAGGGTAGCAGTGAGACATTCGCTGCAAAATTGCCAGAATCTGACCAGCTCCTGGGGCTACGTTGATTGGCCTCCAAAAACCGCAATCATATTTTTTCTGTGTAGCATGTGACTCCAATCAGTGGTGAGCTTTGCCTCTGATTTTATTGGGGCTCCTTGATGCCACATTCATTCAAATGCTGCCTTGATGTCAAGTGCAATTATTCTAACTTCATCTCTGGAATTCAGCTCCTTGGACCAAGGCTGCAATGATCCCTGGAGCGGCCCTAGTGAAACTCAAATTGAGCGTTGTCGTGCAGGTAGTTCCTGGGTAAGTGTCAATGTCAACAATGTCGACAAGCAGCACTGTCGACCATACCCTCTGTCATTTTGTTGATGATTGAGAGTAGACTTATTTGAGAGTAGACTGCTGGCACAGTAATTGGCTGTACTGGATTTGTCCTGCTTTTTGTGGACTGGACATACCTAGGCAATTTTCTACAATCTAGGGCAGGCGCCAATTTTGTAGCTACTGGAACAGCTTGGCTCGGGACACAATCAATTCTGGAGCACAAATCTTCAATATTACTGCTGGGATGTTGTCTTAGTACTTGCTTTGTTCTGAGAAAAGGTCTGTTTTATTTGCAGTGTTGTGTTTAAATTTGCTAAATCCTAAATATCCTTTGGACATAAGGGGCGGGATTCTCTGGGAATTGGTGGGGTGGGCAGAATCGGCGCAGTGGAGTGGCGGGAACCACTCCGGCGTCGGGCCGCCCCAAAGGTGCGGAATCCTCCGCAACTTCAGGGGCTCGGCCGGCGTCGGAGCGTTTTGCACCCCACCGGCCGTCGTGGAAGGCCTTTGGCACCGCGCCAGCCGGGGCCGAAGGGACTCCGCCGGCCGGCGCGGGTCCACGCATGTGAGGGAGCGTCAGCGTCTGCTGACGTCATCCCTGTGCATGCGCACATGGAGTCACTTCCGTACCAGGAATGGCGGTTGACCACGGCCTCTGGTGCGGAAGGAATAGAGTACCCCGACGGCACAGGCCCGCCCGCGGATCGGTGGGCCCCGACTGCGGGCCAGGCCACCGTGGGGGCACATCCCAGGGCCAGATCCCCCCGCAACCCATCAATAACCCCGGAGGCCGCCCGCACCGCTAGGTCCCGCCGGTAAGGGACCAACTCCAATTTACGCCGGCGGGACCGGCTACAGGCGGGCGGGACTTCGGCCCATCGCGGGCCGGAGAGTTCGGGCGGCCCTGGGGCCCATTGAGTCGCGCCAGACCCTGTCATTCTCCGAGGCGGGCGGCGCGACTCACGCCATGCCGGTTTTTGGAGGGTGGGAGAATTCGGAGGCTGGCGGGGCTGGGATTCACGCCGAACCCCGGCCATTCTCCGACCCGGCGGGGAGTTGGAGAATCCCGCCCAAGATGTATATTAGATTTTGATACCTAATGAGGTAAAACTCAACTTCCCCTTTTCTCAATTATCTGGATTTGAAAAATCAAACTGCACTCATAGTATAGTAACTCAGTCACTAAATCAGCATCACTTCAAGCCCTTCAATGAGCTAATGACCATCTTATTATCGTCTAACCAACAACTACTATCTCTTAAATACGTTGTTAGTCACAGAATTGCAAGGTAAACATGGATGAATGAGAACATTCAATCCATCTTAGATGAGGAATACCTCCTTCATCAAGGTATTCATTTGTTTCTTTTCTACATTTCTGTCCCATTATACCAAATGATCTATCAATATACAAAACAGGAAGTGCTCACAGTCTAGCACGGTCTGTTTTTAATTTCCGAATTTAAGCGTTCACGGTATTTTGTTTTTTGATCTATTCAACATGATCACAATCAAGAAGGACATCATTCCAAAGTTTACTTTTTAGTATTTTCTGTCCATTGTTCCAATGTCTTATGGTTTGATTTGAAGGAACTTCCTAAATCCTTTTGTTAACCATTTCAAGCTCTATTCGGTCATCCTCCCGGTAGGCAAGACTAAAAAGTCCAATATTTCTTTGCTATTATGAGAATTTGTTTTCACTACTTTAGAGGCGAGTTCAACTATTTTAGAGGTCAACTTGACCACTTGAGAGGTTTGAGTGTCTGATCTCCACTTGTCATCTGTGATATATCAGATCAGCACGGAGGCTACTTCTGATTTAGCCTGAACCTCAAAGGGGCAACCATGTGACCAGCAGCCAAAATGGAGCAAGCAGCAACAGGAAGTACACCAACAACAGAAAAACTAGCAGGAGGAGCAGCAGCAGTCTCCTCACAGATCTGCTGCTCCGCAGGTAAGAACGGATGGCCAGTGAGTTGCAGTTCGCAGGAAGCAATATTTGCAGCACAGGATGTAAAGGCAGAGAATTGGCTTCCTGGATACGTTTGAAAGCTAGTGTCTCAGGAGGCTCAGAGTCTCACATCAGGTGGTGACAGCCATTTCCAGCCTGCGAGAAGAAGACCTGCAGTCAAATAGACCAGATGGCCAATGGCCACACTACACCTGAAGTTGTTAAATTCACCAGTGCGCTCAGTATCTTTGCCTTCAGTTCCTTCTGGGGATTGGATGATGATGCCTGAAGGATTTTGTCGTCAGCTGCCTACAAATGCATTGCACAGGTGACCGATGCCATGTTTGTCATGGCAGGCAATTGTGTACACTTTGTTCATAGATGTCAATCAGAATGAGAGTTCTTGAGTCTGTGGCTTTGGGTGGCTTCACACAGATGCAGTATGTAATTGACTGCACATATGTGGCTATGTTCACGCCCCTAGACACCGTTGCATGTCCATACACTCAATGTACAACTGGTGTGTAATCATAAATGGATGATAATGCAGGTTTATGCAAGATTTTCAGGTAGTTGCCATGATGCTTTCATCCTGCAGCAGTTTACCCTCCCTGACCTCTTCTCACTTTGAAACAGATTTCCCTGCTAGCTGCTTGGAGGCAGGGGCTAGTCACTTAAAATGTAAAACCATATGGCACCCAGATGTGTCACTGAGCAAGCAATCAGCATGTTGAAGGTGTGCTTCAGGTGCCTCAACAGATCTGGAGGTGCGTTCAGCTCACAGCAGCCAGGATCTCCAGAAGGGCACAACAAAGAACAAAGAACAATACAGCACAGGAACAGGCCCTTCAGCCCTCCAAGCCTATACTGGTTATGATACCACCCTTGGTCAAAACCCTCAGCACTTCCTTGTGCCGTATCCCTCTAAAGAACAACGTATCCCTCTAAAGAACACTGCACAGAACTAAGGTTTAGACCATCAAGTGGAAGAAGACAGAGCCCAAAGACTCTCAGATGAATATGAGGAGAAAGAGGAAAATCATGCAGCCAGTAAAATTTTTGAATGACGGGTGAAGCTTATAATGAGGTGCCTTGCATATCAAGTTTTAGTGGGCAAGTTGGTGTGATGAGTTCCTTGGTGTGGGACCCTTGGCCAAAATCATACTTGGGGAAATCCTTTCTTTGCCAATTGTGGAGCAGATGACCACAGTGTTTATTCCCTGTACGATTCAGTGGAGTATTGCCCACTGTCATCAAGAGAGGTCCAAGCTAGGGAGGTCTGCTTTAGTTCAGTGATGAGATGTTGGCTGTTTAAGTTGCGTTATCCCATGATTCGAGTCACCTGGATAACATGTTGATAATAGTTGCATGATTATAAGTTACTGCATCCGACAATGGCTGACATGATTTTAAGCGCTTGTGTGGTGACTTTTTCAAGTCTTCAGGAACAAGAAGGCTCGTGGTTTTATTTCCATTTCACAGAGCAGGTTTGCATTGTGGCAAATGGAAGATGAGGTAATTTGGGACAATAGAAGGAGACACTCAGTTGCAGTGGCCTCTAGCTGCACATCCATGGCCAGGAATCTCCGAGCCTGCGCCGGGTCGGAGAATCGCCGCGGGGGGGGGGGCACCGGGGGCGAAATTCTCCATCCCGCCGCGCCACATTTCTGCCCCGACCCGCCGGCGGGATGCTCCGTTACACCGGCCGGTCCAATGGGGTTTCCCATTGTGGGGCAGCCCCACGCCGTCGGGAAACCCCCGGGCGCCGGCAAAACGGAGACTCCTGCCGGCGGAGAATGACGCCCAAGATTCCCGCCACGCTGCTCTGACGCCGGGCCTCCGATTCTCCGGTTGGCGGAGAATCGGCTGCAATCGTGCACATGCATTCGCCGTGGCGCTGGTTGGGGGCCGCTGAAATAGGCCCCCGCAGCGATTCTCCGCGGGCGATGGGCCGAACTCCCACCAAGTCCCGCCAAGTCCCGCTGCCGTGGTTCAAACCTGGTACCACCTGGCGGAAGCTCGGACCCGCGGCTGCTGTGGATGTCCTGGTGGGGGAGGCAGGGGGATCAGACACCGGGGGCGGGGGGCCTCCACGGGGTCCAGGCCCGCGATCAGGGGATTCCGATCGGCGGGCGGCCGCGATATGGAGCAGGCCTACCGCCTTCCATGCGGGCCCGCTGTTTGGTCCCTGACATGTTGCTCCGCGCCGGCGCGGAGACGGCAACCACGTGCATGCACTGGCGTGGAGACAGCCATTGCGCCGGCCATGCAGGGCTGCCTTTCGGTGCCGGAGCAGCGCACATCACTCCGGCGCCGTTCTAGCCCCCTAAAAACTGGAGAATTACTGGGTCAGGAGGACCATTGATCCCGGCGTACACACTCCGGTGTTTACGCCGGCGTCATGATCTTTGTGTGCAGGCTACAGGCCCCTGATGGAGAAAAGGGTTTTGCCCCAATGATGATGAGGAAGTTGTCATATAGTCCTCAGTTGGGATGGTGTGTGATTTAGAGGGGAATTTTCAGCGGCAGTCTTCCCATGCACCTTCCCATGCTACGATTCTTCTTCTGAAACGTGTTTGAAGTATGAAATGTGCTGTAGAAGACATCATTGTTGTATATAACTTTCAGATGATACACAATGCTGTTACTGTGCGGTAGTGTTGGAGGGAGTGGATGTTGGAGGTGGTGGATGGGGTGCCAATAAAGCAGGCTGCCTTGTTTTGAATGGTGCCAAGCTTCTAGCGTGTTGTTGGAACTACACTCATTTAGACAAGCTCTTGACTTGTGCCTTGTAAATGGTGGACAGGTTTTGGGGTGTTAGCAGGTGAGTTACTAGCTGCAGAATTTCCAATCTCTGAACTGCTTTTATACCTACAGTATTTATGTGGCTGGTCCAGTTAAGCCTCTGGTCAATGGAGACTCACAGTTTGTTGATGGTCAGAGATGGTGCAATGGTGTTGTAACCTGCCTGCTTACCACTGTCTGGGGACTAATGGCAATCCCACAATCCTTTGGGTGTATGAGCTTCCCCAATGAGGGTGGCAGAGAAATCATTAGCAGATTCCCTGCATAAATAAAGCTGGCCAGTTTGGAACCAGCCAGAGAGGAGTGAGCAGCAAGGGATTTGCTGCTGCATATTTTTATATATGTTATTGCAAATAAATGTTATTTCTTTCTCTCCTTCAACTCGTGCTGGATTATATGTGGCCCTCACAAAAAAAGGTAATGCCATCTAGTGTCATGGGGATGTGGTTAGACTCCCTCTTGTTGGAGATGATCATTGCCTGATACTTGTTTGGCCTGCATGTTACTTATCAGCCTAAGTCTGAATATTGTCTAGATCTTGTTTGAAGCAGACTGCTTCATTCTTTAAGGATTTGTGAATAGAACTGAACACTGTGCAATCATCAATGAACATTCCCACACCTGACTTTGTGATCAATGGGTGGTCATTGATGAAGCAGCTGAAAGCGGTTGGGCCACGGACGCTACCTCAATGAATACTTGTGGCAATCTCTTCGGGATCAGATGAGTGATCTCCAATAACCACAACTATCTTCAATTTTGTTAGGGTTCTTTGATGCCACACTTAATCAAATGTTGCCTGGATGTCACTTTCACCTCACCTCTGAAATTCAACCTTTACCCATGTTAGTACCAAAGGTCTGGAGCTGAGCTGTCTTGGTGGAACCTAAATTGAGCATTGTCGCGCACATTATAGGTGAGTAAGTGCACTTGATAGCATTGCCAATGACATCTTCTTTCACTTTGCTGATGATCAAAAGTAAACAAATAGGGTGGTAATTAGTCAGACTAGATTAGATTTAGGGCAGGATTTAACTAAATGGAAACAAAGTCTCTTGGCGAGCGTTTTTAGTCACTCTAGCTATAAAACACCACTCGTGTTAGACAGGGGGCCTCCGCGGGTAACGTGGACCCGAGGCCACACAAAGCCCCGTTTTGTGCACTGACCCATGGATCTGGGTTCAATTCCGGCCTTGGGTGCCTGTCTGTGTGGAGTTTGCACTTTTCCCTGTGTCTGCGTGGGTTTCCTCCGGGTGCTCCGGTTTCTTCCCACAGTCCAGAGATATGCAGGTTAGGTGGACCGGCCACGCTAAATTGCCCCTTCGTGCCCAAAGATGTGCAGATTAGCTGGGGTTATGGGGTTACAGAGATCGGATGGGGGAGTGAGGATGGGGGAGTGGGCATAGGTAGGGTGCTCTTTCAGAAGGCCGCAGACTCGATGGGCCGAACGGCCTCCTTCTGCATGGCAGGAACTCTATGGTTCTATGTCTGAATTGTAAATCTGCTTTTGCACATATGACAACAAATATTATGAATGCATCCATCTGCTCCTTTAAATTAAATGAAACAGGTAGAAGACATAGAAAGGTCATGTTATAAAAAGAGAGGCTCTTAGATGTGCATCTAAATTCAATATTAAAATATTTTCAGACTTCCTTTGGATCTGTGGCATCTTATTGAGAAACCGCAATCTTAGTGAGCAAAGAAGGAAAACAATCTTTAAGCATTCCTGGCCCCAACCATTTATTCCATTATCTCCAAAACCCCCATTTTCTCCCTGTCTAACTGTATTATTCCTTCAGAAGGTTTTGTTTGATGGGTCTCATTCTAGGCCTTGCAAAGTCTGCCTCATGTAAGCAGAATGGGAAAAATACACAGCAACAGTAAAAGCTGTTATGAAAAATGAGAAATCATAAATTCTTACATGCAGCATGGTTTATTTATCTGTCCCTTGGTCAGCCTGGAACCAACTGCCAGTTAGTTGTTAAACAATTATTGTTCACACTGTTTGCCTATAAATGTGTTACCCTTGGTGATGGAGGGATGCATTATGCCAGGCTGTCATTGTTTTCACCCATCGAAGGTGACGGTGTCACTTTTGAACAAAAAATGCACAAGATTAGGTTAGTTAGTCAACCTACTGCCTATGAATACCAAACACAATGAGTTGGATTTAACCCCAAACCTCTGCCTCGCCACCCCCCCTCACCCACCCACCGGCTAAACGGTCAGATAGGGGAGTCTGCCTGCAGCTATTCAATGCTAGGAGCATTGTTAAGTGGTTGGAGGCAGGGCCTCAGCCCCTCTATTGGGAATAAATCCTGCCTTAGAGATCTGCCTGCTAATCAGATAGCTGACAGCTCTGTAGTCCTAGCAGCGCTACTGGGACCAGTGGCCACTCCTCCAGGAGGGTCCACCAAACAGAGGAGCCAGTCAAGTCCACATGCTGGGTCCAGTTTAATAGGCTCCGGGTGGGATCAAAGTCAAGAGTTCAGGCGGCACGGTTAAAAGGGGGAGTAGGTGATGACTTGGGGTGTGCCTCTGATAGGCTCAGGCAGTTTCCCGAGGAGGGCTCCACCACCCCTTGGCCTGTGAAGACCATAAGACATAGGAGCGGAAGTAAGGCCATTCGGCCCATCAAGTCCACTCCGCCATTCAATCATGGCTGATTTCAACTCCATTTACCCGCTCTCTCTCCATAGCCCTTAATTCCTCGAAATCAAGAATTTATCAACTTCTGTCTTAAAGACACTCAACGTCCCGGCCTCCACCGCCCTCTGTGGCGATGAATTCCACAGACCCACCACTCTCTGGCTGAAGAAATTTCTCCTCATCTCTGTTCTAAAGTGACTCCCTTTTATTCTAAGGCTGTGCCCCCGGGTCCTAGTCTCCCCTGCTAATGGAAACAACTTCCCTACATCCACCCTATCTAAGCCATTCATTATCTTGTAAGTTTCTATTAGATCTCCCCTCAACCTCCTAAACTCCAATGAATATAATCCCAGGATCCTCAGACGTTCATCGTATGTTAGGCCTACCATTCCTGGGATCATCCGTGTGAATCTCCGCTGGACCCGCTCCAGTGCCAGTATGTCCTTCCTGAGGTGTGGGGCCCAAAATTGCTCACAGTATTCTAAATGGGGCCTAACTAATGCTTTATAAAGCTTCAGAAGTACATCCCTGCTTTTATATTCCAAGCCTCTTGAGATCAATGACAACATTGCATTTGCCTTCTTAATTACGGACTCAACCGGCAAGTTTACCTTTAGAGAATCCTGGACTAGGACTCCCAAGTCCCTTTGCACTTCAGCATTATGAATTTTGTCACCGTTTAGAAAATAGTCCATGCCTCTATTCTTTTTTCCAAAGTGCAAGACCTCGCACTTGCCCACGTTGAATTTCATCAGCCATTTCTTGGACCACTCTCCTAAACTGTCTAAATCTTTCTGCAGCCTCCCCATCTCCTCCATACTACCTGCCCCTCCACCTATTTTTGTATCATCGGCAAACTTAGCCAGAATGCCCCCAGATCCGTCATCTAGATCGTTAATATATAAAGAGAACAGCTGTGGCCCCAACACTGAACCCTGCGGGACACCACTCGTCACCGGTTGCCATTCCGAAAAAGAACCTTTTATCCCAACTCTCTGCCTTCTGCCTGACAGCCAATCGTCAATCCATGTTAGTACCTTGCCTCGAATACCATGGGCCCTTATTTTACTCAGCAGTCTCCCGTGAGGCACCTTATCAAAGGCCTTTTGGAAGTCAAGATAGATAACATCCATTGGCTCGCCTTGGTCTAACCTATTTGTTATCTCTTCAAAGAACTCTAACAGGTTTGTCAGGCACGACCTCCCCTTACTAAATCCATGCTGACTTGTCCTAATCTGACCCTGCACTTCCAAGAATTTAGAAATCTCATCCTTAACAATGGATTCTAGAATCTTGCCAACAACCGAGGTTAGGCTAATTGGCCTATAATTTTCCATCTTTTTCCTTGTTCCCTTCTTGAACAGGGGGGTTACAACAGCGATTTTCCAATCCTCTGGGACTTTCCCGGACTCCAGTGACTTTTGAAAGATCATAACTAACGCCTCCACTATTTCTTCAGCTATCTCCTTTAGAACTCTAGGATGTAGTCCATCTGGGCCCGGAGATTTATCAATTTTTAGACCTCTTAGTTTCTCTAGCACTTTCTCCTTTGTGATGGCTACCATATTCAACTCTGCCCCCTGACTCTCCGGAATTGGTGGGATATTGCTCATGTCTTCTACTGTGAAGACTGACGCAAAGTACTTATTTAGTTCCTCAGCTATTTCCTTGTCTCCCATCACAAAATTACCAGTGTCATTTTGGAGCGGCCCAATGTCAACTTTTGCCTCCCGTTTGTTTTTAATGTATTTAAAGAAACTTTTACTATCATTCCTAATGTTACTGGCTAGCCTACCTTCATATTTGATCCTCTCTTTCCTTATTTCTCTCTTTGTTATCCTGTTTGTTTTTGTAGCCTTCCCAATCTTCTGACTTCCCACTACTCTTTGCCGCATTATAGGCTTTCTCTTTTGCTTTGATGCATTCCCTAACTTCCTTTGTCAGCCATGGCTGCCTAATCCCCCCTCTGATAACCTTTCTTTTCTTTGGGATGAACCTCTGCACTGTGTCCTCAATTACTCCCAGAAACTCCTGCCATTGCTGTTCTACTGTCTTTCCCACTAGGCTCTGCTCCCAGTCGATTTTCGTCAGTTCCTCCCTCATGACCCTGTAGTTACCTTTATTTAACTGTATTTAACTGTAACACCTTTACATCTGATTCTACCTTCTTTCTTTCAAATTGGAGATTGAATTCTACCATATTATGATCACTGCCTCCTAAGTGCTCCCTTACTTTAAGATCTTTAATCAAGTCTGAAGGAATGCAGTTGTAAATACGGAGTTATAAGATTAAAAAGAGTGATTCCCCTATGAAGTAGGGATTAAAAATTAAAACCGAGTTCACCTGCTGGTCACAGGTTCAGAAGTAATCAAACAACCCTGGGCATAATTGTGTGCCTAAGGACGCCAACGACCTGTATCTTAGGATATGATATATCCTCTAACACCAGGCATTTACGGAAAAAACAGTATCTAGTCTCCACATCATTTTGGCAAGTTAGTTACGGATTGTAAGACACCACAATCTAACAATGGATAACCTTAAAAATGCCCCTAAATTATTTGTCAACTGAATCCTGGAAATTGAATGCAGCAAGAAAGTGACCACCATCTGTACCTCACAGTGTCCTGTTTGATTGAAGGATTTGATGAAAACAAAGAATGCTGTTCAGCACATGTGTTAAATATGCTTCTTGCTAGTTCATTTCTTTTATGATAAATGTCACAACCACAGAGTAGGATTTTGAGAGTTGTTGGATTCATTCCAGCATCTCCGTACACTCTTCAATGGAGGATACATTGGTTTTTAAAATAAATTTAGAGTACCCAATTAATTTTTCCAATTAAAGGGCAATTTCGCATGGCCAATCCACCTACCCTGCACATCTTTTGGGTTGTGGGGGCGAAACCCACGCAAATACAGGGAGAATGTGCAAACTCCACACGGACAGTGACCCAGAGCCAGGATCGAACCTGGGACCTCAGCGCCATGGGGCTGCGGTGCTAATCACTGCGCCACCGTACTGCTCTCGAGGATACATTGTTGAGAAGAGATGCCTGAACCATTTTAATGTCTGGGTTGTTATAACTTGGCTAAAATTTGTTAAAAAGGACACCTGGATAACAGTAATATTCTCTAGTAGGTCTTCTCCTTCAGGAAGAGTTAAATCAGCTCTTCAGATCTTTTAAACTGTTTTTAAGGCCTGTCTTTCTTAACCATAAGTGAGAGTGATCATCTGGGGAGTATGGCTGATACGGAAGAGTACCAAAAAGGTGCTAGGCTTATAATCCACTTTAGGCTGATACCAGCAACTACAGCTAAAGCTGACAGGCCTCCTGACTGATGTGGAAGCAGGATGAGGCACTTAGTCTGCCTGATGGTTCCCCCCTCACCCCATCCCCCATTTAATAGGCCCAAGGGCATTTTTTTCCTATTCGTTCTTGGGATGTGGGCATCGCTGGCTGGGTCAGCATTTATTACCCATCCCTATTGCCCTTGAACTGAGTGACTTAGTAGGCATGGGGGACAGTTAAGAGTCAACTGTATCGCTGTGTGGGTCTGGAGTCACATGTAGGTCGGCCCGGTAAGAACTGCAGATTTCCTTCCCTGAAGGACATTAGTAAACCAGATGGGTTTATATGACAATTACCATGGTCATCATCAGACTTTCAATTCCAGATTTTTATTCAAATTTCATCATCTGCCATGGTGAGATTCGAACCCGGGTCCCCAGAACGTTACCCTGGATATCTGGATTACTAGTCCAGTGACAATACCACTATGCCACTGCCTCCCCTGGGTAGGTGCCGAGCACGTTGCCTGCTAGATTTTATTTTCCTTGGCAGCAGGGGGTAGTGAATTTATTTTTCTGCTTTCAATTTTTCTTTTTCTTCCTGGGAACGTCTTGTTACACTAGAGAATGGTTCAATGGGCACTGGTATAGTTTTGGTCATTTTACTGCCAATTTGATTGTTTTCAGATTCTGCATATCCAATCCTGTGTTTTATATCTATGCGATTAGTCACTAATGAATTCGGTAAGAAATTCAGAAGGAGCTTCTTTACTTGGAGAGCGATGAGATTGTGGAGCACATTACAAATGAGCAAATAATTTATTTGCAGTCCGTGTTGTTAACTGCCCAGCTATTCATGCATGTAAGATCTTTCATTACAAGTTTATAATTATTTCTGAAACGCTGCTGTCATTACTCTGATATATCCCAGTGTTGGTTTCTCAATTTTGCAATATAACATCTAACATTAAATGCGGCCATTCATATTTGGCAAAATCCTACATTTCAGTGGCAATTTATCTCATTCCAGACCAGAAAGATGATTAAAAATGGCAAAGAGTCTTTGTCACAGGAACTGTATGGAGATAGTAAGAAGTCTTACAACACCAGGTTAAAGTCCAACAGGTTTGTTTCGATGTCACTAGCTTTCGGAGCGCTGCTCCTTCCTCAGGTGAATGAAGAGGTATGTTCCAGAAACATATATATAGACAAATTCAAAGCTGCCAGACAATGCTTGGAATGCGAGCATTAGCAGGTGATTAAATCTTTACAGATCCAGAGATGGGGTAACCCCAGGTTAAAGAGGTGTGAATTGTGTCAAGCCAGGACTGTTGGTAGGATTTCGCAGGCCAGATGGTGAGGGATGAATGTAATGCGACATGAATCCCAGGTCCCGGTTGAGGCCGCACTCGTGTGCGGAACTTGGCTGTAAGTTTCTGCTCGGCGATTCTGCGTTGTCGCGGGTCCTGAAGGCTGCCTTGGAGAACACTTACCTGGAGATCAGAGGCTGAATGCCCTTGACTGCTGAAGTGTTCCCCGGAGGAATTCATCAGGCGAATGAGGCTCCGGGAATTCTTCCACAGATCCCAAAAGGACAACAGCGAACCCAAGCGAACCAATGAACTGAAACAGCAGACCGAGAGATCTGCGGTGCGGAAACCGAAGAGGAAAGAGTCGAATTGGACCCCTCCGGAAGGCCGCTGCCCTAGACTCGACATGTATGCTCAAGCCGTCAGGAGTCACGTCAATGCCAGATTTATCAGTCGCATTCACAAGACAGCCCCGAACGTCACCCAAGCACAACGCAATGCCATCCGCGCTCTCAAGACCAACCGCAGCATCGTCATCAAACCAGCAGACAAAGGAGAGGCCACTGTCATACTGTACAGAACGGAATACTGCAAAGAAGTATACCGACAACTCAACAACCAAGAACACTACAGACAGTTACCCGCAGATCCGACCAAGGAACACATCTGCCAACTTAACAGACTGATCAAGACCTTGGATCCAGACCTTCAGAGCACCCTACGTGCTCTCATCCCACGTACTCTCCGCATTGGAGATCTCTACTGCCTCCCGAAAATACACAAGGCCAACACACCAGGCTGTCCTATCGTTTCAGGTAATGGGACCCTGTGTGAGAACCTCTCTGGCTACATCGAGGGCATCTTGAAACCCATCGTACAAGGTACGCCCAGCTTCTGTCGCGACACAACGGACTTCCTACAGGAACTCAGCACCCATGGACCAGTTGAACCAGGAACATTCCTCGTCACAATGGACGTCTCGGCACTCTACACCAGCTTCCCCCATGATGACGACATTGCTGGCTGTTGCTTCCCCCATGATGACGACATTGCTGCAACAGCCTCAGTACTCAACACCGACAACTGCCAATCTCCAGACGCAATTCTGCAACTCATCCGCTTCATTCTGGATCACAACGTCTTCATCTTCGACAACAAGTTCTTCATCCAGACACACGGAACAGCCATGGGGACCAAATTCGCACCCCAATACGCCAACATCTTCATGCACAAGTTTGAATAAGACCTACTCACCGCACAGGACCTTCAACTGACGTTATAAACCAGATACATCGATTACATTTTTTTCCTTTTTTCCACGGCGAAGAATCACTGAAACGACTACACGATGACATCAATAAGTTTCATCCAACCATCAGACTCACCATGGACTACTCTCCAAAATCAGTTGCATTCTTGGACACACTCGTCTCCATCAAGGACGGTCACCTCAGCACTTCGCTTCACCGCAAGCCCATGGATAACCTCACGATGCTCCACTTCTCCAGCTTCCACCCTAAACACATTAAATAAGCCATCCCCAATGGACAAGCTCTCCGTATACACAGGATCTGCTCAGATGAGGAGGAGTGTAACAGACATCTACAGACGTTGAAAGATGCCCTTGTACGAACGGGATATGGCGCTCGACTCATCGATCGACAGTTCCAACGCGCCACAGCAAAAAACCGCACCGACCGCCTCAGAAGAAAAACATGGGACACAACCGACAGAATACCCTTCGTCGTCCAGTACTTTCCCGGAGCGGAGAAACTACGACATCTTCTTCACAGCCTTCAACACATCATCGATGAAGATGAACATCTTGCCAAGGTCATCCGCACACCCCACTACTTGCTTTCAAACAACCGCGCAACCTCAAACAAACCATTGTTTGCAGTAAACTACCCAGCCTTCAGAACAGTGACCACAACACCACACAACCCTGCCATGGCAATCTCTGCAAGACGTGCCAGATTATCGATATGGATACCACTATTACACGTGAGAACACCACCCAGCAGATACGCGGTACATACTTGTGCGACTCGGCCAACGTTGTCTACCTCATACGCTGCAGGAAAGGATGTCCCGAAGCGTGATACATTGGCGAGACCATGCAGACGCTGCGACAACGAATGAACGGACATCACGCGACAATCACCAGGCAGGAATGTTCCCTTCCAGTTGGGGAACACTTCAGCAGTCAAGGGCATTCAGCCTCTGATCTCCGGGTAAGCGCTCTCCAAGGCGGCCTTCAGGACGCGCGACAACGCAGAATCGCCGAGCAGAAACTTATAGCGAAGTTCCGCACACGTGAGTGCGGCCTCAACCGGGACCTGGGATTCATGTCGCATTACATTCATCCCCCACCATCTGGCCTGCAAAATCCTACCAACAGTCCTGGCTTGACACAATTCACACCTCTTTAACCTGGGGTTACCCCATCTCTGGATCTGTAAAGATTTAATCACCTGCTAATGCTCACATTCCAAGCATTGTCTGGCATCTTTGAATTTGTCTGTATATATGTTTCTGGAACATACCTCTTCATTCACCTGAGGAAGGAGCAGCACTCCGAAAGCTAGTGATATCGAAACAAACCTGTTGGACTTTAACCTGGTGTTGTAAGGCTTCTTACTGTGCTCGCCCCAGTCCAACGCCAGCATCTCCACATCATGTTTGGAGATAGCCACCTAGTACAATAGCTGTATTTTATGTCATTGATGTATTGCTTGGAATTGTTGTTGATGTTCAACAGAGTTGTGTACTGTTAACAGAGGGTCAATGAGCAGCCATTCATGCACATCTAAACCAACTTCACTGTAATGTGGGAAAACTAAGGTAATCCTCACTTGAATCACTATGAAGGCACAGGCAGTACAACAGTCTTTGGTGCCAAGTAAAAGTACATTCAAATATTCAATTACCTTTCTGCATTTTCTTTTCTTGGCCTTCCTCTTTTTAACTCTATTGGGCCCTGTGCAATTCAAGATCCCGTGGAGGTTACACCTTTATCTTCAATTCTTTTGCATGATGGTGGTGGGAGATGGGATTGGAGTTTCATGGTTGAGACTCAGACTGAGTTTCATTTTTCTTAATTCAGTCTGGGGATATGGGTAGTGTGAGCAAGGCCAATATTTACTGTCCATCCCTAGTAGCCATTAAGGTGCTCATGGGTGCCTTTGTGAGGTGCTACAACCTGTGCGTTGAAGGTGCTCCCACAATGCTGTTAGGGAAACAATTCCAGACCTTTGATCCAATGACAATGATGGAAAACATTTCTAAATCAGGATGAATTGTGATTTGGAGCGGATCTTGAATGTGATAGTCTTCTCATATGTCTACTGCCCTTGCCCTTCTTGGCAGTGAAAGTTACTGGTTTGGGAGGTGCTGTTGAAAAAGCCTTGGTCAATTTGGTGCTGAGTTTCTTGAAGTTTCTTGCAACTGCATTCCTCCTGGCAACTGGAGAGCATTGCATCAGACTCCTGCCTTGCATCCTTTAGGTGATGGGCAGAGCCTAGGGAGGCTCTGGGGAGTTAGCAGGATCAATCACCTGCCAATGGTTATCCAGTCCTGCTCTAGTAGCCACAGTATTCATGTAGCATTGCCTGGAACTTAAGAGGCTCAATGAAAAAAAGGTGTTTGGAATCCATCAATTTATCCAGTGAGCTGGGAAGATTGTGAATGGAAGTGCATGCGTATGGAGATCAATGAGAACAGAATTCAGGAGCAGGAGTAAATCAAATAGCTTGCTGATGTTCACTGCCAAGATTCACACATGAATAATGACCACGTGAGCAAGAAACCAAGACTGATAGCTTCATAACTGCTGAGGGGATAACACTGTTAAAGGAGGAGTAGAGCAAAGAAAATTGGTGAGAAAATAATAAACTAACTAAGAATTCCTCAAAGTGGAAACCATACATCCAATGTCAACTACCATCTCTACTACAAGAAGGTATTTGATTTGATAACCTGCCTTCCCAGTTATTTAGTTTTCAGTCTGTTTCCATTCCTATTGATCAAAAATCGATGCATTCCAATGAGAAAAAAAAATACCAAGGGGAGGACCCACCACCTGTGGTTGACTAAAAAAGGTAGAGACAGTATCAACCTTAAAGAAAGAACATACAATTGTGCAAAGATGGGTGGCACACCAGAAGATTGGACAGAATAACATCAAAGAAAAACAAAAAGATTAATAAGGAGGGTAAAAGTAGAGTACGAGAGAAAGATGGCTATAAATATAAATAATAATAATCTTTATTGTCACAAGTAGGCTTACATTAACACTGCAATGAAGTTACTGTGAAAATCCCCTAGTCGCCACATTCTGGCGCCTGTTCAGGTACACTGAGGGAGAATTCAGAATGTCCAATTCACCGATCAAGCACATCTTTCGGGACTTACGGGAGGAAACCGGAGCACCAGGAGAAAACCCACGCAGACACGGGAAGAACGTGCAGACTCCGCACAGACAGTGACCTAAACGGGAATCGAACCTGGAATCCTGACGCTTTAAAGACGGGTCGTAAGAATTTATATAGATATTTAAGTAAAAAAGGCGTTAATAATAATAATCTTTATTATTGTCACAAATAGGCTTACATTAACACTGCAATGAAGTTACTGTGAAAATCCCCTAGTCACCACACACCGGCGCCTGCACAAAGTGAGCATTGTTCCGATAGAAAGTGGGTCTGGGGAATTGATAATGGAAAGTAGGGAGATAGAGGCTGAATTAAACAGGTATTTTGCAACAGTCTTCATTAACATCGCTGAAATAGCTGTTACATCAGAAATTGGGAGAGAGAGGGGAACTCAAGAAAATGACAATCACCAGGGAAGTGGTACTTAGCAAATTGTCAAGAGCTGCGGAGCAAGGAGAAAAAAATGCAAAAATTGTGGTAAATTTGGTGACATTGCCAAGGCATGTTGGTCACACCAATCTTCACCAGCACAAAATAAATGGACCAAGAAAAATACTGCAATATCTACAAGGCAAGTTTACCAGTAAAGTGATTCAACTGAAGACTTACTGAGTACGAAAGTGTCAATTCAGCTTCTGGAATTTAAGCTCAGTGTTCTAGCAGCACAAGGAGACCCCAGCTACAATTTTTGGTCTATCCAAAATTAAATGGGTACACCATTTAAGTGTGAAGTGGATATGGACGCTGCAATATCACTTGTACCTGAATCGATAGACCATCAGAAATTGAAGTATCTGCCAGTACAACCATCTGATATAGCATGAGGTCATATACCGAGGAGGTTGTTCTGCTGAAGAGCTTCATCAAGGTGACTGAGGAAGGGTATCATGTGGCACAGTGGTTAGCACTGGGACTGCAGCGCTGAGGACCTGGGTTCAAATCCCAGCCGTGGGTCACTGTCCGCGAGGAGTTTGCACATTCTCCCCATGTCTGCGTGGGTTTCACCCCCACAACCCAAAAGATATGCAGGCTTGGTGGATTGGTCACACTAAATTGCCCCAAATTGGAAAAAAATAAAATAATTAGGTACTCTAGAATTTAAAAAGAAAGGTGACTGAGGAAGTTAACGAGCAGAAAGTGGAGTTGCCTCTTCACATTATTCAAGGAATCTTTCCAACATTGTTTGGGAGATCTTAGTTAAGGAAGATAAAGCTAAACTGGGTCGCCATGAACCAACTTGTTGATTCTACGAACGATCTTCAACCACTTCTGAGAAATGTGCAAAATTATTCGAGGAGTCACTTGGACCCATGACTGGCATCCAAGTGAAACTCAAGATAAAGGCAGACAGCATGCCTCATGTTTAAAAGCAAGTACCGTAGCTTATTTTATTTGACCTAAAGTGGAAGAAGAACTCGAGAGGTTACTAAAGACAGGGCTCTCTGACCCTGTTACCATCAGCGATTGGAAAACCCTAATCAACCGTCTTAAAGAAGGATGGCTCAGTATGAATATGCAGGGATTTAGAAATAACTATGAACCATGTATTATGCGCTGATCAGTACCCTCTACCACTTATCGAAATCTGTTTGAAGGCTCCTCAGGCGACCAGAAATCTAGCAAAATTGACCTTTCCCAGTTCTCCCAAGCCTATCTGCAAATGAACGTATCTATTAAGTCTTAACCGTTACTGACCATAGTGACCACACTGACCATTTTGGTATTGGAGGCTTTCGTTTGGGATAACGCCAGCACTTGCTCTTCTTCCAACGGTCTATGGATTAGACCTTGAGTGGACTATTGGGTGTGAAATGCTACCTGTACAGCATTTTGATTACAGGTTCGAATGATGTAGAGCATGTAAAGAACCTAGAAGCTACTTTTGCACCTAGAAGCTACTTTTGCAAAGCTGCAACAACACAATTTCAGAATCATGAAAGAGAAATGCGAATTTAAAAAATCTTCTATTCACTATCTTGGACACATCATCAACCAAGATGGTCTTGACAAAGAACCTTTTTTTTAATGAATTTAAAGTGCCCAATTCTATTGTTTCCCCAATTAAGGGCCAATTTAGCGTGACCAATCCACCTACCTACACATCTTTGGGTTGTGGGGGTGAGACCCACTCAGAAACAGGGGGAATGTGCACTTCACAAAGAACCTAAGAAGATATCGGAGACTGGATGCTCCAGACTGCAGAAGACTCAGTTAAGGTTGTTTCTAGGATTACTAAATTACTATGGAAAGTTTGTACCGCATTTAGTAATAGGGCTGAGCTGGCGCACACGTTGCTTTGTAACAAATAAGCTTGACTTCTGGACAAAATATTGTGAGGATGCTTACCAAAATGTAAAAAAGAAATTACAGGAAGCGGAGCTATTGGTTCATTATAACCCAAAACTGAAGCTGCAGTTTGCTTGTGATGCAATACTCTGTGAGGTTAGAACAGTTGTCTTGCACATAATGCCTTTAGACGAAGAACAAAGAGCATTTGCTTCCAGGACGTTGACTAGTACTGAGTCCAACTATGTTCAACTTGAGAAAGAAGCTCTCAGCATTATTTTTGGTATTTGAAGATCCACCATTATTTATTTGACGGTCAATTTATGCTATTGACCGACTATCGTCTCTTAAAAACAATTTTTGGGCCGCATATGGTGATCCCTTCATTCGCTGCTAGTCGATTACAACATTAGGCATTAATTTTGCCAGCACACGATTAAGTAATTGAGTATCATAGGTCTGAACAGCACATGAACGAGGACACTGCAAAGACCAATAAGACCAAAAAGACAAGCATGAATCTGCTGAGCACTTCAACAACATATTCAATCTGTCTCAACTGTCTTCTCAGATACGGAAATTTACCCAAACAGACCTGGTGATGGGGAAGGTGTTGGGCATGATTCAAAAAGACACTCTAATACCAGAACACAGAAAGAATCCAGAACTTAAATCCTATTTTACCAGGCATCATGAGTTGACCGTACAAAATCGAGTATTGTTGTCGGGTATTAGAGTAATCATTCCACCGTGTCTATGAAGTAGAATCCTGGAACAGCTGCATGACGGCCATCCCGATGTAGTTAGAATGAAGGAGTTTATAAGTTACTTATGATGGTCTGGATTTGATGCCCAAATAGAGGAGAAGGTTGGGTTATGCTAATCCTGTACAGTGTTGAGAAATGTACCTCCATTACAACCTTTGCATCCATGTGAATGGCCTACCAGCTCATGGCAAAGCATCCATGTCGATTATGCGGGACCTGTCGAAGGACACATGTTTTTGCTCATGGTTGACGTGCATTTGAAGTGATCGGAGGTTGTTATCATGAAATCGTCAACTATGGAATAGACCATAGAAAGATTTATCGAACTACTTGCAAGATTTTGGCAACCTGAACAACTCATGAGTGATAACGGTACTCAGTTCAAATCAGCCGAATTTGAGGACTATCTGAAGGGTCATCTGCCATATCAAATCTGCCCCCTACCATCCAGCTACCAATGGTTTAGCTGAATGTTTCGCACAATTGCTTGCATGCAGTGAAGGTTTCAAGGGATAAAGGCTCTCTACCTAAATGTGTCAACAGCTTTCTAATGACATATAGAAACACTGCGCATTCAACCACACAAAGCTCACCGGCTATACTGATGTTCAAAAGGAAACTACACACACAGTTCGACCTTTTGACTCCCCCTTCAACTTCAGAGATAGTCAGGCAACAACATCAGACACAAGTGGCTAGAAGGGAACAGATTTCGAAAAGCAGAGTCTTTGACCGTGGAGAACGTGTTCTTGCAAGAAATTGCACCTCAGGTGAAAAATGGATACCAGCAATTGTATTAGCCAAAACTGGTCTGATTTCATACACTGTACAACCCGACGATAAATGAATGTGGCGTTGGCACGCTGACCAATTATTGTCTGCACGTAATGAGTACAGAATCTGTACCATATGTTTTCACCACAGAGATTATGGACAGTTACATGCCTGACTTGAGGATTACAATTGTCAAAATTATGGAATCTGTTATGATAGAATCATCCACACAACCAGAGACAATTTTGCCAGATGCAACACCAACCAGTGCACAGGAAGACACTTCTTGTATCTCTAAGAGGCAAGTTCCAGAACATTGTGTTCTGGCAAAAAGAGATAGGCGTCTGCCCAAGTGACTGACTTACTATTGTACACATGTCCATAAAAATATTAGTTATGGCATATTGTGTTAGGTCTGTGTCAAGTGTTTGATTAAATAAAAATGCCAGGAACACTAAAGGCGTAAAGAGGGAGGGGTGATATGTATCAGAGTAACACCATTGGTTTGTGTAAAGTCACATGTTGCGCTATGATGTCATCAGAGCATTTCACGTGCATTTGTGGAGTTCACCCTTGTACCCTGTTTGAGCAGCATCTTGTAAATAAACCCTTTGCACGATGTTATACGAACTTGATGTGTGCCACCTCTCATTCTTTCTCTTTGCGGCTACAACAAAGAATATAACATAAATAAATGGATGAAATGTTAGTCGGGTAGTTCGGAGGTTACAATCAGATCAGCCATGATCTTATTGGATGGCGGAGCAGGCTTGAAGAGCCGAGTGGCCTACATGTGCTCCTAATTCCTATGTTCATATGTTCAAAAGTAAGTAATAATCTCAGTAGTAATGGCTGCTAAGTTACATCTCCTAACACGATAGGGCTGCCAACCCCTTCAATTTGACCTCCTGTTTCCATGATTTACATATTAATTTCCAGTGCAATGTTGTATGCAACCCAGAGAAAAATCATTAAACATGTGGGAAATAAATTGGTTGATGTTGCCTTGATGTCAAGGGCAGTGACTCTCACCTCACCTCTGGCATTCAACTCTTTTGCCCATGTTTGAACAAAGGCTGAAATGAGGTAAGGAGCTGAGTTACCATGGTGGAACCTAAACTGAGTATCAGTGAGCAGGTTATAGCTAAGTGCCGCTTGATTGTGCTGTTGATGACCTCTTCCATTAATTTATTGATGATCGAGAATAGACTGATGGGACAGTAATTGGTTCGATTGAATTTGTTCTGTTTCTTGTGTACAGGACACAGCTGGGCAATTTTCCACATTGAGAGGTAGATGCCAGTGTTGTAGCTATGGGAACAGCTTGGCTAGGGATACGGCAAGTTCTGGTGCATAAGTCTTCAGTAGTATTGCCGGATCATTGTCAGGGCCCATAGCCTTTGCAGTATCCAGTGCCTTCATCCATTTCTTGATATCATGTGGAGCGAATTGAATTGGCTGAAGACTTACATCTGTGATGCTGGAGACCTCCGGAGGAGGCCAAGATGGATCATCCATCCACTCAACAGTTCTGGTTGAAGATTTTTGCGAGTGCTGACACTAAAGATTGTGGTGGCATGTCAGGAACACGGCATGTGGGATTAGGATCTGGAACCGCTCCTGATGTCAGGACTCCTGCCATTCCATCTGTCTTTCAGGTTTCTCGACCAACTAGCATGAATTTCCATATTCCTGCTGGCATGGAACTCATTCATGCTGCCAGCCGAGGGTTGGAGCATCGCGTTCGGGTCAGCGCATGGCGCCGCTCCTGATTTTGCCTTGACGCCCAATTCTCCATCCCATTGGGGAACGCATTCCAGGTGTCCTGGGATGGAGAATCCAGCCCATAATCTCCCAAACGGAGAATCCTGGCCGTTATCTTTTCTTTCAGCTTGTAATGATTTTCCTTATAGACTTACAGAAATAGCAGGCAGCCAGCAAGAGAGAGAGAGAGAGAGAGAGAGAGCTTCTTCTTTAAAGGTCTCGAAGTTTCTGTATTCAGAGGGCGAACGGAGATCAGGGGAGTCGGTGATGTGGTGGGGTGAGTCGTCACAGAGAATGTTGATGTTGGGTAGGTTGTACTGGGTGATCATGGAGGTGGAGGTGGGTGTTTAAGATAAACTTGTTGTGCCCAGATAAAATGCTCCTGCTCCTTCTGGCCCACAAGCAGTGCTGTAAAGGTGTTTGTATGATAGATCTAGCTTTTCTTGCTTCCTTTTACCAGCTAGTTTCACAATGTCTGGGAAACCAAGCCAACATGGGTTAAAAACAGAAGCATTGTAAAAATGGAGGCACGTAGCTTCCCAAAATGCAATGACCCACTCACCTCTTGAGAATTGGTTGGTGCCTAACCCTCTTCCCAATTCCATTTAAGTTGGAAATGAGTCCGCTTGTGGCATGTTAGATTTCTATTTCAGATTTTTGACATTTTAGCCTTCCGCTTAATTCAGTTTTTGCAATATAGAACTACCCCTACACAGTAAGAATAACAAAGAGAGAGAGAAAACCAAGGAAAATGAGAAAGACACAGGAAAGGGGAAGCCACAAAAATAACTTTCCGGGTTCCCAAACCTCAGGACATAATCTGATATGAGGTACCTTAGGGAAGGAGAAATGAGCCACATAAAATGTTGAAATTTCCCACGGCCCCAAAATATTTGCCATCCAGGGAGCCAAATGCTTTCCAGGCACCACTAATGGAGCCAAGACATTACATGCATTTCAGCCTCAATGTCTGCCTCAAGCACTCCGTGTCCTCATACCCATCCTAAAGGCCCGCCTGTAAGACTTCACTGAGAAACTAAACATTGGCATCACTCTGTACAACACAATTGACATTTACATTGAACCTTTAATAAAGAAAAAACATCTCAAGGTGTACAGATCAGTGAAAATCAATGCTATGCAGCACACTTGAAATCTTAAATGAGCAACATCACAAGAGATCTATCCGCTGATTTTAAAATTTTACTACAGTCAATAAGTCTGAAAATTTATCCTCTGACCTGAAATTTACGCTGCCCCCCCCAGTGGGTTTTGAGACGAGGGGTCTGGGGGAGAGGAGGGAAATATGAAATTGCATGGATGGGATTCTCTCCAGGATCACGTGTGCCCGGACACGGATGCGGTTTCACGATAGGGTGGATAGTGCTTCGGGTGGGTAACTCACCCTTGCCCCTATTAGAATTCCTCTTGATGGCCACTTAAGGCCTTTTCCCACCCATCATCAGTTTCTGGGTTGCTGAGCACCAGATAGCTGTTGGAAAATAGGAAACAAATCACTGGTATCAATGTTGTGCCTTCATCCGAAGCCTCCTTCTGACTGGGGGCACCTTCCTCTCTCGAACTGGACTCCTCCAGACCACACTCACCCCCTGACTTATCCCTTAATTACATATTTGTTCCCCCCCATGACAGACAGCACCCCAGGGTATCCTTTAACTGTTCCCTCTCCTCCCCAGGACCCCTGTCACTTACCTCCCACCAGCTTCCTGCACCTAATTCATAATGCGGTTGAGGGCAACACGGTGGCGCAGTGGTTAGCACGGCTGCCTCACAGCGCCGCGGTCCCAGGTTCAATACCGGCTCTGGGCCACTGTCCGTATGGAGTTTGCACATTCTCCCCGTGTTTGCGTGGCTTTCGCCCCCACAACCCAAAGATGTGCAGGGTAGGTGGATTGGCAATTTAGCCCCTTAATTGGAAAAAATGAATTGTGTACAGTAAAAAAGAAAAATTCATAATGCGGTCAATCAGGTTGAGAGTGTCAACCTGCAAATCCTTCCAAACATGCCCATGGTTAGTAGTAGGAATGGGAAAGACTCCTGGTTAGCCACACTTGATGTGGACTTGCGTTCCTCAAGCTATAAGCCTTAGTGCCCCATTAGGTGCAGGAAACGAATTGGATTGGAATATTCAAACTATGAAACTTACTTAATAATAATAATATTTTTATTGTCACAAGTAGGCTTACATTAACACTGCAATGAAGTTGTTCAATTTCTACAGTTTCCCTTCTATATTGATTTCCTCTTTACGTGGCTTCAAGAACATTTCTCTCTGAAATTCTTCTCCCCGTGGAAATGTGGCTTTTATATTAATCGATCTGTATTCCCATAAAACTTGGCCAACAGAGCCAAGAACATTTTCTGGACTACTTTTCCTGTGCTGGGGTTCACTCTAACATCTTGATCTCCAAGCCTGAAAGCTTGAGCCACTTATACATCTCATCGGGGAGAATTTTTTCCAAACATATTTATCAATATGATGAGGCTGGCTGCCTTCTATCTGGCACTTCAAAATAGACACAAAATTCTTTCCAACTATCTAAGTATTTTTGTTTTGTCACTCATGAATTTATCTTCCAATTTGTTGGCAGGCACCAAAATCTCCCAGTCATAAATATTTCTACTTCTAGAAGTGAACATAGATTGTTCTGCAGTCCTTGTTTATTGCATAATGTAGTCAAGTATTAATCTTTACTTGCTCTTTTATCTTTCTGGAGAACTACGACAAGATCTCTCCCTCCTACGATCAGAGGTTCTGTCATTGGTGCATGATAATTTCCTAGTGCAACAAGATTCACTATGAGAACTCACACTGAATTTACTTCCTTTCCACTGTTTTACTCTATTTTGCCAATCCATTGATTTTGCCTCTTATCAGTCATCTTGGGCATTTAGCCAATAGTTGAACTTGTCAGTAGCGTTTCCTGCTCTCCCTACAGCAGTCACATCCCTCCATTCACTGGATGCTTCTAGTATGTACGTCGCCCAAGTACCCACTCCAGGCAGTGCATAAAATCATTGAATCCCTGCATTGTAGAAGGAGGCCATTCAGCCCATCGAGTCAGCACCCACCCTCTTAGAGAGCACCCCAACCCAGGCCCAAACCCTCACCCTATCCCTGTAAACCCACCTAGGGACAATTTAGCATATCCAATCCACCTAACCGGCACGTCTTTAGACTGTGGGATGAAACCGGAGCACCCAGAGGAAACCCACACAGACACGGAAAGAATATGCAAACTCCACGCAGACAGTTGCCCGAGGTCAGGATCAAACCCAGGTCCCTGGCACTGTGATGCAGCAGTGCTAACCACTATGCCACAGTGCTGATATGATAGTTCTGTTTTATTTATCAGTATCATTCTACCTATTTCCATCTGGTCCCTGAGCTGCCATATTCTGTTCCTCATATCTGTTAAACATATGAGTATGTGCATTACAAGGTGCATCATTGCCTCTTACTAAGTGATCAGATTGTGAGAGTTTGTATGAATCCCAATGAACCAAGATGAATGAACCTTAAGAATTTGACGAGCATGTTGGGGAACCACTGTCTTACAATACATTGTATCATCTTACCCATACCTTTTTGCTCTTTATGATCCTTTCTTTTATAGTGTATTGAATCCCAAGGACTAAGTTTCTCTTGGATGGTCTTACATGATGATTTGGAGCTCTCATAGCTATGAGAAGTCCACTTTGATTAATGCCTTTTTTCTTGCATGTAATGCATTCAACTGTGCATAAAAAAACAGTACTAACTGTAATTCTTTCCAGGACCAGAGGACTATCACACAATGCAGAATTAATTTTGGGATTGCTCCCATAGGCCGACTGATAAGGACTACAACCCCCAGCCATTTGGTGTGAACTGTCTGCATGCGTCGCCAATGTCATAGCAGTTGTTCATTTTCAGTTAGGTTTGTCGGCTAAGATCCTATGGAGAATCTCATCAATTACTGCATCATTTCTCTCAGAAAGGACTTACACCTGAGGTGTTTGTGGCCACAATATTCAAGGTTTTGCACATGTCGCTAAACTCATCATTAGCAAATTCCTCCCATTGATCAGAAATTTAGCCAGGGCTAACAATCACTATACATTTTTCCATGATTTCTATCCACAATGTGGTAATTTTAAAGGATTGGCCTGCAGACCATGAAGAAACAAACAAGAGCTTTATTGGAAAGGTATTTACTCTATAAGCTGTGAGGATAGACTGCCATTTTGCCCACGCAAACGGACAATGACATCATCAATATATCACATGATCTGACTCTTAAAAGTTATCTTGTTGCAACTAGGAACAAACATGAATGTACAACACTTTCCTCCTCCTCTACATTAGAGATTCCTGCAGTGAAACACAGTATAATGTTAACAATCAAAATATACAATATGAACAATTAATAAACACAACGGTCAAGAAGTTATATGTTTTGGAGGAGGTCGATTTCTATGTGGCTGTCAGAGAACCTTGAGCTTTTTCGTGTTGACTGCAACCTCTGATGTTTTTGGTTTATTTTGGATGTCATCTGTAGTTGTCTCTATTGGTGTTAACATAGTGTTTGAAGGTTGATTCAGTGTTGATGTGTCCTCAACTGGGGTACCATCTTCCACAGTTGTTTCTGGTATTGTCAGGTTCTCAGGAATGTTTAGGTTTTCACTTGGCACAGTTTGTTGCGGCTTCTCGGTTGACTCTGTCTCTGGCAAACTAGTTCATAGAATTTATCATAGAATTTACAGTGCAGAAGGAGGCCTCCCTGATGCACTACATTCCATTCGCTCATTACTCTGCACTGGTACAAACAGTAAACCGCATGAATGTCTTTTTGCCTTCCCCAGGAAGTCCACATCCGGATATCGCTCTCAACTTGGCTCACAGCTCTGGGAACCGTGCTTCTCCGTAAACATGTGCGGCTCCACAAGGCGGATCCATTGGTGGAAAGGGTGCACCTGCTCCACGCAAACCCACAGTACACCTATGTGGCGTTCCCCGATGGCCGGGATACCGTCTCCCTCAGGGACCTGGCACCAGCAGGTTCCACCCCCACACCACCCCCGGCACCACCCTCCCCTCCACCCCCCCCCCCCCCCCCCAGGACCGTCCGTCCTCCCCCTGCCCACCCCCGATGATGAAGAGGATTTTGGCACGCTCCCGGAGTCAACTCCGACCACGACAGCACCAACATCGCTGTCACCACTTCGTCGATCTCAAAGGAACATCAAGGTGCCAGACCGGCTGAACCTCTGACCGGCCTGCCGGATGACCAGAGACATTTTTTTTGTACTGCTCTGTAAATATAAAAAATTGCTAATTGTATGTAGTTATCCACTACCCCCGCCGGACTCAATTTTAACAGGGGGTGAATGTGGTACACCACTGTGTTCTGATATTAGAGGTTGTACGGTAGAACCTGCACTACAGCTTCACCCGTGGCCCCTGCAGGCTAGCTCCGCCCAGGAGCCGGGTTATATATATGCGTGGCCTCCAGATCGCAGCCATTTCGCCAGCTGCTGTGGGAGGCCACACATCTGATACTAATGAAGCCTCAGTTTGGATTCAACTTCGTCTCCAGTCAAATTGATCGTGCTTCACCTCTGTACTTTCTGCTTTATTCAAGGATCTTCATTCAAGCGCTATTGGTTTCTCATCACTATTTGGCTTTGTGAGAAAGCACTGCTCCCATCCCAGAAGGTGATGCATTGCAAGCCAGTTGCAAGGCTAACTTCGGCTCAAACTGACTTTAGTAATGTGTCCATTTCCATTTCCTATTTTGACACAATAAATTGTGTAAAAGCTTGAAAATAGTTGCTAGATAAGGGACAAACCTTCCATAATAGATTCAGTCCTTGGGCCCCAGCTATTACAATCTATATAAACAATGAAGGATAGAGGGATAGAAGGTTCCAGAACCAAATTTGCAGATGACACAAAAATAGGTTGGGCAATAAGTTGCAATGAGGATATAAGAACCCCACCCCGCTGGGTCGGAGAATCGCCGGGGGCTCGCGTGAATCCCGCCCCTGCCGGTTGCCGAATTCTCCAGCACCGGATATTCGGCGGGGCCGGGAATTCTCCGGCCCGCGATGAAGTCCCGCTGCTGGATTGCCTGTCCCGCCGGCGAGAATCAAACCTCCTCTCTTACCGGCGGGACTAGGCGGCGCGGGCGGGCTCCGGGGTCCTGGGGGGGGAGCGCGGGGTGATCTGGCCCCGGGGGGGTGCCCCCACGGTGGCCTGGCCCACGATCAGGGCCAACCGATCCGCGGGCAGGCCTGTGCCGTGGGGGCACTCTTTTCTCTCCACCTTGGCCATAGCCTCCGCGATGGCCGACGCGTATGAGACCCCGCCCCCCGCCACTGCGCATGCGCAGGGTGGACGTCAGCCGGCTGGCGAAGTCCTTTCGACCCCGGCTGGCGTGGCGCCAAAGGCCTTTCCCATCGGCCGGCGGCGCGCCAACCACTCCGGCGCAGGCCTAGCCCCTCAAGGTGAGGGCTTGGCCCCTAAAGGTGCAGAGAAATCCACCGGAGTGGTTCCCGCCATTCCATCCCGCCGGGTAGGGGAGAATTCCGGCCCTTACAAATGGATATTGACAGGTTAGGAGAGTGAGCCAAAATGTGGCCGATGGAGTTTAACGTGGATTAGTCTGAGGTCATGCTTATTATCTAAATGGGAAGAGACTTCGGGGAGCTCCGTTGCAGAGGGATCTGGGGGTCCTCGTTCATGAGTCACAGAAAACTAGCATGCGGGTACAGCCGATAATAAAGAAAGCAAATGGAATGTTGGCATTTGTAGCTGAAGGAATAGAGTGTAAATTATCATAGAATGTACAGTGCAGAAGGAGGCCATTCGGCCCATCGAATCTGCACCGGCTCTTGGAAAGAGCACCCTACCCAAGGTCAACACCTCCACCCCCATAACCCAGTAACCCCACCCAACACTAAGGGCAATTTTGGACACTAAGGGCAATTTATCATGGCCAATCCACCTAACCTGCACTTCTTTGGACTGTGGGAGGAAACCGGAGCACCTGGAGGAAACCCACACACACACACGGGGATGATGTGCAGACTCCGGACAGACAGTGATCCAAGCCGGAATCGAACCTGGGACCCTGGAGCTGTGAAGAAATTGTGCTATCCACAATGCTACCGTGCTGCCCGTAAAGGTAAGGAAGTAACTATACAAGGCATTAGTGAGACCACCCTGCAGCAATAGTTTAGAGCTGGGGATGTTCCAAAGCTCAGCAGGAAACAGGCTGCGCTCAGGGGTACCTTGTTTGAAAACAAGAAACAAGGGAGTGCTAAATATTTTGTGGCACACTACTAAACTCAGTTTGAGCCGAAGTTAGCCTTGTTTAGTTAGCTGCAGCCGCACACGCCTACACCCACATCGGTCGCGCAGGGAAACACGGTTCCGGCCGTGCTGGACATTACACCCGCCCACCCCGACCCCACAGCCCACCCCCTGGCCACCCATCACCCCACACCCCCCAGCCCTAGCAGAAGCCCCCCGGCCAGTGGCATGGATCTCGGCCAAGTGTGGCAGCACTGGACACTGTCCGCAGCCGGCACGCCAGGTTCCCAACCGCTGGGACCACACATGGCACGCGTCGTCAAGAACTTAGCTCATCGGGGGCGCAGCATCGCGAGTGTGCCGGATGATGACGCGCCAACGGCGTTGCGACTGCGCGCAGTGGGGGGCCTGTTGATGCCGATTTCGAGGGGGCAGAGCATCATGAACCGGCGTCAAAGCGGCGCCTGTCTCGATCTGGCGTCAGATGCCATTCTCCGCCCGATCACTGATCCTGATTTCAGCGTCGGGTTACGGAGAATTCCAGCCAATATGTTTCTGTATTTTTCCCACACCTTTAAATCCATGGATACTACTTCATTAAAGCCTCAGGCCAACGAAAGGCATATAATGGGATGTGGCATCATATTCTAATGCTTTTTACACAGTTTTCGCTAATCTCTTTGATGGGCTTTGTCTGCTCCTTTAGTAAGATTTTAAATCTGTGATGAAAAGTATGAGTAAATTGTCTGTATAACTTAGAGAAAAGTTGCTTTTTTTCTTTCCAATACTTATGACCTCATAGAATCTTAGAATTTACAGTGCATAAAGAGGCCATTCGGCCCATCGGGTCTGCACCCTACTTAAGCCCCCACCACCACCCTATCCCTGTAACCCAGTAACCCCACTTGACCTTTTTTTGGACAATATAGGCAATTCAGCATGGACAATCCACCTAACCTGCATATCTTTGGACTGTGGGAGGAAACCGGAGCACCCGGAGGAAACCCACGCAGACACGGGGAGAACATGCAGACTCCGCACAGACAGTGACCCAAGCTGGGAATCGAACCTGGGACCCTGGAGCTCTGAAGCAACTGTGCTAACCATTGTGTGACCGTGCTGCCCACTTGATGCAATTAACATTCTGATTAGAAATGTCAGCTTTTGTTAAGGGTATGCAATAATGCCCTAATTGGAATGTAAGTAGATCTTCATTTTATCCAAAAGAAATTGCTTTGGTCATGTTCCATGTCTAGTTTCATTTGTGTGTTTTTTATAGATGGCTTGCTCAGTAGGATGGGTATCTCACTGGTGACTACAGCTGTACTAATAAAATAGCTTACTCAAGCTGATGGGTTGACTGGGGCGAGAGGGCACCTAGCGGGATGCCCTGGGGGGGGGGGGCACTCATATTACCTTTGGCCCTAAGGTCACAGTGGGTAATCAGCAGCATGTGCAGCTGCATGGCTGTCTTGCAGGTCGTGGCAAAGGTGCTCCGTGCCTACCCACCCCAACCCCACAGCCCACCTTCTGGCCACCCCAGCTACTTCCCCTGGGCCTGGCAGAAACCCTCCCCCGGTCCAGCGGCATGACTATCAGGAAACTATGGCGATGTTGGACACTTTCCATATACCCTCTCTCTCCCTCAGCAGCCACGGCGCCTTCTTCAGAATTGATAAAAGTACAAGTGATCCTCGCAGTCGGGAATTCGCCCCAGTGGAGGGGGGGAATCGCGGAAGCCCCGCAGAATATCGAGTCAGTCCCGCTAATAGTATGCCAACTGCATTTACTGTACGTGCGTTCTGGAACGCATTGACACCGCAGTTGAGGCACTGGAGAATTGCGATTTGGCGTGAAACCGGCATCAGCCATGATTTCGGCATCAAAAACGATTCTCTGCCCAATCGCGTTTTCCCATTTCGGCGTCAGCCAAAGGAGAATAAGAGCCAATCTATTCCACACACTGTCAAGGTGCAACCTCTAACATGGCACAATCAGCTGTTAATACACTCATTGCCTGACTAAAGCACTAATGACTAGTACACATTCTTCAAATTGATCATTCTCATCACATTTAGCTTCTGAATTCTCTAAGTCATGCATTATTTCAAAAACAGTACTGTTTCGTTTTGGATACCTCATTGCGTAATGACGGCCATAACTTCCTCGGAATGGCAACCAGTGTTAGATTGCCACTCTATCCACTCACCTGCCACAAGTTTCTTCAGTGCATGACTTGCCCGACCTTCCTGACTCAGGCAGATTGAGATAGAGGCAGTGCAGGGATGACCGGGAGGGGCCCAGCGTTGAAGACTAAAAGAATCGGAGCAAAGGAGGACACTAGCTGCCGTAAAGCAGGAAATATAATAGGCCATGGAGAAGGTAATTGACTCAGGTGAGTGGATGGGATTGGGATGGGGGGAGGTGATGTTGTTGGGCCAGGTGGGGGTGCCGGGCATGCGGATAATTTTAAATCGCTTTGTCGGATGGCTCCCAGCACAGTGCAATTGTCCAGGGGATGTTAGTGCTTCTGGACAATTGTGTTGCAAATGCTTACCTGGGAACTTCTGAGAGGTATTCCTGAGCGCATCTTTGGGGAACCGCGCAAATCTGAGGGAGCCAGGAAGTTAGCGGCCAATATTTTGAGTTACACCTGAAGCATCTGGTGACTGTTCCCCAGGCTTTGCTGGTGTTCATGTGTCTATTATTATTAGTACAATCCCATTGTCTGCCAGATCCACTAAAAATGCCTTCATGACTTCCGGTGAGCGTGATCTGCTGAGCGGATGCACATCAGGTGGCTTTCCTGCTAACCAAAACCAAAAAAGACACTTTCAGATGAATTTGGTCTGAAAAACCAACATAAAAACAACCCCAATGGAGGAAAAGGAACAACGGAGTGAACCGGTGGACCCATGAGGCGAGGAGGCCCTGGCCGCCCAAGAGAGGGGGAGACTGTCGACCCGAGCATCAGCCTCCCCCTCCTCACCAGGAGACGGATGGAGGATCTTCTGAAAAATTGAGCTGGTCGCCTTGAAGGAGGCGATTAGAATTGAGATCCAGTTAGCGGTGAAGATGGTAGTGATGGAGGCGATGGTCACCCTACAAAGGAAAGAAAGTGGAGGGACAGGAGAGGACGATCCAAGACCTTGAGAGAGCCTTGACAGACCAGAGTGACAGGATCATCAATCTGGAAGCAGAGGTGAAAAGGTCGGTGGTAGCCCAGGGGAGCTTGAAAGGGAAGGTCGAGGACCAGGAAATCAGGTCCCGAAGGCAGAACGTACAGATCGTGGGCCTGCCGGAAGGCATTGAGGGCAGGGACTTGACAGGCTATATTACCCAAATTCTGGGTAATTTGTCAAAGCTTTCCGAACCCCCCAGAACTCTATGAGGCACACAGATCAAAGGCCAAGGCGAGGGAGCAGCCAAGAGCGATCTTG
The DNA here is from genome assembly GCF_047496885.1 of Scyliorhinus torazame. Taxonomy (NCBI): domain Eukaryota; kingdom Metazoa; phylum Chordata; class Chondrichthyes; order Carcharhiniformes; family Scyliorhinidae; genus Scyliorhinus; species Scyliorhinus torazame. Next base: position 71,591,735 of record NC_092721.1, on the reverse strand, counting down.
GCGAAGCTGCACTGATACCAGGCCCACGACAGGATCCTGCGGTAGGCTAGATAATCGAAGGCGAGCACATGGGAAGGACATAGAATCCAGATCTATCAGGACATTGGGGCAGACCTGGCAAAAAAAAGGGCCGAATTCAATCAGGCAAAATCAACGCTTTACAAGAGTGGGGCGCGATTCGACATCTTATTCCCGGCCAGACTCTGGGTCACACACCAGAGTAAAGAATATTACTTCAACACCCCGTCAGAAGCCAACGACTTTGTATGGGCCAACGGCCTAGAGAAAGAATAAGCGAGGCAGCGATGAAGGCGTATCAGAGGAGAATTGCAGAAGGAGACAGATCAGAGACTCATTGACATTACTATATGTTTGCATGGGACTGTACCACCTCGGCCTCCTTCGGACCAGAAAGACCGGTCACAGGAGAGAGCGAGGACAGCGAAAAGCAGGTAAGGGGGCAGACAGAGAAAACAGGCAGTCGGCTGGCATAGGCAAAGGGCTAGACCAGCCCTGGGAAGGGAGCCACCATACTAGCAGGGAGGGCTAGCGCGGGAAGGCAGGCAGTAAGGGGGGGCCGCGGCGCACCTCTCGGCAGAATACGAGCACCTGGCCGGGGGTGGGGGGGTGGGGGGGGGACACAGGAACAGGGAGGGGGGACATAGAGGGGAGCAGGAAGGGGGGAACAGGGGGAGGGGGGGGGGAACAAAGAACACATAGGAAATAGGACGGGGAAAAGGAATTGGCACTCGGATTGGCTTTGGCAGGCATGGAGCAGGCTGAGGAAACGCAGCCACTTTGGAGGGTCCCTAAACAGAGGGAAACCCCGGAGTGCAGTGGCGCACACATAGTTGGCAGCCATATTGGGTGCCCCCTGGACAAAGGAAAACCCCGGAGCGAAGGGGCCTGACCTCATGGTGAGAATGGTGACACCTGCCATTTTGGACGGCCCCCTAACAAAGGGAACCCCTGGAGTGCAGGGGCGCGTCTGACAGATGAGTATGGTTGATCCCATTTGGATGAACAGGGGGAAAGAAAAAGCCCATCAGGACAGCCACCTGGAATGTAAGGGCACTTATCGGCCCAGTGAAAAGATCCAGAGTCCTCGTCCACTTAAGAAGCCTGAAGGCCGACATAATCTTCCTGCAGGAGACACACATGAGGGAGAAGGACCGATTACTGGTAAGAAAGAGCTGGGTGGGACAGACGTACTATTCACGCTACGGGACGAGGGCTAGGGGAGTAGCCATACTGACCAACAAGAGGACAAGGTTCACCGAGACTAGACGGTTACGGACAAAGGTGCACGGTATGTCATGGTCAGCAGTGACCTGGAAGGGGGACCGGTGGTACTGGTAATTGTTTACACTCCCAACTGGGATGACGCAGAATTCATAAAGTAGACCATGGCGGAAATCCCCGACATTGACACACACCGACTGATTATGGGGGCGATTTTAACTGCATGCAGAACTCGCTGACTGACTGATCAAACCCCAGAATCGGGAAAACGGCAGGCATTGCTAGGGAGCTGGGAACATTCATGGAACAGATGGGGGCGGTGGTCCCAGCGAGAGGAAATTGTCATTCTTCTCATTGGTTCACAAAGTATACACTCGGATCGACTTCTTTACATTGGGGAAATCGGTGCTTCCAGGAATAGTAAGAGCGGAGTACTCCGCGATAGTCATCTCCAACAACGCTCCACACTACATGGATGTGAGGTTGGAGACGAGCCGTGCCCAACGCCCCACGTGGAGGTTGGTTGGACACGGACCTCTTGGCCAACAAGACCTTCTTCCAGGAAACATCACAGGCCACAGGCGAGTACGTTACTAATAACCAGAGCGGGGAAGTCTCATCTTCCATATTCTGGGAGGCACTTAAGGCTGTGATCAGGTGGGAAATTATAGCCTACAAGACACAAGACTTGCAGAGAAAGGGAACAAAGGGCGGCTAGGCAACTGCTGGTTGACTCCATTCTGGAGGTTGACAGGAAGTACTCTGAGGGCTTGACTGTAGAGCATCTGGCGGAGAGGAAAAAGCTGCAAATGGACTTTAACCTGCTATCTACTAGGAAAGCAGTACACCAACTCTGCCAGACACGGGGGACCTTATATGAACACAGAGAAAAGGCTAGCCACCTACTGGCTCACCATCTGAGAAAGCAGGCAGCTATTAGGGAAATAGCGCAGATAAAAAACAGCAGAGGCAGACTGGTAACCGAGCCAAAAGAGGTCAACCGGGCATTTGAGACCTTTTACCGAGGGCTGTACACATCCAAGCCCCCGACGGGGAAGAGGGATTGAAACAGTTCTTCAATGGACTAGACATGTCAGTTGTGGGGTGGACAGGAAGCAGGAACTAAAAGAACCAATAGATCTGGGAGAAATCATGGAGAACATCAGCTCCAAGCAGGTGGGGAAGGTGCTGGTCTCGACGGGTTCCAGGCGGACTTCTATAAACAAATTAGGCCGGCCCTGGCCCCACACCTAAGGGACATGTTCGCAGACTCGCTAGCGAGGGGCACCCTGCCTCCTACGCTAACACAGACCACGATATCGCTGATACCCAAAAAAACAAAGACCCAATGGAATGCGGGCTGTAGAGACCAATTTCGCTGCTTAATGTAGACGCAAAGATACTCGCGAGGTCCTGGCCAAGTGACTGGAGAACTGCATACCAGAGTAGCCGCACAGGACCAGACGGGCTTTGTCAAGGGTAGACAGCTAACTGCTAACATCAAGTGGCTGATGAATGGAATAATGACCCCCTCCCTCCTGGGGAGAGAACCCCCGAGGTGATCATCTCACTGGACTCAGAAAAGGCCTTTGACAGAGTCGAGTGGAAGTACCTCTTCGAAGTACTGGGGCAGTTTCAGCTAGGAGCAGGATTCACCTCCTGGGTGAAAATGCTGTACAACACCCCCAAGGCGAGCGTTCGAACTAACACCGCCAGCTCTGAATACTTCCAGCTGCACAGTGGCACACAGCAGGGATGCCCACTGTCCCCGCTCCTGTTTGCCCTGGTAAATGAAGCCGTGGCGATCGCACTGTGAGATGCAAACAGCTGGAAGGTATCCAAAGGGGAGACAGAGAGCACAGAGTCTCACTCTATGCGGTTGACCTGCTCCTCTATGTCTCGGAAGCACAGGAAGGACTAAGAGCAATCATGCGGCTCCTGAAAGAGTTCGGAACCTGCTCGGATTACACACTGGGCAAGAGCGAGGCATTCCTAGTGAGCCCAAATGGGGGAGGGACAGAGCTGGAAGGACTCCCATTCAAACTAGCCCAAAACAAATTTGCTACCTGGGGTCCCAGATAGCCCGTGACTGGACACGGATCCACAAGTGGAACCTAACCAGTCTGATGGAGGAAGTTAAAAAGGACCTACAGAGATCGGACAAGCTCCCACTCTCCCTGGCAGGGCGGGTGCAGACGATCAAAATGAACGTACTGCCGAGGTTTCTCTTCCTGTTCAGATCAATACCAATCTTCACCTCTAATGCCTTCTCCCACAGCATACATAAAGTTATCATGGTGTGTGTGTGTGTGTGTGTGGGGGGGGGGAAGAATCGAAGAATCCCGAAATCAGTACTGCAGAGGAGAAAAGTCATGGGCGGTCTGGCACTACCGAATGTGCAATACTATCACTGGGCAGCAGCAGGGGAGAGAGTGAGAAAATGGATAGGTGAACCCACTATGGAATGGGTGAGGATGGAAGAGTCTTCCTGCAAGCGAACGGCCTCCGGACCCTCACCAAGGCAATGCTCCCATCCTCCCTGACGAAATACACATCCTGCCCAGTGGAGGTAGCCACACAAAAGACATGGAACCAGATGAGGCAACATCGGTCTAACTGGGATGCCCCCCATGGGCCCATCTGCGGAAACCACAAATTCCCACCAGCCATTATCAACATCATTTTCAAAAAATGGAGAGGGGATGAATGGACGTTAATAGTTAGGGATTTTTACATGGGAGACAGACTAGCGACACTGAGCGAGCTGACGGAAGACCTGGAACTACCGACAGGAGAGGAACTTAGGCACCTTCAGGTAAAGCACTTTCTCCGGAAGGAGACAGTAGGATATCCCAGGGCCCCGAGAAGCTAATTGAGGACCTGGTAAACATGGGCAGTAAGAAAAGGGGGAACTGCAGGAAAATCTGCGGACAGCTACTGAACAGGGCGAGACTACCACTGGACGAAGCCAGACGAAAATGGGGGGACGAACTGGGGACGGAGGTAGGCTGGGGACTCTGAAGCGAAGCACTGAGCAGGGCTAATTCCATCTCCTCCTGCGCAAGGCTCAGCCTAATGTAGCTCAAAGTGGTGCACAGAGCTCACCTGACCAGAACCCGAATGAACAGGTTCTTCCCGGAGGTGGAAGATAAATGCGAACTGTGCCAGGGAAGCCTGCCAACCACACCCACATGCTCTGAGCCTGCCCCAAACTTGTAGGGTTCTGGACAGCCTTCTTCGAGGCAATGTTCAAGGTTGTGGGGTGAGGGTGGAGCCATGCCCGAGAGTGGCAATCTTCAGGGTATCAGAACAGCCAGAGCTACATATGAGGAAGTGGGCCAACGCCCTAGTTTTCGCTTCCCTAATCGCATGCTGGAGAACATAGAACATAGAGCATACAGTGCAGAAGGAGGCTATTCGGCTCATCGAGTCTGCACCAACCCACTTAAGCCCTCACGTCCACCCTATCCCCGTAACCCAAAATCCCCTCCTAACCTTTTTGGACACTAAGGGCAATTTAGCATGGCCAATCCACCTAACCTGCACATCTTTGGACTGTGGGAGGAAACCGGAGCACCCAGAGGAAACCCACGCAGACACGGGGAGAACGTGCAGACTCTGCACAGACAGTGACCCAGCGGAGAATCGAACCTGGGACCCTGGCGCTGTGAAGCCACACATTTGTGCTACCATGCTGCCCGGGAATCTTACTCGGCTGGCGATCAGCAGCACCACCCACAGCTGCAGACTGGCTGGCAGACCTGGTGGAATTTCCCCATCTGGAGAAGATCAAGTACACCATCCGAGGGTTGGAAGACGGTTTCCTCAAAGCATGGGGGAAATTCGTCGGCCTGTTCCAAGACCTATACGAGGCCAACAGCGACGAGGGAAAGAGGGATAGATGGGGGAGAGCAGACAAAAACACACAACACTGAGGGGTACAGAAAGGAAAGTGGGGAGGAAATGAGGAGGAAACTTAGGGGAACCACAGGAAGAAGCATGGAGGAGGGAGAGGGGGCAGGAAGACCTGACCCTCCCCGAACCCACAAGGCCTGCAACAAAAAACACAGAAGGAAGGGGGATAGGGGAAAACAGGAGCTCAGTAATAGAACACCCAGAGCGGAAGAGGGGGATACCAATGAGGAGTCAGGGAGGGGGGTGTAGGGAGAGGGGGGGGGGGAAGAAGATATATCAAGAAAGAATGTATGTACATAAGAACTGTATAAACTGTAAATATCGGATACAAAGTTTCACTATTAAAATTGAAAATGCCAATAAGAATACTTCAAAAAAAGAATGCTTTCTGTCTGTAACTCTTCTGTTGTACTGATACCCTGTATTTGAACGATTTCAAAATGCTGCAATCATTGAGTCTTGCACCCTTTGTAATACCTTAGAATGTCTAATTTGTGCCATCAAGGCTTCTGGGAATAATTGTTTCCTCAGGATTTTTTTTTAAAGCAGCAGACATTTGACCTGTAACCCATTTTTCTACTGGTCACAAGATTTGGATTCTTGCTTTCAGCCACTGTTTACAAAAATAACTCAGATTACAATCTTCTGTCTGAAAATGAACTTTCATCTTTTGTTAATCATTCTCTGCTAACATGGTAATTCATTCTGAAAACAGATGGTAAAGTGAAGCCAATTTTTTACTGAGTACCAGATTTATTTGCTGAAATGTGGACATCGCTTGCTAGGCCAGCATCCCTAACTACCCTTAAGAAAGTGGTGATGAGCTGCCTTCTTTAATCACTGCAGTCCATGTGCTGTTAGGGAGGGAGTTCCAGGATTGTGACCCAGTGACAGCCAAGCAACAGCGCTATAGTTTCAAGTCAGCGTGGTGTCCGGCTTGCAGGGGAACCTGCAGCTGTGGTGTTCCAATGCATCTGCTGCCCTTGTGTTACCGTTCACGGGTTTGGAAGGTGCTGTCAAAGGAGCCCTTCAGAATTGCTGCAGTGCATCTTGTAGATGGTATACACTGTTGCTATTGTGCATCAGTGGTGGAGGGAGTGAATGTTTAGATGATGGATAGAGTGTCAACCGAGCGGGCTGCTTTGCCCTGGATGGTGTCGAGCTTCTTGTGAGCTGCACTCACCTAGACACATGGAGAGTATTCCATTACACTCCTGACTTGTGCCTTGCAAATGGCAGATAGGATTTGTGAAGTCAGAAGGTGAGTTACTCACCGCAGGATTCCTAGTCTCTGACCTCTTCTTATAGCCACACTATTTATACGGCTAGTCCCGTTCAGTTTTTGATCAATAGTAATTCAAAGGATGTTGATTGTGGGAATTCAGCAATGGAAAAGCCATTGAATATCAGGGGGGATGATTAGATTCTTTCTTGTTGGAGGTAACCATTGCCTGGCACTTGTGTGGCACAAATGGTATTGTCATTTGTCAGCCCAAGCCTTAATATTGTCCAGGTCTTGGTGCATTTGGTTAAGGACTGCTTCAGTATCTGATGAGTCGCTAATGGTGCTGAACATTGTGCAATCATCAGCAAACATACTCACTTCTGACCTGATGTCTCTGAGGACCTCCTGCAGCGTTGTCCCATGACTAAGGTAATTGACCTCCACAACCGTCATCTTTTATGCTAGCTATGACTCCAACCAGTGAGAGTATTCCCCCTGATTTCCATTGACATAAATTTTGTTGGGGTTTCTTGATGTTCCATGATTTTCATCAAATTCTTCCATAATGTCAAGGGCAGTCACTCTCACCTCATCTCTTGAATTCATCACTTTTATCCATGTTTGAACCAAGGCTGTAATGAGGTCAGGAGCTGATTAGCCCTGGAGGAACCCAAACTGACTGTCAGCAAGTAGGTTATTGCTAAGTAAGTTTTACTTGATAGCACTATTGACGAGCCCTTCCTTTACTTTACTGATGATCAAGAGTAGGCTGAGGGGGCAGTAATTTGCTGTGTTGGACCTGTCTTGCTTTTTATGTACAGGGCATACCTGGGCAATTTTCCACATTGCCAGCTAGATGCCAGTGTTGTAGCTGCGCTGGAACAGCTTGGTAAGGGGTGCAGCAAGTTCTGGAGCACAGGTCTTCAGTTGTATTGCTGGAATATTGTCAGGGCTCATAGCCTTTGCAGTATTCAGATTCTTCAGCCATTTCTTAATATCACTTGGAGTGAATCAAATTGGCTGAAGACTGGCATCTGTGATGTGAGCACCTCCGGAGGAGGCTGAGCTGGATCATCCACTCGGCACAAAAGATTGTAGCAAATGCCTCAGCCTCAACTTTTGCACTGATGTTCTGGGCTCCCCCATAACTGAGGATGGGTATATTTGTGGAGCCTCCTCCTCCTGTTAGTTGTTTAACTGCCCACCACCATTGAATGTGTCAGGGTTGCAGAGCTTAATTAATGCACCAATTTACATCTGCCTCCTTCCTAATCATGATGTGGAGATGCCGGCATTGGACTGGGATGGGCACAGTAAGAAGTCTTACAACACCAGGTTAAAGTCCAACAGGTTTGTTTGGAATCACTAGCTTTCGGAGCACTGCTCCTTCCTCAGGTGAGTGTAGAGGTGAGTTCTACAAACACATTTTTGGACAAAGTCAATGATGCAAGATGATACTTTGAATGTGAGTCTTTGCAGGTAGTCTTTGCAGGTTACCTGCAAAGATGATACTTTGCAATGTTACCTACAAAGATTTGCATTCAAAGTATCATCTTGCATCATTGACTTTGTCTATATATGTGTTTGTGGAACTGTTGAGGAAAAATATACCAGCAATTCAAGTTTTCGCCAAAGGTCCTTTATTTGTACACAAATTTCATGGAGGGAGTTAGAGTGACCACAGTCCTTCTAATTGTCCCCACTTTACAAAAGGTAAGGCAGTAATTTATATGGTACACTAAGCAATATTTAGAAAAATGAGGCATTCCTTTGATAAGCCCAGAGACAGAAAAGCGAGCAGATTTAAGCAACAGGCCTTGAATTCCTAGTCTAAGGAAAATAATAATTGTCTGCTGTCAGCAACAATGTGCAGCTGTGCACTTGTTTACATGGTCTGACCGTCTGGCTATTTCATACAGAACTTCTTGACTGAAATAAGGCTAATATGAGGAAGTGCCTATTTCCATGAAATATAGTCAAGTGCTGGTTAAAATGAATGCAGGGTATTAAGGCAACTAATCCGCCAACTAAAGTCCCTTCTACAGGAACTCAGCTCTTCATTGACCTGAGGAAGGAGCTGCGCCCCGAAAGCTAGTGATTCCAAACAAACCTGTTGGACTTACCCTGGTGTTGTAAGATTCTTGCTGTGTCCTTCCTAATCCATACCAGTCCTGGAAGTCTCCCTCAATACTCTTTTGAATGGTTCAGGGTTTTGAGGTATAAAACCCTTCCAATTAAAATTACACTTATTTAAATTTCTAACAATGTGGTCTGCAGTTGTGCCTGACTTAACAAGGTATGAATAACTAGTATTTATGCATTAGGTAGAATTCATTAAGCAAGATTTTACATTTACGAAACAAAAAACAGTGAAGACAACACGGATGTTTCTCATCCCTCAAAGTCCGAGGATTTCTCAAGTACTGCCAGCAGAGGCGATGCCTTTCCACTTCTTTCCCTGGAGCGACATCAAACTGTGTCTTAGAAGAATCATACCAGACTTCCGGGTGCGGCGATGACCAGCTAAGTCGCACGTTTCGGCAGCTCCCGGTGGAACGGACTTTTGGGCTCTTAATAGGAGCCCCAACGGCAATTTTAACGGCTAAAAACGCTGTGCGGTAAACCAGAAGGGAATTCCCCCTGGATACGGATGGAAAAAGGAGGGGAAAGTGGCCGGATTGCAGTGGATTCCTTAGAGCAGCGGCAAGGAAGGCAAGCAAAAACCAAGATGGCGTCGGAAGGTGGCAGTTTAACATGGGGCCCTGAACAACAAGAGTTCTTGAAATGCTGTGTGGAAGAACTCAAAAAGGAAATGAAGAAAGAGCTGTTGGCCCCGATATTACAGGCGATCGAAGGGCTAAAGGATGAGCAAAAGACCCAGGAGCGGGAGCTTCGGGTCGTGAAGGCAAAGGCTGCCGAGAATGAGGACGACATACAGCGCCTGGTGGTGAAGACGGAGATGCACGAGGCACACCATAAATGATGTGTGGAAAGACTGGAGGTGCTGGAGAACAACGCGAGGAGGAATAACTTAAGGATTCTTGGTCTTCCTGAAGGTGCGGAGGGAGCGGACGTCGGGGCATATGTGAGCACGATGCTGCACTCGTTAATGGGAGCGGAGGCCCCGGCGGGCCCGCTGGAGGTGGAGGGAGCATACCGAGTGATGGCGCGAGGACCGAGAGCAGGAGAAATTCCTAGAGCCATAGTGGTGAGATTCCTCCGTTTTAAGGATAGAGAGATGGTCCTTAGATGGGCAAAGAAAACTCGGAGCAGTAAGCGGGAGAACGCGGTGATCCGCGTATACCAAGACTGGAGTGCGGAGGTGGCGAGAAGGAGGGCGAGCTTTAATCGGGCCAAGGCGGTGCTTCACAAAAAGAAGATAAAATTCGGGATGCTGCAACCGGCAAGACTGTGGGTCACATACCAAGGGAGGCACCACTACTTTGAGACGGCGGATGAGGCGTGGACTTTTATCGTGGAAGAAAAATTGGAATGATCGGGTTATTAAAAATAACATTTGAAACAAAGTGGTGGGGCGAGTATGGGGGGCGAAGAGGGGGGTAAAAAGGGGGGAAAGAGGAGTTTTATGTTATTAATCCTGCGATGTGGTAACTTTTCTCTCTTCCACAGGTGGTGGTGGGGGGAGGAAAGGAGGTGGAGGAGATGGGGCGTTGGCCATTGGGGGCGGGGCCAAGGGGGAAGCGCGGGCTTGGTTCCCGCGCTATGATAATCATGGCGGGAATAGGGAAGCAGGAAGGAGGGGGCGTTGCACCGTGCGAGCCAAGGTCACGGGGGGAAGCCGAGGTCGGCCAGAGTTTGCTGACTTCTGGGAGCAACATGGGGGGTGTAACTACGCTAGTGGGGGATCTAGCGGGGGGGGGGGGGGGAGGAGGGAATTATTGGGTTGCTGCTGCTGGGGAGAGGGGGGAGCTGGTATGGGGTGGGGTGGGCGGGGGGGCACCGCATGGGGGGGACACAGCTGCGTGGGAACCGGGGGAGGAGCTGGAAAAAGGGGATGGCTAATCGACAAAGGGGGGGGGTAAAAAGCCCCCCAACCCGGCTGATCACGTGGAATGTGAGAGGGCTGAACTGGCCGATAAAAAGGGTAAGGGTACTCGCACACCTTAAGAAACTTAAGGCAGACGTGGTTATGTTACAGGAGACGCACTTGAAACTGATAGACCAGGTTAGACTACGCAAAGGATGGGTGGGGCAGGTGTTTCATTCGGGGCTAGATGCGAAAAACAGGGGGGTGGCTATATTAGTGGGGAAGCGGGTAATGTTTGAGGCAAAGACTATAGTGGCGGGTAGCGGGGGCAGATACGTGATGGTGAGTGGCAAATTACAGGGGGAGACGGTGGTATTGGTAAACGTATATGCCCCGAACTGGGATGATGCCAATTTTATGAGGCGTATGCTAGGACGCATCCCGGACCTAGAGGTGAGAAAGTTGGTAATGGGGGCAGATTTCAATACGGTGTTGGAACCAGGGCTGGACAGGTCGAGGTCCAGGACTGGAAGGAGGCCGTCAGCAGCCAAGGTGCTTAAAGATTTTATGGAGCAGATGGGAGGAGTAGACCCGTGGAGATTTAGCAGACCTAGGAGTAAGGAGTTTTCGTTTTTCTCCTATGTCCACAAAGTCTATTCGCGAATAGACTTTTTCGTTTAGGGAAGGGCGTTGATCCCGAAGGTGAGGGGAACGGAGTATACGGCTATAGCCATTTCGGATCACGCTCCACACTGGGTGGACTTGGAGATAGGGGAGGAAACAGAAGGGCGCCCACCCTGGAGAATGGACATGGGACTAATGGCAGATGAGGGTGTGTGTCTAAGGGTGAGGGGGTGCATTGAAAAGTACTTGGAACTCAATGATAATGGGGAGGTCCAGGTGGGAGTGGTCTGGGAGGCGCTGAAGGCAGTGGTTAGAGGGGAGCTGATATCAATAAGGGCACATAAAGGAAAGCAGGAGAGTAGGGAACGGGAGCGGTTGCTGCAAGAACTTCTGAGGGTGGACAGGCAATATGCGGAGGCACCGGAGGAGGGACTGTACAGGGAGAGGCAAAGGCTACACGTAGAATTTGACTTGCTGACAACGGGTACTGCAGAGGCACAGTGGAGGAAGGCACAGGGTGTACAGTACGAATATGGGGAGAAGGCGAGCAGGTTACTGGCCCAACAATTGAGGAAAAGGGGAGCAGCGAGGGAAATAGGGGGAGTGAGGGATGAGGAAGGAGAGATGAGCAGGGAGCAGAGAGAGTGTATGGAGTGTTCAAGGCATTTTATAAAAGATTATACGAAGCTCAACCCCCGGATGGGAGGGAGAGAATGATGGGCTTTCTGGACCAGCTGGAATTTCCTAAGGTGGAGGAGCAGGAGAGGGTGGGACTGGGAGCACAGATCGAAATAGAGGAAGTAGTGAAAGGAATTAGGAGCATGCAGGCGGGGAAGGCTCCGGGACCGGATGGATTTCCAGTTGAATTTTATAGGAAATATGTGGACTTGCTCGCCCCACTACTGATGAGGACCTTTAATGAGGCAAAGGAAAGGGGACAGCTGCCCCCGACTATGCCTGAGGCAACGATATCGCTTCTCCTAAAGAAGGAAAAGGACCCGCTGCAATGCGGGTCCTATAGACTTATTTCCCTCCTAAATGTAGACGCTAAGATTCTGGCCAAGGTAATGGCAATGAGGATAGAGGACTGTGTCCCGGGGGTGGTTCACGAGGACCAAACTGGGTTTGTGAAGGGGAAACAGCTGAATACGAATATACGGAGGCTGCTAGGGGTAATGATGATGCCCCCACCAGAGGGGGAAGCGGAGATAGTGGTGGCGATGGATGCCGAGAAAGCATTTGATCGAGTGGAGTGGGATTATTTGTGGGAGGTGCTGAGGAGATTTGGTTTTGGAGATGAGTATGTTAGATGGGTACAGCTGTTGTATAGGGTCCCGATGGCGAGTGTGGTCACGAATGGACGGGGATCTGCATACTTTCGGCTCCATAGAGGGACAAGGCAGGGATGCCCTCTGTCCCCATTATTGTTTGCCTGGCGATTGAGCCCCTGGCAATAGCATTGAGGGGTTCCAGGAAGTGGAGGGGAGTACTCAGAGGAGGAGAAGAACACCGGGTATCTCTGTATGCGGATGATTTGTTGTTATATGTAGCGGACCCGGCGGAGGGGATGCCAGAGATAATGCGGACACTTCGGGAGTTTGGAGAATTTTCAGGATATAAACTGAACATGGGGAAAAGTGAGTTGTTTGTGGTGCATCCAGGGGAGCAGAGCAGAGAAATAGAGGATTTACCGTTGAGGAAGGTAACGAGGGACTTTCGTTACTTGGGGATCCAGATAGCCAAGAATTGGGGTACATTGCATAGGTTAAATTTAACGCGGTTGGTGGAACAAATGGAGGAGGACTTCAAGAGATGGGACATGGTGTCCCTGTCATTGGCAGGGAGGGTGCAGGCGGTTAAAATGGTAGTCCTCCCGAGATTCCTCTTTGTGTTTCAGTGCCTCCCGGTGGTGATCACGAAGGCTTTTTTCAAAAGGATTGAAAAGAGTATCATGAGTTTTGTGTGGTCCGGGAAGACCCCGAGAGTGAGGAAGGGATTTTTACAGCGTAGTAGGGATAGGGGGGGCTGGCACTACCGAGCCTAAGTGAGTACTACTGGGCCGCCAATATCTCAATGGTGAGTAAGTGGATGGGAGAAGAGGAGGGTGCGGCGTGGAAGAGACTGGAGAGGGCGTCCTGTAGGGGGACTAGCCTACAAGCTATGGTGACGGCCCCATTGCTGTTCTCACCGAAGAAATACACCACAAGCCCAGTGGTGGTGGCTACTTTGAAAATTTGGGGACAGTGGAGACGGCATAGGGGAAAGACGGGAGCCTTGGTGGGGTCCCCGATAAGAAATAATCATAGGTTTGCCCCGGGGAGAATGGATGGGGGGTTTGGAATATGGCAAAGAGCAGGAGTAACACAATTGAAAGATCTGTTTGTGGATGAGAAGTTTGCAAGTCTGGGAGCGCTGACCGAGAAATATGGGTTGCCCCAAGGGAATGCATTCCGGTATATGCAACTAAGGGCTTTTGCGAGGCAACAGGTGAGGGAATTCCCGCAGCTCCCGACGCAGGAGGTGCAGGACAGAGTGATCTCAAAGACATGGGTGGGGGACGGTAAGGTGTCAGATATATATAGGGAAATGAGGGACGAGGGGGAGATTATGGTAGATGAGCTGAAAGGGAAATGGGAGGAAGAGCTGGGGGAGGAGATTGATGAGGGGCTGTGGGCGGATGCCCTAAGTAGGGTAAACTCATCGTCCTCGTGTGCCAGGCTAAGCCTGATACAATTTAAGGTGTTACACAGGGCGCATATGACTGGAGCACGGCTCAGTAAATTTTTTGGGGTGGAAGATAGGTGTGCGAGATGCTCGAGAAGCCCAGCAAATCACACCCACATGTTCTGGTCATGTCCGGCACTACAGGGGTTTTGGGTGGGGGTGACAAAGGTGCTTTCGAAAGTAGTGGGGGTCCGGGTCGAACCAAGCTGGGGGTTGGCTATATTTGGGGTTGCAGAAGAGCAGGGAGGGCAGGAGGCGAGAGAGGCTGATGTTTTGACCTTTGCATCCCTAGTAGCCCGGCGCAGGATACTGTTGATGTGGAAGGAAGCCAAGCCCCCGGGGGTGGAGACCTGGATAAATGACATGGCAGGGTTTATAAAGCTGGAACGGATTAAGTTCGTCCTAAGGGGATTGGCTCAAGGGTTCACCAGGCGGTGGCAACCGTTCGTCGAATACCTCACAGAAACTTTTATCTCTTGTTTGGAAATAATCCAAATTCTAATCTTCCATTGGCTGAGGGTGAGGATCATTTAGTGTCACACCATCTCTATAACTAGAGTAATGTAGACTGAAGACAAATGTCCATCTCTTTACTCCCTGGGGCCCGAGAATTTACATTCCATTGCGAAGAAATAACACATCCTTGTTGATACAATGTTACATTCTCCTCAACATATTTTAACCAAGTTTCATGGATACTAAAGCCTTTAAGAACAAATGTTAATAACTCTTCCCATCAGCATGTCAAAAAGAAAGGTTTTCCTGTAATACAGATGTTCTGACTTACAGATATGGTTAATTGACCAAACCAATAAATAGTTTTCTTTGAAGATGAGATATCATCTGAAGTTCAAGTTACCTTTTAGCTATTTCTTCAAAATTGACAAAAAGGTTCTGAATAAAAGGATCTACATAATACAATTAAGACAGCATACAACTGCTTGAACCCAGACCCAAAGCCATCTTTAAAGGTATAAAATCCATTAATAGCAGTTCCTCGCAGACAGCTGCCTTAACTGTAAAGTGTCCCACTAGCGCCCGCTAGTTTTCAAACTGAACTGTTTAAAAAGTGGTTAAAATAAAATCCATAGATGTTGTTTCAAACCAACATAGAACCCTAAAATGTAGTAGTATTACCAAAATCTTACAAAGAGAACAAACAGTATTGAGAGCTAAATTGGGAACATTACCTCAAGTTAAGCCATGACAATGGGACAAAGGGGCTTCCCCTCAAAATAGTGTTAAATGGGCTTTGTACGGTCAGAAAAAATTTGTTCACACAGAATGGACTTGCAGTTTAAATTGTTCAGATGAAAATCTTAAAAGTAATTCAAGATCCAGTCAGATGTTATGATGGGTGTACTGCTGATTGTTCTTTATTGATGGAGAAGTAAGGGGTGAAATTCTCCGTTATCGGCGCAAAGTCCGCCGACCGGCGGCAAAAACGGTGCAAATCCCACCTGCATCACACCACCCCAAACGTCGCAAAGTCTCCGGCCCGGAATGGGCTCGCAGTGACGTGACGCTATCCGCGCTGGCTCACGTGGTTCATACACGCCGCACGGCGTGACGGCTCATTAAGGACGCGCTGCTCCCCCCACCCGACCAGAACACCCGACCGGATGGCCGCCCGCCGCTCACCCCCGAGGTTCCAGTCTCGTGACATTGAGGCGCTCCTGGACGCAGTGGAGCAGAGGAAGGAGGCCCTGTATCCCGGGCACGGCCGCAGAGTTGCCCCACGCCACAGCCGGCGTCTGTGGAGGGAGGTGGCAGAGGCCGTCACCGCTGTGGCCCTGACACCACGGACAGGCACCCAGTGCCACAAGAAGGTGAACGACCTCGTCAGAGCAGCCAGGGTGAGCCTCCCCCCCCCGCCCGATATCCATATCCCCATCCCCCATATCCCCCCTCCCCCATATCCCCCCTCCCCATATCCCCCCTACCCCATATCCGCCATATCCCACCTCCCCATATCCCCCTATCCCCCCTCCCCATATCACCCCTCCCCCATATCCCCCTTCCCCCATATCCCCCATATGCCCCCTCCCCCATATCCCCCCCTCCTCCATATCCGCCTTCCCCCATTTCCCCAAGTGAATCCAGCCCTAACCTTAACCTCTGCAATACACGCGCAACCGATGGCGTGCATTAATATACCTGTCTAACACTGTTGCCTTTTACCCCTGCCACCAGCCCCCCCACAGGAGAAACGCGCACACAATACCAGGGAGCATGTGAGGACTGGAGGAGGCCCCGCTGATGAGAGGCCACTGACCGAACATGAGGGAAGGGCCCTGGAACTGGCTGGCGGACCTGAGGACCGGGAGGTTGCTGATGCAGAGGTCGGGGGCCCACCAGCAAGTGAGCCACCGACAGCCCGTCCCCATATCCCCCTCCCCCATATCACCTGATCACTGCCTGCGTGTCTAACCATGCATGCTTCATTGTGTATCGCAGGAGCAAACGTCGAGGCACCCATCCCCAAAGATGCAGACCGCCCGCATGATGCCCCTCGGAGACCACGGGGGACAGAGAGACCCGGACCCTCTGGCATGCGACGCCCGCAGGATGCCCCTTGGAGACCACTGGAGATGGAGGGACCCGGACCCTCTGGCATGCGACGCCCGCAGGATGCCCCTTGGAGACCACTGGAGATGGAGAGACCCGGACCCTCTGGCATGCGACGGCCGCACGATGTCCCTCGGAGACCACTGGAGATGGAGAGACCTGTAGCAACAGGGAGACGACGCCCCCATCTCGTGCGGGTGCCACGACGCAGGCGTGTGCCACCCAGCGATGAGAGGGGCAGCCACAGGCCCCCGTCACAGCCGAGCCACAAAACCACTACCCAGGACACCACTACCCAGGACATCCCTACCCAGGACACCACTACCCAGGAAACTGAAATACCGGACAGTGACACAGATTGGATGGGCGGAGACGAACTGCCACCCCAAAGTGCCATGGACTCAGAGTGGGACGATGCGCACGACACAACGCCACTGCTGTCACCAACACCCTCCACCATCGCAGAGACGCTCACCTCGATTGGGCACTTTAGTGATGAGGCATCTGGTACACTCACTGGTGCGCACAACACAGCCGTCCCGGTACAGCAGGTGGAGGTAGGAGCAGCAGAGGGGCCGGGCGGTCGGAGGGCAGCCCAGTCCAAGCAAACATCTGCCGCCCAGATGGATCCCGGGTTCCTGGAGTTACCACACCCACCCATAGATCCGATGGAACCACCGAACCGGAGATGAGCGAAGAGGGTGACGGCCGGCTTGCGGCGGCTGCAGTCGCAGGTGGAGGAGTCCACCCGCGTCCAGGAGCTGGGAGTGGTGCCGGTCAAGCGTGCCACCCAGGCTGACACCGCACGGGTGCCGTCCGCGGTGGAGGCAATGGGTGCGACGGTGTCAGGCATGGGGAACGGTTTGCGAGGCCTGGGGCTTTCCGTGCAGGCGGCGTCTGTGGCCCAGGACATGGCTGCCCTCTCACAGGAGGCCATGAGCCAGCGCCAGCGGCAGATGGCAGAGGCGCTCAACACCATGGCCCAGTCTCAGCAGGCCATGGCCCAGTCTCAACAGTCCATAGCCCAGTCTCTGCAGGCCATGGCCCAGTCTCAGCAGGCCATCGCTGAGGGCATCGGCGCCATTGCCCATGTGCGAGCCAGCGTCGCACAGTCACAGACAGGGTTTGCCAATCCCCTGAGCTCCATGGCTGCAAACCTACAGACCCCTGTCGATACCAGCACGGGCCTCCAGGATGCCGCCAGATGTCGGGGGAGCGTCGGATGGCCAGTCCGTTCGCATCCCCCCACCCATGTAGAGGCCTGGGGGCCATCGGGCACCCCGAGGGAGGAGGAGGTGCTGTGGTCCCTCCCGGGTCCCCCTGTACGGGAGGTCCCGGAACACCGCGACACCTCGGACTCCCCCCCCCCCCCTCCGTCCCAGGTGCATCGGGTAGGCAACGGGCAAGACAGGCTGGCAGCTCACCATCCCAGTCGCCCTGGCCGCAGCCTGGCCCATCTATGCCAGGACGCCCCAGGAAACGGCCACCAAAGGGATCCCGTGTCAGAGGGCAGGAATCACAGGAGTCCACCTCCAGTTCTGCTGTACCGTCTGGGGAAGCACGTAGACGTAGTCATAGGGTCCGTAAGGCCAAACAATTAGACACTGAGTAAGCTGGCACGGGTGCAGGGCACAGATGAGTTTTAGGGGCTAGGGCACGTGCATGAACTCCTTTCGTTATTAAAGTCAATGTTACACCTACAGAAGCTGCCTTTGTGCTCTGTCCAAAGCGTGCGGGGGTGTCATGTACGTTGAGCGCAAGTGTGTGTGTGAGGGGTGGTCTTACCTCAGCCCCAGGTGAGTCTGCCCCCTTCCCCCCGGGCAGAGGACGGGACCGTGCGCTGCAGCGTCACAGCCGCATGCAGGGTTGGTCCGGGTGGATGGTGGTACTGTGGCCATGGGTCAGACATAGTCCAACGATGTGGAGCCAGGAGCTCATCGCAGGGCGGGTTGTCATCATCCTCCATGGCCTGCAATAGACACGCGTCCATCGGCAACTGTGTGAGCCCGGCTGTTGTGCCGCAGGTGGATCGGCAATGGGGGGGGTGGTGTGCATGCGGGTGGGGTGGGTGGGGTTGGGGAGGGGGGTGAGAGGGCTGGGTGGGTAAATGGGTGGGGGGTGTGGGTGGTCGGCTGTTGCCATGGTGTGCGGTCTGTGGCCATACTACTCGATTCCCACGCCCATCTAGTCAGTGAAGCGGGCGGCTATCTGCCTGTCCCGTGCCCGCTGGCCCAGCCGGTAACGGTGGACAGCCACCCACCCGTGTCTAGCCCGTCTGCCCTGACCATTGCCCCCATCCCCCTCATCTGGGGAGGACTGCGCCTCTTCCTGCTGCTCCTCCACTCCGCCCTCCTCTGCCTGCGGCACATCGCCCCTCTGCTGGGCTATGTTGTGCAGGACGCAGCACACCACAATGATGCGGCCGACCCTATCTGACCGATACTGGAGGGCGCCCCCAGAGAGGTCCAGTCACCTGAAACGCATCTTCAGCACGCCAAAGCACCTCTCGACCACTCCCCTTGTCGCCACATGGGCATCATTGTAGTGGTTCTCCGCCTCATTGCGTGGCCTCTGTATAGGTGTCATCAGCCACGATCGCAATGGGTAGCCCCTGTCGCCCAGCAACCAGCCCCTCAGCCGGGGATGGCGTCCCTCGTACATGCCGGTGATGTATGACCGCGACAACACGTATGAGTCATGTACACTGCCCGGGTAACGGGCGCAGACGTGCAGGATCATCATGCGGTGGTCGCAGACCACCTGTATGTTCATCGAATAGGTCCCCTTCCTATTGGTGAACATGGCCCTGTTATCTGCAGGTGGCCGCACGGCGACGTGCATCCCATCAATCGCGCCCTGGACCATGGGGAACCCGGCCACGGCAGAGAAGCCCACGGCCCAGGCATCTTGGCTGGCCCGGTCCACAGGGAAGTGGATGTAGCGGTGCGCCATGTCATATAGGGCGTCTGTCACTGCCCGGATGCACCGGTGCACCGATGTCTGCGATATGCCGCACAGGTCCCCACTCGGTGCCTGGAATGACCCCGTTGCATAAAAGGTCAGGGCCACCGTAACCTTGACGGACACGGGGAGAGGGTGTCCCCCGCCAGTGCCACGCGGTGACAGGTGCGCCAGCAGGTGGCATATGTGTGCCACGGTTTCCCGGCTCATCCGGAGTCTCCTCCTGCATTCTCGGTCCGTGAGGTCCTGGTATGACTGCCGGGGCCGGTACACACGGGGCGCCCTCGGGTGCCTCTGTTGCCGTGGGGCCGCGACGTCCTCCTCCCCCTCCTCGTCCTGTAGGTCAGGTGTCCCTCCAGCCTGGTCGGCTGCCGCCTGCCCCTCTGCAGCAGCCTGCGCCGCCTCTCTGGCACGCTCCTCCTCCTCATCCAGGGCAACATGGACATTAGCGGCTGCCACCACGGCGGCCAACATCGCTGGCTGATCGGAAAACATGACGGCCTGTGGGGGGGGGGGGGGGGGGGGGGGGTGTCGGGGGGGGGGGGGGGGGGGGGGGGAATGACCGCATGTCATCATTGCCCATACCCCCTCCTCTCCCCATCCAAGTGGCATGGACCGCATGGGTCCGACTGTTGGAGGCTGGCACCTGGCCAGGTGGACCAACTCACTTGCCCCCCCCCCCCCCCATGTCCCTCCCCGGCACGGACCCCGTCCCCCCATCCTCCTCCCCGGCACGGATCCCATCCCCCTCCCCGGCACGAACCCCATCCTCCTCCCCGGCACGGACCCCATCCCCCTCCCCGGCACGGACCCCATCCCCCTCCCCGGCACGGACCCCCCCCATCCCCCTCCCCGGCACGGACCCCATCGCCCTCCCCCGCACGGACCCCATCCTCCTCCCCGGCACGGACCCCATCCTCCTCCCCGGCACGGACCCCATCCTCCTCCCCGGCACGGACCCCATCCCCCTCCCCGGCACGGACCCCATCCTCCTCCCCGGCACGGACCCCATCCTCCTCCCTGGCACGGACCCCATCCCCCTCCCCGGCACGGTCCCCCCCCCATCCCCCTCCCCGGCACGGACCCCATCCCCCTCCCTGGCACGGACCCCATCCTCCTCCCTGGCACTCACCCCCCCTCCCGGCACTCCCCCGGAGCCCAGCCCACTCTAACCACACCCCCCCCCCCCCCCCCCGCCGCACACACACACACAAAACCCTACACACACCTCTCGCCCACACATTCAGACTGCGGCCACGCCATCGCCTCTCCAGCGGCCAACCCCCCAGGCCGTCACCCACCTCCACGCTGGTCGACGTAAAGCTTGAGCACTGGTTGACGCCGATTGAAAGGTGGTTTGATTTACGCCGACGTGACCCGTGATCACGTCGGCGGTACTTCAGCCCATCCGGACGGGAGAATATCGGCAGCCCCAAAATCCATTGCCTTGCGCCCACCCGTGCCATTCTCCGAGGTGTGCGCCGCCATTGACGCCCCGCCGACTTTTCTCCCTTCGGAGACTTCGGCGGGGGCGGAATTCACGGCGGCCGACGGCCATTCGGAGAATCTCGCCCAAGGTGTCCTAAATGTCCCTCCTCACACATTTTTATTTCCTATTCTTGTGACTTCCATTGTCAGGTCTCACTTTGATTAGTTATTTTTGCATGCGCAGAAGTGAGGGAGCAGATACAACAGAATGGTAACAAAAAGTTTTTCATTTTGCGGTAGCTTTTGCCTGACACGCCACAAACCCAAAGTCCTTTGGGTGAAGCGGACACTTGCATTTATCATTGTACAGAAATCTCGGACTACAAATTACACTGCACTTGATGCAGGACTTAGATGCTACACTGCACAGTGCTCTATTTCATATATTCATTGTTGGCATCAGTACAGAATCACTTACAGATAGATAAACAATAGCAGATGGTATATCAATAAACAGATCACCATTTCCACCTAGCAGTAATTAGTTCAAAATCCACAGCATATTAAACATTCCCTCAGGAATGACTCAGACTTAAGAAGATGAGTTGTATACATTTGGAATTCCGAAGTAAATTACACCAGGCATGTTATTGTAAATTCTATTCTCATTGTGTAATAGGGTTTTAATACAGCAATAAGAAAACATTGACCACTGAGGGGTAACATTTCCAGTCTCATTAGCTGCTAAGTGCTGCTACATAGAACATAGAACATACAGTGCAGAAGGAGGCCATTCAGCCTATCGAGTCTGCACCGATCCACATATGCCATCACTTCCACCCTATCCCCGTAACCCAATAACCCCTCCTAAACTTTTTGGTCACTAAGGGCAATTATCATGGTCAATCCACCTAACCTGCACGTCTTTGGACTATGGGAGGAAACCGGAGCACCCGGAGGAAACCCATGCTGACACAGGGAGAACGTACAGACTCCGCACAGACAGTGACTCAACGGGGAATCAAACCTGGGACCTTGGCACTGTGAAGCCACAGTACTATCCACTTGTGCTACCGTGCTGTTGATAATGTATTTCAGATGAAGACTGCACCATGGTATGTCTGAATCCATTGGTTTGATGGTGATTATGATTTGACTTGAATCTGGAGAACCACAATACAGAGGTGCTGCTTTCCAAGTATAAGCTGGCCTGAGCATCCTTTAGGTGAGCCTGAACAACTGATGTCAATGGACTGCCCAATCAAGGAAACTATCAATAAAACATGAGATCATTGACCAGAAAAGATCCATTTGATCCCAATGGCCCAAATATCTCCCATTCCTCTTTCTCCAGGAACGTGTATCATTTTCTTGCATTTGCTGATATAATCAATGTTCACTCACCCTTGGCAGCCGATTCCATGTATTCAATGTTCTTCGCATAACTTAGTTAAATGTAAAATAACAGAAATTCACAGCAGCTCAGGCCTCATCTGAGTTGAGACGAAGGACAATTAATAGTTCAGCTCAATGACCTAACAGAAGAAACAGTTACAGGTGAAGATCCTGCAAAATGTCCTAGAACAGTGGGCGGGATTCTCCACTCCCGCGCCGAAGTGGCCGCGCCGTCGTGAACGCCGTCGAGGTTCACGATGGCGCGAAACGGCCCCGATCCCGACCGATTCAGGCCCCGACAATGGGCTAGGATCGGGGCCACGTCATCTACACGTGCCAGGCCTTGTCGCCGCGTAAAGGCGGCGCCGCATAGATGACGCGGCCGCGCCGCATAACTGGCGTCAACCGCGCATGCGTGGTTGCCGTCCTCTCTGAGTCTGCCCCGCAAGAACATGGCGGATGGATCTTGCAGGGCCGCGGAAGGAAGGAGGTCCTCCTTCAGAGAGGACGGCCCGACGATCGGTGGGCACCGATCGCGGGCCATGCCACATTTGAGATACCCCCTGGTGCAGGATCCCCCTCCCCCCCCACACAGGCTGGCCCCCCAGCTTTCCCGCGCTGTTCCCGAAAGCAGCGACCAGGTGTGGACGGCGCCGGGGGGAAACCCATCATTTTGGCCTGGCCGCTCGGCCCATCCGGGCCTGAGAATAGCGGGGGGTGCCGGAGAATCGCCATTTTGGGTGTCTCCGGCGATTCTCCGGCCTGCGGCCCGCGGAACTCGACGGGGCTGTTCCCGCCGCTTGGGAGAATCACGGGAGGGCGTCGGACCGGCGTCCCGGGAAATTTTGGCGGCCCAGGCGATTCTCCCAACCGGCGCGGGAGTGGAGAATCTCGCCCATGGTCTTTGAATCAATTCTGTATTATGTACATTTTGTTGTGCATCGAGCTGAAAGTTGTCAGAAATCAATTTATTCACAAGCTTGTTTGATTTCTCAATGTGTAAATAATGGAAAAGTGTGCCTTCTTCATTCATTTCCTGTAGCTGTGCCATTGTCCAGGATGGCTGGTCTCAGGTGCAGAGGTCGCAGCATTAAATTGTGCATCTTTCGGAAGAATTACATAGTATTTTAGGAACTGTTATGTTAGCATAATTCAAGGTAACTTGTCTATCAGAAAAAGGGGACAGAATATTTGCGCTACAAGAACGGGGATGGATGGGGTCTAAAAAGGTCAGTGTTGGCATGCCAGTTTTCCACGCTGACCATTCATAGATTTACTGTGCAGAAGGAGGTCATCTGGCGCTGAGTCTGCACCAACCCTTGGAGAGCACCCCACTTAAGCCCATGCCTCCACCCTAGCCCCGTAACCCCACCTAACCTTTTGGACACAAGGGGCAATTTAGCATGGCCAATCCACGTAACCTGCACACTTTTGGATTGTGGGAGCAATCTGGAGCACCCGGTGGAAACCCATGCAGACATGGGAAGAAAGTGCAAACCCCACACAGTCGCCCGAGACCGGAATTGAACCCGGCACCGTGGAGCTGTGAGGAAGCAGTGCTAACCACTGTGCCACCGTGCTTGTGGAGCCAAAATGGAATTCGCAAGAGTATGTACCCCCACACAGCAGGTATACGATTAAGCTCATTAGGATACTTGTTTAAGCTCACTTTCAGGTCCTTGCCAGTTAACTTTCAATTTCCAAATGGTTGGGGCCAATTTAGGTCAAACATGTATCAAAACGTGTTACAGTAGGTAAACACTCTGGGACACATACTTTCTAGCAATCAACTATACAGTCTGTACAGATGTTTCCCTTTTTCATCCTCCCCCCTCTTCCCCCACTTTCCCCTCCACCCCCTCTGCTGGCAGGTCAAAGGGGCCAGCTCTCCAGAAAGGCTCAGAGGTCCTTTGTGCTTACCTGGGTGCAGGTGCAGCCGTGTGGCATGCTATGGAGCCCCCACCCCTCTCTCACCTGGCTATAGTACCATTTTTAAATTCAAGTTTTAAAAATGTGGCGATAGGGTACCTCCATGTTAAAGCACTCTCTGTTACTTACCCTCTATTCACTTCAAAGAGAAATAGCTTTTACTTACCCTCTATTGAACCTACTATTTCTCTCAAGCTGGAAGGCCTCTGCTTGGCCTGCCAGCTCTGAGAGTCTAGCCACTGTCCTAACCCTAACCATCACCTTTTCAAGGGTATTTAGTGATGGGGAATAAATGCTGTCTATGTCAGCAATACCCATATCTGAGGAATGAATGAAAAAAGAGGCATTTCTAAAGAAACTACAAAAGCCTTTGGTAGTTGAATGGGAAGGTACAGAAGTAAAAGGATCCTTATTCTTTGTAACACTGAGGCCACAAAACTGAAGAAATTGTGCTTCTAACACCAACAAATAGAATGCTTATGACCTTTCACGTTCAACTGGAATTATGAGCCCACAGCCAATAATGACATTTCATGAGAAAGAAGATGAATTGCAAATGCAATGAAGGCAGCAATGCACAAAAATAAATTACATAAACCAGGGGTTCCCAAACTGTGGTCCACATACTCCTGGGTATACTGAAGACATCTCTGCAGATGCACAATAGAAAGTGTGGAATGGTGGCTCAAAGGCCTTTAATTATTTTTCTACATTTTTCAATTTATTGATTTAATTGTTTGTTTAAAGAAAAAACAAGATTGGGAGACTTGGCGGTGAATATTTGCTCTGCCTTCTGTTTCCTGAATGGAGTGTGCCCCAGGGACGGACTGGGGATGTGGTGGGTGGAGGAGTCAGAGGGGGTTGTCCCGGTGTTGTGGCAAAATGCTTGTTAATAGGTCAATTAATTGGTTAATTCTTCAACTGCCTCCAGTTGGTGAACAGCCAGGCTGCTGCTTTTCCCAGCTTTAGAATATCCCATGGAGGAAAGAAGATGTTGGATTTCACTTCCTATGCCATCTGCAGCCATTTTACCATCTCTCCCACCTCCCACACTGTCTCCAATGCACCAGTAAAATGCCAGTCACAGAATCAGAAAATCTATAATCATTTACCACTCCATTAATGAAAAGTATCTTTGAGGAGCTGTTCGTCGCAGAGGGGGTGGAGGGGAAAGTGGGGGAAGAGGGGGGAGGATGAAAAAGGGAAACATCTGTACAGACTGTATAGTTGATTGCTAGAAAGTATGTGTCCCAGAGTGTTTACCTGCTGTAACACGTTTTGATACATGTTTGTAATAAAATACATTAAAAAATAATGAAATCTATCATGTACATTTTATCTGGATGTGCGCTGATGGTAACAAAATGTAAAGTGGTAATGTCTAGGTGCAACCAAAAGAGAAAATGATGGAAAATCTCAACAGGTCTGGCAGCATCTGTAAGGAGAGAAAATAGCTAACGTTTCGAGTCCAGATGGCCCCCTGTTATTAGGGGGTTCCCTGCTATGTGGGTAATCTCTGATACGGGGGTTCCCCTGTTATGGATGGTTCTCTGTTGGGGATGTCTGCTGGGAGTCTCTGGAGGGGTCTCTGGTGGGAAGGTCTATTGGGGGTCTCTGATGGGGGTCTTTGGTGGGGGGTCTGGTGAGAGGTCTGGTGGGGGGGCTGCATCAAGAGGTGGGCAGGATTTACATTGCGGGAGGCCCTCTGATGGACTTTGAGGTTGCCTATCTTAAATACTTACTTCCTTGGCCCAACGCAAGATCCACCGCGTCAAGGCTATGCTGGGAAATGCTTGCATTATTCCACACCTGAATGAATCCCGGCCCAGAGGGCCACAGCATCAGTGAGGTGTGGAGAATCTGGTGCCCAGCCCGTTAATAGGATGAAAATGGGTCATTTTGACCAATTTGTATCTTCCCGTTGGTGGAACGATCCCATTTTTTTCCTCACGCTGCATTCTCTGGTGCATCGGGAACTCCGCTACTGGCGGAGGGTGGTGGAGAATCCAGCTCAAAAGGCAGCAAGGTCATGAAGGAATTTGTTAAGAATGAATATTTCAAATTGAATATGTTACAGTCTAAATGCCAGCGTATGTTAATGATGGGAGAATACGGCTTTAAGCTGTGGATCATGTTGCTGTGTTGTGGGATTTTGTGGGAGTTTAAGAATAGTGGCGAACAACATTTTTTTTTGACTGGACAGAAGAATACTACAGGCTTTTATTATTTTTCTGATTAGACATAATGACCTGGAAGGACATGGTCTTATTCTGTGCTGAAGGATTCCATGAAGTGAGTGGAACATTATGGCTGCCACTTTTATCTTCATCAGTCTCCGCAGTTTGGCATAGAGTGATAGCAAGTAGTGAAAGGGTGTTTGCCTAATTAGGCCACTGACAAAAATTAGAAAAACTGTGACTGAAGGGAAATAAAGAAGTGTATAGTTTGAGCATGGGGGGTAAGGGTAATAGTTCAGAAGATTTACTGAAGTATTGCACACCCAAACGAAGAGCGTGCCCAATTTACCGTACTGGGCGGCATGGTAGCACAGTGGTTAGCATGATTGCTTCACAGCACATGGGATGCGGCTTGGATTCCCGGCTTGGATCGCTGTCTGTGCGGTGTCTGCATGTTCTCCCGTGTCTGTATGGGTTTCCTCCGGATGCTCCGGTTTCCTCCCACAGTCCAAAATGTGCGGGTTAGGTGTATTGGTCACACTAAATTGCCCTGTAGTGTCCAAAGAATAGGTGGGGATGCTGGGTCACGGGGATAGGGTGAAGGTGTGGGCTCTTTCAGGGGTCAGTATAGAATCGATGGGCCGAATGGCCTCCTTCTGCACTGTAAATGATATGAATAATAATAATCTTTATTAGTGTCACAGGTAGGCTTACATTAACACTGCAATGAGGTTACTATGAATATCCCCTATTCTCCATACTATGGCCTCTGTTCAGCTACACTGAGAGAGAATTAAGAATGTCCAATTTACCTAACAAGCATGTTTTTC
This sequence comes from Scyliorhinus torazame, assembly GCF_047496885.1. Lineage (NCBI taxonomy): Eukaryota > Metazoa > Chordata > Chondrichthyes > Carcharhiniformes > Scyliorhinidae > Scyliorhinus > Scyliorhinus torazame. The sequence goes on along the minus strand of NC_092721.1, from coordinate 71,564,729 downwards.
AGAACTTTGGTGGGAGGAAACAGGAGCTCCCGGAGGAAACCCACACAGACACATGGAGAACGAGCAGACTCCACACAGACAGTGACCCAAGCCGGGAATCGAACCTGGAACGCTGGAGCTGTGAAGCGACAGTGCTAACCACTGTGTTACCGTGCTGCCCATCTTGATCTTGCCTTACAAAACTCTAGCTTTACAAATTGAAGCATTTGTTCCCCCTCCACCATGCAGTCAAACCCAGAGATCTACATGTTCCAACAAATACAAACTCATTGCTAGCTGCAGGAAGAGAATGCCTTTAATAAATCTTAGAAGGCCCGTAGGAAATCCAAGGCTCTATTTGGAATTGTAATAAATAAAGATTCTGTTAATGCAGCTCATTGCATTTTCTCCTTGGCTATAAACTCACTCTGGTTTGTATCCTGACTGATTTGCTTGCTGAACAATTAATCATCAGAAAAGGTTACGGTCATTCAGCCATAGAAACTCCACAGTGGGCAAATAGTGCATTGCATTAGCTTGTTCTGTAATTCAATTAGCTCATGCCTGATATGTACAGAATCAAAGACCCACATTTTTCGTGCAGTGGCAGTGACAAGTGGATTGCTGCTGTGCTCAAAAAATTTCCTGACTTAACGCTGCTGTGCATTTCTTCCGATGAGGTGGTTACGTGAGTAGGTAGATAGGTAGCGTGAGGTGTGTAAGTGGGTGGGCGGGTAGGTGAGTGAAGTGGGTAAGCAGGTAGCGTGGGTGAGGTGGGTAAGTAGATCGATGGGTAGTGGATGAGGGGGAAATTGAGTTTGGAGGGTAGTCAAGTTAGGGATAATATTACAGACAGGAGAAAGACAAACTACATTGATTTCTTCATCATCCGTCCTTAAGGAGAAGGCATTCTCAATTAGTTTTTTAAAATAGGTGGTGTGATTCCCCAATCCCTTAGTTGTTGTGATCCAATTTACTAATAATACACAGCCATCTTTACTTTAGAGGAACTCAGAAGATTAGTTTATTTCACATTTAAAAAATCCCAGGGAAGAAGTGCTTGCATCATCCCACTACACAGACACAGCCACACACACACAAGGCGCAATTCTCCGGCCTCGTTGCGCTCTCGCTGGAGTGGGATGAGGCCGGTGAATAGTGGGAGAGGCTGAAAACGAGAGCTGCGTTGGGTGCCAAACCATTTGCGATGCAACAGGTGAAATCGGAATCTTGCCGTGGAGTGGTGAGAAACCAATTATTACCACTTAAGCCCTATTTCCATACAATTAACGGGAGCCATGCCATATCCAATGGGCTCCGGGGGGTCTGCAGGGTGGTGGGGTGGGGTGGTCCACCATGCCAATCCCTGTACCATGTGTTCTCAAACCGGGAGTAACCCTAGCCCTTGCTTGTCTGCCCCATCAACTACCCATAACTCCCACTGAACGCGGAGGCCTCTGGCCTTGCGGCTGAAGACTATTGCTAATGGGGAATTGTCAATCGTGGTTAAGTGAGCACTTCACACATACCACGTGGATCCCCGTGGGTGGATTTAGCTATGTCGCACGTGGGGGTCATTGCCTAGTATCCTGATCACACCTTGATGCATGAACACTGTGCGAGGCAGCACCACAGAAGCAGCAGCCAACCTTCGATCACCTAGGGGATCGGCCCGATACCCGGGCACATGGCTGTGGCTGGGGTTGCGTGGGCAGCATGTCAAGTGGGCAGCGTGGGGGATGGGCATGTGATTGGTGGTCAGCACGCATTGAGGAACAAAGAGCCAGGGACGTCTTACTGGTTGCGATGAGGGTATTTTAATGTTCCTCGTCCAAGTGTACACGAGTGATCCACTACCCTAATGGTGCCGTCCCGCTGGGTCCAGGTTGCCACCCAGCATGTCCTCCTCCCGGTGGGTGCCCATAGGGCCCTGAGGTTTATCTCGGGACGGTGGATCAGCTGGTTCAAGCCCTAGGTGCCCCTGCGCCATCTGGTTTTGCCATCATTGGCGGCTCCCCAATGTCACCATGGTGTTGATGCCCTCAGCGGTTCTCCTCAGTGACTGGGCCATGCTTTGCAGTGACTCGGCAATACCCACCTGCGACTAGGACAACCTCCGCAGCACCTCGGCCATTACCACCTGAGAGTGAGACATTTCCTGTAGCATCTCATCAAGATCAGCCTGGTATTGGGTCACATCCCCCACTGAGTCGGAAAGTGTGCCGAGGCCTTCAGCCATGGCCGTCACCTACTGTGCAACGCCTCGGACACCTTTACTCATGCTGCCAACGTCGTGCAGCAGGCTCTCTACTGCGGTCGCCACCGTAGCAGTGTTGGCCTGCGTGCCACGCATTGCCAGCGACATCTCCTGCGCCCGTAGCCTCTGTGCCTCCTCCAATTGCCTATGGATTTGTTGGAGTGTTGCTGACACCTCGCATCTGATGTACGTCAGCAAATGGGTAGTGCTCAGCAGATTGTGCCCCAGAAGCCTGACCACTAACGGTTCCCACTGAGATGGGTATCACTGCGCTGGTGGAGGGTGGGGATGACAGCTGTGACGCATTGAATAGGCATCTTCGGAGCTCTCCTCCGAGGTGGTCTCATAGGAGACATGGGAAGGCCACCCCGGATGGGCAGGCGCCGTCGGCTAGAGGACCTGCAGGAGAATGAACACATGGTCAGTGGGAGGGAGGGTCAGTCTGTATGGCATTGACGACTCCCGTGTGACAGCTCATCTGGGTGAGGCGCGGTGAATCCTCGCCTCTGCAGCCAACCTCCGCATTGCTGACCGCTCTGTCCTCTGCTATCCCGTCACCTCCAGGGCCTATTCCTCGAATGTCTTTAGGATTCTGATGTCCAGCACCCCTCCGCCAGTCTGAGCCCTCTCCTGGCGATTGTGGGAGAGCTTCTCCTGTAGAGACATCGAGAGAGCATCATTAGCCACACGCTGGGTCACAGTGCTGGGGGGTTATGAAGGGTGGGTTGGGGTGATGGGAAGGTTGGGGTGAAGAGAGGGGGTTTGTGAAGGGTGGGTTGGGGCCAGATGGAGGTGTGGGGGGGGGGCTGGTCACATTAGGGGGTGGGGAGGTTCCCAGGTGAGGGGGGGGGGTGTCAACTCATATGTGCAGCCGGTGTAAGTCGTTAACCGTCTTGCGGCATTGGAGGCCAGTCATCCTGGTCACGCTGCCCGAGCTTACGGTCGCTGCCACTTACTCCCATCCGGCACTGACTGCCGTGTGGCTCACTCTCCGGGATCCTCGGGGAACAGGACCACCCTCATGGCCTCCACTGCATCTAGGAGCCTCCCCAGGTCTGCATCCCGAATCGTGGGGCCGGCCGTCTCGGCGCCATGGCTGCGAGCTGAGTGGGGTTGGCTGTGCATGTGCTGTTTATGTGCTGCTCAACCTTCTCAGCCTTGCTGGGGGCTGGTGAGTGTGGACCCGGTGAATCTGCTGGCGAGCCTTCATTTGTGGGGTGAAGCCCGTGGGGCCTCGTTAAATGGATCAATTAACATTGAATAGTGTTGCCAGCCTTGCTTGGCCGAGCGCCGGGAAGCTCGTGGCAGTTTCCACTTGCTACCACACTTCGGAATCTTTCTGGAGAATCGGGGCCACAGTCGGTAAAGTGGGGGAAGAGAGATAAAGAGTTTTACAGCACGAGAATCAGTGAAATCAATATTAGTTCACGTTAACAGAATTCAATGAAGACTTCCAGTTCTTTTGGCTGAAGAGTTGCAGTATTCACTTCTCAGTTGGTGCTGACTGCCACATGAAGTAGGTACACAGAGAGGGGATCAGTTCTGAAGGTGATGGTGTGAAATCTTCCAGCACAGACAGGCTTCGGGGTACTGGTTGCTGGGCTGCTGTTCTGCCTGGAGGAGCTTGTTTCTTAATGGCTCACAAGTTGGATGTAAAATCAGAAGACTGACTAGCTTTAGGTTCTCAAAAGCACATAGAATTTTGAAAATGGTCACTTCTGACATGTGACTTTCCTTCTCCACAATTAGTTCAAAAAGGATGTTTATTCAGCATCTGGAATTGGCTTTAATTATGTTCCAGTCATTCAGTATTGAATCAGTTACCATCTGGGTTTGGGTGGCATTGTCTAGGTAGGCCGACTGACTCTGATCGGAAGATGAGTTATCAGATGAAAATTATATCCTTGTGGTTCCCTTTGAAAAGAGTCTGGGCAGTCCCAGGTGTGATCTAAGTCTGTTAGCAGCTCTCTTGGCATAATAAGGTTGTATGTGCAAACGTCAAAGAATTATTTTGTTCTTGAAACATCTGGTGGTGGGCCTCAAAGACCAACCTGTCATCAGTGGCAGCCATCTTTTGGTCCAGCAAGAAATTAATTTTAAAAAATAGCAGTAAGGATAAAGTTTTGAACATACAGGACGGGATATTTCCACTTTTGGCAAGTGGCGCATCAAGCAGGATAAATAGCATTAAAGCTGTGGGCCCCAAGGGGGCTTTCTCCACTATATCATTCTGCTCATAAGCTGAAAAAGATTGAAGGGGCGGGTCCCACAAAATCCCACTAGTAGGGCAGGCTCAATGACAGCCTGCCCCACCAGCAACTTAGATTTTAAAAGATTGGGACGTCTTTTTTAAGGAGTGCCCATTACTCCTTATGTTTGCACTGAGTGCTGAATTTGGTGCTTTTTGAGTGCGATAGTGAGAGTTTGGTGACCGAGGGAGTGCTGAATTTGGTGCTTTTTGAGTGCGATAGTGAGAGTTTGATGACCGAGGGAGTTAGGTGAGGAGGGAGTAAGGTGCTCCTTTCATTTTGTTTCCGACATTTCCGCAAAGAGTGCGAAGAGAGCCAGGTGTTTACAGGAAGTGTAGCTGACTGGGAGCAGAGTCGGAGGACGGAGATCTAGTTAGTCCACACAGCAGCTATATTCTTTAAGGTAAGAGGGGATGGAGGCTAGGCCAGTTACATGCTCCTCCTGTAGGATGTGGGTGGTGAGGGATACCACCGGTGTCCCCGCTGACTATACCTGCGGGAAGTGCACCCAACTTCAGCTCCTCAAAGACCGTGTTAGGGAACTGGAGCTGAAGCTTTTCTAACACAGTATGTAGATTGTCCAACCAGAGGAGGGGCAATATTGGATTTAGTACTGGGTAATGAACCAGGGCAAGTGATAGATTTGTTAGTGGGGGAGCATTTTGGAGATAGTGACCACAATTCTGTGACTTTCACTTTAGTAATGGAGAGGGATAGGTACGTGCAACAGGGCAAGGTTTACAATTGGGGGAAGGGTAAATACGATGTTGTCAGACAAGAATTGAAGTGCATAAGTTGGGAACATAGGCTGGCAGGGAAGGACACAAGTGAAATGTGGAACTTGTTCAAGGAACAGGTGCTACGTGTCCTTGATATGTATGTCCCTGTCAGGCAGGGAAGAGATGGTCGAGTGAGGGAACCATGGTTGACAAGAGAGGTTGAATGTCTTGTTAAGAGGAAAAAGGTGACTTATGTAAGGCTGAGGAAACAAGGTTCAGACAGGGCATTGGAGGGATACAAGATAGCCAGGAGGGAACTGAAGAAAGGGATTAGGAGAGCTAAGAGAGGGCATGAACAATCTTTGGCGGGTAGGATCAAGGAAAACCCCAAGGCCTTTTACACATATGTGAGAAATATGAGAATGACTAGAGCGAGGGTAGGTCCGATCAAGGACAGTAGCGGGTGATTGTGTATTGAGTCTGAAGAGATAGGCGAGGTCTTGAATGAGTACTTTTCTTCTGTATTTACAAATGAGAGGGGCGATATTGTTGGAGAGGACAGTGTGAAACAGATTGGTAAGCTCGAGGAAATACTTGTTAGGAAGGAAGATGTGTTGGGCATTTTGAAAAACTTGAGGATAGACAAGTCCCCCGGGCCTGACGGGTTATATCCAAGGATTCTATGGGAAGCAAGAGATGAAATTGCAGAGCCGTTGGCAATTATCTTTTCGTCCTCACTGTCAACAGGGGTGGTATCAGGGGATTGGAGAGTGGCGAATGTCGTGCCCCTGTTCAAAAAAGGAACTAGGGATAACCCTGGGAATTACAGGCCAGTTAGTCTTACTTCGGTGGTAGGCAAAGTAATGGAAAGGGTACTGAAGGATAGGATTTCTGAGCATCTGGAAAGACACTGCTTGATTAGGGATAGTCAGCACGGATTTGTGAGGGGTAGGTCTTGCCTTACAAATCTTATTGAATTCTTTGAGGAGGTGACCAAGCATGTGGATGAAGGTAAAGCAGTGGATGTAGTGTACATGGATTTTAGTAAGGCATTTGATAAAGTTCCCCATGGTAGGCTTCTGCACAAAGTAAGGAGGCATGGGATAGTGAGAAATTTGGCCAGTTGGATAACGAACTGGCTAACCGATAGAAGTCAGAGAGTGGTGGTGGATGGCAAATATTCAGCCTGGATCCCAGTTACCAGTGGTGTACCGCAGGGATCAGTTCTGGGTCCTCTGCTGTTTGTGATTTTCATTCATGACTTGGATGAGGGAGTTGAAGGGTGGGTCAGTAAATTTGCAGACGATACGAAGATTGGTGGAGTTGTGGATAGTAAGGAGGGCTGTTGTCGGCTGCAAAGAGACATAGATAGGATGCAGAGCTGGGCTGAGAAGTGGCAGATGGAGTTTAACCCTGAAAAGTGTGATGTTGTCCATTTTGGAAGGACAAATATGAATGCGGAATACAGGGTTAACGGTAGAGTTCTTGGCATTGTGGAGGAGCAGAGAGACCTTGGGGTCTATGTTCATACATCTTTGAAAGTTGCCACTCAAGTGGATAGAGCTGTGAAGAAGGCCTATGGTGTGCTCGCGTTCATTAACAGAGGGATTGAATTTAAGAGCCGTGAGGTGATGATGCAGCTGTACAAAACTTTGGTAAGGCCACATTTGGAGTACTGTGTACAGTTCTGGTCGCCTCATTTTAGGAAGGATGTGGAAGCTCTGGAAAAGGTGCAAAGAAGATTTACCAGGATGTTGCCTGGAATGGAGAGTAGGTCTTACGAGGAAAGGTTGAGGGTGCTAGGCCTTTTCTTATTAGAGCGGAGAAGGATGAGGGGCGACTTGATAGAGGTTTATAAGATGATCAGGGGAATAGATAGAGTAGACAGTCAGAGACTTTTTCCCCAGGTGGAACACACCATTACAAGGGGACATAAATTTAAGGTGAAAGGTGGAAGATATAGGAGGGATATCAGAGGTAGGTTCTTTACCCAGAGAGTAGTGGGGGCATGGAATGCACTGCCTGTGGAAGTAGTTGAGTCGGAAACATTAGTGACCTTCAAGCAGCTGTTGGATAGGTACATGGATTACGGGAAAATTATATAGTGTAGATTTATTTGTTCTTAAGGGCAGCACAGTAGCATTGTGGATAGCACAATTGCTTCACAGATCCATGGTCCCAGGTTCGATTTCGGCTTGGGTCATTGTCTGTGCGGAGTCTGCACGTCCTCCCCGTGTCTGCGTGGGTTTCCTCCGGGTGCTCCGGTTTCCTCCCACAGTCCAAAGATGTGCGGGTTAGGTGAATTGGCCAATGATAAATTGCCCTTAATGTCCAAATTGCCCTTGGTGTTGGGTGGAGGTGTTGAGTTTGGGTAGGGTGCTCTTTCCAAGAGCTGGTGCAGACTCAGGGGGCCGAATGGCCTCCTTCTGCACTGTAGATTCAATGATAATCTATGATTAATCTAGGACAAAGGTTCGGCACAACATCGTGAGCCGAAGGGCCTGTTCTGTGCTGTATTTTCTATGTTCTATGTTCTATTACAATCAAATAAAAATAGAGCCCCCTCTCTGCCCTGTGAACACTAGCCCCCAAACATCACTCCCCTCTCTGGACACCCCTCCATGGAACATGGCACTGCCATCCAGTTTTGGAGTTCTTTTCATGTTGTAGGAACTTAACAGTAATCAGGCCTGGTCATGGGGCAATTGGGTTGGGGATGCTGAGGTGGTGTTGGGGTGTTCGGGGTGGGGGGGGGGGGGGGAAGTTGGGTTTGGCTGGAGCGTAGTTGGGCCATGGTGTTAGTTGAATTTGATTGGAGAGGTTGACGGATGGGTTAGGGGGCATAGTTGGGTTGGGTGGTCAAGAGTAGTCGGATCTGGTGAGTTGGATAGTTGGGTCGAAGGTGCATATTTGGGTCAGGTTGGGTCAGGTGGTAGCTGGGTAGGGTCGGGGGCTAATCAGGTGGTTGGTGGTATTCAGCTAGGGTCTTGGCAACATCCATACTCTGTACTCTCTCTCATACAATAACCTGCTTCCAGTAATATAATGATGAGAAATTAATGCAGCCCCCTTAGCTGCATTTAGGGCCATCGAGTGTTTTATATAGTTTTGTATAGCTTCGCTGCCTTGGCTAATAGATTATGCTAATAGCTCCACCATTGATGTTCTTCAATACTCATAGAATCATAGAATTTACAGTGTAGAAGGAGGCCATTCAGCCCATCGAGTCTGCACTGGCCCTTGGAAAGAGCACCCTACTCAAGCCCACATATCTACCCTATCCCCATAACCCAGTAACCCCCACTTAACCTTTTTGGACACTAAGGGCAATTTAGCATGGCCAATCCACCTAAACCGCACATCTTTGGACTGTGGGAGGAAACCGGAGCACCCGGAGGAAATCCACACAGTCACGGTGAGAACGTGCAGACTCCGCACAGACAGTGACTCAGCCGGGAATCGAACCTGGGACACTGGAGCTGTGAAGCAACTGTGTTAACCACTATGCTACCGTGCTATCCAAAATACTGTTTGATAATAAGTGTCCGTGACCATTTGTGTAAATAAACAAAAATCCGTTTTTAAACCTATTGAATGTAACAGGGTATCAGATCACTGTCCAAACAGGTCGACAGTCAGTCTGGTCACAGTCCCTGAATGTTTGCAGTTTAACATGTTTTACTTTCTTTTCAATTTCTGCATGGCATCTTGCCTTTCCTTTCAGCCTCCTCCAAAGAAGCCCTCCTGTTCCAATAGTTCTGTCTTCCACCGGCTCTGGGTGTTTTTGTCATGCCTTCAACTATCAAGTATCTAAGCTTTGTAAGTCTCTTCCTTAACAATTGTATCTCTGTCTCCTTCTTTAAGACAGTCCACATATTTGACCTTCCTTTTTGGCCACCTGTCCTATTGAGATCGTTTTTGGCTTGGCGCAAATTCTTCGCTGATTACACCCCTTGGAATATTTTAACATCTTAAAAGTGCTATATAAATGCCTACCTGAAAACCTTTTTAACCTTAAAACTGTTTGCAAGCAGCAGCAGAAAAAATGTAAAGTGAGAAATCCATCCCCATAGTGTCACATTTAGCGCTTACTGCGCCTTTGCTAGGCTGTAACATACCACTGACCAGAGTTTCCTCTACATAAACTGAAAGTCTGTAAATCAACATTTCACTGCCCAACCAGCTGATGTGAAGCCTGCATACCACATTTGAACAATACAGACTCAGGCAACATATTTGTAAATCACTCTGTAGGCAACAGATGCAGGATGGACCTTGTACAAGCATTCCTTAAAGAACTAAGCACCCAATTTACACGTGAGGTAAACTTTAAGAACTTGTATTGTGAAGTGTTTAGAAGTACTGTGTAGTGTTTTTGAAGATGTTTTGGTGACCTCCTGCATCTGCCAATGACCAGTGCTGCATCCTCACATAGAGAGCAGTGGATGTGGTGGCCTGTCCACACACATGTTGCAACAAGTATGGGAGCCACAATTTCAATGTTTGTTGGTCTGTAGCATTATCAGGGAGATGAAGCAGAGGGTGTAGAGAGGGAAATTCTTCATGATGCTCTCTGCCAAATTGGAGCCAGACTCCTCTATGTTCTTTGACAGTGGCAAGAGAACTGTCTGGCCTGCCAGCCAATGAACTTGACAGCTTAGTGTGCATACAAATTTAATGCTCTGCTGTACATTTGCTCTATTAATGTACTCATCTGAATCTTCTGTGACACAGCTGACTTGTCACCTAACCCTCTGGGAAGCTGGCTAACAAATGATCTTAACTCCAGGCCTGGTTGCAGCCCACTTGTGCCCATATGATTCACCACGTGCTGATCCCAAGTTTCCTTCAAGGTATGCATCAATATGCGAATTGATCAAGTGATGGGTGATGTGTTAGGCGGGTCAGTTCGGTGTGGACTGCACTTGATGCAGCGATGCGAGTGACGAATGTGATATAAAATAGATACTTTAAAGATATTAGTTGCTGTAATGTAGATATAGGCCGGTCTAATTCATGTTAGTTCACAGACAAAGGATTTCAGAGAGCATGGCAAAGGAGGGGGGGATGGGGTGTTTAGAGTATGAGGAGAAAAGGATGCTGGGTAATAAGAGGCCAGGGGAAGGGATGAGAAGTGAGCCAGGATTGGGTATAGGATGACCTATGGGAATTGTGTATGTGATATGTGATGCCATTTGAATGTGTTGGTAGAGATTTCTTTGTTCTTCAGAATCACTCGATTCTGTAGACCTAGGAGACTGCTTGTGTTCTAGGTTTTGTGAAACGAGTCAGACTTGCAAGTCGAATAAAAATAACTAATGCTATGCCTACAAATCCATCTCGAGTTTTATTGAGGCCAGACTGACGGGTAAAGAATTTATCATTTCTCACGAGAAACAGACCTCTAACACTGTAGAAGACCCAACACGGTTTTATTGAACGATAGAACTAACATACATATTTAACTGTGGGTCGACACTATACTGAATTGACTGGAGACCTTGTACTTGCCTGACCAGACTTACTAGCTACCGCATGGTGTTTGCATTGTGCTAGCTCATGGACTCTGACTGTCTCTGTGGCTGGGTCCAGAGAGAGCGGGAAACCTACTGCCCTCTGGCTTTATAGTGGTGGTGTCCTGCCTGGTGATTGGCTGCACTGTGCTGTGTGCTTACTGGTCATCCTGTGTGTCAATCACTGCCTGTCTGCATTTCATTATATACATGCGTGGATATTATGACATCTCCCCCCTTCTAAAAAAAAAATACTAAGGTGTGGATGCTTATAAATATATATATGTGTGCCTGACTATATACAGAAAGATGTCTAAACGAACGTACATACATAGGAAGGTTGCGATAGTGCAGTTACATGGCAAACAAAACGATATTTACAGAGGTCCAATTGGTGAAGTCACAAAAATGTACAAAAGTTCAGTCTATAGATTTAGTCTTTATGGTGGGCGACGAATTCTTGCTGATCGCCGCAGAGGCGGATTAGGAGCCGCCTGCGCTTGGAGAGGCGGGATCGCTGGCATCGCGGTGGGCGCGTGGACCGGCAGGATTGCTGGTAAATCGGTGGCCTCGTGGTAGGATACGTCCGGAGGAGGCATTGTAGGCGGCGGGGCATGCCGGTCAGATAGCGGGCATGGAACACTTTGCAGTGCCCGTTTGTTGTGCCGTTACAGGGAGCCATCAGCCATGCAGACAAGGAATGATCTTGGGGCCACTTGTTTGAGCACAACAGCTGTGGCTGACCAGCCACCCTCAGGCAACTGTACGCGAACATGATCAGTTGGGTATAGCTCGGGCAGATCCGTGGCATGGGCATCGTACGTGGCTTTCTGTTGGGCCCGTAACTGCTGCATTTTCTGTAGGACCGTGAGGTGGTCAAGGTCGGGAACGTGGATGGCTGGAACTGTGGTCCTCAGAGTGCGATTCATGAGCATCTGGGCTGGAGACAATCCAGTGGACAGTGGGGTCGCCCTGTATGCCAGCATCGTCAGGTTAAAATTGGAGCCTGAATCTGCAGCTTTGCACAGCAGCCACTTTACAATGTGGACCCCTTTTTCGGCCTTCCCGTTTCACTGCGGGTAGTGGGGACTGGAGGTAACGTGACGGAAGTTGTAGGATAGCATGGTAGCATGGTGGTTAGCACAATTGCTTCACAGCTCCAGGGTCCCAGGTTCGATTCCCGGCTTGGGTCACTGTCTGTGCGGAGTCTGCACGTTCTCCCCGTGTCTGCGTGGGTTTCCTCCGGCTGCTCCGGTTTCCTCTCACAGTCCAAAGATGTGCAGGTTAGGTGGATTGGCCACGCTAAATTGCCCTTAGTGTCCAAAATTGCCTTTAGTGTTGGGTGGGGTTACTGGGTTATGGGGATAGGTGGAGGTGTGGGCTTGGTTAGGGTGCTCTTTCAAAAAGAGCCGGTGCAGACTCGATGGGCCGAATGGCCTCCTTCTGCACTGTAAATTCTATTATCCTATGACTGTGCGAAGTCAGACCATTCCCGGCTGTAAAAGCAAGGACCGTTGTCGCTCATTACCGTAAGCGGTATTCCATGCCTGGCAAACATTTCTTTGCAGGCTTTGATTATTGCCTTCGACGTGAGATCGGACAGTTTCACTACTTCTGGGTAACTGGAGTACGTAGTCACGCCCCTTGGCGTGGAAAAGGTCTAGACCGACTTTGGACCACGGAGAGGTCACAATCTCGTGCTGCTGCAACCTTTCTTTGGGTTGTGCTGGCTGATACTTCTGACAGGTGGGGCAATTGAGGACTGTGTCGGCAATGTCCTGGCTGATGCCTGGCCAATAGACCACCTTCCGAGCTCTTCGTCAGCATTTCTCGACCCCAAGGTGACCCTCATGGAGTTGGCCCAGCACCATAGCACGCATACTCTGAGGAATTACGATTCTGTCGAGTTTCAGAAGGATTCCCTCCACCACCGTCAGGTCATCTTTTACGTTATAGAACTGGGGACATTGTCCCTTCTGCCAGCCATTGCTGAGGTGCTGCATCACGCGCTGCAGCAGAGGATCCTTGGCTGTCTCATCACGAATTTGGACCACCCGTTCGTCGGAGGCCGGAAGGTTCGAGGCACACAACTGCACTTGGGCTTCTATGTGGCAGATGAAGTCACTTTGTTCATGCGGTGTGGTAATGAACCTGGACAGGGCATCTGCAACGATCAGCTCTTTACCTGGCGTGTAGACCAGTTTGAAGTCGTAGCGGCGTAGCTTTAGAAGAATACGCTGTGGACTAGAGGCCTGTGGTCCGTCTCTACCGTGAATTTCGGGAGCATATAAACATAGTCATGGAACTTGACTACCCCTGTTAGGAGGCCCAGACACTCTTTCTCAATCTGAGCATACCGTTGCTCAGCGGGCGTCATGGCCCTGGAGGCATATGTCACTGGAGCCCAGGACGCGGAGTATTCCCGCTGAAGAAGCACCGCCCCAATGCCGTCCTGGCTTGCATCAGTTGATATCTTGGTTTCCTTGGTTGGGTAGAAGAACGCTAAGACCGGGGCTGTTGTGACTTTTGCTTTCAGCTCGCGTCATTCCTCTTCATGCGTGGGCAGCCAGGAATGGTGGTAATTTGGCTACCTGCAATTCTGAAGGCCTCCCGAGTCATCCCAAGTTAGTGAACTCAGCCTTATGTATTCAAGTTTACAATTTAACAAAATAAAGCAGACATGAGACACATTATTTACAAGTGTGAAAAAACACTCCTATCTTCTTTAGTGCAGTTATAGATTTGGAATGTCAAATCATTCCGATCATTCTCTAAAGACTCAGGGAGACCAAGGCATTCTGCAGAAAAACAGTAGAGAAAATCTGTTGCAGAAATGCCAGTGATGTTTTCACTTTTTAAGAACTGGGAGGTTGTAAAGTATTTTTTTTTAAAAGCCTTACACCCTGATTTTAAAATGCCAAGTCCATCAGTAAATAAATTGGACCTCCTGATAAGGAAGCCACAAGGAAACAACTTCTGATTTGCTGAGTGACCATCTCTTTGTGGAAATACTAGAATAATCCTGATATTTGATTCCAGCTATCTGAACTCATCTAAACTACAATTCAAGAGTGGAAACAGACTTCTGCACTGATTGATCTCCTATAAGTGAATGGTTAGCTATTCTTTCAGTTTAATACTTGCTGAAATGCACTATCTTCTTCAATTGTATCTTTCCTGAGTGTGTTGTGTGAATGACAAAATGAGTCAATTTTTCCAGGGTTAGTGTCTGAATAAATTTTTTCAGGCTGTGAAGGGTGCCACAGTGGCCCAGTGATCAACACTGCTGCCTCACAGCACCGAGGACCCGGGTTCGATCCCGGCCCTGGGTCACTGTCCGTGTAGAATTTGCACATTCTCCCCATGTCTGCGTGGCTCTCACCCCCCACAACGCAAAGATGTGCAGGGTAGGTTGATTGGCCATGCTAAATTGCCCCATAACTGGAAAAATTAAACAAAATTAAGGCCATGAAAGCCTGCTTCTGTCTCGTTAAATTGACCACATGAGAAAGAGGGAACATGCTGCACCTTTCTTTCCAAACCCCCCCCCCACACCTATTTCAGGCAGTAAGGGAAGGGATTTGGGGGTTTCAGTTTATCTATTCACCCCTGTCCATAACTGTAACTTCAGACAGCTTCAGGCTGCTGAGAAGCTTTGGTTTCCAAATCTTAAATTCAGTTTTTGTTTCTTTAGAAACTAGGAAGGTTGGTTTCCATTCGCATTTCCCTTTTCTGTTTCCATTTTAGTTTGCTTTCAGTTCGGTCTTGCATTTTGAAGTTTTTCCAGCTGCATTACATAGATCTATCTCTTCTATTCTGACCGTTTAAGTGTAATAATCTCTCAGCTATTTACCTTTGCATTCACAATTTCTCCACACCTTTAGGGGCCCAGCCCTCACCTTTAGGGGCTAGGCCCGCGGCGGAGTGGTTGCCGTCCCGCTGGCTGGCGTGGAAGGCCTTTGGCGCCATGCCAGCCAGGGCCGAAGGGACTCCGCCAGCCGGCGGAAGTCCGCGCATGCGCGGGAGCGTCAGTGGCTGCTGATGTCATCTCCGCGCATGCACAGGGGGTGTCGCCTACCCGCCGGCCATCGCGGAGACCTACACGGCCGATGCGTAGTAAAAGAGTGCCCCCACGGCACAGGCCCGCCCGCAGATCGGTGGGCCCTGATCGCGGGCCAGGCCACCGTGGAGGCACCCCCCCTGGGGGTCTCACCCCCCGCCTGGTCTTGCCGGTAAGGGAGGTGGTTTAATTCACGCCGGTGGGACTGGCATTACAGCAGCGGGACTTCGGCCCATCGCGTGCCAGAGAATCGCTGGGGGGGGGGATCCCGCCGACTGGCGCGGCGCGATTCTCTCCCCCGCCGAATCTCCAGTGCCAGATGATTCGGCGGCCGGGGTGGGCGGGATTCACGCCGCCCCCCGGCAATTCTCCGACCCGGCAGGGGGTCGGAGAATCGCGCCCCAGATGTTTACCAGATTTAAATTATGCTTCCGCTCCCCACAGGTTTTCCAGTTAAAACTTTAATTCTTAAAACTAAAAGTTATATTCTAAACCTATTCTAAAAATACATGAATCTTAAACTAGATATCTGCAACAGTTGTGTGCCCTGCAAGAGAGTGGGAAGAATATCAGCGATTGTCTCGTACTGTGTTTGGGTGATGTTCCGATGACCATAGCTGAGTAGTAGCTCGTGGTATGTGGAGATGGTGAGAGGGAGGTGAGAAGCAGGCAGTTTCGGTAGGTGTGTGAGGGCGAGAGGTAGTATTGGATGTTAGGTGTGGGACCTGAACACCAAGGAGAGCTGCTGAGTGGGCGACTGGGGTATCCTGGACCCCCCGCTATTCAATAAGACCATGGCTGATTTGATCGTAACCTCAATTCCACATTCCCGCCTAACCACAATAACCTTTCATCTCCTTGCTTATGTGAAGATACACAAGGTAATTAGACCTCTTGTGGCACTGCTGCCAGGTTCTCAATTCCAGAGGCTGGCACTGACCTTCCCAGTCACCGGTTCTCATTCTCTTCTCAGGGTGATTCTTGTGGATCTCCTGGTACCCCTCGTGCAATTGCCACCTCATTTCTTGCCCAGCTCCAAAACCAATATCTCCAGCATTCATGGAATCATTGAATCCCTACAGTGCAGAAGGAGACCATTTGGCCCTTCAAGTCTGTACTGTAGGGACTTAGTGCTGTTCTCCTACCTTTTCCCTGTATCCCTGCATATCATTTCTATTCAAATAATCTTTAATGCCCTGTTGAATGCCTCGATTGAACATGTCTCCACCATACTTCCAGACAGTGCATTCCAGTCCTGAACCCACTCAATTTGCATTTGCTTCTTTTGCAAATCCCTTGAAATCTGTGTCCGCTCATTTTTGACCCTTTTACAAGTGGAACAGTTTCTCCCTATCTACTCTGTCCAGCCCACTCATGATTTTGAACATCTGGATAAAACCTCCTCTTAGCCTTCTCCTCTCCAAGGAGATCAGTCCCAACCTCCTCAATCTATATTCACTTCTCCAATTTAGCTTCAATTGAGAAAAGCTGATTTATGTTGTGGAATGCTATGCTGCTGCCACGTGGATATCATATATCATATAATTTACAGCGCAGAAGGAGGCCATTCGGCCCATCGAGTCTGCACCGGCTCTTGGAAAGAGCACCCTACCCAAGGTCAACACCTCCACCCTATACCCATAACCCAGTAACCCCACTCAACACTAAGGGCAATTTTGGACACTAAGGGCAATTTATCATGGCCAATCCACCTAACCTGCACATCTTTGGACTGTGGGAGGAAACCGGAGCACCCGGAGGAAACCCACGCACACACGGGGAGGATGTGCAGACTCCGCACAGACAGTGACCCAAGCCGGAATCGAACCTGGGACCCTGGAGCTGTGAAGCAATTGTGCTATCCACAATGCTACCGTGCTGGATAGGGATGTCAGTGGATGGCAGTAGATGACTTATTGACACCATCTTGAGAGTTTACCATCAGCCCGACACTTCCTCTGAACCCCAAACCAATTAACTGTTACCCTGTGTTGAGATACTGTAATTAAAACAGAGAAGCAGTTTTCTTCAGCAAACTGGTAGACTCACCTGGAGTGCAGATTGATTATATAGTGAGTCAACTGTGATGCACATCACTGTGGATGTGCCAAACCAGAGACAACAGGATATGGGAGAGATAGTGTAATACCACATTATTACTCGCTCAATATTTTTGTCTAGTTCTACTAAGTTTCATCAGGAATATGTATTTAACACCTGTGCCACCACCTGAGTCTATACATGTCCCCCGATCAGCAGGCTCTTATTGAAAATTCCATTACTGGAGCATGCGACTTTTACACCAACTGATATCCCAGACAAGTGAGAAAAGACAGTAGTGGCACTTGAAATACCTTAATTAAAATCAGTAGCACGATTGAGGCAGGAATGTTACCCTATCTTAATTATACACAGTGACACTTAGATGCAATGTCTTCCAGTACGTAAAGGATCAAAGCGGCTGTATCTTGACTTCAAACTCTTTGGTCTGAATTTTGCCACTTTCGGGCACATAGGGACGTCATTCTCCGACCCCCCGCCGGGCCGGAGAATGGCCGTTGGCCGCCGTGAATCCTGCCCCCGCCCCTGCCGAAGTCTCCGGTACCGGAGATTGGGCGAGGCGGGAATCGGGCCGCGCCGGTTGGCGGAACCCCCGGTCAATTCTCCGGCCCGGATGGGCCGAAGTCCCGCCCAGAAATTGCCTGTCCCGCCGGCGTAAATCAAAGCTGGTATTTACCGGCGGGACCAGGTGGCGTGGGCGGGCTCTGGGGTCCTGGGGGGGGGCGCGGGGCGATCTGACCCCAGGGGGTGCCCCCACGGTGGCCTGGCCCGCGATCGGGGCCCACCAATCCGCGGGCGGGCCTGTGCTGTGGGGGCACTCTTTCCCTTCTGCCTCCGCCACGGCCTCCACCATGGCGGAGGCGGAAGAGACTCTCCCCACTGCGCATGCGCGGGAAACTGTCGGCGGCCGCTGACGCTCCCGCGCATGCGCCGCATTTCCGCGCCAGCTGATGGGGCAACAAACGCCATTTCCGCCAGCTGGCGGGGCGGAAATCCCTCCGGCGCCGGCCTAGCCCCTCAATGTTGGGGCTCGGCCCCCAAAGATGCGGAGCATTCCGCACCTTTGGGCCGGCGCGATGCCCGTCTGATTGGCGCCGTTTTGTGCGCCAGTCGGCGGACATCGCGCCGTTGGGGGAGAATTTCGCCCGAGGTCATCAGGCTTGGAAGTGGCTGTGATTTCTGCTTCTGGCTGCGATCAGCGAAACAATGCAATTTTACACTGGCTGACCAGTTAAGGGCCAGCGAACATGAAACACCCGCAACCCCCCCCCCTCCCCCACATTGGACAAGGGCAGCTGGAGGGGGGGGGGCAATGGGGATCCAACCATGGGTTTCAAATCAGCTGATGCAGCACGCTGAAGGCAGCCCGCACATCCAGAGGAGGCACAGGCAGACATCCAAATATTAGCTACAGTTATGGCCTCGGCACTCACTCAACACACCAGATGGGAGGGCGATGCAGGTAGCCACTCTGCCCCCCCTGCGTTTCTTGTGGAGGAGGCTACTCCACCAAATGAGGAAGGCCTGGGCAGAGGTGGCAGCTCAGGTCAGCAGGCACATGATGCAATGCACCTGGATTCAGTGCCAAAAAAAGGTTAATAATCTTCTGTGATCGACAAGAGTGAGCAGCGATTTGGCATGGAGATGCCTTAAAGGGTAGCTGTTCCTCCTGGTGCTCGGGGGTGTACGATTCAGAAAGCACATGTGCCTGTACCTACTGAGGCTCAGAGATCAGACCTGGGTGCATATAAGGGTTAGGTGTGCAAATATGACAGGCACTTCAACCTGGTTCTGGGTTGGGGGTTTGGGTTGATGGGGGTGAGCATGATATGGTGTTGCAGGTGGAGGGCGGACCAATGAATGGATATTTGGGCAGTGGGGTAGCAAACCTGCTCATCCTGAGCAAATATGAGATGGATACCCTAGAGCTTGTGTGTTCACATTAAAGTCATTGGGTAGCAAAGAGACAGGCACCTCGGTGGAAGGCAAGAGTTCAATAGACAGATGGGGACAGGCAGAGACTGCATACAATGAAGGGTAATCACATCTCACAAGATATGTCTAAGCGAGAGCTCCCAGTGATAGAGCAATGACAATGTCACCATGATACTGCTGTCTCACCAGGCTAAACAGCCTCCAGTGGTGACACTAATGGGGAAGAAGCTCCTGGAACAGAAGCAGGGGTTCCCGTTGTCGCAGTCGGACCTGCAAACCAACACACTGGCAATGACCTCAGAAACTCAGTGTCAGTGTGGGAGCTGAATGAGACATCTAGTCTCGCTATGATAGGTGCCTGCCCTCTGTTGGTGGGCAAGGAGGTCCAGACATGCCTCACGCCTGTCATCTCTCTGGGTTCCTCTCATAGTGCTCCGGACAAGGGTGGCAGCTCCACCCCACTCTGCCAATGACCATGAGTCATAGGAATTCTTGGTTTGAACCATGCCCCAAGTGTCATTTTGGGCTAGTTTGGTGGGGTGTTTCTGGCCGGCTTTTTGGGTGAGATCCACACCGCTATTCAACCACACTTAGGGCACAATCTAACTAAAACAAAATAGAGTCCGTTCTGGGCGGGATTAACAGGGTCGCTGGGAAAGGCCCTCCTATCTGTTGGCACTGTTTTGTTTTGCAGGAAATTACGTGGTGTGTGGCCTCCGAGAGGCAAACCGCACCGGGGTAATGCAGTGGTGAATCACAACCATTGCCTTCAAATGGGTGGGATTTTCTGGCCCCCTTGTGGAATGTTTTCCAGCCGATGAAGCAGCTCACCATTGGCTGCCAGCGAAATCGTCCGCTCCCACTGATGTCTACGACATTGTTCGTGGCTCTTCCATCGCACTGCCGTGGAACTCATCGCGTCATGTCACCTTTGGCAGGGCAGGAAGGTCCCACCAGCGGGAAGGGCTGGAAACCCCACCCAAGGCTGAACAATAATAAGGAAGTATCTCTTTATCGAATATTTATGCATCACGGAATGCTATATTTTTTAAAATATGTAAATCCCAGCAACCACTAAAAGCAGTGAGAACCGTAACTACATGAGAAGTTCAAGATGGATAGTATACCATTTATAATTAATAAAATAATTATCATCTTATAAGGTTGGCAAGTTATCTGAATGATAAAATATATCAGTTTAAAGTATAAAATTAAAATACTGCCGATGCAGGAAAGTTGAAATTAAAAAAACAAATGGCACGATTGTCCGGAAAGATTTCTAAGTGTGGGAGCAAGTGGGAACTGCCGCGAGCTTCCAGGCACTCAGCCCGGCGAGACCAGGAACGCAATTCAACTTTAATTGAGGTGGAGATGCCGGCGTTGGACTGGGGTGAGCACAGTACGAAGTCTTACAACACCAGGTTAAAGTCCAACAGGTTTGTTTCGATGTCACGAGCTTACGGAGCGCTGCTCCTTCCTTCGGTGAATGAAGAGGTATGTTCCAGAAACATACATACAGACAGATTCAAAGATGCACGACAATGCTTGGAATGCGACCATTAGCAGGTGATTAAATCTTTACAGATCCAGAGATGGGGTAACCCCTGGTTAAAGAGGTGTGAATTGTGTCAAGCCAGAACTGTTGGTAAATAGAACTAAACGAGGCCCCATAGGCTTCATGCTGCAAATGAAGGATCGCCAGCCGATTCGCTGGGACTGCGCTTGCCAGCCCTACCGCTAACGAGGTTGAGCAGCACTTAAACAGCTCTTGCACAGCCAACCCCACTCAGCTCGCAGCCATGGCACCGAGACGACCGGTCCCACGATTCGGGGATGCAGACCTGGGGAGGCTCCTAGACGCAGTAGAGGCCAGGAGGATGCCCTGTTCACTAGAGGTTCCCGGAGGGTGAGCCACAGGGCAGCCAGTGCTGCCTGGCACGAAGTGGCAGTAGTCATAAGCTCTGACAGCGTGACCAGGAGGACATGCCTCCAGTGCCGTAAGAAGGTCAATGACCTACACCGGGCACAATCTGGTGAGCACCTCACAGTTGCTGATGTACATCAGGTGGGGGCAATAACGCCCAGGCGAGATAGGAGTTGGAGGTCTGCTCTGTTGGATTCCGACTGGGACCAAGCTAGACACTGAGCCTATGGAACGTGCTATCCTGGAGCTGATGGAAATGTTAGGGAGCGGACGGGACATTGAGATGGAGATGTCAGCGACACGCCAGCAGGTTCAGAGCCAACCTGAGGAGTCCCAGAGGCTACGGGCGCAGGAGCTGTCGCCAGAAATGCGTGGCACTGAGGCCAACACTGGTAGGGTGGCGACCGCAGTGTAGAGCCTGGTGCACGATGTCGGCAGCATGAGTGAAGGTGTCCAAGGCATGGCGCAGTTGGTGACGGCCATGGCTAAGGGTCTTGATAGACTGTCCGACTCGCTGGGGGAACATGACCCAGTACCAGACTGACCTTGATGAGGTGCTGCGGGACATGTCCCACTCTCATGGGAATGGCCAGGGCGTTGCATAGCTTGTCCCAGTCGCAGGAGCATCACCGAGAGCATCGACGCCATGGTGCAGACATTGGGGAGTCGCCAGGGCTGGCAGAGCCAGATTATGCAGGGGAAGCCGGGGCTCAAACTAGCCCTATGGACACTGCGTGGTAGGAGAGGATGCTAGGCCAACCCAGACCTGTCCATGGAGTGGGAATGGTGGCCACCAGTTCTCCCAAGTTCCTCCCCTCTGATGAAGCGGTGTCTCAAAGTCAGCACCCGGAACAGGGTGGCACGGCTGTGCATGTGCCGCCGACAAGTGCACTGGGGCCCTCTGGCCCCAGAACTCCCAGAGAATGCCCCCCAGGGACATCGAATGCCATGGGATGTGGTAAGCAGCAGGCTGCCTCCACCTCTGATGTGCATCCTGGGGACACACCTAGAGATAGCGGTAGAGCAAGAAAGGCTAAGCCCGTTGATGGTCACTGAGGGCATCGGGGTGGACTGTAATAATAACAATCTTTCTTATTGCCACAAGTAGGCTAATTTAACACTGCAATGAAGTTACTGTGAAAATCCCCTAGTCACCACACTCCGGCACCTGTTCGGGCCCGGTAATGATCCCGAGGCATAAAAGTTCAGGGCTGCAGTGACCTTGCAGGCCACAGAGAGCGGGTGCCCTCCTCCTCCATGTGGTGCCAAGTCTGTGAGGACATGGCAGAGGCGCCGCACCGTCTCCTTGTTGAGGCAGGGCCTCCTGCGATACATGCTGCGCGTCATATGTTCAAAGGACCAACGACGCCTGTACACCGTGGGCAGTCGCGGGCCTCTCCCTCTGGGTCTCACCTTGGCTTGATGGGTGGCGGGTCCTCAGGGTGTGTGGCGGGTCCCTGCACGTGGGCCACCACCTTGAGCTTCTGCAAATGTTGCTGCTGCCACCGCCTCCAGCGTCTGGTCGCCCGGCATACCTTCCTCCACCACAAGGCCTGATCTGCAGGGTCCAAAACGTTCTGAACGTTCAAAATCGAGCAAGATTTGGGAGAGGGTATTAGACTGACAAACAGCTGTGGCTCCCACCCCGCATCCTCCATTCATCCATTGATCCCCCCTCTTCCCCCTCCCCCACACCTATAATGCCCTGCCAATGCACTCCCGGCGCAGCGGGCCCCCCTCAACAGACCCCAGATCCTGTACCCTAGACACCCGCATATAACTTCACTTCGAACGGGTGCTGGTGTCCTCCAGGTTGCACTCACCCACCCTCCAGCCGTGGGCACGTCCCTAGAGCTGTGTCCCATCCCCTGGGTGTTCGGATGTTAGCTGATGCGTGTGTGGTGTTCAGGCACAATGTCCAGGCATCACAGTCTGATTAGGATGCTAGGCTCCCACATACTGCATGGCCGGCCCGCCCACGGGAATACACTTAGGTTGTGTGAAGAGCTCACTTAACCACATTGCCAATTCCCTATTAGCAAAAGCCTTCAGCTGCACAGCCAGAGGCCTCAGCAGTTGGTGGGCGTTATGGATGTTCGGTGGAGCAGACATGCAGGGGCTAGGATTGCCCCGGAATGTGTACACATGATCCACAGGCTGGCATGGTGGAGCCAGGCACATTTGCCCCCTCCTCCCATAGCAGCCCACCCCTCCGGCGAGCACTGGAGCGGCACGCCCAGCACCCCCGGGCTCTTTGCCTGTGAACAAAGATGGCTACTCACGTCCTCGGCTTCCCACATAAGTCCTTCCGGCAGTTTCACATTTTTATAAAGGAGTACTAATTGGGGCCAGCATGACCACTTGCTGAAGAGGCCGCTGAATGACGGGAGGCCGCTGGATATGGGGTTGCTTCCGTTCATTGTATAGAAATAGGACTTAAGTGGTGATAATTGGTTTCTTGCCATGCAATGCAAGGTTCTGATTTTGCCTACGGGAGCGGGCTGGTTGCATCGCGAACTGTTTGGCTCACAGCGCAATTCTCGTATTCGGCCTCCCCCACTAATCGCTTGAGTGAGAGTGCAATGAGGCCAGAGAATTGCGCTCATTGTGTGAAATCTTGCTAAATGCTTCTCACCTTAACAACAAAAGATGTAATTGCAGAACAGCTTGGTGCCAGCTTGTGGAAAATAATCTTTATTCATTTGCAATCATCAATCCGCATTAAACTTTTGAGGTTTATTAATTCTGGCAGTCAATTGGATGAACGAGGGTGTATCAGTGGTACAAGTGATTACCCTATTCTTTTCCTGGCAATATAATTTTAATTGGCTGTCAGAGACCAGCGCAAGCAAAACAGTAGCTCCTTCCAGTGAAGTGAACGGCGATACAATTGAGTAAGTGGGTGATCTTACAGTTCATCCACCGAGGTCACAGATACAAGTTAACCAGTTAACAAATATCACGGTTTCTTTACAATGGCTGCTGCTCAATTTCCCATGAACTCTTCATACATTTTACCACTTAACAGATGTCATAGCCCAAACGAGAACCAAGAGGAAACCATCGTTGATCTCCCTGTGGGACTCATGGAGTGCAAGCTATCCAGGTAAGAGGCGGAGGCCACGCCATCCATCTGGGACTGGTTAGGAACTACAATAAAAGCAGGTCCAAAGCAGGGCCTGGTGAGTTTAGTCCTCCCAGCAAGGACTGGAGTGGCAGTGACATGCTGCCTTTAGCAGGACTTTGTAAATAGTTATGTTCATTTACCGCCAGCTTCCTTGAGTTGTTAACATAGAACAGAATTATTCCTCTTGTGGCCAGTTCTTTGAACATTTCTATCACAACAATGATATTGTAACTTTGAAGAAATAGCAAAATCCCTTGCAGGTGGCCTGTACAAATTGCAATTTTATTCAGAGGCCATTAGTTGAGAAGGAGGGAAGGAAAGGAAAGGAAACAAACTGCACAGCCAAACCGGCACACACACAAGCACCAGTATAGGTGAAGCAGCTGCCACCGTCACTACATTGTCACAATGTCCCCCAATGCAACGTGATAATGATCAGATGAGGCATCTCTTGATGTCGGTTGAGGAATAAATATTGCGATGCATAATCCACTGCGCTGCTTTGAACAGTGCAATGGGATGTTTTGCATCGACCTGAGAGCCCGTTTATTATTTGATCTGAAAGCGGGCATCTCCCAAATTTGGTGCTCTCTCAATAAGTGCACTGAGCTGTCAGCTTAGACCTTGTACTCGATTCAAGCCTCTGGAGTGGAACCTCAACTCGTAACTTAGAAAAAAATCATCTGCTTGATTTTGCAATGAAAGAAAATAGAAGATTGTCAAAATATCAGTTTTTCATTGGCAACATATTGTAGTTCCACCTACAGGTTGCTGCAAGCAGTCTGACAATGGACACTGTTGCTCCTTTGATCCTCCCAGCCAGTGTAAAATTTCCCTCGAGAATTCCAGGTTGACTCCAAGTTAACTGCAATTTAAATGGAAATGCTCTTTTGTTGAACAGTAAATTTACAAAAAAAGTATTTACCAAAATGCCAAAGTCGAAGTAAAATTACAAGAGGTTCAAATGCCATTTTCACAGTTGAAGAATTCTT
The DNA here is from genome assembly GCF_047496885.1 of Scyliorhinus torazame. Taxonomy (NCBI): domain Eukaryota; kingdom Metazoa; phylum Chordata; class Chondrichthyes; order Carcharhiniformes; family Scyliorhinidae; genus Scyliorhinus; species Scyliorhinus torazame. The sequence goes on along the minus strand of NC_092721.1, from coordinate 71,539,913 downwards.
GCCTCAATTCTGATAAGCAAGGATGCCATAAGTTAACAGAAATTTGTCGAATCCATTCAGATTTATAGATTCATGGGTACATTACTCTATTTGGACTACTATGGCCATAACTTCAGTTCAGTTAGACATGCTAGGAAATGCGCAGGAAATGTAATTAAATTCCAGAATAAGGCCTAGATTTCCCCCGAGTTGGGTTGACTCAGGAGCCCTTTAAAAATGACGAAAGGATTCTGATTCCGATAATCCCAACCCCATTCCTGTCTGTCTCATTTTCGGGAGTGCCTTTAAAGGGTGCTGGCAGTTTCCTGTCTGAATCCTGCATCCAGCATTCCTGACCTGGCTGGCTCCTTAGCAGAGGTACCTATCTGATACTCCTCCGCAATTTTCATGGAGCCGGACCAGGGGCGTCATTCTCCGACCCCCCGCCGGGTTGGAGAATCGCCGGGGGCTGCCGTGAATCCCGCCCCCGCCAGTTGCCGAAGTCTCCGGTATCGGATATTCGGCGGGGGCAGGAATCGGGCCGCGCCGGTTGGCGGGCCCCCCCGCTCGATTCTCCGGCCCAGGTGGGCCGAAGTCCCACCAATAAATTGCCTGTCCCGCCGGCGTGGATTAAACCACCTTTTGAACGGCGGGACAAGGCGGCGTGTGCGGGCTCCGGGGTCCTGGGGGGGGGGGGGCGCGGGGCGATCTGGCCCCGGGGGGTGCCCCCACGGTGGCCTGGCCCGCGATCGGGGCCCACCGATCTGCGGGCGGGCCTGTGCCGTGGGGGCACCCTTTCCCTTCCACCTCCGCCACGGTCTCCACCATGGCGGAGGCGGAAGAGACTCCCTCCACTGCGCATGCGCGGGAAACTGTCAGCGGCCGCTGACGCTCCCCGCATGCGCCGCCCCGATATGTCATTTCCGCGCCAACTGGCGGGGCAACAAAGGCCGTTTCTGCCAGCTGGCGGGGCGGAAATCCCTCCGGCGTCGGCCTAGCCCCTCAATGTTGGGGCTCGGCCCCCAAAGATGCGGAGCATTCCGCACCTTTGGGGCGGCGCGATGCCCATCTGATTGGTGCCGTTTTGGGCGCCAGTCGGCGGACATCGCGCCGTTTGGGGAGAATTTCACCCCAGGTTTTTAAAGAGTCATGGCTCACGGTTCCTCAGAGAAGTCGTTAACACTGGTGGGAATCAGGCCACATTTTAAAACGTAAGTTCAAAAGGTCCCCCTCATGCACCCATGCCAAGTTATGCCTCCAATCCACCCTGATATCCCCTCATATCCTGATAGCAAGTGACATCTCCCCACCCACCTCCTATGACTCTTCATGTCCCCATGCCAAGCTCTGCCCTTCCCCCACCCCCACATGCCCTTATGCAAGTTACCCACCCTCCCCTCTCAGACACTTCATGCCCTCTATGCTGGTCTCTGACACTTCAGTGTCCATTAGCTCAAGCCAATCAGAGAAAGGCCTCTTTGAGCATGCTCCAAGAGATGTTGCTTTGATTGGCCGATTTTCTCTAATTATTTTATCTTTTAATATTATTATTTTGATGGTCAATTTGTGATTGCAAAGTCATGAGGCGAGGAACTGCTGCCATAAACATGCATCCTACCACTCCATAATGCAGTGTGTTGATTCAACACATTTCTTCCACCAGTAATTCATGATCATGTATGATGAGACAAATTAAAACATGAAACTAGAAAAGCCTGTTCAGTTTATCAAACCTACTCCTTCTGAAGACCACATACCATATGCTCTGACATAGATCCTTAATTAAAAATCAAAGGAAATAATATATGACATAATTTCTCTTTTACTCCCACCCCCCTGCACAATATTTTAAGCAAAGTTCATCCATCCTTACATTTCCATTAGGTGAGCCTGGTTTTCCAAGGATAAATAAAAAAGTTATTCTAAAAATCACGAATTGAATCTCAGTAGAAGATTGCTTCCAATTACAGGCACCACACTGCAGGAAGCATGCCAATGTCTGAAAAGTGTGAGGTGATGTGTTTTGGGAGGACTAACAAGGCAAGGGAAAACACCATGAACGAGAGGACACTAGGAATTACAGAGGACCAGTGGGACCTTGGGGTGCAAGTCTATACGTCCCTGAAGGCAGCAGGATAGGTAAATAAGGTTGTTAGAAAGGCATATGGGACACTTGCCTTTATTTGCCGATGTATTGAATATACAGGCAGGGAGATTATGATGGAGAGCTGTATAGAACGCTCGTTAGGCCACAGCTGGAGTAGTGTGTGCAGTTGCCACACTATAGGACGGACGTGGTTGCACTGGAAGGGATGCAGAGAAGATAGATAGATAGATGGATAGATGGATAGATAGATAGATCGATGGATAGATGGACAGATGGATAGATGGATAGATAGATTGATGGTTGGTAGATAGATAGATGGATCAATGGATAGATGGATAGATAGATAGAAAGATAGATAAATAGATGGACAGATGGATAGATGGATAGCTAGATAGATGGTAGATAGATAGACAGATAGATAGATAGCAATTCCTCCCTTTAGCAGAGGGGTCAATAATCAACGGGTATAGATTTAAGGGGTGGGATTCTCCGAAATGGAGGCAGAGTGTCCACGCCGTCGCAAACGCCATCGTGTTTTACGACGGCGTAAACAGGCCGCTCCCATGTCGAATTCTGGCCCCTACAGGGGGCCAGCCGGGCGCTGGAGTGGTTTGCGACACTCCAACCGCAGATCCGGCGCAAACTGGGTGCCACGGGATCCACGCATGCGCAGTTGCGCCGGTGCCAACAATGACATGCGCAGTGGCGCCGGTGCCAACTGACGCATGCGTGGTAGCCTCGTGGAGCGCTCCGGCCCCCCACCAACCTGGCGCCGGGGCTCTGGGGCCGGTCGCACAAGGAAGTAGGCACGGGGGGGTGGGAGAGGCCGGCCCGCCGATCGGTGAGCCTCGATCACAGGCCAGACCCCATCAGAGGGCCCCCCTGGGAAAGGAGCCCCCCTCCCCCCCCCGCCCCCCCCCCCCCACACACAGGCCGCCCCCCAAGCCTTCGCGACGAGTACCCGCCGGCAGCGACCAGGTCTGGCCGGCACCGGCGGGACTAGGCCGTTTACGCGCGGCCATCCGGGCCGGAGAATCGGTGGCCCAGCCGCGCGGATAGCGGGCAGCGACCGGCGGGGCGCCAAACGCGCTGGCGCAAACGGCGCCGATTCTCCGCGCCTCGGAGAATCGAGCGCCGGTGTTGGACCGGCGTCGCGCGATAAAATGGCGCGAACGCCGATTCTCCCAGCTGGCGCAGCTTCGGAGAATCCCGCCCCATGTAAGGAGCAGAAGATTCAGGGAAAAACCCTTTTCACACCGAGGATATTGGGAATCTGGAATTCACTGCCTGAAAAGGTGGTAGAGATGAGAACCCTTGGAACATTTATGAAGTATTTAGATGAACACTTGAAACATGGGCGCATACAAGGCTACGAACCAATTTCATGAAAATGGGATTAGGATAGGGGCTTGTTGGCCGGCACAGACACGATGAGCCAAAGGGCCTCTTTCTGTGATGTAAAACTCTATGACACTATGATTCAATATCATGCAGAGATTGGAAAGGAGGTAGGGCGGCATGGTAGCGCAGTGGTTAGCACTGCTGCCTCACGATCCCGGCCCCAGGTCACTGTGTGGAGTTTGCACATTCTCCCCGTGTCTGCGTGGGTCTCACCCCACAACTCAAAGATGTGCATGGTAGGTGGATTGGTCACGCTACATTACCCCTTAATTGGAAAAAAACGAATTAAATTTAGAAAAAAGAGATTGGAATGGTAGGCAAGCAAGGGAATGTGGTTACCTGGCAGGCTAGATAGAATGTTGGGATCATTCTACTTGAAACAGCAAGAATAAGGAAACTTTTAATGGAGTGTGTTCAAAATTCTGGAGTGTTTTTACATAATTAAGAACAAAGAACAAAGAACAATACAGCACAGGAACAGGCCTTTGGCCCTCCAAGCCTGTACTGGTCATGATACCAACCTTTGCCAAAACCTTCAGGACTTCCTTGTGCCCTATCCCTCAAACCCATCCGATTCATGGGCGAAATTCTCCGGAAACGGCGCGATGTCTGCCGACTGGCGCCCAAAACGGCGCGAATCAGTCGGGCATCGCGCCGCCCCAAAGGTGCGGAATGCTCCGCATCTTTGGGGGCCAAGCCCCAACCTTAAGGGGCTAGATCGGCGCCGGACGAATTTCCGCCCCGCCAGCTGGCGGAAAAGGCCTTTGGTGCCCCGCCAGCTAGCGCGGAAATGACATCTCTGGGCGAAGCATACACGGTTGTCAGGGGCCGCTGACGGCATTCCCGCGCATGCGCAGTGGAGGGAGTCTCTTCTGCCTCCGCCATGGTGGAGACCGTGGCGGAGGCGGAAGGGAAAGAGTGCCCCCACGGCACAGGCCCACCCGCGGATCGGTGGGCCCCGATTGCGGGCCAGGCCACCGTGGAGGCACCCCCCGGGGCCAGATCGCCCCACGACCCCCCCAGGACCCCGGAGCCCGCCCGCGCCGCCTTGTCCCGCTGGTAAGGTAGGTGGTTTAATCTACGCCGGCGGGACAGGCATTTTAGCGGCGGGAGAATCGCGCGGGGGGGGCTCGCCAACCGGCGCGGCGCGATTCCCGCCCCCGCTGAATCTCCGGTGCCGGAGACTTCGGCAACCGGCGGGGGCGGGATTCACGCCAGCCCCCGGCGATTCTCCGTACCGGCGGGGGGTCAGAGAATCTCGCCCCTGGTATTTGTGTCTTTTAATGTACCTGGTTCCACAACCTCCCCTGGCTATGCATCCCAGGCACTCACCACCCTCTGTGTAAAAAACCTGCCACGCACATCTACTCTGAACTTTGCCCCACAGACCTTAAACCTATGCCCCCTGGTGACTTACCTCTCCACCTTGGGAAAGAGTGCCTGCCCATCCACTCTATCCGTGCCCCTCATAAGCAGGAGGGGTGCTAATCAGAGGATACAGAGAAAAAGAACTGGCAAAATAATTGGTTGGGGAGTGGGGGGGGGGGGGGGGGGGTGGTGTCTGGAGATGAGGGAATTCTTTAAGTAGTTAGTTGTTATGATCTGGTGCTGTTCTGCCTGGTCTCCGTTTGTGGGGAACTGTGTTGAATGGCATCCGGCCAGGATTTCCTTGGTGAGGTTGGTAGATCTGGGCACTGGTTCCATCTGGATCGGCAGGGTGAAGTGAGTTTCTTCACTTATCTTTGCAAGTCTGGGTCCCGCCCATTGTGGGCGGGATCTAGATCGCAATGTCTCACGAGATCTCGTTAGATTTGCGTGGCGTAATGACCGTTGGGAATCCCGGGAGAGGTCTCTCGCATAATCTACTGGCCGTGTCCCGTCCTTATTTCGGCGGGACACGGCGGGTAGATTGCACTTAAAATTTAGAAAGACTTTTGATTGACAAGGGAGTCAAGAGCCCTGGATGGCAGACAGGAAAATGCAATTATATCAGCCATGATCTTATTGAATGACAGAGCAGCTGGAGGAGTGGGGGAGTATAGTCTATAAAGTATAATGTACAGAAAGTATTGTCAATCAATCTCACTGCAATTACCCACAGTTAATTCACCAAAGAATTTTATAGGCAGAATTATTTTTTGAAACTCACGGGCGGGATTCTCTGAGCCTGGGGCCGGGCCGGAGAATCGCTGTGACCGGTGCGAATCACGGCACGCTTCCCCGACGCAGGCACGCGATTCTCTGGAGAGCGGCGAATCGGCTCCATTGGTGCCGGCGTGGTCGGCGCAGCGCCAGCCGGAGGCCGCTCTGCGGGGCCCTCCCGGCGATTCTCCACCCAGGATGGGCCGAGCGGCCGTACCGAAAAACCCGAGTCCCGCCGGTGCCATTCTAACCTGGTCTTACCTGTCGGGACCTCGGCATGGAAGGGTCCGGGGGTGGTCTGTGGGGGGGGGAGAGAGAGGGGGGGAGGTCTACCCTAGGGGGGTGCCTCCGCTGTGGCCTGGCCCTGTGATCGGGGCCCACCGATCGGCGGGCCGGCCTCTCGGGCTGGGGGTCTCCTTTGTTCCGCGCCAGCCCTGTAGCCCGACGCTATGTTGCGTCGGGGCCTGTGCCGAGAGGGGAGACACCGCGCATGCGCGGAAATCGCGCCAGTCCACCGCGCATGCGCGGACCAGCGGCACCCATCTGACGCCGGCATCGGCAGCTGGAGCGGCGTGGGTCGCTCCAGTGCCGTGCTGGTCACCTGTAGGGGCCAGAATTACTGATCCTGAGGCCACGTTAACGCCGCCGAGAAACACAACGGCGTTTACAACGGCGTCAACACTTAGCCTCAGGATCAGAGAATCCCGCCCCACATGTGTACCCTTGATATGGGTTTACAAGATAATGAAGTTTATTACCTAAATTTTGAATGTATTTACTTTTGCCCATTTGGAGCTTTTTGAACGAGCTGCTAGTGTGTAGTAAGGGTTAAAATGCACTTACTGTTGAAGTTAGGAGGACTTACAATATGGAAATAGCAAAGGGTGACAATGGATGGCATCTGTTTTTCTTGTGTGTTCAAGCAACTATAGCTTCCATCAGTGACATTATTTTAAATAATTATTAAATAATTTGTTTCAGATGATTTTGAAAATGTTGGGTGACTGTTTGTGTGTTAGAGATGAGAATTCCCCATCAGATCTTTTCAAGAAAAGTGGCTAAATTAAAAATGATCATTAAAATTTCGGGATTTTTTTTTTTTTAAACATTAGGTGCTGAGACTTCATTTGAGGAACTGACCAGAAGACATTATTGAACATGGCAATATGACAGAACTGAATTAACGTTAGCAGACAGTTAACTTGTGTGCATTCATTATTTAACTATAGGCATTTAACATTTTTACAGTATGTCCTGAAAACGCTTCAGGGTGCTAAATTGAACATGAAAGCAGGTTTGGAAATTGCAATATGTTATTATTTCACACTTTTGTTTCAGATGTCGGCTGCATGCAAACTTTGTGCTGCTTGCTCATTCGAATGATTGCGGCGTACAGCAAGCGCTCAGCCCATTGTTGAATGGCTGCATGCCTGAGCAATGCTACAAAATCATTGAGAGACTAGCACAAGTTCAAATAGCCTGTGCCTCTAAAAGGGTAGATGCATTCTGGCTACAGTAGGTGCTGGAATTCATTCTAAAAGTGATTTTAATGTGGCGACCAGTCAACAATTATACAACTGGCAGAAAGCATGTTCCACGATTTTCTAATGCTGCACAGGAGTACACGGTGCAGGGGAGTGGGGGGGCGGGGGGGGGGGAAAGAGAGGTCCTCTAATCAGAGAGAGAGTCCAGGAGGTCCTTCAGACATACTTTACAGAGGCAGTCGGGCCAAATTGCTGCAGAGCTCAGTGCCAGGAGTCCAGCCCTGAGGATCAAGATGCAATGCTGCAAAAACATCAATTACTTCACACATGTCAACACGGACATTGAATGTGTCTTCAAATGCTGTCTTCCACCAGCTGCATCACCAGCCAATTCATTCTGTTCAGTGCATCACACCTCATCCTTCAGCTAAGAACAACATCCAACAACCATGATTTGTACCTCACATTTATAGCTTCACCACACCCCCTTACACATTTAACATTGGTGCAATCTTCAAACCCACATCTTGCAGCTTGCACACACTATCAGTTTTTCAACCGTAACAGTAATGTGACCCAAACACATTGCATAAAGTTCAGTGACGCATCTCACTCACTTGCAAGACAAGGAGGCACATAATTGGAGTTAGCAGGTTGTAACAGATGGGGGAGGGCTGGGGGGGGGGGGGGGCCTGTAGGGATAAATACATGTCATCACTATGATGGATGTGATGATAGTCACCAACATTGATTCAGACCTTGACCAATGGAAGAGATGAATCCATTGAGCTTAATCCTCCTCTTCACATCTGCATTCCTCTCATCCCTCATCACTTGTGATTTATAAGCTGCAGATGGTGTTGGAAGGCACCTCTTCCTTTCCCCATACCATGCTACCTCCCTGCTCAGCTACCAACTAGTCACTAAAGTCCCACTGTTGTGCCTTACTTCTTTCAGATACCCAAGAGCACTAACCTCGCCATGCAGTGATAAAAACGTTTTGAGTTGAAAGACAGTGATGAAGAAGCACTGTCACGCACATGTGGCTACCAACTCAAACAGTGTGCTTATTTTAGAGGGAAATTTAGGGACGGTTTTACTTCTTTGTTGCAGCAAAGGCAACAAAGGCTTCTTGTAAAACACAATGAGAGGTTAATTAAGGGTGTAGCTCCTATTAGTACCCAATGGATTCAGCTAATTAGTACTCAATTCATTTTTTCCAATGAAGGGGCAATTTATCATGGCCAATCCACCTAATCTGCACATCCTTTGGGTTGTGGGGGCGAAAACCATGCAAACACGGGGAGAATGTGCAAACTGCACACAGACAGTGACCCAGAGACGGGATCGAACCTGGGACCTTGGCGCCATGAGACAGCAGTGCTAACCACTGCGCCACCGTGTTGCCAGTCTATTTCCTTCTGGCAAGAGAGAATGCATTGATTCAACTATTTTGGAATACAGCGAGTCAGTGACCTCCTTTATGGTAAACAATCTTGTAAGGGCAGCACGGTAGCACAGTGGTTCGCATTGTTGCTTCACCAGGGTCCCAGGTTCGATTCCTGCTTGGGTCAATATCTGTGCGGAGTCTGCATGTTCTCCCCATGTTTGCCCAGGTTTCCTCAGGGTGCCGGTTTCCTCCCACAAGTTCCGAAAGACGTGCTTGTTAGGTGAACTGGACATTCTGAATTCTCCTTCTGTGTACCTGAACAGGTGCCGGAGTGTGGCGAATAAGGGATTTTCATGGTAACTTCATTGCAGTATTAATGTAAGCCTACTTGTGCCAATAATAAAGATTATTATTAATTGTTGCTTGTTCCTTCCTGGGAAGAGCTAGAACTTAATGGGCATTTTATCTTCACTGCCACTGGCAGTGCCAATGCCATTGTCTCTCTGCTCTCTATCTGCAGTTGTGCCTGCAGCAGATTTCAGTGAAAACTTCCTTAATGAAGCAGATGCATTTAACGTATCATTTCTATCTGAGGTTTAGGTAGAATTGCTCCTTAAGTACCCTGGGTGGACATGTCCTTCCTCCTCCTCCATCTACCAGCAGCTCCTGTGTCGGCTCCTCTCATTCTTACCATCAGGCTGTGGTCCATGGGAGGTTGCAAGCTATTGAATCCTGAGACTGGGAGTAAGTGGATTGAACAGAATCCATCAATTTAGGACAAAGTCCTTCAACATGCGCCCACACCTGTAGACTTTAGTAACTTTAGAAACCATTAAACACCTCCAATTGCACTTGAGCCCAGAGAAATCAACTCAACCACTAATCTGAAAGTAGGTGATGATCCCTTTAAATAATACTGGTGGACGGGCCCTTCCCGCTGCTAACACAAGTTCAGTTTTGCGGGATTAAGAGAGGGAGACAGCTGGAGTATTGAGGTCCAAAATAGCAGCACTGGTGGTAAATCAGTGTTACATTGGATGCTCACAGCACATGTGGTAATACCCTCATGAAATGACACCAAGGATTATACACATTCTACAGAGGCCATCTTGGAGGTAAACAACATTGATTGCACTGAATAACCAGGTGCAATAAAGCTGAATTCCATGGTCTGTCTTCTTTTTAAGTTAATCTTTTTTCTTGAACAATTGCCTTGAATCAAAATAATGCAGTTAATCTTAAGAAGCTAACAAGCCTTTAAGTTACTGTGATGAACGGTTACTGCCTTATCATCATTTAAGGGGATGTCCCCTTTAAGCCCGGGCTTGGAGCCCTGGGGACTCCGCCTCTGGCTCCGCCCATTTGGGAGCCATACATAAAGGGCTGCCTCATGGTCTGTGTAGCAGTCAGCTCTCGTCTCTAGCTGTAGCATAGTTATTAGTCTAATAAAGCCTTCTTTACAGTTTAATCTAAGCGTCATTATTGAGGGTACCTCAGTTACTATTCATGGCTCAGTGTAACTGCAGCATAAAACATTCTGTTCTAAAAATTCAATGAAATAGAAAATTTCAAGAAGTCTGAAAGTAAAAACTTGTCACAAACATCTGAAAACAAATACAAGGATGTGTAAAAAGGTACAAGACGCAAGACATTTTTTCCTTAATGGTTTCAGTAATCATGAGTTGATATAGATTTTGAACAACATTATCCACTGTAACTTCTTAAGTAATGCAAGTGCAGGCACAAATTAAGACATTACTTGTAAAGGAGTAAAATCATTTTCTCTGGGGCAAGAAAAATATTTGCTTTCCAGAACAACAGACTGAAGCAGTTTGGAATTAATTTTAAAACAGACTTTGAAGTTGCTTAAAAAAATGTAATAGGTTTATTCTTCCAAGGAATGTATTTGTGCATATCTGAAAAGTAATCTTATCCGATTGTAATCATTATTTGATTTTTACTATGATAAATTAGTATAATTCCTGCAATAATGGAAACAGCAATGATACCATATGGTCACCTATTCCACAGGCTATGAAGCAACCAAACAGATTGGTCCTAATTTTGATGGTGGCAGCATGGGTGGATAACTTGTGAGGAGCCCCAAAGTGGGCAGTGAACGCCAGCAATAATAGTGGGGTGTGTGTTGTTCTCTGCTTTGCTTTATCTGGATGGCTTTGATGCGTAGTGTTGAACAAAGAACAAGCTTTGTTAACGAACAAAACTAATTTATTAACACTACTAAATAAGATTTGTACCTATTCCTAAAGTACAAGGTTACTATATTACTATGCTATCTATGCTATCTCTAACCACAGGACTCTCAAATACACAACAGCTCTCTCTCATGCCTCATCATCTTCTCCCAGAATCCCAAGAGTCACATGATATATATATGGCTGTTCTGTGGTTCCCTCTTGTGGTAAGAAGCATTATCATTAACTTGTTAACTCTTTACATCCCAGTCAATATACATATCATGGCAGGGTGGGAGGGGCAGGGGAGGTGAATAAATATTTGGGGGGTAGGGTGGTTTTTGGAAATGATCTGGGTTAGGTTGGGGAGCACTGGTCAAGGGAGTTTCATGGTTTCCTTGTGGGACCTGGAGGAGAAGTTGTGCTCCACCTAGCCCACTTGCTCATCCAAAATGAGCTGTTAAATTAAAACCCAAATTAAAAGCAAATTACTGCGGATGCTGGAGATTGGAAATAAAAACAGAACATGCTGGAAAGACTCAGCAAGTCGGGAAGCATCCGTGGAGAGAGAAGCAGAGTTAATGTTTTGAGTCCAATGTAACTTCTTCAGAACCTTGGACCTTTCCTGGGTTATTCCTGGTCCGTGATCCACTTCCTGACATGTTTTCCTGAAGGGAAAGCTTTCACTGCTTCCCTGCTCAAGCCTCCAAACAAAATAAGGTGTAGATTTAAACAATACCCTGCCAGCTTGGCGTGACCATTGTGTTCACCTACTCAAAAGAACAGGTTAACATTGGTAATGACAAGGGAGGAAGATCAGAGAGGGTTAAGTAGCTGCTGCCATTTTAACTACCCCTCCTGCCCAGTTATGGTGATGCTGGGCTGGTTTGAATCAGGGCTGACTTTGTTTCAATGTGTGATATACCAAAATGAGCATTTGAAAATACAGGTCATTGATGGGAATTGAAGTAATGAAACAGCAAAAGTATACAAAAGGAGTGGTACGTTTATAATGAAGGATGAAATCACTATGGGCCATTAATTTTTTTTATGTGAAAGCCAAGTAATAATGAATTTTGAAAGGGCCCATGAGTTATTAATTCTGACAACTTTGTTAACTGTTTTAGTGTCTTGCTGATGCCATGAATTATCCTTTTTGTTATACATTTGTGTTCATTTTCATCGTGAGTTTTATATTAACAATTCTTCAAAGATTTTATCTGGAAAGATTTTCCGAATCAGAGAAATACCGTTGCTCCAAAGAAAGTCAAAGACTGTTTGTGGCGAGTAACTCACCTCCTGACTCCAAAGCCTTTCGAAGACACAAGTCAGGAATATGATGGATAATTTTCCATTTGCCTATATGGGTGCAGCTTCGCCAAACACTCAGAGAATCTCAGCACCATCCAGGGCAAGGCAGTCCATTTGAATCGGAACCCATTCTCTAATTTAAACATTCACACTTTCCACCACTGGCACATTGTGGCTGCAGTATGTACCATATGCAAGGTGTACTGTAGCAACTCATCAAGGTTTCTTTGACAGTACCTTCTAAATCTGCAACCTTTACCATCTAAAAGGACGCAAGGGAACACCACCACCTGCAAATTCCCCTTCGAGTCACACCCTGAAGACCCGGCCGCCCATCAGGACTAAGAGGAACCCAAAGAGGGACACAAACGATGGCCCCCAAGGTGTACAGGTGTTGTTGGTCTTTTGAGGAGATGACGGACAGCATGTGCCGCAGGCGACTCTGTCTGAACAACGGACATGGCACACTGTGGAGGAGGAAGACACCTGCTCCCAGTGGCTGTGAAGGGCACTGCAGCCCTAACTTCTATGTAACCGGTTAATTCCATAGCTCAAGCGGGGACTAGTGAGGCTTATCACAAACTACAGCTCATAAGCGTATCTGTGAGGTCACGGATGCTCTGAATTCTCGGGCAGAAGACTCTTTCAACTTTGAGCTGGACCAGGTCCACCAAGGTGCTCGGCCTGCAGGATTCTCCGCCTTCACCGGGATGCCCCAGGTCCAGGGGGTAATTGATTGTCTTGCGTGTACCAGGGCATTCACAGGAAGGCGTTCCACTCCTGAATGTTCAACTCGTGTGCGACCACAACCTCCAGATCAAGCATGTTACTACACGCTTCTCAGGGTGCGGCATGACAGCCATGTCCTGGGACCCTCGGAGAGCCCCAGCATTTTCAAGGACCACCCCAGGATAACAGATTGGCTCTTGGGGGATAAGGGGTACTCGCCGAGGTCCTAGCTGATGACGCCAGTGCGGAGATGGGAAATTGAGGCGGAGACCCAATATAACAAGGCCCATGTTGCCACCCGTGCTGTCATTGAGCGATGCATCGGACTGCTGAAAATATGGTTCTAATGTCTAGAGGGCCTCCTGCGTTATGGTGGTCAACAGTGGGTTGGGGTTCAGGCAGACCCGCTGTGACAGTGCCTTCACATGTATCAGGTGTAACATGATTCAATAGTGAACAGTTGACATTTCCATTGCCCACAGCTACAGATTGTGATCCCCGCCCACTCCGTGCCCACTCACTGATCCTCAATCTCCTTGATCTTACATGGTCTACTGCTACATCTAGGTATGTCCCTAGGATGCTTATCAGAGGTGGAGCAGCTTGCTGCTTTCCATGCCCTGTGGCCTTTGATGCCCTTGATGACGTTCGCTGGAGGGCCTGGAGTCGGGGGGCCCTGCCTGAGTTACCAGTATCACTGGCATCGCCATGCCACTCTGTTCTGCCCACTGCTGGTGTCAGGAGGGGAGGATTCGGAAGAACTAGAGACCATCGTAATCTCCTTGGTGGCATGCCACAGGTTGGCCTCCAGAGCTTCCACCTCCCTGACGACGCCCGTAAGGCCCTGGAGGTCTCCATGGGATGGAGGGCAGCAGGAGTCAGCACCAGAGGCTTCTGCATCATCTGGCTTTGCCAGTCCAGGCGCCACCCCGTTGCCTGCACCATGGTGTTGACGCCCTCAGCAATTCTTCTCAGTGACTGGGCCATGCTCTGCAGTGCCTCGGCAATGTTGCGTATTGGACATGACCCTCAGTGGCTGGGACATGATATCGAGGCCCTCAGCCATGGTCGTCACAGACTGAGCCATGCCATGTCTTGGGCACCATCACTCAGGATGCTGACCTCATGCTGCAGGCTTTCTATTGCGGACACCACCCTAGGAATGTGGCCTCGGTGCCACGCATTGTCGGCATCATTTTCTGCCTTTGGGACTCCTCACTCATTGGAATGTTGCTGACATCCCCTCCTGAATGTTACGGCCATGTCCTAACATCTGCATCATCTCAGGGATAACCTTGCCCAGAAGCTCGGCATCTGACTGGCACTCAACAGAGACCTGGGATCCAGCATACCTCCAACTGCTGATTCCCTTGAATGTTCCTGCCTCAACCTGATGTGCACCAACAACTGTGTGGTGCTCACCAGATTGTGCCCCAGAGCCTGTCTCTCTCAGGTGTGCGTCTCTGCACTGGTGGAAGGTGGGGGTGATACCTGTGACGCCTTGATGGTGGTCTCCTCGGAGCTCTCCTCTGAGGGGGTCTCCTGGATGACAGGGGTGGGGAACGGCTCTGGATGGCCTGCCCCATCAGATGGAGATCTTGGGAACAAATGGATGTGTGGTCAGTGAGAGGGGAAGATCATTTGTCTGACATGAACAACTCACTTGAGAAAGGTCATCTGGGTGAAGGGGGCAGTAGATCCTCACCTCTGCGGCGCTGTCGGTGACTGCTCCCTCCTTGGTCTCCAAGACCCGTTCCTGAGCGGAGGTGGGGATTCGGATCTCTGGCACTCCACACCCATCTTGGCCCTTTCCTGCTTATTATGGGCTATCTTCTCCTGTGGGGAGAAAGAGGGGACTTTGTGAGCTGTGCACTTGATGGATCAGGGGTGTCTATAGCAGGTGGCATGTATGGGCACCGCAGCTCGAAATGAAAGGGTTGTGCTGGTGGATGTCAGGAGGTGCTGAGGGACAAGCACAAAGATCAGATGTGGGGATGGTGCGAGCTGTCAGCCAGTGATCTGTTGGGGGGGCGGGGAATTTGAGGGGTGGCAGGTGGAACTGATGACAGGTGAAGGTGGTAACTTACCTTTGCAGCTCAGTGGAGGTCGGTGGTCTTCTTCCGACATTGGACACTGTTCCTCAAGGTCATGCTGCCCGCATCGACAGCCACTACCACCGTCTCCCAGACAGTATTGGTGATGCTGTTGCTGGTCCGCTGGCCCCCTCGGGGGAACAGGATGTCCTGTCTTGCATCCACAGTGTCGAGAAGCCTGGCCAGGTCGGTATCACCAAAATGGACTGGATTCTCTGCCACATCGGGAACTCCATTACAGGTGGCAGGCGGTGGACAATCCAGCGTCGGACAGAAAATGGAATCGGTGCCCGCATTCTGATGCTCCGGTCCCCTGCTGGCATTGGGATCGATGTTCGCGGGCCGGGCACATATTCTCCGGGATCACATGCTTCTCTGGTCCTCTGGGCCAGGATTGCATGGGTGAGCATTGATGCAGGCCTTGACAGATGTGGCCTTGATATGGTGGATCTTGGGGTAGGCCAAGTTTCCCTCAAAGTTCATCAAACAGCCACCCCCCCCCCCCCCCCCCCCACCGCCCCACAATGCAAGACCTGACCATTCCACCCCCACCAACACCCTCCCCTCCCCCCCCCCCCCCCCCCCCACCCCCCACCCAACCAGGGACCCCCTGACTGTGCCCCCAACAGAGACCCCCTAATTACAAAGATTCCTGCCTGGAACCTGGAGAGCAGTCCAGGCAGATGAGTGAAAAACAAATCACTGCTTTAACACTCACCTGTGCAATACACCTGTTGGCTCAGGCAGAGGAAGCAGCACTAGTCAATTCCTGGATAGCCTGCGGAATTGTCAGCCCAACACCATGGGGACAGCTGCCTCACATCTCCCAGCCAAACCTTCAGTAATTTGGGGGGTTTAACAACTGTGAATAAGGGAGTCTGGAGGGGCTGAGTTTGGTGAAGCCCAAGGGGAAGTAATCCGTTTTGTTATCAGCCACATAAGAAGGTTAGCATCAATTGTGCCATTTTTAGATTTGCTGTATGTAATAAACACACTGACTATTTAAAACATGAAATCTGTATCGTTGCATTATTCATCCTTCAGCATGCTTCAGAAATGTAAGCCCAGGCCTTCAACCGTAAATGAGTAAGTTCAACCGTGACCAGTAAGACTGAACTTAGCTGGCGGGTGGGGATGGTGATGCCCACAAATCCATGAAAACACCTCATAGGTGGATCTTAGATTTCACACATAATTCAAAGGAAGCCTTTCCAGTGGAACCACTGAGCCCTGAAGAATCAAGAAGAACTGTTCAGGCAAACATTCTACATACTGTAAATGATAGAGTGCAGGAGGCCATTTGGCCCCTCGAGTCTGCATCGGCCTTTGCTTTGATAGAGCACCCTATCTAGGCCCAATTCCCTGCCCCTATCCCTGTAACCTCACCTATCCTTTGAGCAATGTTAGCATGGCCAACTCACCTAACCTAGACATCTAACCTACAATGTATCTTTGATGCAACAGAAGGGAAATACCAACGGCAAGAATGTCTTCGGCAACTCTGAGGAACTGTGTTCAGAGTATTTTGGCTTTCAACAAGCGTCCTTCAGCACTAACCAACAAGTGGTACAGAGGTTCCTTGTATATTGTAATTAATGGCCCAGGTCTGGTTTGCCAAGTTGAGAGAATTCTTAGCTCAGTGAACCTGGGGCGTCATTCTCCGACCCCCCGCCGGGTCGGAGAATGGCCGTTGGCCGCCGTGAATCCCGCCCCCGCCCCCGCCGAAGTCTCCGCTCCCGGAGATTGGGTGGGGGCGGGAATCGGGCCGCGCCGGTTGGCGGGACCCCCCGCTGGATTCTCCGGCCCGGATGGGCCGAAGTCCCGCCCAGGAATTGCCTGTCCCGCCGGCGTAAATCAAACCTGGTATTTACCGGCGGGACCAGGCGGCGTGGGCGGGCTCCGGGGTCCTGGGGGGGGGGCGCGGGGCGATCTGACCCCGGGGGGTGCCCCCACGGTGGCCTGGCCCGCGATCGGGGCCCACCGATCCGCGGGCGGGCCTGTGCCGTGGGGGCACTCTTTCCCTTCCGCGTCCGCTACGGCCTCCACCATGGCGGAGGCGGAAGAGACTCTCCCCACTGCGCATGCGCGGGAAACTGTCAGCGGCCGCTGACGCTCCCGCGCATGCGCTGGGAAACTGACAGCGGCCGCTGACGCTCCCGCGCATGCGCCGCATTTCCGCGCCAGCTGGCGGGGAAACAAACGCCATTTCCGCCAGCTGGCGGGGCGGAAATTCCTCCGGCGTCGGCCTAGCCCCTCAATGTTGGGGCTCGGCCCCCAAAGATGCGGAGCATTCCGCACCTTTGGGCCGGCGCGATGCCCGTCTGATTGGCGCCGGCTTTGGCGCCAGTCGGCGGACATCCGGCCGTTGGGGGAGAATTTCGCCCCCTATCTTTAAAAGTATCCACCCACAAGTCAGATTGTCAGTTGATGTCGCCGGGTGGAGTGTGGAGGCTGCTGGGTATGGGGGCAGGCTGGGCATAAGGCCTGTCTCCGTGTTCCGGTACTGCTGTTTAATTTTTTTTTAAATCGGTCAAGCTCTCACCCCATCCTTCAACCCCTCACCCCCCCCCCATACATCCCCTATACCCCATCCATGCCAACCTATGTCCTGATCCCATCCCCCATGGCCCCATGCCAAATTATTGCCGATTACACACCCCATTACCCTACACCTCTAATGCCAGCTCATGCCAATCCATGCCCCCTTCCACTACTCTTTACCCTTACCCCTTCCATGCCAACTCAATTGGTATCCTTGGACAGTTCCTTGACAGCTTTGACATTTGCTGGAAAGCTTTGAAAGGTTTCAAACTTGCGAGGCAGCTTTGACACTTCCTCAACAGCTTTGACAGGTTTGACAGTTGGACAGCCTCTAAACATTTCCTTGACAGCTGGACAGTTCTTTGACAGCCAGACGGTTCCACTAATCTAATTCATTGCATAAAAACTGCATAATCTTATAATCATGTTCACTTTAAACAATCCCAACAAGTGCCTTAATGCTCCCAACTAGTACCCCAAAGGCATCCCAGGACCCCATCCAAAGTGGTATCTTCCAAATAAATCCACCAAGTTCTTGCCTGCACACTCCAGATTACACACTCCCGTTCTTCCAAAATCTTAATTCAGTGGAGACAGTTGGAGACATAAATGACCAGCCATCTCTGTGCATCATGCTTGTGCAAAGCCCAGTCCGATTCCAGACTCACCCCTTCGTAGATGTGAAATGTGGAGTTCGACGGTGGAAATTTCAGTCATTTTCAAGAGCCTCTCCCTCATGGCAAAAATCCAGGCCAATGTTATTGAGACAAACATTAACATCAAAAACTAAAACAACATGGGAGGACACAGTCAACATCATGTGCCATTGTTTACCTCATTGTTTAAGAGGACCAATAGAACATACTGGATTAGCATTCAAGTTTGAATCAAGAAAATCATCTAAAAGGTACTCAACATTTTTCTGCAATTATCTCAAAAGATATTTCGAGCCAGATTTTTGTGGAGGGGGCAGGAAGGTTGATTCGAAAAACATCTCGCCTTGGCAGATCCGTCCCCTTTAAAAACTACCCTGCCTACCATATTAAGGTTGGGATAAGGTCGGGCTGACTGCTTCTGGTGGCAGGTCCGAGATGGAAAGCATCTTGGTTGAGTCGGGTGATGGTGAGGCCACCAGGGGAAAAGTACTCGAATGAATCTCAACATTATTATAATGCTGATGAATGCAATGGTCAATGTACCTTTGCAGGACAAAGCCCTGTGATCAATCACTATAGTTAAAAAAAGAGACCAGACAATACAACATCGAACTATTGAAAATTAAAGAACAATTTTTATGTGCCTCGAATCCTGTCAGTGAAAGAATTCCAGGAGCAGGCTGCAATCAAAATTGACAACTCTTTTCAATATTCTGCTGGTCAGGACAAAGCTAAATATGATGTTATTTTAAGTAAATTCGATGACCACTTCAAGATCCGAACAAATGAGACATTTGAACGTTTATTTTCCACAAGAGATTGCAGAAAACAGGGGAATCGTTTACTAGCTTTGTGACAGACTTAAAACTTCTAGCTCAATCCTGCAATTTTTTAATGTTGCATGATTCTAAGATTCATGACCAAATTATTTTTGGAATAAATGATGAGCACCTCAGAAAAAAATTACTGAGAGAACAGGACTGAACATTAGAAATCGCTATTAAAAAATGCCTTGCTCATGAACAAAGTAAGAATCAATACCTGGAATATAATATCTGTGAAAAGGGCGTGAAAATCTACCACGAGATAGAGGCAGTGTCGCAATCGATGAAGAAGATTGGTTCGGAAGGTAGCCAAGTGCATTCAACCCAGTACGCACATGCGCACTTCCAAAAAAGACGCAAATCGGCAAAATAAAGTTCTGCTGTTGCGCGAGAAGTTGCGCATGCGCAGTTGAAAAAAGAGCGCACTCTGGAAGAGGATCGATTTGCGCATGCAAAACCGATGATTACGATGAACGTCATGACATCAGAACATTCAGAACATGCCCACTTAAAGGGAAACTGCCCTAAAATTTAAAATAAAAGTTTGAAAGGGTCAAAACACAAATCTTCTTACCTCACAAAGCAGAAAAATGCCTGAATTTCAACAAACAGTTGAAGAAAACGTTTGCAGCACCATGGAACAAGAAGTTTGCAGCATTAAACACCAAGAGCATATCAACAAATCCAAAACTAAAGAAGATGATTTGTTTATTGAAGAATACTACTCAAACATGGCTGAGATATTCAGACATGATAATCATAGCATCAGCAACACGGTTGAAAAGCTCAACACCTCTCTATTCATGGTAGATGAAACCAAAACATGATGGAATGGCAGATCGTTGATACATTGGATGACAGAAACCTGTCAATTGAACAAGAAGAGAAAGACTTCACACAAAGAGCACTGAATGACTCCGTAGAGAGAGCACTGATCGACTCCACAGAGAGAACATGGCACGACTCCACACAGAGAGCGATGAAAGACTCCACAGAGAGAGCGATGGAAGCCTACACAGAGAGCTCATTGACATTCTCCAGAATGGGACCAATTAAAGACTCCAGAGCGACAACCATGCAAGAAGAAGACTGTGAAGGTCTATCCACCTTATTTGAACAACAACAAGAAGACTATGAATGTCTACCCACTATATGTGAGAATAGTGACAAAGTGATCACAATTAGCATACAAGATGTGCAAGATCACTACGAGACTGACAGATCTCAGCTCGACTGTACAAAAGAACATAGCAATCAAAGTAAAGCTACAATTAAATCTATTGAAACCTCATCTGCTCTAAACAACCTTCAAGAAAATGAAATCTTGGAATAATTGACTCCAGATGAGGAGCGGCAAAAAATCAAAGATGAAGCTGATCAACCTGAAATGACTGATGTCACAAAGATCAATGAAACATCGAATCATCCAAATGAACCTGGGCGTCATTCTCCGACTCCCCGCCGGGTCGGAGAATCGCCGGGGGCTGGCGTGAATCCCGCCCCCGCTGGTTGCCGAAGTCTCCACCACCAGATATTCGGCGGGGGCTGGAATCGCGCCGCGCCGGTTGGCGGGCCCCCCCCGCTCGATTCTCCGGCCCGGATGGGCCGAAGTCCTGCCGATAAATTGCCTGTCCCGCCAGCGTGGATTAAACCACCTTTTGAACGGCGGGACAAGGCGGCGTGGGCGGGCTCCGGGGTCCTGGGGGGGGGGCGCGGGGCGATCTGGCCCCGGGGGGTGCCCCCACGTTGGCCTGGCCCGCGATCGGGGGGCGGGCCTGTGCCGTGGGGGCACTCTTTCCCTTCCGCCTCCACCATGGTCTCCACCATGGCGGAGGCGGAAGAGACTCCCTCCACTGCGCATGCGTGGGAAACTGTCAGCGGCCGCTGACGCTCCCGCGCATGCGCCGCCCGGGGATGTCATTTCCGCGCCAGCTGGTGGGGCAACAAAGGCCGTTTCCACCAGCTGGCGGGGCGGAAATTCCTCCGGCGCCGGCCTAGCCCCTCAATGTTGGGGCTCGGCCCCCAAAGATGCGGAGCATTCCGCACCTTTGGGGCGGCGCGATGCCCATCTGATTGGCGCTGTTTTGGGCGCCAGTCGGCGGACATCGCGCCGTTTCGGGAGAATTTCGCCCCTGAAATCATAAAGCTCAATGCAACATCAAGTAACACAAAAGACAATGATTCTTAGAAGTTTGGAATTGACTCAAACAATCAAAATGGAGCAGCTATTGAGCACAACAACAACAATAACAGAAACAACAAAACAACAAACTGTACACAATGGTACAACTCTGAAATTAAAGGACAACATAACAGCACAGTCCAAAATAATGCCAAGAGTTGAAACATAACATGGACATTGTTCATACAAAACAAATGACATGCCAACGAATTTCATGAATTCGTATTTGCTCCAAAACAAACAAGCAAACCAGTTTTTAAGGCAGATGACACACAAATTCAATACCACAAGCACAGAAAAAAGACCAGGTCAGACAACAAAAGTGGTTCAACCATTCGAACACCTCATAATGACTTGTTGGTACTTAAACATCAGAAGTAATGATGACATGCACAAGACAGTAAAAACAAATGTCATCATCACCTCATCGTCAGCTCAGAAGATCGACAAGACAATGAAAGAAAACAAACAGACTGAACTTGTAACATATTAATTGTTGTGCACCGTCATTACTCGTTTTTGCTCTGTACAGATATACATCTCATAATTTATTGTACCGTATCTATACATTTTTCTTTGCTACACAGAAAATATGTTTTTAAAAAAGGGGGATGTAGTGTTCTGTATATCTGCTGGTATATAAAGGGCTAACAACTGCATCATAGTGTTAGACAACCACTAGATGGCAGCACTAGATTCAGGTATATAAACTGAACTTAGAAGATCTTGGGTCTCTTTGTAACAGGAGTGACTAGATAGCAGAGTGTTAGAGAGATATAGCATAGTTAGCACATGTAGTTAAATATAATTAATACTTCTTCTGATTTACTTTGTCATCAGTTATAGTTCCGTAAGAGTGAACAAACTCATTAGTATTTAATTCGTCATTCGTTAAACCTATTTTGCTTTGAATTGAAGATTGGTAGTTTCATTGAAATCTAACCATCAGACCATTCTGGAAGTAAAGCAAAGAGTAACGACATATTATGATCGCTTAATATAACAATTAACACTGCAATGAAGTTACTGTGAAAAGCCCCTCGTCGCCACATTCTGGCGCCTGTTCGGGTACACAGAGAGAGAATTCAGAATGTCCAAATTACCTAACAGCCAAATTACCTAATCTGTCAGGATTTGTGGGAGGAAACTGGAGCACCTGGAGGAAACCCACACAGACACAGGGAGAACGTGCAGACTCCGCACAGACAGTTACCCAAGCCGGGAATCGAATGTCGGACCCAGGCGCTGTAAGCAACAGTGCTAACCACTATGCTACCGAGCCACCCATGCTATTATGCTGCACGGTATAGGTGGTGGAAGGAGAGTCTTGAATATTTTGAAGACAGAGATGGAATGATTCTTGGTAAGCAAGGCGGTGATTGGGGGTAGGTAGGATGCCGATTTACAATCAGATCAACCATGGTCTTATTTATTGCCAGTGCAGGCTAAAGGGGCTGATGGCCTATTCCTTCTCCTTGCTCAAAATCAACCCCAATTAATTTTCCATTTTTGCTGGAACATTCCCATCTATTTCCAACTTCTTGAAGGCTGTATGAGGAACTAGATCAAAAGCGTTATGAATATTGATGAACTCAACATGAGTGAGTTCTCCCATTGCCTTGGAGCATTCTGTATTCTCATAATAAAACTATGAAATGCCAGGGGCTAACCTGTCAAATTTATAAAGAAGCAAATAAAGAACATGTATCACTGAGCTGTATTGTGTACATGAAAAACCAGTTGCAAGTATTTTTCCTTCCCAATTTATTTGTAGATCTACCTCCTGGTTAGGACGGCTGCCAGAAAAAGTGAGAGGAAATCTGTGTGCAGCTTCAGGTCTTGAGCGTTCTGAGCCCCAAACGAATCTTGGCAGGAAATAGAAGAATAATATGATACCCATCTAAAAGTCTGTCTTGGGGAACCCCACAGATCTTCTGGTTGATAGCGCTCAAAAAAGGCTGTAATACAAATTTTCTTGGGTACTGGATGGTATGTAGGGTGGGCAGGGTGTGCTGTACATGAAGAGGAACTGTAGGTTTATGCTTCAAAAGTTGTTTTTGAGTTAAGGCTACTTCTGCTTTATACAGAGCTTAGTACTGTTCGCTTGTTGCCCTTTCATAGAACATAGAACAGTACAGCACAGAACAGGCCCTTCGGCCCTTGATGTTGTGCCGAGCATAGTCCAAAACCAAGAGCAAGCTATCCCACTCCCTGTCATTCTGGTGTGCTCCATGTGCCTATCCAATAACCAAGCAAATAAGTCTAATCAATAACTACTACACCTTATCATTCAAACTGTTCCAGTACAAGTACTACACTGACATATACCCAGGAATGTAGAAATTTGCCCAGGTATGTGCTGTACAAAAAAAGCAGGACAAATCCGACCTGACCAATAATGGCCTCATCAGTCTACTCTCGACCATCAGTAAAGTGATGGAAGGGGTCACAATAGTGCTATCAAGCGCCACTTCTTAGCAATAATCTGCAACCATTGTTACTTAAAAATAATCTGGTTACCCATCTCACTGCTGTTTGTAGGATCTTGCTGTGTCCAGTTTTTAAAAAATGTGTTCATGGGACGTGGGTGTAGCAGGCTGTGCCAGCATTTATTGCCCATCCCTATTTTACCTTGAGGAGGCAGTTAAGAGTCAACCACATTGCTGTGGGTTTGAAGTCACATGTAGGTTAGGCTAGGCAAGGACGGCAGACCTCCCTCCCCAAAGGACAGTAGTGAACTAGATGAGTTTTTACAATAATCAACAAGGATTTCATAGTCATCATCAGACTTTTAATTTCACCATCTGCAGTGGTGAGATTTGAACCTAGGTCCCCAAAGCATTACCCTGGACTTCTGGTTAACTAATCCAGTGACAATTCCACTACGCCACCACCTCCCCTGAGTTTGGCTGTTATGTTTTACTACACTACAACACTAAATGCACTTTAAAGTACATTATTGGTAGCCAAGCTCTTTGGAACATCCTGAGGTCAGGAAGGTGGTATATAAATGCGGAGGCGATGGCTTAATGGCATTGTCACTGGATCAGTCAACCAGAGATCCAGGGTAATGCTCACCATGGCAGATGGTGAAATTTTTATCCAATAAAAAAATATCTAGAATTAAAAGTCTAATGATGACCGTGACACCAATGTATATTGTCGCTGAAGCTCATCGGGTTTACTAAATGTCCCCTGGAGAAGGAAATCTGCCGTTCCTGCCCGGTCCGGCCCACATGTGACTCCAGGTCCACAACAATGTGGTTGATTCTTAACTGCACTCTGAAATGGCCAATCAAACCACTCAGTTAAGGGCAGTTAGGGATGGGCAACAAATGTTGGTGCTTGCCAGCGAATTAATTTGCCCTTCCTTATTAAATAGCTTCTAATACCAGGCATTGGTAACATTTTAAGACAAGTTCCTGTCATTCTTCAGAAATCAAAGAGAAATGCAAAAATGTTCTTCAGTTTATGAACAATAAGATATTAAAATATTAAGAATATTTTGCCTGTTGTTTGAATATTGATACATGTGGAAGATTAATGTTATAATATCTGTCCAAATTTTGATGAATTCAAATAATATACACCTGCCAGTAAGAAAAATGACTCCAATGCTACTTTCTGCTTCAAGCTAGTTTCTGCCATCCATTAAAATACCTGCTCCAGTCTAAGACCATAAGGATCAAAAAGCTCCTCATTTTTCACGTTACAGCAAATGTCTCAACCTTCATCATAAATGTTGAAGTAACAGTTCCCAACGGTAAAGGAAAATGAATCCTCAACCCTTCCCACACACAAGAAGCAGTTAAAGCTTATTTGTTAAAATGACTCTATTCAAGTTCTGTGCTCTACTTTACAGAGATTATTCATCGGACAGAACAAATTCTTAGTACTTTGGTTCACGCTTTGCCCACACCAGCCTCTGTTGCACCAATTTTCGGACCAAAGAGTGCTGTGGCCCAGTGATTATATTACCAGAGTTCATTTCTCACTATGGCAAATTGTGAAAGAGGTTTAATTACTTTTAGAAGTAAAGTGCTAATCTACTGTCTTTCTTGGAAGTGATTTACAATTCCTGCCCAGTTTAACCTATGTGCGATTGCAGATTAACACTTAGTGTTAATGCCCTCAGGCTGACAAGGAATGGGCAAATAAATGAGTATTGAATTACATAGAACATGGAACATACAGTGCAGAAGGAGGCCATTCGGCCCATTGGGTCTGCACCGGCCCACTTAAGCCCTCACTTTCACCCTATCCCCGTAAGCCAATAACCCCATCTAACCTTTTTTGGACAATATGGGCAATTTAGCATGTCCAGTCTACCTAACCTGCACGTCTTTGGACTGTGGGAGGAAACCGGAGCACCCGGAGGAAACCCACGCATACACGGGGAGAACGTGCAGACTCCGCACAGACAGTGGCCTAGTGGGGAATCGAACCTGGGACCCTGGCACTGTGGTTAGCACAGTTGCTTCACAGCTCCAGGGTACCAGGTTCAATTCCCAGTTTGAGTAATTGTCTGTGCGGAGTCTGCATGTTTATCCCCATGTGTGCATGGGTTTCGTCCGGGTGCTCCGGTTTCCTCCCACAGTCCAAAGATGTGCATGTTAGGTGGATTGGCCATGATAAATTGTCCTTAGTGTCCAAAATGGTTAGGTGGGGCTACTGGTTTAAGGGGATAGGGTGGAGGCATGGGCTTGGGTAGGGTGTTCTTTCCAAGGGCCAGTGCAGACTCGATGGGCCGAACGGCCTCCTTCTGCACTGTAAATTCTCTGAATTGCTAATGGCACACACATTACAAACAAAAAATCTTGGTTCAGGAACAGGTGCCAGTAACATAAACTACAACCTCATGACGGTGATCTCTGAAGTATAAAGGCTTGAATAGATAGATTTTAGAGAAAGATTGTAATGCAGACTTGAACCTACGATTATGCTGTAATAACTAGTTTAAGAGTGTGTGGCTATAGTTTTAATCATGATATTCCCATCCAATGGACTCTTCTTTTTCATGTGATGCCTTCATCATGAATTAGAATGAAAACTTTTTTATTTAATTCTGATGTCATTATTGAGTATTATAATGCGACGAAGGAGTCCACACCAAGTAGTTCAAAGACACTTAGTTTATTTACAATCACTTTTATATACATCTGATCGATCCTTATTGGGTCTGCCTTGCTGGTGCTTAACTGGCCAGCTTTATATATGCTACAGGTTGTTTTGAGGTCTCCAACCCCTTTAATGGGGGAGCTAATATTCTGAAAGGTCCATAGGAAGTTAATCATTTTGCCCATTTCCTTAGTCTACCAATATCTCTTTGCAAACTATTTGTATCCATCTCGTAACTTGCCTTTCCACCCATTTTTGTGTTGTCTGCAAATTTGGCTGCAGTACATTCACCTCCTTCCTCCAAGTCATTGACATAAATTGTAAACAGTTGCGGTAACAGTACTGGGATCCCTGTGGAACTCCACTGGTCACAAGTCTCCAACCTGAAAAAGAACCCTTTATTCCCACTCACTGTTTCCTGCCCATTAGCCAAATTTCTATCCATACCTCCAACACCATGAGCTCTTATCTTATGACTTAACCTTTTATGGAGGTGCCTTGTCGATTACCTTCTGAAAGTCTAAATACAACACATCTACTGGTACCCTTTACCCACTCCGGTTGAGACTTCCTCAAAAAACTCGAATGAATTAGTCAGACTGCATTTCCCATTCATGAAGTCATGCGGGATTATTTCGCTTCTTGCCAATTTCTCTTCTTTCATTAATTGGCAAGAAGAGAAATTGGCAAGAAGCGAAATAATCCCGCTCCTGTCCGTAGCAATTGCCATAGCAGCTCAACTGGTTCATCAGTGTCTGTTACGAATCAATAGTAGCATTCACACTTTTGAGTCTGAAGGCTATGGGCTCAAGTCCTATTCTGTGAGACATGAACATAAAACCTCGGTGAATAAGCCATTGGTGTTGTCTTTGAGATGAGATGTCAAACCACAATCCTATCTGTCCTTTCAGATTGTCCTAAAAGATTCTACGGCAGTATTTTGAAGTACATCAGGGGCGTTCTCGGTGTTCTGATCCATTTCTTTCTCTAAGTCAACCTCATTGAAAACATCATTATCTGGTTTATATCAAATTGTTTGTGGAACCTTGTGTACGACTTGGCTGTGGCATCTTACACTCGAAAAACTGCTAAACTTTGAAGTGCTTTATTGGCTGTAATGCACTTCAGAACATCATAAATTCACAAAAGAGGCAATATAAATGTATTTTCTTTCTTTGACCCCAATGACCTTTCGTGAAAGGAAACAATTTCTTATCGGTTTGGCCTACATGCGAATCAAGTGTAGTTATCCTCTGAACTAACCCATCAAACGAATCAGCTGTATGAAACCACTACTAAGAATAATAAGGACCCCAAGAACTGCAGCAGTTTAAATAGGTGATCCACCAAAACCATTAGAAACAGCAATTGGGGATCGTCATTAAAAATTAACCTTGCAAGCAATATCAACTTCCTGAGAGTTACTGAGAAAAGTCATAGTTTGCTGAAAAAGATGCAAAAAGGAGGGGTGGATACATTTTTGTGAACCTGATTCTCCAGAGGTGAGTTGCCAGTCTCTACTGCCACAAGAATAATCCAAGTGTTTCCTTAGAAATGAGCAGGTGGGCAAGGGACAGGATTAGGTAGGGAGGAAAGCAGGGTTGTTGGACAGAGCAAGTCTACATAATTTTTCCTTCAGTTGGGATAGGGGGCGAAATTCTCCCGAAACGGCGTGATGTCTGCCGACTGGCGCCCAAAACGGTGCCAATCAGACGGGCATCGCGCCACCCCAAAGGTGCGGAATGCCCCGCATCTTTGGGGGCCGAGCCCCAATATTGAGGGGCTAAGCCGACGGCGGAGGAATTTCCTCCCCGCCAGCTGGCGGAAACGGCCTTTGTTGCCCCGCCAGCTGGCGCAGAAATGACATCTCCGGGCGGCGCATGCGCGGGAGCGTCAGCGGCCGCTGACAGTTTCCCGCGCATGCGCAGTGGAGGGAGTCTCTTCCGCCTCCGCCATGGTGGAGACCGTGGTGGAGGCGGAAGGGAAAGAGTGCCCCCATGGCACAGGACCGCCCGCGGATCGGTGGGCCCCGATCGCGGGCCAGGCCACCGTGGGGGCACCCCCCGGGGTCAGATCGCCCCACGCCCCCCCCAGGACCCCGGAGTCCGCCCCCGCCGCCTTGTCCCGCCGTTCAAAAGGTGGTTTAATCCACGCCGGCGGGACAGGCAATTTATCGGCGGGACTTCGGCCATCCGGGCGGGAGAATCCAGCGGGGGGGCCCGCCAACTGGCGTGGCCCGATTCCCGCCCCGCCGAATATCCGGTGCCGGAGACTTCGGCAACCAGCCGGGGCGGGATTCACGGCGGCCAACGGCCATTCTCCGACCCGCTGGGGGGTCGGAGAATGACGCCCATAATTTGTAGCATGAGATCTGATGCTGGTAATCATGTGAAAAAAATCTGGGGCTGGATTTTCTGCTGAGAATCAGTGCCGGATTCGCCAGGTCCGTGATTGACACTCGGAAGGCTGACAAGCTGCAGTCACATATACTCATTTCACTCCCCACATACTCATCCCAGCCAACAAGATGGCACTGGTTGTGCTGGAGCACGTCCATCCCGCTGATGGGTTTGCCGGGGCCAGAGGACACCTAGGGGAGTAGCCTGGGTGTACACCAATACGAATTGTCATGAAATCGGCGGCGTGCATATCTGTATGGCTGCCTTGCAGGCCGCAGCAATAATGTTCCGTGCCTGTCCACCCTGGCCCCACAGCCCAACTCCTGGTCAGCCCCGCTACTCCCCCCGAACCTGGCAGAATCCCCCAGGCCAGCGGCACAACTGTCAGTACACTACGGCAATGTTGGACTTTGTCCGTACCCCCTCTCTCTCCCTCAGCAGCCACGCCGCCTGTTTTTAAAGGCACAAGTGAACCTCGCTACGCGCAGAATTGCAGAGGACCCAGAGAATACCGGGTCAGACCTGCTAATGATATGCCAATGGCGTTTACTGTATGTGCATTCTGCAACGCATTGATGCTGCTGTCGAGGCACTGAAGAATAGCAATTTGTCATGAAATCGGCACCGACCATGATTTCTGCGTCAAAACTGATTCTCCGCCGAATCGCGTTTCGCGATTCTGGTGTCGGCCGATGGAGATTCCCGTCTATGAAGTCTCATTCCTGCAGATTGAAAATCATTTCCGGAGATTTAATAAGGTAATCTTGAAATTTTATTTGTTTCTTAGTTTTTATTTCAATCCAATCTTTCTTTCCCCTATATTTCTCATTCTATACTTAATTTGATGCAAAATTTGTCCATTCTATTTCAACATTCTTCTCAGTTATTCCTCTGCTTATTTCCAAATACTTTAAACTCATTGGGTAAGAGGTTGAACTGTTTTTCCTGTTGTTCATCATAGTCCAAGGTGCTCAGTCAGCCTCACTGCTCCATTATCAGTTTACACTTGCAGCAACTTGGTGGGAAAAGAATATTGGCCGATAACTTTTGGTGGAGTGGCAGTTGAGTTGGATTGCCAATCCTCTTATAATTATGTACCGTGAAATCCAGCCGCTCCTATCTCGTCCAACCCTCCAACTCGGCCGGCCTAGATCTGTGTAGTGCAGTCCTGAGGCTTACAATCATGAACAGCTCTGTCATAGTTAAATAAGCCAGATACTAGCTGCCATGAAGCAAATATGTTTGAAACCACTTTGATGAGCCATAGAGAAGGTACATTTTGAAGATTAGTGGGTGGGGCGTTGGGGAGGCTCTGTGTTGCCCTGGGGTGGATGGGGTTGGCTTTGGCCTGGGCAAGTAGGGGTATGTTCGTGCTCGGGTGGGCGGATGGGCTGTGCAGGGGGGTTGAGTTTGGGACATAGGTGGGCTGTGAGGGGGGGAGCATGTTGGGTCAAGCTTAGGAGGGATCGGGTCAGATCAGTGGAGGTGGTGGGATGGGGGGGGAGTGTGGTTGGGGGATAGTGAGAGGAGTCCCGTGAAGGGTTTAGGAGTAGTCAGGGCGTGGGGTAATCTGGGGCGAAATTCTCCGGAAACGGCGCGATGTCCGCCGACTGGCGCCCAAAACGGCGCAAATCAGACGGGCATCGCGCCGCCCCAAAGGTGCGGAATGCTCCGCATCTTTGGGGGCCGAGCCCCAACATTGAGGGCTAGGACGGCGGCGGACGAATTTCCGCCCCGCCAGCTGGCGGAAAAGGCCTTTGGTGCCCCGCCAGCTGGCACGGAAAAGACATCTCCGGGCGGCGCATGCGCGGGAGCGTTAGCGGCCGCTGACGGCATTCCCGCGCATGCGCAGTGGAGGGAGTCTCTTCCGTCTCTGCCATGGTGGAGACCGTGGCAGAGGCGGAAGGGAAAGAGTGCCCCCACGGCACAGGCCCGCCCGCGGATCGGTGGGCCCCGATCGCGGGCCAGGCCACCGTGGGGGCAGCCCCCGGGGCCAGGTCGCCCCGCGACCCCCCCAGGATCCCGGAGCCCGCCTGCACCGCCTTGTCCCGCCGGTAAGGTAGGTGATTTAATTTACGCCGGCGGGACAGGCATTTTAGTGGCGGGACTTTGGCCCATCCGGGCCGGAGAATCGAGCGGGGGGGCCCGCCAACCGGCGCGGCGCGATTCCCGCCCCCGCCGAATATCCGATGCCGGAGACTTCGGCAACCGGCGGGGGCGGGATTCACGCCAGCCTCCGGCGATTCTCCGACCCGGGTGGGGGGGGGGGGGTCGGAGAATTTCGCCCCTGATGTGGATCGGTTGGGGAGTGGTTGGTAGAAGTGCTTGAATACTGTGAAGGTTCGAAGGCATGCGGGGGGGTGGGGGAGAATAATGGAGTAAATGCTGGTGAATGTCGGGATGAGTCAGTGCCAGAAGGTAGAAGTGTTTTTCATGCTTCTAACCTTTT
The DNA here is from genome assembly GCF_047496885.1 of Scyliorhinus torazame. NCBI lineage: Eukaryota > Metazoa > Chordata > Chondrichthyes > Carcharhiniformes > Scyliorhinidae > Scyliorhinus > Scyliorhinus torazame. The sequence goes on along the minus strand of NC_092721.1, from coordinate 71,508,913 downwards.
CTGGATAATGTTACTCTATGACTGTCGTAACCATCCCATGTTTGCGATTTAAATGGGCGGCATGGTAGCACAGTGGTTAGCACTGTTGCTTCACAGCGCCAGGGGCGCAGGTTCGATTCCCGGCTTGGGTCACTGTCTGTACAAATTCTGCATGTTCTCCCTGTGTCTGCGTGAGTTTCCTCTGGGTGCTCCGGTTTCCTCCCAGAAGTCCTGAAAGACATGCCGTTAGGTGAATTGGACATTCTGAATTCTCCCTCTGTGTACCCGAACAAGCAACGGAATGTGGCGACTAGGGGCTTTTACCAGTAACTTAATTGCAGGGTTAAAGTAAGCCTATTGTGACAATAAAGATTATTATTGAGTCACATTTTTGGATGTTTCTCAATGCAGGACAACTGGCTGAAAGAAGTTTGAACTTGTTGTGCGATCCTTACCTGGGAACTTTCAGGGGTGGGCGCCTCTTTAGAGTGCCCCCCACCCAGATACCCTCTCCTGGAATTCAGAAATTACGGCCCAACATAAAGAAGTCAAACTAACACGTCATGCCATGAGCTGTCCAGTGCCAGCAAAATCTGGGCCATTACGTTCTAAAGCTTAATATAGCACCTCAGCAATTCATCATTGAAAATTATAATTTAGACAACATGTCAGCATGAACATTCAGATTTAAAGTGTAATGGATTATTATCATTAGGCTTCCAGTTATTGTAAAATCAACCAGCAGCAATGAAAGTTCTTGTTGGATCTTTGGAGAGTATTGGGTCATTTTCTGAGGGTAACATAAGGAACAATTAGCTTTTGGATTTCAATAGCAGCCAATCCTAGAATAGGATCAGAACAGCTTGAATAAGGATCTTCTGACTCTTGTTGATAATGGCTAAAGCTTTATCTTGCAAGGAAGACCTTGATGTGATGATTGCAATAAAATATCTTGCACTTCCATTACGTTTAAAGTTGTTTGACACAGTGGAGCACAAATTAACCCTGAGGTAATTGGATTGAGGTTTGTAAATCTCCATAGTTTCCATTCAGGATTACCATTCTGGAGAATTGAGAACAAAGTCCACTTTGACATTCCATTTATTACTCAAGGACTGTCAGGATTTTAAAATGCTATATGAAAGATATTCTTATGCATTTCATGGGTCAGCATTCAGACTTTTCTCACCCCCTATTGATGCATGGGATCACAGAGCATGCTGCACCATTGGGATTCCTGCTAGCCTCGTAAGGCCACGGGCAGGATTTTCCAGCATTTCCCCCAGCGAGATCTTCCAATCTAGCAGAAGATGACCCCCTCTGTGGCAGATTCCCTGATGTCAGGAAGGGCGAGCCATGCAAAATGCCATTGACATTGACGGAACCAGAGGATCCCGCCGGCAGACAAGGGTTAACCGCCTCCATCGCTGGAAGATATGCTGTGGGGTGGTGGGTGGGGCTTGAAAATCCCATCCCATGTGTTCACTCCTCCTGAACATAAGACTTAGGAACAGTGGAACATTCGACCCGTCAAGCCGGCTCCTCCATTCAATGGTATCATGGATGGTCTGGTTGTGGTCTCAATTGTGTTTACCTCTCCCCCCGCCCCCGCAGAGACTCCGTTATTTATCAAGAGCCTATTTAACTGCACCTTCAATAAATTCAATGGCCAGCCTCCATTAATCTCTGTACTAATGATGCATGTACTAATGGTCTTCTGAAAAATTTAGTGTTAAAAAGTCTTAAATTATGGCCCCCAGTTCTAGTCCCCCGCACAAGTAGAAACAACCTCTTGATACCCACCCTATCCAGTCCCCTCAGGATCTTATGTTTCAATGAGATCATCTCTCATTCTTCTAAACTCCAATGGATACAGGCCCAATCTGGTCAACATTTGCTCACAGGTAAGTCCTTCAGCCCAGGAATAAATTAAGTGAACCTTCTCTGTACTGCTTCGAATCCAATTATATATTTTTTGAACGACGGAGACCATAGTTGTGCATAGTTAGTTATTCTATTTTTAATCTTTATTTCCTACTTCTCCCTGTAAGAGAGAATATGATGTAGTTCCCTCTCTTTCTTTGAAATATTCTATCTCCCTAATCTAGTGATGTTTGATGAAAGGAAAATGTCAGAAACGTTGGGCGCTATTCTCCACCCCCCCCACGCCGGGTGGGACAATCGCCGGCACGCCGCCCCGACCCCGGCACGCGATTCGCACCGGGCCGCTCGGAGAACCACCCCTGGTCGCTGCCAGCGGGAACTCTGCGGGAAAGCTGGGGGGGGGGGCGGCCTGTGGGGGGGGGGCTCCTTCACCGGGGTGGCCTCCGATCGGGGCCCAGCGATTGGCGGGCCGGCCTCTCCCACACCAGGCCTACCCCCTTCCGCACGCAGCCCCAGAACACCGGCTCCATGTTGGTGAGGGGCCGGCGTGCGGAAGACGTTCCCCACCCATGCGCAGGATGGCGCGGCCAAACTGCGCATGCGCACGATTGGGCTGCCCCAACTGCGCATGCATGGGTTGGCACGGCGCCGATTTGGAGCCGCGTAAGGACTGTGGGGGCCACAATAGGTCGTGTCCGGGCCCTGTTTGCGCCGTCGTGAAACGCGACGGCGTTCACGATGGCGCGAACACTTGGCCTCAATATCGGAGAATCGCCCCCGTTACGTATTCCATCCTGGAAGGATATGCTCGGTGCAGAAACTAAGGGCCTCAGTGTTCTGCACTGCCTTGGGCAGGGCCATCCTTTCCCTGCTGTACGGTTCGTAAGAACATAAGAACTAGAAGCAGGAGTAGGCCATCTGGCCCCTTGAGCCTGCTCCACCATTCAATGAGATCATGGCTGATCGTTTGTGGACTCAGCTCCACTTTACGGCCCGAACACCATAACCCTGAATACCTTTATTCTTCAAAAAACTATCTATCTTTATCTTAAAAACATTTAATGAAGGAGCCTCTACTGCTTCACTGGGCAAGGAATTCCATAGATTCACAACCCTTTGGGTGAAGAAGTTCCTCCTAAACTCAGTCCTAAATCTACTTCCCCTTATTTTGAGGCTATGCCCCCTAGTTCTGCTTTCCCCGACCAGTGGAAACAACCTGCCCGCATCTATCCTATCTATTCCCTTCATAACTTTATATGTTTCAATAAGATCCCCCCCTCACCCTTCTAAATTCCAACGAGTACAGTCCCAGTCGACTCAACCTCTCCTCGTAATCCAACCCCTTCAGCTCTGGGATTAACCGAGTGAATCTCCTCTGCACACCCTCCAGTGCCAGTACGTCCTTTCTCAAGTAAGGAGACCAAAACTGAACACAATACTCCAGGTGTGGCCTCACTAACACCTTATACAATTGCAGCATAACCTCCATAGTCTTAAACTCCATACCTCTAGCAATGAAGGACAACATTCCATTTGCCTTCTTAATCACCTGTTGCACCTGTAAACCAACTTTTTGCGACTCATGCACTAGCACACCCAGGTCTCTCTGCACAGCAGCATGTTTTAATATTTTAGCATTTAAATAATAATCCCTTTTGCTGTTATTCCTACCAAAATGGATAACCTCACATTTGTCAACATTGTATTCCATCTGCCAGACCCTAGCCCATTCACCTAGCCTATCCAAATCCTTCTGCAGACTTCCAGTATCCTCTGCACTTTTTGCTTTACCACTTATCTTAGTGTCGTCTGCAAACTTGGACACATTGCCCTTGGTCCCCAACTCCAAATCATCCAAGTAAATTGTGAACAATTGTGGGCCAAACACTGATCCCTGAGGGACACCACTAGCTACTGATTGCCAACGAGAGAAACACCCATTAATCCCCAATCGTCGCTTACCATTTATGTTTTCACTTCCCGTTTTATTCCTTTTAGTATTCCTGGTCCTATTCACTGAGCTCCCCTCAGTCACTGTACCTTGCACTGTCGCCCTTTTTGATTTTTGACTATGGCTTCTCTACCTTACACTTTCCCCCTTACTGCCTTTTGTTTCTGTCCCTGTTTTACAACCTTCCAACTTCCTGCATCGGTTCCCATCCCCCTGCCACATTAGTTTAAACTCTCCCCAACAGCTCTAGCAAACACCCCCCTAGGACATCAGTTCCAGTCCTGCCCAGGTACAGACCGTCCGGTTTGTACTGGTCCCACCTCCCCCAGAACCGGTTCCAATGCCCCAGGAATTTGAATCCCTCCCTCTTGCGCTATTTCTCGAGCCACGCATTCATCCTATCTATCCTGACATTCCTACTCTGACTAGCTCGTGGCACTGGTAGCAATCCTGAGATTACTACCTTTGAGGTCCTACTTTTTAGTTTAACTCCTAACTCTCCGAATTCAGCTTGTAGGACCTCGTCCCGTTTTTTACCTAGATCGTTGGTGCCTATGTGCACCACGACAGCTGGCTGTTCACCCCCCCCCCCCCCCCAGAATGTCCTGCAGCCGCTCCGAGACATCCTTGACCCTTGCACCAGGAAGGCAACATACCATCCTGGAGTCTCGATTTCGTCCGCAGAACCGCCTGTCTATTCCCCTTACAATTGAGTCCCCTATCACTATAGCCCTGCCATTCTTCTTCCTGCCCAGCTGCACAGCAGAGCCAGCCATGGTGCCATGAACCTGGCTGCTGCTGCCTTCCCCTGGGGAGCCATCTCCCTCAACAGTATCCAAAGCGGTATATCTGTTTTGCAGGGAGATGACTGCAGAGGACACCTGCACTGCCTTCCTACTCTTGCTCTGTCTTTTGGTCACCCATTTTCTATCTCCCTCTATGGGGGAGAGGGTTCCTCAGTTAGGGGGCCTCACTGGGGGTCTCCCATTTTAGGGTGTGTCCGGGGTGGGTGGGTGGGGGCAGGTAGTGCATTGTGTGGGGCAGAGGTGTGACTTTTAGATGGACTTTTTGGGGCAAATCATTAAGGTGTTACAGCTTGGCCCATTGTGAGGTCAGCCACATCGCGTTCATGTTTGGTGATACCTGTAATGATCCGCAACCACATGATTGCCGGTCCGGAGGACTGGAGAATCACAAGGGCTCGGAGAATCTGGTGCCGGGCCCACTAAGTGGATGCAAATGAGTCAATAGGACCCATTTGCATCCATTAGCATTCTCCCTCTCGTGTGTGAGTGAGAACCCAGTTCCCGCCGCCAGCAGATGGCCAGAGAATAGTGGTCGTTTGGCGCCTGGCACAAACCTCGATTTTAGCCGGACGCCCGATTCTCCACCCGATCACGATCCACGTTGTTGGTATCGCGGGGCGGAGAATCCAGGCCAATATCTCCTGCAATTTAATGTTATCATCTAGACTGTCTACAATGCTGCCTACCTTTGTATCGTACGAAGTCTTACAACACCAGGTTAAAGTCCAACAGGTTTGTTTCAATGTCACTAGCTTTCGGAGCAATGCTCCTTCCTCAGGTGAACGGGTTCACCTGAGGAAGCAGCGCTCCGAAAGCTAGTGACATCGAAACAAACCTGTTGGACTTTAACCTGGTGTTGTAAGACTTCGTACTGTGCTCACCCCAGTCCAACGCCGGCATCTCCATATCATACCTTTGTATCAACAGCAAATCTGAATATATGACTTTCTATGCCAGCATCCAAGTCGATAATGAATAATGTGGATTGTTATGGATGAATACGGTGATTGGTGTTATTGTCAAGCTAAAATGAAAAGTATTTGTTTCAGAGCTGCTGCCTCTTAGGGATAGTAGGATTTTAACTCACTGACAGTCAACGAGCGAGTTATTTCTCTGTACTTTTGAAAATGTATGAAGGCAGTGGAAAATAATTTAGTTTCTGGAGAGTAAACTATTGCTACTGATTGCTCTGAGTTTAACGTTAGCGGGTTCAGCTAATCTGTCAATCAAGCTGGAAATTATAGTATTCAGACAATTAGTATGCTATATTTTTAAACACTATGATTAAGTATTAGTTCATAAAGGTTGCTGACTAATGTTGGCACACTAGTAATTTTCTTGCAGGCAAAAAACCTTTAAAATGTCCAGTTCTCTACTTGTAACTGGGGTTGCCAACTGTGATTAAATGTATTCCTGGAGGTTTCATCGTATGACTAGCTCTCATGCTCCAGCCATTAGTCGGCTAACACATCCAGCATTGTGACCCACTGTCTCCCTACACTAATTTAATGATGTTGACTGTCAGCCAAACAATACTTTTTTCCCCATTTTCAATGTTTTTTTTAATCTCGGAAAGAGAAACGTTCAAAGATAATTACAAAAAAGAAATCTTTAAATTCCCTATGAATTTTCTCTAGACTTGCGCACAGCAGTCCTGATGATTGATTGATCTTCAATTCCTGAAGACTCCAGGTCAACCCTGGAGGGTTCGTAAGCCTACTTGGGACAGGTTAACCCTGCAGCGTGTACTTTCGAAACTGAGGTTTTCTTTCATTTTTTCACAACTTTTAAAAAGCAAGTTATACCAGTGAATATATCTCTACAAATTGGTTAAAGAATTTTCCCAAACAATTTTTGATATATCTATTATCCTTGGAGGTTAGACAGTAATGTACCAAAGCAGAGTGTTCTGGTTTCTATCAATGCACTGGGAGTAGAGGAGCTTAGGAATTGCCAGACAAGATAAGCCCATGAGCCATCTGGTGGAAAAGGTGGCAACAATTGCTCTAAAAATTAGTGCAGGAGCTGTATGAATAATTATAGCCAAATGAGCTTCAATAATGACACTGACCACATACAACATTTTATCATAAGAGTGTATTTCCCTTAATAATGATGTTCCTTTTTAAATATTGTCACGAGATTTATGTTGCTAATTATTCTAACTATGACCAAATTAGCATGATGTCTTTGTGTGGCAACAACATTTTCTGTCAACTTATTTTGGCATTTTGATAACTGGTTCACTGGATTGTATTGGGAAGAATTTGAAGTTACATCTTAACCAATTCCATCGTTATTTTACCAAGAGCAATGTCATTGAGAAATTGGATTTGTACTAGTCCACATTGATGCCTGTGCAGTTCAGTGCCACTAAAAATGTAGGTCCCTATATTTCATTGGCCAAATTAGCTAGCTAAGTAAAACAACAACTTTTATTTATATAATGCCTTAACATAATGAAACATTCCAAGGCACTTCGATTGAGCACTGTAAAACATAGTGTGCTACTGAGCCACATTAGGAGGTTTTTGGTCAGAGAACCAAAGCCTGATAAAAGTGGTGTGTTTTAAGAAGTGTCTTAAAGAATATCACAAGGAATATGAGGTTGAGATCAGAGTCAGATCAGCCATAATTGTACTGAAGTGTTCTGACCACAATGTTTACAAGTTTTACAAACATCAACCACATCAAAGAGAGTCAAGTGCATTCGAATAACCCCCCTCCCATTCACGCTTGAGTGATTTTGAAGGGCTGAGCTGGAAATTAACAGCACTTAACTCTCTTTGAAGTGGTCGGTGTTTGTAAATATTGTGGTCAGAGGAGCCAGATGAATGAACAAAGGATAACCACTGAGTTTTTGTGAGCTGTCAATCACAGCCCAATAGGGAACATTAATGAATGCTTGTCGCTAAAGGATCTGAGGGGTTTAAACACATGTCTCTGCTTTTCCCTTTCCACGTGGTGCTTTCTATGTCTGAGCCAGCAGGTGTATTGCCCAGGTGAGTGTTACAACAGTTGCTTTTTACACTGCAGCTGTCTGGACTGCTCTTTAGCTTCCAGACAGGGGTCTCTTTTCTGTGGGATCTCTGGGGGAGGGTCCCCTTAGTTCGGGGGTCTATGGGGGATCCCTTTTATTAGGGGATCTCTGTGGGGGGGGGGGGTCCTTTAGTAAAGGGGTTTCTTTTGCAAGAGCTTCCTTTAGTTGGGGGTCTGAGGGCTAGGGTTCTTTTAGTTGAAGGGTCTCTGGGGGAGGGTTGCTTTAGTTATGGGGTCTCAGGGGGTTCCTTTAGTTAGGGCGCCACTGGGGGTGTTCCCCCTATTCAGGGGGCCTTGGGAAGGTCGCCCTATCCAGGCAGTCTCTTGGAGTGTATCCTATTTTAGGGGGTCTCTGGGGGTGGGGGGGGGGGCGTGGAGGTGGCCATCAGGTGCACTTTGGGAACAACTCACATGCGGCGAGGACCACTACGACAAGGCCAAGCTGGTAAATGGCATTGGTGATCTGCGCCCATGTGCTTCCCGGCCCGGAGGACTGGAGAATCGCGAAGGCCAGGACACTCTGGTGCTGGGCCCACTAAGGACCCATTTGCATCCATTAGTACCCTTCCGCTGGCATGTGGGTGTGAACTCCGATCCCGCCGCCAGCCAGGGGTCGGACCATTGCCGTCAATTCAGCGCTCGTTTTGGCCGGACGCCCGATTCTTCGCCCGCTTGTGATCCACTTTGCCAGCGTCATGGGCGGAGAATCTAGCCCAATACTGGAGAAAATGTTCCTGCCAAATCACCCCTCAAATGTTTGAAAGTTCATTTCCCATTTCTTTTGAAATTGTCATATTCTCAACATAAACAAAACATGCTTAAAACGGAACTTTACAAGCCTTCCCAATCTACATCAGAAATGTCACAAATCCTCCTTTTCACTTGTACTCTCACATTTGACATCTATTACTGTCCTCCAAGAGCTTCCCACCTCCGTCACAAGTTCCTCCTAGAGTGCACGCTATGCTTAGCAGCTTTGCACATCGCAATAACTCGAACAGCTCACACACTATCCCACTATCACTCTTCCTGTACATAGTAGGAAACTGAGGGAACAGGAGGCGATCCCACCATGTTCCAGACTTGGACTCCGATGGAGGCTGCAGCCATTGTAGAAGGAAGGACACAGGGGGTGGAATTCTCCGACCCCCCACTGGGTCGGAGAATCGCCAGGGGCTGGCGTAAATCCCGCCCCTGCCGGTTGCCGAATTCTCCGGCACCGGATATTTGGCGGGTTGGGAATCGCGCCGCGCCGGTTGGCGGGCCCCCCCGGCGATTCTCCGGCCCGCGATGGGCCGAAGTCACGCTGCTGGAATGCCTATCCCGCCGGTGAGAATCAAACCACCTCTCTTACCGGTAGGACAAGGCGGCGCGGGCGGGCTCCGGGGTCCTGGGGGGGGGGGGGGGGGGGCGCGGGACGATCTGGCCCCGGGGGGTGCCCCCACGGTGGCCTGGCCCACGATCGGGGCCCACCGATCTGCGGGCAGGCCTGTGCCGTGGGGGCACTCTTTTCCTTCCACCTTCGCCATGATCTCCACTATGGCGGAGGCGGAAGAGACCCCCCTCCACTGCGCATGCGCGGGGATGCCGTGAGCGGCCTCTGACGCTCCCGCGCATGCGCCGCACGGCAAAGTCATTTCCGGGCCAGCTGGCGGGGCACCAAAGGCCTTTCCCGCCAGCTGGTGGGGCGGAAATCAGTCCGGCGCGGGCCTAGCCCCTCAAGGTGAGGGCTCGGCCCCTCAAGGTGCACCTTTGGGGCGGCGCGATGCCGGGCTGATTCGCGCCGTTTTTGGCGCCGGTTGGCGGACATTGCGCTGATTGCGGAGAATCCCGCCCCATGTTGCAGATGGTGAGATAGGTTGCCACACAAAGCAAGGTGATTGGGCATTTTCCCTTCCATTTTCTTTCTTCCCACTAAACTCTCTAACTCATACACAGAGCATGACAATCTGGAGCTTCAGTGGGTTGTTGTTTTGTTGCGACTGCATACCCATACATTACAACTGTATTTTCTAAGTTTTTCAAATGACTCAGCCTTTGGATGGCTACAACCCTCCTCAAGATGAACTGTTACTTGCTCATACATTCCAACTACTCTTCATTGTACAGATAGAAACAAGTTTAAAAAAAAATTGAATTGCATCTTCAGCATCACTCAATTACAACTCTGGGACTTGTGTGGCTTCAATGGTCACGTTTCTGGTCATCATTGCGAGGACTCAATGACAGGACAGGTGTCAGCAGCAATGAGGGTAGCCATTGTCTTCAACGAGTCATCTGCTGATCCTGCTTGGAGATATGAATATCTGTGGGCAACTTGCCTGGTACAGAATTAAGGCATTGTGGCAGTGTCCGATCCGGACAGAGCAACCACAAGGAAGAGATGATGAAAGCAGCAAAAGTTTTAATTACACAATAAACTACAATATACAACTCCACTTCCCAAAGGGTCTCCTACAATGGGGAATTCTGACGAGCGGAGCTCCCCATTATTAAAAAACAGGGCTATGTTCGACCTTGGCCACATATTCCCTGTTTGAACCCCTTATTCAAAGCGAGTCGCGTTGAATAGCCGTGCGTTTATCGGCATTGCGAGTGCCGAGAAACATGCGGCTAAACGTGGTCCCTCGGGGACTTTGTTCTCTTTTGGGAAGATTGCGCCATTAATTTCATATGTGCCTCTAGTCCAAAAAATCATGTTAACATACCAAAAAGAGTGCATCCAATTTGTTCTCCTCTTGCAGAGGTATTTCTGCATTAATATTTGCTTCCCATCTGTTTTCCCTTGGTGAACCGTGGAGAATGTTTGTCATATACTTTCTAATCTTGTGCTCCCTTCTGGAAGTGAAGCTTCTCAATGGGATACCTGTGACTTGCTTGTGTGAGTGCCAGTTTCTGCTGTGAAACAAGATGGCCCTGCCATTGTCAGTGCTTCTTGGCTGTTCCTGTCCCTTACCTTGTCATTCTGAAATCCTCTGCGGAGTTGGTCGCAGAGGTGCAGATGGCTCCTCAATCTAAGATGTCTTGTTCTCATCCATCTCTCTTCCTGCCATAGCTCAATTACTGATGCTTGTGGTTGTGTGGTGTCCGATTATTGACTGCCACTAAATGCATGAGGTTTGCCATGAAAACCCTCTTAAGTGAATCTTTTAGTCTTTATAGACTGGAAATGAGGGTCCTGTGTATATTTGAGTCCAAAGTCTCAATTGCGATGCATACAATATTTATGAACACAAACTGTAACAGTGTTGGTGCTCTCTGTTATTGTGGGGAAGGAAGGGGGGGTGGGGGGGGTGACCAGATCGGGTACCAAGAAGTTTCCAGTTGCTCTGTGGTATTCCGCAGGTTTTCTAAACCCTGTTGTGTGTCTGAAAAAGCACTTCTGCATGCTCTACAACATTCAATAAAGATTCTGAAAGGACTGCAGGAAAATCTCCAGTTGCTTCAACACTACAGCTCAATATGCATCATCTAGGAGATAGGAACCAAAAGGTCCCACAGTAGCTGTCCAATTCACCCTGACCCTCCTTTTGCTGCTTCTCTATTTTCATCTTCACTTGTTTCGCTTGAACAAGTGCTTGGCTTAGTGCTTCCTTCTGACTTCCCATATTTGATTTCCCTAAGATGATATAACATAACATAACATAAGAACTCGGAGCAGGAGTAGGCCGTCTGGCCCTTCGAGCCTGCTCCGCCATTCAATGAGATCATGGCTGATCTTTGTGGACTCAGCTCCACTTTAGAACATAGAACATAGAACATAGAACAATACAGCGCAGTACAGGCCCTTCGGCCCACGATGTTGCACCGAAACAAAAGCCATCTAACCTACACTATGCCATTATCATCCATATGTTTATCCAATAAACTTTTAAATGCCCTCAATGTTGGCGAGTTCACTACTGTAGCAGGTAGGGCATTCCACGGCCTCACTACTCTTTGCGTAAAGAACCTACCTCTGACCTCTGTCCTATATCTATTACCCCTCAGTTTAAAGTTATGTCCCCTCGTGCCAGCCATATCCATCCGCGGGAGAAGGCTCTCACTGTCCACCCTATCCAACCCCCTGATCATTTTGTATGCCTCTATTAAGTCTCCTCTTAACCTTCTTCCCTCCAACGAAAACAACCTCAAGTCCATCAGCCTTTCCTCATAAGATTTTCCCTCCATACCAGGCAACATCCTGGTAAATCTCCTCTGCACCCGCTCCAAAGCCTCCACGTCCTTCCTATAATGCGGTGACCAGAACTGTACGCAATACTCCAAATGCGGCCGTACCAGAGTTCTGTACAGCTGCAACATGACCTCCCGACTCCGGAACTCAATCCCTCTACCAATAAAGGCCAACACTCCATAGGCCTTCTTCACAACCCTATCAACCTGGGTGGCAACTTTCAGGGATCTATGTACATGGACACCTAGATCCCTCTGCTCATCCACACTTTCAAGAACTTTACCATTAGCCAAATATTCCGCATTCCTGTTATTCCTTCCAAAGTGAATCACCTCACACTTCTCTACATTAAACTCCATTTGCCACCTCTCGGCCCAGCTCTGCAGCTTATCTATATCCCTCTGTAACCTGCTACATCCTTCCACACTATCGACAACACCACCGACTTTAGTATCGTCTGCAAATTTACTCACCCACCCTTCTGCGCCTTCCTCTAGGTCATTGATAAAAATGACAAACAGCAACGGCCCCAGAACAGATCCTTGTGGTACTCCACTTGTGACTGTACTCCATTCTGAACATTTCCCATCAACCACCACCCTCTGTCTTCTTTCAGCTAGCCAATTTCTGATCCACATCTCTAAATCACCCTCAATCCCCAGCCTCCGTATTGGGGAACCTTATCAAACGCTTTCCCGCCCAAACAACCTTTATTCCTGTATTCTTCAAAAAACTATCTTTCTTTATCTTGAAAACATTTCATGAAGGAGCCTCAACTGCTTTACTGGGCAGGGAATTCCATGGATTCACCAACCCTTTGGGTGAAGAGGTTCCTCCTAAACTCAGTCCTAAATCGACTTCTCCTTATTTTGAGGCTATGTCCCCTAGTTCTGCTTTCACCCGCCAGTGGAAACAACCTCCCCGCCTATATCCTATCTATTCTCTTCATAATTTTATATGTGTCTGTAAGATCCCACGGCATCCTTCTAAATTCCAACGAGTACAGTCCCAGTCTGCTCAACCTCTCCTCATAATCCAACCCCCTCAACTCTGGGATTAACCTAGTGAATCTCCTCTGCACACCCTCCAGCGGCAGTATGTCCTTTCTCAGATAAGGAGACCAAAACTGAACACAATACGCCAGGTGTGGCCTCACTAACACCTTATACAGTTGCAGCATAACCTCCCTAGTCTTAAACTCCATCCCTCTAGCAATGAAGGACAAAACTCCATTCGCCTTCTTAATCACCTGTTGCACCTGTGAACCAACTTTTTGCGACACATGCACTAGGACACCCCAGGTCTCTCTCCACAGCAGCATGTTTAAATATTTTATCATTTAAATAATAATCCCTTTTGCTGTTACTCCTACAAAAATGGATAACCTCACATTTGTCAACATTGTATTCCATCTACCAGATCCTAGCCCATTCACTCAAACTATCCAAATCCCTCAATGCTTTTTGCTTTACCACTCATCTTAGTGTCGCCTGCAAACTTGGACACATTTCACTTGGTCCCCAACTCCAAATCATCTTTGTAAATTGTGAACAATTGTGGACCCAACACTGATCCCTGACTGACACCACTAGCTACTGATTGCCAGCCAGAGAAACACCTCTTAATCCCCACTCTTTGCTTTCTATTAATTAACCAAGCCTCTACCCTTGCTACTACTTTACCCTTAATGCCAGGCATCTTTATCTTATGCAGCAACCTCTTGTGTGGCACGTCTACCGCACTGGTAATATATGCCTGGTGCTGTTGTTTGTGAGCTGGGGTGCTTGATGGATGCATGTGCTTCCTGGTCCACTCGGTTGCCTGATTCCTCATCTTGAGAGACCCCTACACAAAGAGCAAGGGAACATAGATGAACAGAGGGTATGCAGCCCATGGCTGTGTGCACATGAGCGAAACTACTCAGAGAATAGTAAAGGAGTGGTATGATGCCAGGGTTGGTGCCTATGCTTTGCATTGCTGGTATGACATGATGCTAAGGTCGGGGTGCATGGTGCAGCAGTGATGTAGGCTTGTCCTTCCCATACAGAGGCTGCTCTTTATTTGTTCCACTACAGCATTCTTCCTACATCCTGAAAACATCTCTCTTGAACGATGAACATGAAATACTTCACTTCCCGTTAGTTATTTTCTGCTCGACTTTGGAGAATCTCCCAAAATGGCCATAGTCAGGTGCCAACTCTTTCAGCACCATGACTAGGCTTTTCTTGCTGAAGGTGGCAATTCCTCCAGTCCCTCAAGGGATTTCCTTCAAACAAACCTTAAACTCCCACACAGCAGAAATTCAGCAGCACATTTTGTGGTATTGCCCTTCATTTTCCTCCCCACCTTGCAGGGTGACGCAGGGGTCTTGTCAAATAGGTTATCGTAAGCATGAAAGCATCCACACCAGAATGGAGCAATACGGACTCTAGAATAACAGCATCCACACCAGAATGGAGCAATACGGACTCTAGAATAACAGCATCCACACTGGAGTGGAGCAACACCGACTCAAGAACAACAGCATCCATGCTGGAGTGGAGCAACATCGATTCTAGAATAGCAGCATCCACACCTGAATGGAGCAACACCGACTCTAGAACAACAGCATCCACACCTGAATGGAGCAACACCGACTCTAGAATAACAGCATTCTCACCAGAGTGGCGCAACCCCGATTCTAGAATAACAGCATTCACGCCCAAATGGGCCAACACCAATTCTAGAATAACAGCATCCACATCTGGATGGAGCAGCACCGACTCTAGAATAACAGCATCCACACCTGAATGGAGCAACACCAAATCCTGAATAATGCTCAGAGAAATGTCAGGGGTATGGAGAGAAAGTGGGATTAGGATACTGAATTTGTATGATCAGCCATGATCACACTGAATGGTGGTGCAGGCTGGAAGGGACGAATGGCCTACTCCTGCACCTGTTTTCCATGTTTTTGTGTAACCCCACCTAACCTGCACATCCCTGGACATCAAGCGGCAATTTTACTCATGGTCAATCCACCTAATCTGCACATCCTGGGAAATTGTTTTTTTGGCAATTTTGGGATCAATTTCTTTTCCTGCATCTCGGACCCATTGATTGGTTTTAACGAGGCACTGTGTTATTCCCAACCCCCAGCTACCCCACATAGACTAAAAGGTCAGCCGGGCTGCCTGACGAGTCATTAATTGGCTGAGGGTGAGGCGTTCACCTTCACCTGGGGAGGAAGACCAATTTAATGAGCTGCCGGCCAATCTGATTTTCCGACAGCTCTGTAGTCCCAGCCGTGCCAAGTGTGAGCAGCAGGACTGCCGGCACTACAGCCCTGAAGAAGACTTAATGGAAGATAGGTCCAGGGTGCCAACGGGGCTACCTGACAGGTCCAGGTGAGAGGGGTGAGGAAGGTGGGAAGCTGTACTTGTACAACCAGGTGACTATGACCTTTGGGGGTGGGGAAGGGGGTGCGGAATCCCTTACATGCGCACAGAGGACTTTCTAAAGGAGGTTCCCCTATTACCTGCCCAGCTCATCCAGTAAAAACTGCCAAGCTACCTGCTTGGTCTGGATATCCCTCTATTATGGACAAAATAGTGGTGCAGCAAGGGTGAGGCACATTAAATGGCTACCTATGTTTTGTGAGGGCCACGAAGAATCCAGCACGAGTTTTAAGGATACAAAGTAATAACATTTATTTACAATAACATACATGTATAACAGTAGCAGTAACTTCCCTTGCTACATACTCCTTCCTGCTGGTTCCTGAACTGGCCAGCTTTATTTACACTAGGAGTTTACTAATGGTTTCTCCGCCCCCCCTCATTGGGGAAGCTCATACTCCCACAGGATTGTGGGATAGTCATTAGTCCCCAGCCAATGGTAAGTAGGCAGGTTATAACATCCCTCCCCCGCAAAGTCCAAGGAATCCACCGAAGACCCTGGCGAAGGAGGGCGTCGGACTCGTTTGGCCGCAGGCCGGACACCATTTGCACGCGGCACTGGATCAGGCGGCGTGTAACGAGACGGAGACCGGCGCTTCCGTGATGAACGGCGCAACGGTTGTACATCCACGGCCCGTGGACCCGAGGATTCCCCCTCTGATGCATCCTGTGTCTCCATCTCGGAGTCAGAGTCTGCTACCTCTGTCATGTCAGCGTCTCTATCTCCATTCGGTTCCGTAACGACCTGCGCAGGCTTCGAGTGAGGCACCAGTGGAAGATTGTGAGGACTACCTTCCCTTGTCTCTGGTCTCTGCGGCTGTAGAAATTAGCTCCGGGGGCGGGGAATCTTTTGAGGGGATAGTCTTCTGGACCAAACGTGGTCTACATGTTTTCGCTGGAGACGACCCTGGGCTTGCACCTGGTAAGATATAGGGCCCGTTTGGCGAAAGATTACACCAGGAACCCATTGGGCACCACCAGCAAAATTCCGAACAAACACTGGGTCACCGGGCGCAAACTGCCGAATCGGCCGATGACGAGAAAATCCCTGTCCCTGCCGTTCTGGTGTGCGGCGTACTTTTGCGCCAATGTCCGGGAAAACCATACTAAGGCAGGTGCGAAGTCTCCGGCCCATTAGGAGTTCTGCGGGAGCTACCCCAGTCACTGCATGGGGGGTGGTCCTGTACGTAAACAAAAAGCGAGCCAGTCTCGTGTCCATTGATCCGGATGACTGCTTCTTTAGGCCTCTTTTGAATGTCTGCACTGCGCGCTCTGCCAACCCATTTGAAGCCGGGTGGTAAGGGGCAGTGCGGATATGGCGGATGCCGTTCATCTTCGTGAACCTCGCAAACTCCTCACTCGTGAATGGAGTGCCGTTATCCGTGACCAGCACCTCGGGGAGGCCATGCGTACTAAACGATAAACGCATCTTTTCAATTGTTGCGCAGGACGTTGTCCCCTGCATCTTATGCACCTCTAGCCATTTAGACTGGGCGTCAATTAGTAGAAGGAACATGGATCCTTGAAAAGGGCCTGCGAAATCTACATGCAAGCGTGCCCAAGGCCGCCCTGGCCATTCCCAGTGATCTAGGGGCGCGGCCGGCGGAAGCTTCTGATGCTCCTGGCAAATGGAGCAGTTTTGGGCCACCTTCTCAATGTCGGTGTCGAGGCCTGGCCACCAGACATAACTCCGGGCCAACATTTTCATTTTGGTCACACCTGGATGCCCATTGTGCAAGTCTGTTAGTATCAGCTCCTGGCCTTTTTCCAGGACAATCACACGCGTCCCCCACAAGAGGATGCCATCTTCCACGCTAAATTCTGACAGCTTGGAGGAAAATGCCCGCAACTCACCTGAGAGCTGTCTATGCTGCCCACCATACAGGGCTATGTGCTGAACCTTTGACAGGACTGGCTCCGTCTGGGTCCACTCACGGATCTGTGATGCCGTGACAGGCAAGGTGTCCATAAAATTTAGGGTTGCAACCACCTCACCGGTCGTGGGGGTCGACATGGGGCCGGTCGATAAAGGCAATCGGCTCAGTGCGTCGGCATTTGCTATCTGCGTACCTGGTTTGTGCTCCAGAGAATACTCGTATGCAGCAAGCAACAAAGCCCAGCGCTGGATCCGTGCTGAAGCAATGTGCGGTATTGGCTTATCCTCTCTGAAAAGTCCCAGCAGAGGCTTATGATCAGTCACGATAGTGAAATGGCGGCCATACACGTACTGGTGGAAGCGTTTCACCGCAAAAAACACTGCCAGGCCCTCCTTCTCGACCTGCGCCTACTTTTTCTCCGCTGCAGTCAATGTGCGGGAGGCGAAAGCTATCGGTCGCTCGGCCCCGTTCTCCATCTTGTGGGACAGGACGGCCCCAATACCATACGGAGATGCATCACATGTGACGAGCAAAGGCTTTCCAGGATCATAGTGGGTTAGTAACCCAGACGACGACAATTGTTGCTTTACCCGCTGGAAAGCAGTTTCTTGCGGCTGACCCCAAACCCAGGTGTGATTTTTCTTTAGCAGAAGGTGCAAAGGGGCCAGCGTAGTTGCCAGATTGGGGAGGAACTTCCCGTAATAGTTTACGAGAACGAGAAAAGAACGAAGATGCGAAGTGTCAGTCGGGGCGGGGGCATGCTGAATTGCACGCACCTTCTCTGCGACGGGGTGCAAACCTTCGCGGTCCACCCGATAACCTAGGTAGACGACTTCCTTTGCCTGAAATACGCACTTTGTGCGACGTAAACGGACTCTAGCCTCCGAAAGGCGTCTAAGGACAGCCTCCAGATTTTCCAAATGTTCCTGCTCCGACGTCCCTGTAATCAAAACGTCATCTAGGTAGACAGCCACACGTGGTAAACCTCTCAAAATGCCCTCCATAACACGTTGAAAAATTGCGCAGGCAGAGGATACTCCAAAGGGCAACCGTGTATATTCATACAGGCCCCGGTGTGTATTAATCGTTACATATGGTCGGGAGGCAGAGTCCAGCTCCAACTGCAGGTAGGCGTGACTCATATCTAATTTTGTGAACGAGAGTCCACCTGCAAGTTTCGCGTAGAGATCCTCTATGCGAGGCATTGGATATCGGTCGAGTCGGGAAACCGTATTCACTAAGTTTATAGTCGCCACACAAGCGAACTGTGGCATCTGGCTTCATTACAGGTACAATTGGTGCTGCCCAGTCAGCAAAACGGACGGGCCTGTTAATACCCAAACTCTCCAAACGAGTGAGCTCCCCTTCTACCTTCTCGAGCAAGGCGTAAGGCACTGGGCGCGCCCGGAAATAGAGCGGCGTGGCTCCTGGTTCGACTTGGATACGGGCTATGGCCCCTTTTATTTTCCCCAAACCAAGCTGGAATACATCTGGGTATCGTCCTAGCACCTCAGTCAACCCTTCTGAAACTGTTTGGAGGATGTGCTGCCATTGCAACCGCAAATGGCGCAACCAGTCCCGACCCAACAGGCTGGGCCCATGGCCGCGCACCACGATAAGTGGGAAACGCCCCTCCTGGCATCCATAAACAACAGGGGTCATTGTAGTTCCTGCAATGTCCAGTGGTTCCCCCGTGTAGGTGGCCAACCTGGCCTGTGAGTCGGTTAAAGTAAGGGTCTGTATACCCTGCTTGATGCAGTCGAATGTCCTCTGGGCGATCACGGAGACCGTTGCGCCAGTATCCAACTCCATCTCAAGCGGGTGGCCATTGACCCGTACTGTCACCTTAATGGGGGCCACACGGGGAGCTGCCACACAATGCAGCTGCAGGCAGTCGTCCTCCGTCTCCACGTCCTCAGGAGTAGTCGCCGCAGGTTCATCCACATGGAAGGTACGGCCCCTGGGCTGGTCCCAGTTACGGCCCCTGGGCTGGTCCCAGCTTCGGTCGGAACGACGGCGCCTCTGGCGCCCCCAGGACCGCCGTCCGCGACGGGGTCGGCGCCTACAAGTCTGACACGGACTTTGGCTCTGGAGAAGGCTCCCTTCGGGGAGGAATGTCCGACGGCCACTGGCGTCGGTCCGGACGTTGCCTCGCCCAAGGTACCGCAGGAGTGCGGGGGGACGTTTTCGGACGGAAGGGGTTGCGCCCCAAGGCATGCACTTCCATTCCCTGTAGCTCCTGTACTCCTCGTTCTGCGCTCACTCGGGACAATACTATTTGAATGGCCTGTTGAAAAGTCAATGTTGGCTCCGCTAACAACTTCCTCTGGGTGGCCGCATTGTTAATACCGCAAACCAAACGGTCACGTAACATTTCTGACAAGGTCTCACCATAGTCACAGTACTCCGCAATACTGCGTAGCCTGGATAGAAAATCGGCAAGGGATTCTCCAGGGGTCCACTCAGCGGTATTAAACCGGTAACGCTGGACTATCGTGGATGGGGTTGGGTTAAAATGTTGCCCCACTACATTCACAAGTTCATCAAACGTTTTGGTGTCCGGCGCAGCTGGGTACGTAAGGCTCCTAATCACCCCAAACGTATGCGGGCCGCAGGCAGTGAGCAATATGACCACCTGGCACTCGTTTTCGGTGATATTGTTTGCCCGGAAATAGTAACTCATCCGTTGTGTGTACTGGTTCCAGCTTTCCAGCGCAGCATCAAAAACATCCAAACGTCCGTACAGAGGCATGGTATAATAGAAAACAACTTCCAACCTGTATCCAACAAAAATCCAGGGAGGTGGCTTCAGCGGTGTAGACAGCTATTCACTTTAACCTTCGTCGCCAGTTTTGTGAGGGCCACGAAGAATCCAGCACGAGTTTTAAGGATACAAAGTAATAACATTTATTTACAATAACATATATGTATAACAGTAGCAGTAACTTCCCTTGCTACATACTCCTTCCTGCTGGTTCCTGAACTGGCCAGCTTTATTTATACTAGGAGTTTACTCATGGTTTCTCCGCCCCCCTCATTGGGGAAGCTCATACTCCCACAGGATTGTGGGATAGTCATTAGTCCCCAGCCAATGGTAAGTAGGCAGGTTATAACACTATGGGTCTCAATAGGTTGAATGATGAGTACCCAGGAAATGTTAAACAGAGTAAAATCTAATCTAACATCTGGGTAACTCCACAACTAACACACTGCCCACCGCCCCCCCCCCCCCCTCCCCACCCCCCATTACTCCTGTGACCACCAGACACACACCTGTCAATACACAGCCCATAAATACCACCAACCCCCCACACACTGACTACACAACTACCCCAAAACCCGACCCGACCCGAATATCCCCCGACCACCTGACTACCCTTCACCCTGACCTCATTCACCTACACCCATGACCCAGCCTCACACCCAGCCAGGTGACTATCACCCAGCCCAACCTGACCACCCTCTGACCCTACCTGACTACTCAACCCGGATCAGTCGACTGACCCCTAAATACCTGACCCCACACCGGCCACCCAAATACCCACCTACGCATCTCATCCACCTACCCACTCACCCAGTTACCCACTCATCCATTCACTGACCTACTTCACCCACCCACCACCCTGCCCAATCACCTACCTACTGATTCGTCCACACCTACCTAACCATGACCCATTCTTTACCTACCCTCATACCAATTCACCCGTTTATCCACTTACCCATTCATTTATCCAGTCACAAACTATACGTAAAACTTATTAGATAGATTATGGTAACTTGTGCTGGGAAGGGGGCGAGGGGGTGGGGCGGCACCTGCTGTTTTCCCCTGACTCTTCTCTGGTCTGATGGGGTTCCCCAGGAAATGATGCGACTTCATATTTCTGTGACAGTTGGGATTGGAAAATTCTGGAAGAAATATGCAACAGCGTCAGTCCGGGAGACTCCTTGCAGGTAGTAGCATTATGCCCAGCATTGTCACTGCTTGACAGAGTCAGGTTGTTATTCTTCCACAAAGGCATGATAGATCATGTGGTACACATGAGCCTTGTTGATTGGCTGAGAGATTGACAGTATAATCGGTGGAGGGAATATCTAAAGACTCCCCCTATCTTCAAATTAATGAACCATAGTAACTCTTGGTAAGTAATTAATAACTACAACACGGTTTGATCCCAGAAAAAACTAAGATCAAATTTTACATGTGGTAGATTTAAAAAACATTCTATTGACAACAGTCAGGGAGACAATTTTTACATGAGATCGACTCTTATATGACTATATATTCATCGGGACAGAGCAAAACCAACTCCAGAATCATAGCATTCACCACTGCACGTAACAACACAGCTCGAGAATAACAGCATACACAGAAAAATAGAATAAAACCAAATCCAGAATAGCAGTATTCACAACCAAGCAAAGCAATGGCAACTCCAGAATAATAGCGTTCACTCTCAGACCAAAGTAACACATAGTATTTATTAATACTATACACCCAAACAGAGCCAGAACTCCAGGATAACGCACACAACCTACAGATACAAAACGACGACACTCACACCTGAACAGAACAAATATAAATCCAGCAAAACATCATTTACACCCCAGCTAAAATCCATCAAGCCCAGAATAACAACACACAATACTTATGGAGAAACATATACACAATGCATGTGAGCAGAAGCAAGTTGAGCATATGAGGGAGAAGGAAAGAGAAGTTGATAAAGAAATATGGAAGGAGGACTGAGTGGAGCACAAATATCAGCATGGACTGTTTGGGCCAAGTGCCCAGGTTCTGACTTGTATATTTGAATGTAAACTCATCAGAGAAGCACCTACACCAGAACAATTGAAGAAAGTTAACAGCGGCAGGACAGGAACATTCACATCCAAATAGAGCAATAAGACATCTAGAATAACATACATAATTGAACAGAGACTCTCACTCCAGAAAAGAGTATTCACATCCAGACAGTGCAAAATCAAGTCCCAAATAACAATATTTATCCCAAACAAACCACCGACTCAAAATAACAGCACTCAAATACCAGAATATTCCAACACCAAATGCAAAACGAAAGCATTCAAATCGGAAAAGGTCAGCGCTAACTTCAGAATAACAGCATTCACGCACAGAGTAACATCTTCTTCAGCGTAACCAACATAAACAAACAGTGCACTACAGACTCCAGAATAATAGCATACGCACCCTCGTTGAGCCAAACCAATTCCAAAATATCACACATAACCATACATCGCTAAATCTAATATATAGTATAACCAGAATTCTCGGGGAGGCAGTGGCATTGTCACTGGTCCAGTAATCCAAACATCCAGGACAATGCTCTGGAGACCCAGGGTCGAATCCCACCATGGCAGATGGTGAAATCGGAATTAAAAATCTGGAATTGAAAGCATAATGATGACCATGAAACCATTGTTGATTGTCGTAAAAAACCCATCTGGTTCACTAATTTTCTTTATGGAAGGAAATCTGCCGTCCTTACACGGCCTGGCCTACACGTACCCCAGACCCCACAGCACTTTGGTTGACTCTTAAATGCTCTCTGATATGGTTTGGCAAGCCATTCAGTTCAAGTGCAATTAGGGATGGTCAATAAATGCTGGCCCAGCCAGTTACATCCTATGAATGAATTAAAAATAATACTCAAATGGAGCAATACTGACTTCAGAATGAAATACACCAGCTGAACAAAGGGGTATGAACTCCAGAGTAATAGCACGGACATTAGTGGACAACACCCACTTCAGAACAGCAGCATTTACATGGAAAAGATCTAGGGTGGCGCAGTGGTCAGCACTACTGCCTCACGGCGCCAAGGACGCTGGTTCAATCCCGGCCCCAGGTCACTGTCCGTGTGGTGTTTGCACATTCTCCCCGTATCTGCGTGGGTCTCACCCCCACATCCCAAAGATGTGCAGGATAGGTGGATTAGCCATGCCAAATTGCCCCTTAATTCGAAAAATGTTTTTTTTTTAAAAAGGGCCAATATTTACTTCCGAATAATAGCAAACACACTTGAACTGAACAACACCAAAACCAATCACAGCTCACAACAAATTCAAAAAAAATTAATTTTCAGAATAACTCACATATTCAAACAGATTAACTCCGACTCCAGAATAACCCATATATTCAAACAGAATACCACTTACTCCAGAATAACCCACATATTCAAACAGAATACCACCTACCGCAGAATAACCCATGGGTGGGATTCTCTGATCCTGGGGCTAAGTGTTGACGCCGTTGTAAACGCCGGAGCGTTTTATGCCGGCGTCAACAGGCCCCTAGGAGCAGTGATCCTGCGCCACACAGGGGGCTAGCATGGCACTGGAGAGCCTCACGCTGCAGCAGCTGCCGATCCGGGCATCAGAACAGGCGCCACGGGATCCCGCATGTGCGCTACGGCCGGTGCAAGTCTGCGCATGCGCATGGGTTGCCTTCTCCGTGCCAGCCCCGATGCAACATGGCGGAGAGTTACAGGGGCCCGGCGCGGAGGAACATAGGCCCCCACCAGGATGAGCTTGCCCGCCGATCAGTAGGCCCCGATCGCGGGCCAAGCCACCATGGAGGCACCCCCGGAGTCGGATCCCCCTTCCCCCACCAGGCTGCCCCCCGCAATATGAACGCTGAGGTCCCGCCGTGTAGGACCATACGAAGAACGGCGCCGGCGGGACTCGGCCTAACTTGGCGGGCACTCTGCACATTGTGTGCGGAGAATCACCGGGGGGGGGGGCCCTAGATCAGCCCCTAACCGGTGCCGAGCCAGCGCCAATGGCGCCGATTCTCCGGTCGCCAGAGAATCGGCGGACCGACATCGGAGAGGCATTGCGTGAATCGCGCCCACCCCGGCGATTCTCCAACCCGGCGCGGGGTCAGAGTATCCCGCCCCATATATTCAAACAGAATACCACCAACCCCAGAATAACCCACATAAACAAACAGAATAAAGACAAGGTAACATCGCCATAGTTCCAGGTGACAATAGGCTGTTTTCCCCTTTGAGGGGGAGAGCTGACTGGTGATGATTTGAAATGAAAATGGCTTATTGTCATAAGTAGGCTTCAATGACGTTACTGTCAAAAGCCCCTAGTCGCTCGTTCCAGCGCCTGTTCGGGGAGGTCAGTACGGGAATTGAACCCACGCTGCTAGCCTTGTTCTGCATTACAAGCCAGCTATTTAGCCCACTGTGCTAAACAGGATAGCCCTCTGCTAAACAGGGTGGCCCTCACCTGAGGATCACCACACCTCAGGCGAGGGGCAAGGTTGAGAAGGCTGGGCCTTCTCAGAACAACATCTACACCGGAATAACCCACCTAATCAAACAGATTAACACCCAGATCAGAATAATTCACATAAATCGAAGAGAGGAACATCGACTACAGAATAGCTTCATTTGCACCCAGACAGGGCTACTGCAAATTCAAAATAAAGATACAACCATCCACGCAGAGGTACATCAACCACTGAATGTGGCACATTACTCAAAATAAATCAACAACTTCCGAGTAATAGCATTTAAATCAAAAGAGAAACTGCACCAACTCCAGAATAACATACAGAATTGAACAAAGCATTCACAACCAGAATAAGACCAACTTCAGAACTGCACACATATCCGGACAATGTGGACATACAGACCAACACTATCCCAGAGCATCATATATGCAGAATAACATACAGCCCCAAGCAGGGTAATACCTAATCAGGAATAATGCCAACACAACCCAAAGAGAACAATAGCAACAATAGAACAATAATACTCACATATGAACAGGGCAGCAACTGTTCCAAAATAATGCAGTTACACAAAGCAGCAAAATAACAGGATGCACCTGCAAAAAGGCCAACAGCAACACCATAAACAAAAGTAACATTCATACCTAAACAGAGAAAAAAGAACTCTAGAATGAAGTATGGACATGTAAACAGAATAACAGAATGCACCTTCAAAGAGAGTAACACTTAACTTCAGAATACTCCAGCAATCACAACCTGAACAGAAGAACAGCAATTCCAGAATAATTCAAACATTCACACAAAGCAACACCGACTGCAGAATAAGAACATTCATACACCTAAGCAAAATAGCATCAATTCCAGAAAATACGCACCACTGCATCACCAAGCAGAGGAACAAATGCCCCAGATTAGCAGAACTCACAGCCAAATAGAGCACCATGTATTCCAGAATAATGTTGTTTATCCAAAACGGAGAAGCACCAACTCCTGAATTAAAGCATGCACCACCCAAAAAGAGAAAGAGTCACTTGAGAATGGCACACAAGTGGCACAGAGCAAGATCTACTCACAAATAACATTGTGCACTCACAAACAAAGCAATACTAATTCACTCAAAGAACAGTTACACCAACAACGGAAAGAACAACTCCAGAATATCAGTGCAGAGCTGGATAGAGCAACAGCAAATACAGTAACACAGAATTCACACAATCTAAAAGAGCAGAAGCAGCTCCAGAAAAATAGTAGGTATACAAAAAATGTAACAGCTTCCAGAATCACAATGCATGCATTTGAACAGAGTTATAACTCCAGAATAACAACATGCACATATAAACATAGAATCCCTACAGGACTGAAGGAGGCCATTTGGCCCATTGAGTCTGCATCAACCCTCCGAAAGAACACTCGACCTAGGCACACTCCCCCGCCGTGTCCCCATAACCCAGTGCATTGATCATGGCCAATCCACCTAACCTGCACATCTGTGGACTGTGGGATACCCAAAGGAAACCTACGCAGGCAATGGGAGAATGTGAAAACTCCACCCATGTCACCCAAGGCCGAAGTTAAATCCGGGTCTCAGGCTCTGTGAGGCAGTATTACTAACCACCATGCCACAGAGCAACACAAACTCTTGGAGCACAACAACAAAAACTTACATTTATATAGAGCATTTAATGTAATGAAACGCCCCAAGTGGGTAACAAGAACAATATCAATAGAAACATTTTTGACATTTTTGTCACAGACGTTAAAAAATCGTAATAAAGAGGCAAGTTTGAAGGTGCATCTTAAAAGACTAGATCGAGGTATGAGGTTTCGGGAGTGAATTCCAGAACGTAGGGCAAAGACAGCTGAAAGCATGGCTGCCATCAGTGAAGTGGTGAAAATAAGGAATGCGCAAGAAGTCAGAATTGGAAGAAAGTGGACATCTTGGACGCTTGTAGGGCCAAAGGAGGTTCCAGGGATAAGGCGTGCAAGGTCAAAACAAGCATGAGGATTTTCTCACACTCACACTATATGAACTAATGAGCTAAATGTGAACTTATGATGTAGTGTAAACTCAAAAATGACAATTTCTTGAAAAGCAAAATGGAGCTGGGCAGTCAGGTGACCTCTTCTTTCCTGTCAATACAATGGAACTGCTAATTCCATGGCCGGGGTTCTCCAACACCACGTCGAGTTCAAGAATCCCCAGGGGGACATGGGAATCGCGCCCAGCCCCCCCAACGCCGGCTTCCCGATTCTCGGGTTCCCGCGGGATTCCCACCGCGCCGGTCCCCGGTCTCCAGGCCCCGATGGGATGAGTGGCCGACGAGTTTTGCCGAATCCCCCCGGCGTGGGTTACTCAGGTCCCACATGGCGGGACCTGGAAGATGAGTCTGCGGGGGCCCATATGGAGGGGGGGGCGGGAGGATCTGACCCCGGGGGGGCCCCACGGTGGCCTGGCCCGCGATCGGGGCCTACCGATTGGTGGGCGGGCATGTTCCGTGGGGGCATATGTTCCTTCGCGCCGAGCCCCTGTAGGGCTCCGCCATATTGCCTGGGGGCCAGCACGTAGAAGAGAACTTCTGCGCATGCGTGGAATCACGCCAGCTGTTCTGCGCATGTGCCGAATCACGCCAGCTGTTCCCCGCATGTGCGAACTCGCACCGGCTGTTCCGCGCCGGCTGGAGCTGCGGGGACCACTCCGGCGGCGACCTAGCCCCCTAGGAAGGGGAGCATTCCCCATGATCGGGGACCGTTGACACCGGGATGGTTGGCGCCGCTTTTCACACTGGCGTGGGGACATAGCCAATCACCACAACTGGACAAGTCTTAACATAATCATTAAAAATGAAAATTATATTTCTGGATGCATTTTTGAGAGGTCATAAAATGCAAACGACCATTCCTGTGGTTGATAGTTGCACTTCTCCAACTAATGAAAAGGCTGGTTTCACAATACGTTTTGCAAGACCATTTGACTACAAATCCATAATCCAGAAAATGGACATTAAAAGCCCTATCCTAACAAGAAGGTATGTGCGCGAGTGAGGCCTGAACTCCATTGTTTAACATTGGTCTAACCATTAGAAACTACTAATGAGGACAATGGAAATAGCTGCTTTGGTATGTCACTGAGGGAGCAAAGGCTGGGATTTTCCAGCCCTTCCATGGTGGGACCCGCTGGGAAGGATACAGCGGGCTAGCCCATTGACTTTTGGTGGGACTGGAAGATCCATGCGGCGGGTGGGGCTGAAAAGCCCTGGCCTAGGTTTCTGATTAGATATTTACTGAGGCATATTCTTCTCAGACGGAGACAGAAACATCTAGATCAATAAAGGAAAAAGAGCTTGCCTAAGGAAAATGGTGTGCAGAGACTTGGGTTGGCCTTGACCTCTCTACCTTCACAACCATAGCAGGGATTCACTGCAGGGCATCACTGTTGTCTCTTGACTCGAATAGGACAAGAGAAATCTGCAATCATAAAGCAAAAACCTAATCCCTCTTCCTCAACCTCCAAGCTCTTTTCTTCCGGCAACAAAAAAAACAATGTCTACACTTTTTCAATTCGTCATCCCAGGGAAAAGAAGTGTAACAGAGAACATAGGGGTGATATTCATGTTTATCCACTATTGACAAATCAGTGGAGGCAGTGGAGTGATCCTGACTGTCTTTGGTATATATATGTGGAACCGGAGATATCGAGCGGGATTTTCCTCCACCTCTGTGGCGTGTTCTGCACTGGTGGAGGGTGGATCACCAGAGGCCGGCGGCAGGATCTTCTGGCCCCGTCGTTGTCAATGGGGTTTCCCATTAACTGCACCACTCGCCGTCCCGAAACCAGCGACAGAACCGGAAGATCCCGTCGGCTTAAACGGCCGAAAAATTTCACCTTATGTTTTTGGATGATATCATTGAGGAACAACACGTATAAGAGAAATGGGCGGGAGTGCTAGGGTAGATCGTTGGGGAATTCCAGAATTAACAGAGAGTGGGGAGAGAAGTCATTGCTGGTGATTCTCTGGCTATGATTAGTAAAATACAGATGCATCCAATCTAGGGCAGTTCCACCCAGCTGGATGATGGAGGAGAAGCATTGGAGAAGGATGGTGTGGTCAACTGGTGAGGAGAGATTGTGAAGGATGAGGGGGAATAGTTTGTCACAGTCACAAAGAATGCCATTTGTGACTTAAACTAAGGGCTGCTTTGGTGAATTGGCTGGGCCAGAAAGCAGTCTGGAGGGATTGAAGCACGGTATTGTAGGAAAGATGAGCATGGATTTCAAACACAGCAACACATTCAAGGACATTGGAAACAAAAGGAAGGTTGCAAATGGGTCATTATTTTTATTTATTCATTTTTTACAGGATGTGGGCTTCACTGGCTCATCCCTAATTCACCTTGAGAAGGTGGTGGTGAGCTGCCTTCTTGAACTGCTGCAGTCCATGTGGTGTGGGTACACCCACTGTGCTGTTAGGGAGGGAGATCCAGGATTTTGACAACATCAGTGTAATTTTCAAAAAATGATGGCTGCGGAAATGGCATGATGAATGGTCGGCCACAAGTTGGACTGTTGGGAATTTTAAAAATACAATGCAGAATGTTTTGAGGGAGAGAGAATTCCAGGATGGACACAGAAAGAAGTGGGCTCTGGAGGCCGATGGCGGGTATGGGAGGAGAGCAATAAATTGAAATGATCGGAGATTGTCAATGAATGAGAAGATATTTCAGTGAAAACTTAGTGTGATATTTGGATGAGCAGTACAGGGGCAGCGCGATAGCATTGTGGTTAGCACAATTGCTTCACAGCTCCAGGGTCCTATGTTCGATTCCCGGCTTGGGTCACTGTCTGTGCGGAGTCTGCACATCCTCCCCGTGACTGCGTGGGTTTCCTCCGGGTGCTCCGGTTTCCTCCCACAGTCCAAAGATGTGCAGGTTAGGTGGATTGGCCATGATAAATTGCCCTTAGTGTCCAAAATTGCCCTTAGTGTTGGATGGGGTTACTGGGTGATGGGGATAGGGTGGAGGTGTGTGCTTGGATAGGGTGCTCTTTCCAAGAGCCGGTGCAGACACAATGGGCCGAATGGCCTCCTTCTGCACTGTAAATTCTATGAAATTCTATGAACACAGAACAAAGATTTTAAATGAGAGGCTTGAAGGGTAGTTCAAGGTGAGATACTCACAGAAGGTGGGGAAACAGATCAAGGTGTGATTGAGAGAAAAGAGCAACAACCCCATGTGACCAGGTTGAGTAGGACAAGTTCTAGAAGGTATAGCCTGGCAGTGAAACCTCAATAAGGAAAAAGGTATCATTTCCCATAACCATGTTTCTGTCAAGGGCATAATGCCAATGTGAACATTCACAATAAGCTTCTAGATGGCAAGGGCTTTATTCGTTAGTAAATTCACATTTTTTGAGGCAGAAGTGGAGAGGAACAGGGTCAGATGATGAACTGGCAGAGTTCAGATTCAGATTTAGATTTATTGTAATGTTTATCGAGGTACAGTGAAAAGTATTGTTCTGCGAAGAGTCCAGGCAGATCGTTCCATACATGAAAAACATAGGATATATGATAAATAAACAATGTAAATACATAGACATAAAGTGAAGCATACGGAATATAGTGCTGCACAGTAGAGAAGATGCGTGGAAAGATCAGTTCAGTCCATAAGAGGTCATTCAGGAGTCTTGTAACATCAGGGAAGAAGCTGTTTTTGAATCTGTCAGTGCATGTTCTCAGACTTTTATATCTTCTGCCCAATGGAAGAGGTTGGAAGCGATAATAGCCCGGATGTTGATTATGCTGCCTACTTTCTAAAGGCAGCAGTAGGTGTAGACAGTCAATGGATGGGAGGCAGGTTCACGTGATGGACTGGACTGTGTTCACAACTCTCTGTAGTTTCTTATGGTCTTCGGCCGAGCAGTTGCCATACCAAGTTGTGGTGCACCCAGATAGGATGCTTTCTACGGTGCATCTGTAAAAATTGGTAAGAGTCGATGTGGACGTGCCCAATTTCCTTAGTTTCTTAAGGAAGTAGAGGCGCTGTTGTGTGTTCTTGGTCATAGTGTCAATGTGGATGGACCAGGACCGATTGTGCACACTTCTGAATTTGAAGCTGTCAACCATCTCCATATCGGCATCATTAATGCAGACAGGGGTGTATACGATTCTTCATGTCCTGAAGTCAATGACCAACTCCATAATTTTGTTGACATTGAGGGAGAGGTTGTTGTCGTTACACCATACCACTAGGTTTTCTATCTCCGTCCTGTACTCCGACTCTTCGTTGTTTGAGGTCCGACCCACTACTGTCGCGTCATCAACACACTTGTAGATGGAGTTGGAGCCAAATTTTGCCATACAGTCATGTGTGTATGGGGAATATTGTAGGGGGCTAAGTATGCAGCCTTGCGGGGCCCCGGTCTTGAGTACTATCGTGGAGGAGGTGCTGCAGTTGGTTTATCCTTACTGATTGTGGTCTATGTGTCAGGAAGTCAAGGATCCAGTTGCAGAGGGTGGAGTCTAGTCATAGGTTGTGGAGTTTTGAAATGAGCTTGGTCGGGATTATGGTATTGAAGGCAGAGCTGTAGTTAATGAATAGGAGTCTGTGTTATGGGAGAGGTGTTTTCAGAACCCCAAAATGTATCATGGAGTTCAACCAACCCCCACCTTTAATGGATTGTTGCTTTTGAAGCACACGGCTTGTACCCCAGGTGTAGTATTACAATTATGGACACGTGGTTTTTAAAACAAAACAATGTTTATTCCATAAACTCAAATTAACCTTTTAAATAAACATTGGATTTCTTAACACCCCTTACTTCAAAGATAACCCTGAAAATAATACAACACTACCCAATCCTGAAAACTGTTCCTTTACACATCCAAAAGACTTCACCTTCACAAAAACAGTAACACACCAGGTCACAGTTAATATATATTTTCTGTTGGATGGCAGAGATATATCAGCTTGGTTGACTTCAGCTCCAGCACCTTGCTTTTTCTTAAAATGCAGCTCACAGCCAACAACACAGTCACACCCAAGCTGCTGTCTCAAACTGAAACTAAAACCCAAAAAGCAGAAGTGAGCTCAGCTCCGCCCCGTGACATCACTTCAGTAATATGATCAGCTTCCTTTCTTAAAGGTACATTTTTTTAAAGGCACTCTCACATGACATCTGACATAGGAGTCCTTGTTGTCGAGATGCTCCAGGGATGAGTGTAGAGCCAGGGAGATAGCGTCTTCTGTGGACCGGTTGTGGTATAATACGAATTGCAGTGTATAAAGGCATTCTGCGAGTGTGGAGTTGATGTGTCTCATGACCAACCTTTCGAAGCACTTCATAATGATAGATGTCAAGGCCACTGGATGGTAGTCATTCTGGCACGCTGCGTGGTTCTTCTTTTTCACTGGTAGAATGGTGGTCTTCTTGAAGCAGGTGGTAACCTCGGAACGGAGTATCATTGAATTTATCATAGAATTTACAGTGCAGAAGGAGGCCATTCGGCCCATCGAGTCTGCACCGGCTCTTGGAAAGAGCACCCTACCCAAGGTCAACACCTCTACCCTATCCCCATAACCCAGTAACCCCACCCAACACTAAGGGCAATTTTGGACACTAAGGGCAATTTATCATGGCCAATCCACCTAACCTGCACATCTTTGGACTGTGGGAGGAAACCGGAGCACCCGGAGGAAACCCTCGCACACACGGGGAGGATGTGCAGACTCCGCACAGACAGTGACCCAAGCCAGAATCGAACCTGGGACCCTGGAGCTGTGAAGCAATTGTGCTATCCACAATGCTCAGTAGGGAGTAAGGAGTAGGGAGAGGTTAAAGATGTCCGTGAACACACCTGCCAATTGGTCCACACAGGATCTGAGTGCACAACCAGGGACCTCGTCAGGACCCATTGCTTTCCAAGTTTTCACTTTCAAGAAGGCCAATCTGACTCCGGAACCTGTGATGGTAGGTATGGGTATGTCAGAGGTCTTTGGGGCAATTGACAACCATTTGTTCATTTCCTGCTCGAAACAAGCATAGAAGGCATTGGGTTCATCAGGGAGGGGTGCTCTGTTGCCAGTGATTCTACTCGGCTTTGCTTTGTAGTCCGTTATATTGTTGAAGCCTTGCCACAATCGATGAGAGTCCATGTTGTTAGTCTGTGACTCTTACTTAGTCTGGCATTGTCTCTTGGTGTCCATGATGGCTTTACGGAGGCCGTACCTAGATTTCTTGTATAGGTCATAGTCGCCTATCTTGAATGCCTCAGACATGCCTTCAGTAGGGAGTGAATCTCCCAGTTAAACCATGGTTTCCAGTTGGGGAAAGCACGCACTACCTTCTTAGGTCAGAGCTTGGATTAATGAGAGATATGGGAAGGAAATTGGCAACATTAGTCCAAGAAGGTGTTCAGGGCTGGAAGGGTGGAGAGAGAATAAGATGGGCCAAATGGGGTTGTTGCCTGAGAGGTATAGATGGAAGTTTTGAGATAATTTAAGTGGGAGTTAATCTTGGGTCAGCAGTATGAGACTTCGGGGAGATGATAAATGCTGAAGAATTGGGGTTTGTGAGCACAGATGACCTAAGGAAAAGAAACAAAGTATGTTGGCAGGAGGAAAGGGGAAAGGGACAGTTAAAGGCAACAGAAGTGATGGAATTGAGTTTGTAACAATAGCCAATTAAGCCACGTATATGACAAGGATCCCTGTTAGATCAAAACCGCTATGCTTTGAAACGCACCTGGAATAGCGAGAAGGCAACGTGTGGGTAAAACTCTTTTTAAAGTCAGAGGTTTATAAAGTTGATGGAGTGAAATCAATGATGATTTGATGACTAGGTGCCGAGACAGGAGAGTGAGACAACAGACATTTTGGCATACAGAACAATGAGGTATGCATTTCCAATGTATTTATGATTTTCGGTGTCCATATTAGCACAGCTGTTGCTGGAACCAAGTACTGCACTTCTGCATGTGGGTGACCCTCAGCGGTAATGTAGATAAAACAATAGTGAGGTGTAATTTCTTCAACTGTTAAAATAGTAGATCAAAGACTTTGTTCAAACCATAGGCTAAGTTATGAACATGAAGTGGCCTGAGATTGTGACCCAATTTCTTCACTGACAGTTTCTGCTGCCTAGTCTACACAAGGTAAACAATGTTGGCTCCTAAAATTGATCGGAGCCGCAGGATAGATCAATGTCGATATCATTCTTTTTAAAAAAATTTAGAATGCCCAATTCATTTTTTCCAATTAAGGGGCAATTTAGCATGGCCAATCCACCTAGCCTGCACATCTTTGGGTTATGTGGGCGAAACCCACGCAAACATGGGGAGAATGTGCAAACTCCACACGGATAGTGACCCAGAGCTGGGATCGAACCTGGGACCTCGGCGCCGTGAGGCAATAGGGCTAACCCACTATGCCACCGTGCTGCCCCTGTCTATATCATTCTTGTTAATTTCAGTTACTCTAATGGGTGACATGATTAAATGATAGCTGCATTTCATCCAAGGGATTAACTAGTGCTCCTTAGCAATGATTGTTTTCTTAGACAACATCCCGTCCCCGGTGATATGAGATTCCTGCCCCCACAGAACAACACCAATTCCAGTTTTTCACTATCCACATCAGAACAAAGGTATTGAATCTAAGATGAATTACACTTCAAATAGAGCAAGACTGACTCTGAAATATCATCTTTCATACGGAATGACACTAATTCCAGAATAACAGCACCCAGAATGACAACGCTCATACCCAAACTGAATGACTGGATTTTCATGGAGTTGGGAAGACTCAACAGATCTTTAAAAATGGTGATGGGCCCCAATCCCTGAATTCCTGCCCCAGTTTCTAGCGCCCCAATTTTCCCTAGCACAGGGGAAAGGTGAGTGAAGGTGAGTGAGCCCATAACCCATATCCCAAACAGGCTGTTTCCATTGTGGGTATAGGCATCTCCTAGCTCCCTACTTTTCATGGAGTAGGGCCAGCTTCTGGATGATTCATGGCCCATGGTCCCTCAGAGGAGTCGTGAATGATAGTCTGGATGCAGCAGCCATTTGAAAGATAACTTCAAAGGGCATTACCCAAGCCACATGATGCCCTCACCCATCCCATGTCCGCTCATACACTCCCCTTCACCAACCCTCAATAGTCCTCATACCCTCCATACTAATTCATAGCAACTCCATGCCCATTCATCCAGAATGCACTCTGTACATAACCAATGAAATGTATAGTAACGATAGAATGTGTGAAAATACTTTAAAATAGATCAAATTGGCTGAGAGCCCGGTCACAGTGCTTACAAGGGAAAACATTGTTTGATTGGCAGTTTGTTTTCTTAGATCTATTTTTTCCAACTGCTCAATGATTTATACAAGACAAAGAGGTGTCAGGTGCTTGTAGTTTCTGCTTGTGATATTTCAAAGGTCTGGTTGATAAGCACTTTTATAAGGGTGTAGTAACAGCAAATTTTTAAAGAAAAGTATAATAGCTGTTTTTATCCATAAATGCTATTGCTACCATACAATTCATTGGTTCTGTAAAGAGTGTATGTTGATGAAAGGATATGGAAGTGCTATCAGTTGGAAGGTTAGGTATGAGGGAGGGTGGTTGGGGACACAGATTGATATAGATAGGGGAGTCTAATATTGAATAAAGCAGAGACAAAATCTCAGAGAACTGAGGCAGGCCTTTTAACCTCAGCACTTGGCAACTCCTATGGCTGCTTCCGATCTGTATCCAGCGGCAGCAAGTCAGACTCCAGCACTCACCTGCCCCTGGAATGAAAATTGCACCTGTCCAGGCTTTTTTCACCATGAGGCTGGCACACTGATCCAGGAAATTTACCAACTCCCGCTACCCACATGAAAGTCCAGCCCATCAACCCCATAATAACTACACCCAAACATAGAATGAGTGACACTTCTTCCAGAATAACAGTGCACACACCTGAACGGAATGACACCAAATCCAGAGTAACAACATCCAGCAACGAACAGGTCAACAGCAAACAAAGAAAGAAAAAAGCCTGATAAACAGCACACCCCTGAACAATTTCCAAAATAAGGGCATTCACACACGAGCCGGGCAACTTCAAAATAACACACACTTCAATCAGAGAAATAATTACACAATAAGAGCATTCACACCCGAACATCGTAAAAGCAGCCCCAAAATAGTAGCATCCATACCAGAACAATGCAACACCTACTCCAGAATAACACACACAACTGAACAGCACAATAACTGCACAATAAGAGCATTCACACCCAATCACTACGAAACCATTTCTGGAATGACAGCATTAAAACCTGAGCACTGTGACACACACTTCAGAATAACATATCCAATGGAACAGTGGAACACCTACTCCAGTACCCAAACAGAGTGACACAATCTCCAGAACATGCACACTTGAACAGAGCAATGCCAACTCAAGAACAAAATACTCTTGCCTGATCACTAACTGCGGATTGACAGCCTACATACCAAAAAAAGCTCCAATTCCAGAAAGACAAGTCACGCACCAAAGCAGAATAATACCAATTGTCGAAAAACAGCAAACACACTAACACAGCAACACTAACTCCAGAGTAACACATACAACTCAAAAGTGGAATGCCTACTGCAGAATCAAACACAAAATGGAACAGAGCAACACTACCTCCAGAATAACAGGAATCAGAAACAAATAGAGCAGCACCAACTCTAAATTGATACACACACACCCAACAGAGCAACATCAAGTCCAGAATAATGGCGTGCATACCCGACGCAGCAATTCCTGATCTAGAGTAATACATACAGGACAGAGCAGTACCACCAGCATCAGAATAACAACAAACACACTTGAACAGAACACCAACACTGGAGTAACACACACCAATCAAAGAACAGTGCTAATTCCAGAACAACAGCATTCACAAACAGAGTAACACCAATTACTCTTCAATAATGGCACGCACACCCCAACAGTGCAACTCCTACTTCATAGCAGCCCACACACAGAGCAAAGCAACACCACAATCAGAATAACAGCATTTACACCTACACCATAAAACACACATGCACACTACCGACATTAGAATAAAATAATTCACACTCAAAACAGCAGATCAGGAAATGCCTATTGATAACATTACACTCAAGCAGAGCATTCTCCAAAGTAGCAGCATTCACACAAGTACAGAGGATAAAATTCCATTCACACCAAAAAAACCATCAAATTCAGAATGACCACTCACACATTGGAACAGAGCAACAACTTCCGGATAATAAAATCATACACTCAAACACCAACGCCAGAATAATGAGCACTCACCAACAGTGCAATACCTACTCCAAAATAATAGCATTCGCACTTGAACAAAACTGTTGCTCTCAATTAACATTGTTCATACACAGTCAACAGAACAACAACTCCAAAATAATAGCATTCACACAGGAACAGAATGACATCAACTCCAAAACAACAACACTCAGACATGAACAAAGCAATACACACTCCAGAATAACAGTATCCAAAAATACAAATAGAACAAAATCAACACCAGAATAAGAACACAGCAACAACTCCAGAATAACAGCTTGCACACCGAGAAAACAACATGAATTCGAATATCGGCACTTACAAGCGACAAACACTTCCAGAATAAGAGCATTCACACACCTGAACAAAGTAGCAGGATCACCAGGAACAATACTCACAACCAAACTGAACAAAAATTGCGGTCAAAATATAGCTCTCACACAACCATATGGAGCAAAACTAACTCTAAGATAACAGGAATTAGGTTTGCAAATAGGGGAAAACTGACCGTAAAACAAAGACCTTTCAAACACCTGAAAAGAAAATCAATGTTTGCTTCAAAACAACAGCATTCACACAACCAAACACTGCAAACAGACTCTAATAAAATGGCACACACACCCGGATAAAATAATCATAAGACCAAGTCATAAACTCGAGTAGAGCAACGCTTGATGCTAAATCACATCGCTCACACAGCCAGGCAGAGCAAAACAACATCTCACAAACTCGAATACAGCAACACCAACTCCAGAATCACAGCACTCATACACCCGAGCAGAGCAACGTGGAAATAAAATCATAAAAGATAGTCAATATGGATTCATGAAGGGAAAGTCTTTCCAATCTAACTTACTGGTTTTCTTTGAGGATGTGACAAAGGAGCTTGATCGGGGTAAGGCTGTGGTTGAAGTATACTTGGAATTCAGTAAGGCCTTGGATACTGTTCTTCTGGCCAAGCTGGTACTGAAAATAAAGAAAGCGGGAATCAGTGGAAATATTTTACAATGGATACGTAATTGGCTGACCGATAGAACCCAGAATGTACTGGTACATGGATTATAAGCAGCCTAGGAGAATGATACCAGTGCATTTCCATAAAGGTCTGCTTTGGAACCTCTTTTTTTAAAAAACTATCTTCATAAAAATCTGGAGCTAGGACCTACAAGCACACTGGTTAAATTTGCAAATGATACAAAGCTAATGAAGGTGATAGACTGCAAAGCTAGACAGGGTGAGCTACAGGAGGATTAAAAATACTTTGGAATTGGGCAGAGAAGTGGCAGTTGAAATTTACTGAAGAGAAATGCAAAGTGCTTCAGAAGGGGGTCAAAATATCTTGGATGTTAAATTGAAAGAAATATGGAAAATGAAAAAGAGATCAGGGGTTCCTGATAATAAATTGAAGCGATCACAATGCCCTGTGGCAGTGAGTGAAGCAATTTAGATGTTGGAATATATTAAAAAGTCAATTTTGAGCCAAAAAAGTGAGGTAATTCTGCCACTTTGTTAATCGTTGACGTGACATTACTTCGAATATAGGCACAGTTCTGATCGGCATGGTATATAAATGACATTGCAGCTATTAAAAGCAACCAAAAATGATTGAGCTGATTAAGGGAGTGTATCATTATGTAAATTAAGTGTTTTTCTTATAGGTAAAGAGAATTATGAGAGGTGATATGATTGCTGTTTTTAGGATTCTAAAGGGACTAGATAATGTATATCATGACAAGATGTCTTACCTTGTCCAAAACAGATGAACTGGAGAAAATGGCACCCGATGGGGGATGGGGAGGGGGGTGGGGGTGGGTGGGATGCAAACTCAAATGTTATCTACGGAAATTGAGTGAATGGTCAATAGATTGAATAGGTCCTTTAGGGAGATGGTGAAAGCAGTTGGTATTCATTAATTCAAAAGAAAACCAGATAGATTTATTTCATAAAATAATAATTTGGGCTGCAGTATATGAGCAATTTGAGACTTGACAAATGGGTAAGTGGAACATGCTTGGGAGGAGCAAATGACTTTGGATCCATAGTTTCTGAAGCTTTGAACTGCTTGGGTATTCCTCAACTCCTGTTTGGATCTGTTGTAGATTAATTTATGGAGATTGATTGTCATGATTAGTCAATAAGTCCATTAACATTGTATCATGCGACTACCAGGATGCTAGAAGGCAGATTAGGTATACTTGGGTTTTTTTCACCCATTGATCCTTGTGTTTCTCGCAGTAACCCTAAAATAACAGAACTCCTCCACCCAAACAGATATAACCAACTCTAAAACGACAGAACTCGTACATCTGAACAGAGCAACCCAAACCTAAAATAACAGAACTCATAAAAGCAAGCTGTGCAATACTGATTCTAAAATAACTTGTGTACCTAAGCAGAGTAACACTGACTCTAAAATATGATTACTCAAATCACCTAACAGAGCTACACTGACTCTAAAATACCATTACTCACATACTTAACAGAGTAAGACTGACTCTAAATTAACAACACTTACACACCAATTAGAGCAAGACCAATTTTAATGTATTATCACTCATAACACTCAAATACAGAAACACTCACTGCAAAACCACATGCATACCTGAACACAACAATATTGACTGTACAATAACAGCATACACCCACTGGGCAGATCAAGAATGAATCTCAAATGAGTCCCACAATCCCAAACAGAGCAACACTGACTCTAAATTGGCAGTACTCACACGACTGACTCCAAAACAACAGCAGCTGAGGACAAAACAAACTCTAAACTAACAGCACTCGCACGCATAAGACAGCAATGCTAACTCTAAAATAACATTGCTTACCCACTTGAATTAAACACAAAGTGTATAAAAGATACTCACACACCACAACAAGGCTACTCTAACTGTACAATAATAGTAATCACACTCCTGAACAGAACAACATCAACCCAATAACAGAACTCACACACCCAAACACAACATCAGCAACTGTTAAATAACAGAACTCACACACCCGGGACTGAGCGACACGAACTCCACAATAACAGTAATCAACCTCTCGAACAGAGCAAGACTTACTCTATAACAGTAACACTCACACACCTGAAAGTACAACATGAATCCTAACATAACATCAGTCACAGGCCCAAAGTCAGCAACACCAATTATTAAATATCAGCACATCTGAGGAAAGCAATAACAACTATTGAATTGTACGCACACACACACACACCCAAACATATCAAGACAAACTGCAAAATGTTAGTACTCACATACCCTGTAAAGCAACAGTGACTCAACAATAACGGCATACACACAGCCAAACTGAGTGAGACTGTCTTTACTGCATACACACACACCAAAACAGAACAACAATTCTAAAATAATACCACTTCCCGAATAGAAAAACACCAGCTTCAATAACATCATTGTGAGGTGATACATTCTGGTGGGAAGAATGAACAGGTCACATACTCCTGGAGCAACATGTGTCTACATGGAGCCGAGGAACAGAGGGATCTGGGGATACATATACATAAAGCACTAAATAAGGCCTAAATAAGGTAAATAAGGCTTTCTAAAACTACACACACAAAAAACCAGCACTGGGATTGATTTTTTAGAGGAATAGAACTGAAAAGCAAATAAATGTGTTGAACCTGAGTTGAACGTTGGCCAAATCACACTAGGGGCACGGTACGCATTTCTGGTCTCTTTAATATAAAAGGACAAGGAGGCATTGGAGGAGGTGCAGAAATGTTTATTAAAATTATTTAGAACGGAGAGGTTACACACTCGAGGAAAGATCAAATCGGCTGAGGCACTTTTTTTTAATAGAAAACAAAAGACCAAGGACTGATTTAACAGAGATATTTAGGATTATAAATGGGTTTTACGGGCAGACTTAAGGAACAGGTTCCCAATTGTGGGAGCGCCCAAAACGGGCAACCATAAATATAAGATAGTTGTTAATAAATTGAGTAGGGAATTCAGGAGAAACTTCTTCAACAAGAAAGTGGCTACAGTGTTGAACTCACGACTACAAGGAGCAGATGAGTTAACTAACATAGGCACATTAAAGGGAAGCGACACAAAGGGATAGAGGGTTATGTTGATTGCATTAGATAGGAAAGATAGGAAGAGGCTCGTGTGGAGAATAAATCCAGCATGAACATTTTAAGATGGATAGCCTAACTCCCACACCCAAACACATCAACACAAGCCCTAAAATAGCAGCATGCACACTCCCAACAGAATAGGACAATATTGAAATAATAGCTCTCGCATTCCCACACAGCAAGACTGAAGCTAAGATAACAGGAATCACACTCCCAGACAGATTGAGCAGGATTGAATCTAAAATAACAGCTCTCACACAAATGAACAGAGTAACACCAATCCTAAAATAACACCATTCGCACAACAGAATTAAGCCAACAGGCTGCAAAATAACAGTATACACACACATCCAAATAAAGCAAAGTAAACTATTAAATAGCGGCACACACAGACCAAAGCCGACTCTAAAACAGCAGGGGATTTACTCCCGATATCCTGGGCAATATTACTCCTTCAATCAACATCACAAAACAGATTTTCTGGTCATTATCACATTGCTGTGTGTGGGAGTTTGCTGTGCACAACTTGGCTGCCGCATTTCCTACCTTACAGCCGTGACTTTCAAAATAATACTTCATTGGCTATAAAACGCTTTGAGATGAGTTGTTGTTGTGAACTGTGCCAGATAAATGCAATCTCTCTGTCCTTTCTGAAATAATAGCACACACATACACATCAGAACAGTGAAAAACAAATGATAAAGGAGCAGCATTCACTCGCCAAACAAATCCAAATGAATGGGAAATAGTAACACACACAGTCGAAAAGAGCAATGCCAAGTGTTAAATAATGTCATTCACACATCCAAACAGAGCAACACAGACTTCAATATAGGTAAGTGAGAGACGGTACAGTTTGGAGTGAAAGCTGAGGTGGTCACATACTCCTTGGAAAATGTGGCCTGGATTGTTGCTTACCTGACCAGCTGGGAGTGAATGGGTTGGAAGGGCGGGGGGAACCTGGAAGTAAGATTCTCCCATTTTCTGTGGAATATCATCTCCACATCAGGTGCCGGACATCATCAATATGTTCTGCACCTGGAAGCCAGTCTGCTTGACAGACTTGGCTTCCTGTCAGCCAGGGAATAGGCCAATGCAGGTGACAGGAGAAGGTAGGGTTCACACTGTGGAGAACTAGAGGCTATAGTCACAGATAAATCCAATAGGGAGTTTAGGATGATACTTCTTGACCCACGGATTGGTTAGAATGTGTAACTTGCTACCACAGATGCTTTTAAGGTGAAACTAAATGAACTGATGAGTAAAAAATGAATAGCTGGATATGTTGATTGGGTTAGATGAGCAGGGGTGAAAGACAGTGGAGAATAAACACCAGCACTGATGGGCTGAATAGACTGTTTCTGTGTAATAAATATGATGTAAATAATAGCAAATACACTCTCAGTCAGGGCAACGCTAACACAAAAATATCACAAAGTACACCTGGACAGAGTACCAACTCTAAAATCACAACATTCGTAAACCCGAACAGAGCTACACTGGCCCTCACATTCAATAAAGACTGACTCAAAAATAACATTTCACAATCCAACCATGGCAACACCAACTCTAAAATAACCATACTCATACACCAATACCTACTCTAACATATCACCACTCAGACACTTGAACAGAGCCCTGAATAGTTTTAAGATAAAAGTACTCACATCCGAACAAAGCAACACCTAGTCTAAGGAAATGCTTAGGAAATCAGAAGCACAAAGGGACTTGGGAGTCCTTGTTCATGATTCTCTTCAGGTTAACATGCAGGTTCAGTCGGCAGTTAGGAAAGCAAATGCAATGTTAGCATTCATGTCGAGATGGCTAGAATACAAGACCAGGGATGTACTTCTGAGGTTGTGTAAGGCTCTGGTCAGACACCATTTGAAGTATTGTGAGCTTTTTGGGCGCCGCATCTAAGGAAGGATGTGCTGGCCTTGGAAAGAGTCCAGAGGAGGTTCACAAGAATGATCCCTGGAATGAAGAGCTTGTCGTATGAAGAACAGTTGAGGACTCTGGATCTGTACTCGTTGGAGTAAGTTGGAGAAGGATGAAGGGGGATCTTATTGAAACTTACAGGATACTGCGAGGCCTGGATAGAGTGGATGTGGGAGGATGTTTCCACTTGTAGGAAAAAATAGAACCAGAGGACAGAATCTCAGAGTAAAGGGACAATCCTTTAAATCAGAGATGAGGAGGAATTTCTTTAGCCAGAGGGTGGTGTATCTGTGGAACTCTTTGCCGCAGAAAGCTGTGGAGGCCACGTCACTGAGTGTCTTTAAGACTGAAATAAATACGTTCTTGATTAATAAGGGGATCAGGGTTGTGGGGAGAAGGCAGGAGAATGGGGATGAGAAAAATATCAGCCATGATTGAATGACGAAGCAGACTCGATGAGCTGAGTGGCCGAATTCTGCTCCTATGTCTTATAGTCTTATGGTCTAATATATGGCCTCTCATTCTAAAACAGAGCAACATAGATTCTAATAGAACATCGCACATATGACCAACAGGAGCAAGAGTGAGGAGGATTCTAACATGCAGAATGTATGCCTTTGTATGCGGCTGTAGGGTTAAGGCTGGTAAAAATGTGTACAT
Organism: Scyliorhinus torazame; assembly: GCF_047496885.1. Taxonomy (NCBI): domain Eukaryota; kingdom Metazoa; phylum Chordata; class Chondrichthyes; order Carcharhiniformes; family Scyliorhinidae; genus Scyliorhinus; species Scyliorhinus torazame. The sequence goes on along the minus strand of NC_092721.1, from coordinate 71,465,483 downwards.
GCCAATTCCAACCCTCCAACCTCCCCATTTAACTGTGGCATGTTGGATTGCTTGCGTACAACAACCTCAGGAAATATATGTATTAGAACTATTAGAACTATTGCCATTCAATACAATCAATCTAATCTTGGCCTCAACTCCACTTCCCTGCCCATTCCCCTTGGACCTCCAACCAATTACTAATTAAAAATCTGCCTATCGCCTCCTTAAATTTACAAAATGTCCCGCATCCACCATACTCTGGGTTAATGAATTCCACAATTTCATGACCTCTTGAAAAAGTAATTTCTCCTCCTCTCTGTTTTAAATCTGCTACCCCTTATCTTAAAACTATGGCCGCTCGTCCTAAATTGGCCCACAGGAGGCAACGTCCACTCTATACCTAATTTGTCAATATCTTTTATCATCTTATATACCTCAATTAGATCTGCTCTCATTCTTCTAAACTCGAGAGAGTATAGGCCAAACTGCACAATCTCTCTTCATAAGACAAAGCTCTCATTTCTGGAATCAATCTAATGAATCTCATCTGAACTGCCTCCAATGCAACTACATCCCTTCTCAAATAAGGGCCCAAACTGTACACATGGGGCGTCATTCTCCGACCCCCCGCCGGGTTGGAGAATCGCCGGGGGCTGCCGTGAATCCCGCCCCTGCCGGTTGCCGAAGTCTCCGGCACCGGATATTCGGCGGGACGGGAATCGGGCCGCGCCAGTTGGCGGGCCCCCCCCCCGCTGGATTCTCCGGGCCGGATGGGCCGAAGTCCCGCCGATAAATTGCCTGTCCCGCCGGCGTGGATTAAACCACCTTTTGAACGGCGGGACAAGGCGGCGCGGGCGGGCTCCGGGGTCCTGGGGGAGGCGCGGGGCAATCTGGCCCCGGGGGGTACCCCCACGGTGGTCTGGCCCGCGATCGGGGCCCACCGATCCGCGGGCGGGCCTGTGACGTGGGGGCACTCTTTACCTTCCGCCTCCGCTACGGTCTCCATCATGGCGGAGGCGGAAGAGACTCCCTCCACTGCGCATGCGTGGGAAACTGTTAGCGGCCGCTGACGCTCCCGTGCATGCGCCGCCTGGGGATGTAAATTCCGCGCGAGCTGGCGGGGCACCAAAGGCCGTTTCCGCCAGCTGGCGGGGCGGAAATTCCTCCGGCGTCGGCCTAACCCCTCAATGTTGGGGCTCAGCCCCCAAAGATGCGGAGCATTCCGCACCTTTGGGGCAGCGCGATGCCCATCTGATTGGCGCCGTTTTGGGCGCCAGTCGGCGGACATCGCGCCGTTTCGGGAGAATTTCGCCCAGTATTTCAGATGCAGTCTCACTAATGCCTTGAAGAATTGCAGCAACACATCCCTACTTTTATACTCTATTCCTTTAGCTTTAAAGGCCAAAATTCAATTTTTCCTTCCTTATTACCTGCTGTAGCTGTATATCAGTTCTCGGTGATTCATGCACAAGACACCTAGATCCCTCTGCACCAAGCACTCTAAAATTTATCTCCAATTAGATAATAAATTGCCTGTCCATTTTCCCTGACCAAAATTGGTAGCCTCACACTTACCCATTTTAAACTCCAACTGCCACATTTTGGCCTACTTACCTAACCTACCTATATCCATTTGTAAATGTCTTATTTCCTCATTAAAACTTACTACCCCACTTATTTTAGTGTCATCTGCAAATGTGGCTAGAGTATCTTCTATCCCAGCACTAAGTCATTAATGTATATTGCAAATTGTTGGGGCGCCGAGGACCAAACCTTATGGAACCCCAGTAGCCACTTGCCAATCAGAAAGAGACCCATTTATCCTGATTCTCTGCCTTCTGATGGTTCGCCAGTCTTCTATCCAAGCTAATAAATTACCCCTAATCTCATGTTATCTTACCTTGTGCGTTCACCTTTTTTGCGGCACCTTATCAAATGTCTTCTGAAAGTCTCGATATATTATATCTACAGGATCCCCATTATCCACTCAGCTTGTTATATCTTCGAAGAACTGTAGAACATTAGCCAAACACGATTTACCCTTCATAGAACCATGCTGACTTTGATGGGTTGCGTTTTGACTTTCCAAATGTCCTGTTATTATTTCCTTAATAAAGATTCAAACAATTTCTCAATGACAGCCATTAAACTAGATGGTCTACGTATCCTATGTTCTGCCTCCCTCCCTTTTTGACTTCAGGGCATTACATTATCATTTTTCCAATCCACTCGAATCTTTCCTGCATCCAGGGAATTTTGGAATATCATAACCAATGGATCGACTATCTCTGCTTCTATTTCGTTTAAGAACCTAGGATGTAGGCAATCAGGCCCTGCGGACTTGTCTGCCTTCAATCCCAATAACTTGTTCAGTACTTTGATGATGATTCTTCTAGGTTTCCCGTTTCCCCTTTTCTCTTACCTCCGCATTTCCTATTACAATTGATATAGTACTAGTGTCCTCCACCATGAAAATGGAGGCAAAATATTGATTTAGCATCTCCGTTATTTCTGCATTCCCCGCTATCAACTCCCTGGTCTGATCCTGCAAGGGACCAACATTCACTTTAACTACTGTCTTCCCTTTTATATACTTATAGAAGCTTTTGTTGTCCTTTTTTATATTTTGCGCTAGTTTTCTTTCATAATTTACCTTTACCTTTTTTATAACTTTCTTTCGTAACCCTTTGTTGATCTTTAAAAGTTTCTCAATCTTCCAGCCTGATATTGACCTTTGCAATATGGTATGCCTTAGTTTTTGTCTTCAGACTACGTTTAACTTCTTTGCTCAGCCATGGATGTTTTTCCCCCTCTTACAATCTTTCTTCCTCTTTGGAATATATTTTAGTTGGGAAGAATTGAATATCTCCTTAAATAACTGCCACTTCTTTCCAACTGTCCTACTTTTTAGTTTTTCTCTCCACTCCACTAGGGCCAAATCTGTTCTTGTGCCAATGTAATTACTTTTGTTTAACTCGAGAACGCTAGTGTGGGACTCCAATTTCTCACCCTGAAACTGAATTTGAAATTCTATCATGCTATGATCACTCTTCCCTCGAGGATCCTTAATGATAAGGTCATTAATTAATTCCTCCTCATTACACAATAGCAAATCCAGAATAGCCTGCTCCCTGGTTGGTTCTAGAACATATTGTTCCAAGAAACAACCTCTAATACATTCAATGACTCTTCCTCACGGCTACCCTTGCCAATTTGATTTATCCACTCTATATGCAGATTTCAAATCACCCATGATTATTGTTGTAGCTTTCTTACAAGCCCCCAGTACTTCCTGGATTACACTGTGCCCCACTGCAGAACAACTGTTTGGGGACCTATAGATTACTCCTGCCACGGACTTCTTTCCTTAGCTATTTCTTATTTCTACCCAGACTAATTCCACGTCTTGATATTAACATGAAGTGCCTTAACAATTTGAGCAATATTTCAACAGATTCTTACATTTATCACAAGTTGAAGGATTTTCCAAGCTTTCTGAAGTGCGAACACAATGGCAATTGACAGATTTGTTTGAAAGTCATGGTAATACTTAAATGAATACTAACTCCTATGAAGCCCAATAGTACTACAATGAAAGCAACACGACCATTAGATGTGTGACTGAACATGCCATCGGCATGGTAAAGATGTGCTTCAGATACTTGAATGCACCTTCCTGCTTGCACCAGCTATGGCATTCAGAATGTTTGTGGTGTGTTGCACTCTGAACAACATTGCATAGCAACGTGGTTTGGAACTGCAGGAGGAACAAGGAGCTGAGTGCACTTCTGAGGAGGAGGATGTGGAGGAAAATGATGAGGAGGAAGGTGATGACACCAATGCAACTCCAGCTGCTCACATTGTTGCCTGGGTGCCAGGGGTACCCTTATTAATGCAAGATTCACTTAGTAACTACCACTGGGCTGATGTCAAAATGACAGGTATCCCCATTATTTTTGTAAAAAGCAATTAACCTTTAAACATCCAAGCCGACATTTCACATCCCCCCATTGGTCAATTCATGTCTTCTCATTGAGCAAGCGAAAAGCTGAGATGCCACCCAGCAACCGAGAATGGGCAAGATGGGAAAATAATTCAAAGTAAGGGATTTTGTGCAATTCTACTGAAGAACAGAAATTTCACAACACGACATTTTCTTATGCCCCCATATGCGCACTATTCTAAAATGACAAAGCTTTCCACTTCCTAAACTGCTCATTCCCACGTGGTGAAAGCCTGTGACCGAAGCTCTATTGAGATAATCTTGACCAATGACCTTTGTGTTTTGAGACCTGCAATGTCTGCCAATATACAGTGACAGAATCAACCATAGGGAAATGAGACAGCACATCTGGTGTAGATGGAGATGGGGCACACCACTGGAAAGTTAAAACACTTGGGTGGGATCCTCACTTCCATATTCCTTTTGTCATCATCCTCTCAAGTTCCAACTGCATTTCATCGCTACAGTCTGCTGCCAAACTGGTACTAATCAGAATGTTCAAGGTTAAGGTATCTGCCATTCTATTGGAAGTGACAGACATGTTGTCATCCAGTGTCTCATCGCCATGATCAATTCACATGTGTTCAGTTGGTTGTTATGATTAATTTTCCATGAAGTTGACTATTCTATCCAGGTAATAATATTTAACCCTGTGATTCCAACCCACTTACTTTGGAGGCAGACTGCTGCGTCCTTTCTAGTCATGGTTAGTGCACTTGCAAGGCCTGTCAGTGCATCACACATTCTCTGTTGTTGTTCAATGGTACTCTTTAGCATTGAAGCCACCTCCCCCATTCAGGATCCACCTCTGTGCCCAGTTGATTGGAGGTTGGAGATTGCTGTGCTTTCCAGCAAAGACTCTCCACAACTGAAGCTGCGATCACTGTCTGTTTATGTTCACTTGTGAAGTGCATGTCATCTGGTGAAAAGCTAACTAACTGTCTAACTGATCCCACCAAATAATGGTATTTGAGTTGGTGCACAGTGAGTGTGACTCCAAGGACAGTGTGTCCTCAGAAGGAATCAGTCCCTCTGAGGATGCATCATTTTCGAGGTCAATGGACTCCTGTTTCATTGCTTGAAGATCCTTCCAGAGTGAAAAGATAATTAGTACTCGTAGGGTAAGAATATTGCAACCTACCATTATGCAGGTGATTAAATTTTACTCCCTGTTGAATTCAAGGCTGAGACTTGACTGAGTACATAGACACATACACATAGCAAATAGAAGCAGGAGGAGACCATTCCAACCTTTGAGCCTGCTCCGCCATTGATTATGATCATGGCTGATCATCAAGTTTAATCCCCCTCTCCCCTCAAATACCTTGATTCCTTTACCCCAAGAGATATACCTATAATTTTTTTATTTTTATGTCATGTATGTGCATTATATTTCATTCTGGTACTACATGGTTGGGATGTCCCCATTCACAATGGCCCAGAATACTGCGATTGCACTAATGCCCATTGTTTCCCCTTCTGCAGTTATCAGCAGTGAGACCTGTGGAGGACCACCTCTGATTCTCTCCTTTTCTCTTTTATTTACCTGTCTCTTCTCATACAACAAGGGGAACCACAGACCAATGACTAAGTGCATTGGCTCATATTCACTGGAGGGAGTGCATGCGGTGAGGCGGCCATTCAGGAAAAGACAAGAATTGTGTATGGTTGAGGATGAATAACAGTGCTGGCGAGATAGACTGGGATCCAAAGATATATATAGGTGAAGGTTGGGTGTGAGTGCAAGATATGGAAATGTTAGGAGTGATGTGATGTAATGAACATGATAAGACAGTATGAAAAGATCAGGGATGGGATTGACGTACAGAGAAGGAGGTGAATGTGCAACTGTTCTCACCTTTTCTGATCTGATTAGGTCATGAAAGCACTTTCCACATAAAATCCAGCACGGTGGCACTGTTGCCTCACAGCTCCAAGGACCCGGGTTCAATTCTGGCCACGGGTGACTGTCCATGTGGGGTTTGCACTTTCTCCCCGTGTCTGTGTGGGTTTCCTCCAGTTGTTCCGATTTCCTCCCACAGTCCAAAGATGTGCAGGTTAGGTGGATTGGCAATGATAAATTCCCCCTTAGTGTCCAAAAAGTTATGTTGGGTTACAGGTATAGGTGGAGTCGTGGGCTTAAATGGAGCGTTCTTTCAAATGGCCGGTGCAGACCCGATGGGCCGTATGGTCTCCTTCTGCACTGTAGGGATTCTATGATTCTATGAGTGCAGCACAATGCTCCCACTATGGAGCTTCTGGGCCAGCTTTAACCATGTCTAATCGGCAAATGGTTTCTGACTGGGTTGAGTGTTTCTCTGCAGCTTTCTGTACCCCAGACGTGCATCAAGGAAAGTGTAATTAGAGGATGGCATCCTTTGCGCATCCTGATTCCGTTGTTAATGGTCTTACTTTCTTGCTTCCAAACTTGAAAGCTCCAAATTTCATCTTTGCACCATGATCAATTGTCCCAAAAGCTAGGTGGGGTTATGGGTATAGGGGTGGGGAAGCGGGCCTAGGTAGGGTGCTCTTTCGGAGCAAAGACCGGTGCAGGCTCGATGGGTTGAATTGCCTCCTTCTGTACTGTAGGGATTCTATGATTTTTGAAGTACCAGAGTTGATATTCCAGTTTATGTGTCCAGACCTTGACTATACTGCTTCATCAATGCCAAACCTTGAAGTAAAATCCAACAGAGAGATGCACTCAACATTCTTCTGGATTTCACACATGCATTGGACTCCCCTACTCGTGATGTGAATATTAGGACCACTGACGATAAACTACCCACCATTCACAGTGCCAATAGAACAACACTTACTCGAACATATCTCAACTTACACAAACAAACATTGCAACACTAACTTTAAAATAACAACAGTCAGACTTCTGAAGAGGGCACATGTAACAGCACTAGTTATTCCTTCTAAAATATTGAGAAATGAAATTTTACACCAGTAATAATAACATCATTTATAAAATCATCCATAGACTCACAAATGTGAACAGAGCAAAACTGAACCTCAAAGCACAACACTCACACACCCAAACCTGGAATAACAAGCTGTAAAATAACAGCATTTGAACATCCAAAAAAGCACACCAACTCCAGAATAAAACCATTCAAATAGTCGAATGGAGTAAGACTGGCTCAAAACATATTTGTAATTTTGCTTCATTTCCCACCCTCCTCATTTTCTGAATGCCAACTCTGTTGTATTCTTTTCAATTTGTATTCTGTATTTGCTTTACTTTGCTGGAACCAAACTGACAACCCGCTCCACAGAGGGAGATATAGTAAAGACCTACTTAGCAGCCATTGCAGCCATTGCCAAAGCTTGCTGGCTCCTTGTTAAGGTCGATGGGCCCCACCGAGGTTGGAGCCCAGCATCTATCTGAATGGCCGGAGGCCATTGATCCCTCCTCTCAGTCCTCCAATCACAGAATGTCTGGGAAGAGAAGGCCTCAGCCATGGCCATAAACAGTCCTGTGGAAGGCTTTTCTCTCTATAATGGTGCCTCTGACAGTTGTGGGTATTCTTTATTTTAAATTTATAGCATGTGAGAGTGCCTCCATTTACAGGGATCCTCATGGTCCATATCTACCTCAGCAATGCTCATTTCTCCCGGTGGAGCTGCTAGACATATAATGCTGCAGGCCCTCTAATTAGGCCTCCCACTGTCCTCATTTGGATGGTGAAAAAGGTTTACCTGTTTAACCTCCTCACTCCCATGGCCTCTAGACTTTGCGGGCACCGTGAGGCCAGCCGACACCAATAGAAATCCCACAATTAGTCCCGTCACCTGATAAAGTAATAAAGCAAGTAAGGTTCTGGCCATTAACACCATTTCTCTCTCCAAGAGTCTAGTTAGACCAGCTGAGTGTTTCCAGCATTTCGGTTTTTATTTCTGTTTTTCATTTGTTTGATGCTGAAATGCGAAGACATGCAATGCTGGAACTCAATTGATAGATGTGGAATGATTGGATGACAGGACTGCCTGTATTGGGGAAAGGAGTGAGGTGTGATTGACTGACTGAACCTCAATCATTCTGAGCAGCAATATGGTTGGCTGGTCTGGCACTGGGGACCTGATCTTCCTGCTCTTCATCATAAAGTCATAGGCTGGGATTTCACAGCCCCCTGGGGTGGGTTTCCGGTGACAGAGGTGGCTCGCCATTGGCTGCCAGCAGGATCTTCTGGTGTTGCCAAAGAAAATGGCCATTTGCATTGCTCGCTGGTCCTGCAGCTGGGCAACCCAAGGCAGGACTGGAAGATCCCAGCCAGAATATCCCAGCCATAAATCATAGAAGACCCATCAAGTCCATGCCAACTCTTGCTAGAACAATCCAGTCAGTCCCATTTCCCTGCTCCAACCCCCCTATTCAATTTCCTTTTGAAATAATTGTTTGCCTTCGCTTCTACCACCCTTTTAGGCAGTGGGTTCCAGGTCATTACAACTTGTTGCCTAAAAGTTATTCCTCACATCCCCCCTGGATCTCTTGCCCAGAACCTTAAATCTATGTCTCCTAGTTCTGTACCATTACTAATGAGAATAGTTTTACCTCATCTAAACCTGTCATAACCCTATACATCTTTAACATATCTCTGCCCAACCTATCCTCTCCAATTTAACCTCGTAGTTAAATTACCTCACCCGTGTCATAGGCAGAACCTATCTGCTCTCTTGCTGATTGTAATCATTATGTTTTTTATGGAAAGATGTGTCTTACCTTTGGAGTGGGCATTCCAATTAAATATTTAAGCAGCAAGCTTCATGAGTTTAAAATAAAGAAGGTTACTTATTCTCACGTACTTACCCCAAATTGACAAAACGTCACACAGGCTCACACGATTCAGATAAAGATAATGTACTTTTACAGATTATTCACTTTCTGATTTATGATTTCTGGTCTGTCAAGTGGTAGGCCTGTGGTTTCTTGAATGGATTTAATGACTTAAAGTTGAAGTGAGGGTCTTGTAAAATGAAGTATTCGCTACATGTTTTGAGGTTTCTGTAGTTGAATATCTAGGAGGTTGATTCTGAGATCAACTTTGAAACTGGAACAGACCAAATACTTTGGCTGCTTGATGACTGCAGCTAGTTCTGGGGTAATAATGGTGCAGTGCCTTAAACCAGCTCAATCATACGACTGCTAGGTTAATACTCCTGAGGCCCACCCGGTCTAGTTTGGATAGGGGAGGCCATTGTGGTACAATGGGAAGTTGGTAGTAGCCATTGAGTTTCAATGTTTCCTTTTGTCCAGTGTGAAATATGGAGGCAAGCAGTCTGGAAACTTGAGAGTCTTTAGGTCTCCACATTTTGTGTTGTCAGAAAGCAGAAGACCACACATATCCTGGGGACACTCACTGATGAGTATTGAATAGTATTGTCCAGGATTATCCAAGCATCTGAAGTGCAACGTAAGCATGTTGAATGTTTGTTTGATGACATATATGGTCATCATATGGCTCATGTTGGATTGTGTATAGTGTGGTGTTCCATGTGTTCCTTAATTCAGGATGGTTGGCGTAGTGTTCACAAAGACTACAAAATAGCTTGAACTTAAACAAAGTTATATATTTCTTAACACTACTAATTTGGATTCGACACCACTAATTTGGATTGTTAACATAGAAACTCATCTACAACCAATTTTAATACTGTTATAAACTATGATCTGCTCTTACTCACACTATCTATACTTCTGTCTCTAGCTAACTCCTGTACTACTCTCTCCCCACAAGGCTTTGCATCAATGCCTTATATACTATATCTGTAGCTCCCTCTAGTGGCTACTCTAGACATTTAATTAACCCTTGCAGTTCTTACAGTTATGATCGTACCACATATTGTATTTGTCTGTGAGGTTTCCCAGGGATGTCTTCACTCCTGGAAGAAACCAGACATAAAAAACTTGGAGAGGATTGATAATTTCATAGTTGTGGCTGGCAGAAGGTCTTCCTTTAGGGGGTTGCAAGTGTCTGACCATTTGATGCGACAATGTCAGCTTTTGGAAGCACTGCTCAACAGGCAAGTGCAGGAAGTTGAACCTCTTTGCACAAACTCTGTTAGATGGGTAAAACCTCCTTCCCTCTGTTGCTGTGGACTATCTGCAGCTTCCCCCAGAGCAGACTATTGCACATTCTCTTCGTCTTCCATCATTAACTGTTCTATCCAAGCAGCTCAAAAACTCTTCAAATAACTCTTTCACAGCAGGTACTCTCCAAAATAACTTTGTCACAGCAGGTACTCTCAGCAAACCTTGTTTCAGACGAGCTGAAAAAGCAGCTGTGAACACTGAACCGTTATTCAAATTGTGTTACATGATCAATTATAGCAATAAGTGTTGTTTTATTTCTCCGTCATCTCACTACGGAGATTCCTAACTTCCAAGAAACATGAACAGCAATCATTAGTTCCAAATCGGGTATTAGAAATATTTTTTAAATTTTAAAGTACCCAATTATTTTTTCCAATTAATGGGTAATTTAGCGTGGTTTAACCTGCACATCTTTGGGTTGTGGAGGTGAGACCCACGCAGACACGGGAAGAATGTGCAGACTTCACACGGACAGTGACCCGGGGGCAGGATCGAATCTGGGTCCGCAGCGCCGTGAGGCAGCAGTGCTAACCACTGTGCCACCCAAATTAAATATGTTATTGAATGTCTCACCCCCTCTCCCACAGAACACTTGGCATTTTGATATCTGACGCTATAAAAAAGGCACTGGGCAGAATGGTACATCTTTTAAATAGTATCACTCACACCTCTCAACAGAGTAAAACTGTCAACAAAATAACATCGGTCACACAGCTGACCACTGCAACACAACAACAAAATAACCATTTGTATCGTTTTTATTTCAGATTTCTAGCATCAGTATTATTTTGCTTTGGTTTATTACATAATACACTGCATTTCTTCCTCCAGGAATTTCCACCATTAAGAAGCTCTGCTCCATATTTGATGGGATTATTGTTTATTCATTTTATCTTGTCCACCATCATTGCTATATTTTGCATTGCTGCCTCACGGCACCAGGTTCGATCCCGGTTCTGGGTCACTGTCCGTGTGGAGCTTGCACATTCTCCCCGTGTTTGCGTGGGTTTCGCCCCCACAACCCAAAGATGTGCAGGGTAGGTGGATTGGCCATGCTAAATTGCCCCTTAATTGGAAAAAAATCAATTGGACACTCTAATTTTATATTTTTAAAAAATCATTGCTATCTTTTATCCTTCTCTTGTTTGATTATGAATAGACAAGGCATTGATAAGATCGCACCGTAAGTATTTTGCACAGTTTTGGTCTCCTTATTTGAGAAGAGATTTTGTTGCATTAGAGGCAGTTCAGAGGAGATTCACTAGATTGGTTCCAGAGATTGAGCAGTGTAAGCCTATACTTTCACGAGTTTAGAAGAATGAGAGGAGGTCCAATTGAGATATAGATGATAAAAAGTATTGGCAAAGTAGGCGTAGATTGGAAATTGCCTCTTGTGGCAATCTAGAATGAGAGGTCATAGTTTTTGGATAAGGGGTAGCGGATTTCAAAGAGGTGAGGAGAAATTACTTCTCTCAAGGGGTGGTGAAACTGTGGAATTCATTACCCCAGAGTGTGGTGGATGCTTGGCAGATAGACAAATTTTTAATTATTCTTGGATTGAAGGGTTATGAAAATGGGCAGGAAAGTGGAGTTGAAGCTGAGAGGGGTTTGGCCATAATCGTATTGAATGGCGGAGCGGGCTCGAGGCACTGAATAGCTCCTAGCTCTTAACTGTTAAAGATTGCTCCCGCAATCATCTCATTCCTTAAGCCACAGTCTTTGATCTGTCCTTGGTCACATTTATCTCTGTGATATTCAATGCTCCTTAACCACTGCACTCACCACCTCCTCCTGAGCTCCATGTGTTGCTGCATGCATGCATTCAACCTCTCTCTCCAGCAGCACCTTTTCGTTTAATTTCAGAGCCATCGTAATGTTCAGCTCCATTTCATTCTTTGCCACATGCAGCACTTTAACTAAGAACTTCCTTTCAGGTGTCAAGGATTGCAAACTTCACTGACTTTCAGATACCAACTTCCTTTTTACTTCCTTCTGACCCAATGCCTCCTTTCATTATTTTCATTATACCTGATAACATTCTTCTCCCAGACACTCCACGATCAGTGTTCAGCAAAGGCCACTGTGTCCCCATGCCAGCAGAAAACGCTGGAGTTTTACTCTAAAGATTCCTGGAAAAAAGTACACTTAATTCAATGCCCTGCATGGGCTAGCAGGGACCCGGAGTAATTCACGCAGCTTTAGCTGCGGATAGGGGCCCCTGCTCTTTCGGTTTTGAGTTTGCGCATGTGCAGGGCAGCGGCCTCCAGCGGCCGTGCCGAGCTCCATGGCGGACTCGGACCGCGGAGGCAGACATAAAAATTAGACCAACCCCCCGATCGGCCACACTCCCGAGCATCTAACCGTGCGGCTCTAACTATAAGGCCTCCTCCGGTGTCCGATTCCCCCCCCCGCCCCCTCACCAGGGCGGCCGCGGTCTGAGTCTGCAGCCGTCACGCCAGCATCCTGACTGGCAATAGGTGGTTAGTTTCACGCCGTCAGAAACTCGGCCAGTCGAGAGCAGAGGATCGCTGAGCTGGCCTCTGTCAATGGGCCCCCAGCCGTCCGGCGTACTCCGCGATCACGCTGATTCTCGGGTCGCGGAGAATCGCCGAACTGGCGCCGGGCCCGATTTCGAAGTGAAATTGGATTCTCCGCCCCTGCACTGAATGTGATTTTGGTGCGGGGTTAGCGGGGAATTCAGCCAATCTTCAATTCCTTACAATGAATTTCAACTCATAGATTCATAGATGTTTACAGCATAGGAGGAGGTCATTTGGCCCAATGTGTCCATAGTGCTCAACAAAGATCTGACTAAACTAATCCCATTTTCCTGCGCTTGGCCCAAAGCTTTTGGCCTTTGGCAGAGCAAGTGCATATCTAAATACTTCTTAAATGTTCTTAGCCTATATGAGTCCAGTTACACAAGTGGGGTGACACCTGTTGACCCTTATCCACAGCTAATTAATAGGCTTTCCTTAATAAGGGGCAAAGAACAGTCAGAATTAAGGATAGATGTTGACAGCTGGAAGCCTTGCTCCTTGCTTGGCACAGTTCCACTATTAATTCTGTGGCGTATTTCCATTGCGCCACAATTCAGCATTACTTCCGAAATAGAGGAAGAAAGGCGTGGGGCAGACTTTTCCTCAAAAACGCAAAGGGCGCAATTCTCCAGAAATATTTCTAAGTGCGGTAGTGAGCGGCAATTACAGCGAGTTACCCAGCACTCGCCCCAGCGAGGAACCGTACAAAACTGGGGTTAATGGAAATCAGGGGAGAAAATCTCTGCCGGTTGAAGTTATATCTGCACAAAGGAAGATGGTTGTGGTAGTTGGAGGTCAATCATCTCATCTTCAGGACATCACTGCAAGCGTTTCTCAGGGTGGTGTCCTGGGCCCAACCATCTTCAGCCTCTTCATCAATGACTTCTGTTCCATCATAAGGTCAGAAGTGAGGGTTTTTGCAGATGACTGCACCATGTTCAGCACCATTTGCGATTTCCCAGATAATGAATTAGTCCAGGTCCAAATGCAGCAAGACCTGGACAATATCCAGGGTTGGGCTGGCAAGTTACATTCGCACCACACAAATGCCAGGCATTGAATATCTCCTACAAGAGAGGATCTAACCAGCGCCCTTTGACATTCAATGGCATTATCAGCACTGAATCTCCCACAATCAACATGTTGGGGGTTGCCATTGATTATAAACTGAACTGGACCAGCCATATAAATACTGTGGCCATAGAGCAGGCCAAAGGCTAGGAATCCTCTGGGGAGTAACTCATCTCCTGACACCTCCCCCCACCCCCACTCCCCAAAGCCTGTGCACCATCTGTATGACACATATCAGGAGTGTAATGGAATACTCTCCACTTGCCTGGATAATTGCAGCTCCAGCAGCACTCAAGAAGCTTGAAACCATCCAGGACAAAGCAACCCGCTTGATTGCTACCCTTTCCACAAATATTCAATCCCTTCACCACCGACGAACAGTGGCAGCCCAGTGTACCATCAACAAGATGCATTGCAGGAACTCGCGGAGGTTCCTTTGGCAGCACCTTCCAAACTCACGACCACTACCATCGAGGGCTCAAGCAGCAGACGATCTGGAGGTTTCCCTGCAAGTCACTCACCACCCTGACTTGGAAATATATCGCAGTTCGGTTACTGTTGCTGGGTCAAAATCCTCAAACTCCCTCCCTAAAAGCACTGTGGGTGTAACAACACCTCAGGGACTGCAGCGCTTCATGACGGCAACTCACCACCACAATCTGAAGGGCAACGAGGGATGGTCAATAAAGGCTGGTCCAACCAATGACGCCCAAGATTTCTTAAATTAATTTAAAAAAAAAACACCTGTTCAGACTTTGAGGTGAGAGTTCTGTTTGACGACAATTTAGCATTCAGTCAGAGCTGTGAAAGGCTGCAGTTTAAACCTTGCGTTTTTAATTGTGAGAACTTATTTTTCCTTTAATTTTAAATACCGAGGTTTGAAAGGTATTTGAAGAAAGAATCAAAACAACTGACAACATATTTCCTTTCCTTTAAAAGCAGATGGTATTCTATTAATTTGACCCGAATTTCAAGTTATGAAGGCTGAACGAAGCCAAACAAGGCTTTGCCAGGGTACAAAATGCCAAGTCGAGTATGGAAAGCTTCCGGCGTTTGCGTGCGATGAAAAAAATTTGCGTTGGCCTCGGCCGCAGGTTCCGGGGAGGGATTGAGGCGCTGGGCGCGGCGTTCGGTACCGCGGCCTCCGGTCAGCACGATACCGCGGCCTCTGGTTGGGACGATGCCCCGGTCTCCGCCGCGGGATGAGGTGGCCGCCGATCGGTTTGTTTTCGTCGCCACTTTAGACAACGCACGGAACCTGTCAAATTTACTCAAGGCCGTTCACTTCCGAGACCAGGCCACGGTCTTTGCTTCGGCAAATGGCATCAGGGTGACGACGGAGGCGGCCAAAAGCGTCCAGGGCAACGCGTTCATCCAGGCATGTATTTTTCAGGAATTCCAGGTCGAGGAGGACTCCGTGATGTTTGTCATAAACCTGACGGTCCTCTTGGACTGCCTCACAATATTCGGCGCCAGTTCCTTGCCAGGGGTGACAACAGCCCTGAGAATGTGTTACCGTGGATACGGCCATCCACTGACACTGTTCCTGGAGGAGAGTGGTGTGGTAACTGTCTGTAAAATACAGACTCAAGAACCAGAGGAGACGCTTGACTTTGACTTTTGCAGCACGAATGTTCTGAACAAAATCATTCTCCAGTCGGAGAGCCTGCGGGAGGCTTTTGCTGAGCTGGATATGAGCAGTGAGGTGTTGCAGATCACAATGTCTCCTGAAAAACCCTATTTCAGGTTATCTACCTTTGGGAATGCTGGAAGCACACACTGTGATTATCCAAAAGACTCTGATATGATTGAGGCATTCCATTGCAACCAGACCCAATCCAATAGATATAAAATTTCCTTATTGAAGCCATCTACTAAGGCCTTAGCTCTTTCCTCTAAAGTTTCGCTCCGCATAGATAACCGTGGATTTCTCTCTTTGCAATACATGATCCGGAATGATGATGGACAGATCTGCTTTGTAGAATATTACTGTTGTCCTGATGAAGAGTTGGGGGAGTTAGAATCATAATCAGCAGCCATTTGCCTCCCCATTTGTGACAGACTGACTATATTTCCTCTTTGCAGAAGCTGCAGACACTAAAATCTAAACCTTGTCCAACCTGAACTTGGTTCCTCAGATCTTCTGATTTGTTTATTAACTTCAAGCTGAAGTCCGAACCCATTTTTTGTTCAAGTTTTGATGAATATGTCCAATGTGTTTTTGAGATATCAAGATGGGACTGTGGGATTTGTTTTGTAATAGTTTCATCAAACAGTTAGAGCTGTGCATTGGCTTCTGTCTGGAAGAGTTGAGGCCTAGTTATAATTCTCTACTATGGTAAACCATAATCTGCATTCAGAGATCCGTGAATGCAGATAGAAAGTTATACTTCAGATTGCTTATTTGCCTTCTGGTGGTTGGCAATGGTGGTGATGGCTGGGCAGTAATGGCAATAGCAAGTAGGAATGATGCAGAAGATATGTAGCCCAATACCAGAATGGTGAAGAGAGCAGAAAGCAACTATCCATCCTCATTGGATGTAACTTGTTTCTCTTTTGGGCAAGAGGACTTGTAGCTTGAAATTGCCAATTTCTTCTCTTGGACTACTCTGTGACTTGGAACATGTTGTCAATTGCTCTAACAATTCCAAATGTCTAAAAGGGTTTTTACTTCATTGCTAGCTTTATTGGGATTGAAGAAGTTAAATTGTTTCATATACTGATCTGTTGGTGATCTACCAGCCTTTCCAACACTCTAAATCTTCTAACCCAAAAGGAGGTTATTCAGCTTTTTGAAATAGTTATTCCGTTAATCCAATTCCCTTACTCTTACCCCAATTTCCTTTTGAAAATTACTATTGAATCTCCTGCGGTCACCCTTAAAGTCATTGTATAACAACAACCAAAAATTGTTTAAGTTTCAAGTTCTGTGTTGGTTTCTTTCTAAAATGTTTATTTGCAACAGCAGGTGCTGCACTTTCAGTTAAATAAAACAATTACGAGCATGGATTAAAAGGGAAGTGTAATTACTAAAATAATTGTTTTAAGTTAGAAGATTTGAGTTGCAATTACTGGCTAAAGTCGCAAGTCAAATATATTTTGACAATCATGCGGGAGTTTTAATCCAGGTACAAATTCACACATCTAAATGGGGTAGTTTTTAATGTTTGATAGTGGAAATTTGGACTGAAGGCTTTGTTCTCTTTAAAATGGAGTTGACCTTGTCTCGTTCAGACCATTTATTATCATTTGTTATCTTTTGATACAAAAGTGTTTGTAAGTAGTTTGCAGTCCACTTCCATAATCACTGTAGACACTACTGTCTCTGATAAATCGATTTTAAAACCACCAAGCCTGGATATAATTGGTTTTGATGTTGAAATTCATAAAATAAATTGATATGTGTTGCTACTCCCGAGCACTGAAAGGACAATTTACCTGAGCTGGGATTCTCCGATCCTGCGCTGGGGAATCACCGCTCTGAGGCCGGGCCGCCGATTCTCCGGTGACCAGAGAATCGCCGCCAATCCTGCCCGTGTGGTCGTCGCCACGCCAGTTGGGGGCCGTTGAAAGCCCCCCCCCCCCCCCCCACCGCTTCTCACGCTCGACGGGCCGAGGTTCCGCCGAGTCCCGCCGGCGTGGGTTACGTATGGTCCCACCCGGCGGGACCTCTGAATTCTGGCTGCGGGGGCCGTCCTGGTGGGAGGGTGGGGGGATCCGACTCTTTGTGGGGGGCTCCACAGTGGCCAGTCCGCGATTGGGGCCTACCAGATCGGCGGGCGGGCAAATTCCGGGGGGGGGCCTATGTTCCTCCACGCCGGGCCCTTGTAGGGCACTGCCATATTGCCCGTGGGCCGTTGCGGAGACGGCAGCCCACGCTCATGCACAGACCCGCGCCCGCCGTGGCGGTAGGAGCAGCGGACAGCACTCCGGCGCCATTCTAGCCCCCTAGGAAGGGGTGAATGCCTGGGCCTGGAGGCCCGTTGACGCTGGCGTTGCTCGCGCTGGTTTTGACACCGGCGTCAACACTTGACCGGGATTTAAGAGAATCCTGGCCCTGATGTTTAACGGGATAAACAATTCTGAATTTTAAAAAAGCTAATGGAAAGACTGTCTAGGTGGTTTCTGTTTTAATTGTATATATTTGCCTGCTAATAGGTTAAGGAATTAACACCATTTCTGTTAAAGAATAAGGAATGCTATCGAGTGAAGTGATCTGCATTTGGGGAGCTAATGTTAAGTTTGGGAGTGTCAATGATGTTGCAACTGATAATAGAATCTTTCACCATCGCTAATCATTGGGGTTACAGAATAGGAACCAAGCTGTTAGAAGAACAAAAATGGAAAATGTGTGCAGACATCGCCACTCATGGCCTCAAGAAAGAAAGAGTGTCAAAACAACAAGATAAGGGAGACAGAATCATTACTTTGAAAGGATTCAAATACATAAACAAACAAAACAGGTCAAGGATTTGGAGGCTTGGAATTAAGTGGAATGTTTGATTACTGAAAAGAAAGGATGGACATTGTAAACACTGCTGAGTATTCGGGAGGGAGGGTGGCTCCTTCTACAATGTCATGCCGTGGGGAGGCTAAGTAAGGGCCAGGTGGGACCTCAACTCCTCGCTGGAGGGGAATTCCAGCTCTCAGGAACTGTTGACCAATCTGATTGGCTGGCAGCTCCATCAGTCCCAGCAGTGCCAAGAGCGTGCCAGTGGATTCTGCCGGGATCACAAGAGGAGGAAGAAAATCCATGGATCCCCAGAAACAGGACACGTCTGAGATGCTGGGAAGGGAGGGGTCGGGTATGATTGGGAGGGGTGAGTTTGAGGGATTTAAGGCTGCATATAGGTAGGAAGAAAGGGGAGGTTTTATCTTGCCACTGCCAATGCCCCCCCCCCCCCCCCCAAATCTCAAGTAGGCAAATCCCCTCTTCCTGTTCTCTGAAGGGGTTATTTTAAAAATTGGGCACTCTGCTCCCATCAGAATGCCCACACCAAATATTTAGTGGTATGGGCAATATATTATTCGTGTCAGGTGGCTTGGATTATCATATTTACAGACAGTCCTCAACTTTACTGTGTTGGGGTTACGATGAGTAACACTTACAACGTTTATTAAATGGCTCCCTTTTTAGGCTTTGCAATGCCAGTTTCAACGTTATGACATTCCACGGCATGACATTGTAGAAGGAGAATTACCAGTGTTGGTAACAGACATGCACCCAAAGGCTTATCCCTTATTAGTTTCTGATCAACATCTGTATAATTAGAAACTTAGCTGTAATATCTAGAAACATAAGAGGTGCTGTAATATCTAGAAACTTAAGGCCTTAAAGAGGCAAGTAAGTTTTGAACTCAGCAGTTTAATCTCAACATGGATTCTTTATCTTGATATTTGTTGGGCAAAACAATGGGCTGGATTCTCCACACCCCAATATCGCGGCCGGCACCAGGACAGAGAATCCATTTTGGCACACAAAATCGGGACTGGCGCCGGCTCCCCGATTCTGCGCGCCCCGAAACGCACGCCGCGCCACTTAGGACCTACCTGGGGCCATTGCCAGAGGCCCACACCGCCATTCTGCGCCCCCAAGGCGTGGATCTAATGTGGTCCGGCCGATCGTGATACTCACGAGGCGGTTGAGGACTCAGTCCGCGGTCGCCCTGGTCGTGGGCGGGCGGATCGGAGGGCAGGTGGGGACCTTATAGGCGGCCGGGAAATGTTTGTGTGGGCGGACAGGGTCGGGCGCGCGGCCGATTGGGGGGTTTATTTTTACAGTCCAGCTCTGGAGGCCGCCGCCATGCGCATGTACAGCCTCAGACCCGGAGGTACGGGGGCCCGCATCTGCAGCAAAAGCTGCTAGAAACCCTGCTAGCCCCCCGCAGGGCCTTTCATATGGGGCCTTTTCACATGTGGGTTTTTTTTTGCCGTGAAACTCCACCGTGTTTACGACGGTGTGGGACACAGTCCCAAAAACAGAGAATTCAGCCCCATGTCTTTGAATTGGTCTATCGTATCTATAGCAAAGGACGCCTATATTTCATATACCTTGCTAGGATTTACGACAGAACATTTGCTCTTAATTTCCTGAGTATCCACGAATACATTCGCATTTTTATGTGAATTATAATGCAAACAGCTTGCATTACTGAAAAGAAGATGCAGCTTGTTTGTGCAACTACAATCTGTAGCTAAAATGATGCGCCATGTGTTTACAATAGAATTTAACCTCTGATGCATAAAGAAAATAAGAGATGGAAATTTGTCTCGACCTATATGATTATGGTTACAGCGGTGGCGTGATGCCAGATGACCCTTGCCCTCAGCCAACAAAGGGGTAAAATTCAGACAATACAATTTCAAAATAAGGGATAAGATTAGAAATGGAAAATTCAGCTTTCCTTGCCATTCCACCATTGCTTCTGTGGTGCAATTCTTCTATGACAGGGTTCAACATTACTTCAAGAGAGAAGAAGAAAAACATCGCCTGTGCTATCAGTATTCAAGGAATCTTGTGCCTTTGAGAGATAAGAAACTTCCACACTCCAGCATCTGTTCGGGTACACTGAGGGAGAATTTTGAATGTCTTTCGGGACTTGTGGGAGGAAACCGGAGCGCCTGAAGGAAACCCATGCAGACCTGGGGAGACAGACTTCCACCGCCTGCAGGAAACCCACGCAGACTCCGCACAGAGAGTGACCCAAGACGGGGATCAAACCTGGGTCCCTGGCGCTGTGAAGCAACAGTGCTAACCACTGTGCTACCATGCCGCCTATATTTGATTCATAAATACTGGTTGCTTGTGCTTTGTTAGGTCAGGCACAACTAGGGACCCCATTGTTATACATTAAGAATTCGATCCCGGCTCTGGGTCACTGTCCATGTGGAGTTTGCTCATTCTCCCCGTGCTTGCATGGGTTTCGCCTCCACAACCCAAAAATGTGTAAGCTAGGCGGATTGGCCAAGCTAAATTGCCCCTTAATTGGGAAAACAATGAATTGGGTACTCTAAAATAGAAGAATATGTAGGTACTTTGCTGGAGTGGGGATCATTGGTGATCTCCCTGATACAGCAGGGGACTGTGAGTTAAGATATGTTGCTGATGCCACCTGCTGAAGTTTGAAAGGAGCCTGTGGCAGACTGCTGTCCATGCCCTGTTGCCAGGCTCAAGTTGTGGCAGCAAGTGACATAACTCAATCACATCCTCTGTGAAACAACAGTGCCTTATATATATTTTTCTCAACAATGCTCCTTGAATACCCACTGGGAGTGTGGCCTCTTGCACGCTGCCCTCTTCTTCTCCCTTGTGACAATTGCGCGTGCTCCCTCCTACCCTCCTTGCTGTTGCCTCTCCTAAGGCAGCTGGACCAGACCACCCAAGAAACTATTTCTGCGGCTGCAGACAAAACCTTATTCTTCAAGGAAAGAGTCCAAAAACACATTGAAGTAAACCCAAAAGTAAACTAGCGGTCTTGACAATACAGCAACCAGCATGGAAATATAGAATGCAACAGTACAGAAATAGGCCATTCGGTCCATCATGTCTGTGCTGTCTCCTGAAGAGAATGGCAAGTTAAACCTCTCTTGCTCCTTCCCCAAAGCCGTGCATTTCCCCTTCAAGTATTTAAATAATTTTAGCTTTCCTCTTGTTCTTTTACCAGTTACTTTACTGTGGTTAAGGGTGACCTTCCCCTGGAAACAATTTCTCATTATTTAATGATTTCATGATTCTCTATGGAGAGCAACTACAGATTCTCTCGTCTTTCTATGTATCTGAAGTCCCACGTTCCTGGTACCATTCTGCTCTGTACCCAAAGACACCGTTTCAAAAATGGATGCAATGGGCCAAATAATAATGCAAAGTCAAATTCTGAGTGGAAGTGGAATTCAGTACATGGGACGGTCCAATTCCATGGGGATTCCTGATAATATTACTTTTGGGATTTGTGTCTCCGATGCATGCCAGCAGATGTGATGCTTAACCTGAAGATGCAATCTCAACTTAACTATTTAAAGGGCCAATACAAATATATCTGTACAATAACATATATATATAATAATCTTTATTGTCACAAATAGGCTTACATTAGCACTGCTATGAAGTTACTGTGAAAAGACCCTAGTCGCCACATTCCGGCGCCTGTTCGGGTACACGGAGGGAGAATTCAGAATGTCCAAATTACCTAACAGCACGTCTTTCGGGACTTGTGGGAGGAAACTGGAGCACCCAGAGGAAACCCATGCAGACACGGGGAGAATGCGTTATGAAGCAACAGTGCTAACTAATGTCTATCGGCCGCACACATATATACATATATACACACACACACACACACACACACACACACACACATTTTTAAATGTTCCTATTGGGTCTTCACATCTTATATTTCACAACTCATAAGTTACACATTATAATGCAAAAAATAAAAATAAAAAAGACAAACCAAAATCAGTATATATATTCACAGGCAATTAATTTTCTTCCCTTCCGTGTGGCCATGCCCCCGCCCCCATTTTAGTCCACATGCATCTGTTATAATCCCCAGTGTGGCCAGAGCACGTATTAACAAGTGTCTATTTACAGTTTAATTTGGAGTTCAGCTTGCTCTCGGACCAGTCCCCTGTGACTTTGTCCCTTGTCCCTCTAGTTTTCTTTGTGTGCCTTCGTCCCGTCCCTCCCATTCCCCCCTCTTCTCTTTTCCACTTTGTCCGTGGCTCATTTGTGTCTCCCCACACAACCTCCCCACCTAACTCTTACTTTACTGGTTGCTGGCTACGAACAGGTCTTGGAACAAGTTGGTGAATGGCTTCCATGTCCTGTGATGCCCTCTTCTGACCCCAAATGGCAAATTTTATTTTCTCCAGTCTGAAAAATTCCACCAGGTCAGACAGCCAGTCTGCAGCTATGGGAGGTGCTGCTGTTTGCCAGCTGAGCAGGATTCTCCAGTGGGCGATCAGGGAGGCTAAGGCATCGGCCCCCATTAAGAGCTCTGGCTGATTTGAAACCCCAAAGACCGCCACTTTTGGGCATGGCTGCACCCTCACTCCCACAACCCTGGACATTGCCTCAAAAAAGGTTGTCAGGAACATGTGGGTGTGGTTGGCATCCCTGGCACTGTTTACATTTGTCCTCCACCTCTGGAAAGACCCCACTCATTCAGGTTCTGGTTAGATGCGCTCTGTGCACCACCTTGAGCTGTGTTAGGCTCAGCCCTGCACAAGTGGAGGTGTAGTTCACCCTGTGTAGTGCTTTGATCCAGAGTCCTCCCCCTATCCTTATGCCTAATTCCTCCTCCCATCTTTGTCTTGTCTCATCCAGGGAGGAGCATACCTCGCCCGTACAGATCTGCACAGTTTCTCTTCCCTTGCTCGCTCACGTCCAGCAGTTCTTCCACTAACAAGTGTCCTGGTATCTGGGGGTATGTTGTTGTTTCCTTACAGAGGAAGGTTTTGACCTGAATGTATCTTGGGTTGATTTTGCTTGGTAATTGGAACCTCTCTGTTAGTTCTCCCAGGGTCGCTACTCTATTGTCCTTGAAGATGTCCCTAACCATCAGTCTCAACTCAACCTATCTTCACCTTTTGTAAGTGGCATCCATTATTCCAGGATTAAACCTGTGGCTGTTGCAGATGGGGGCCATAGTGGACATATTGGTTATGCCAAAGTGCTGCTTCATTTGGTATCATGTCCGGAGCATGGCTACTACCACTGGGCTCTTCGGGTGTTTGGCTGGGGGGGGGGGCGTGGATGGGAGAGCTGTGGGTAGGGTTCAGAGGGGGACCCCTGTGCAGGAACTTTCCTCCAACTTTACCCGGTTTCTTCACCCATCCCTTCATTCTTTCTGTGGTACTGCCCAGTGGTAGAAATGTAGGTTCGGGAGGGCCAGGCCTCCCACGTTTCTTTTTCTTTGTAGACCTTCTTTTGGATATTTGGATTCTTCAACCCACACAAATGCCATGATTAGTTTTGAAAAAGGCCTTGGGAAATCAGGAGGGATCTAAGCAGGAGGAGCACATTCATTTTGATCATCTATATTCTTCCTGCGAGCGAGACTGGGAGTGGGCCCCAACACTGCGGGTCCCTTTTTACTTCCTCCACCAGACTCCTCGGTTTCCATTTATGGATATGTGTCCTGTCGTGGGCTATTTGAATCCCCAGGTAGGGGAATTTGGTTTGGGCTTGTATGAATGGCAGTCGCTCCAGCTCTCCCTCCCTCCTGTGGGTTCACAGGGAAGATCGTGCTCGTTCTCAGGTTAAGGTTGCAACCCGAGAAGGCTCCAAACTCCTTGAGGAGTTTCATTATCCCTTCCATGCTTGTCTGGGGATTTGAGATGGAGAGACGCAAATCATCCGCATAGAGTGAGACTCTATGCTCTCTGTAACCCTCCCCCCCCCACCCCCTCTTTGGATACCACTTCCCCCTCGCTATTCTGAAGTCTCAATTCCCAGAGCGAACAGCAGCAGGGACAGTGGGTAAACCTGCCTCGTGCCTCTGTGCAGCTGGAAGTATTCAGAGCTGGTGGTGTTTGTCGGTATGCTCGCCATGGGAGCCCTGTATAGCAGTTTCATCCAGGAGGTGAACCCTAGTCCAAACCCAAACCTCTCCAGTCGACTCTGTCAAAGGCCTTTTCTGCGTCCAGGGAGATGATCACTTCTGGTATTCTCTCCGCAGATGGGGTCATTACCACGTTCAGCAGGCGCCTGCTGTTCGATGTCAGCTGCCTGCCCATGACAAAGCCCATCTGGTCCACCTCGACTATCTGGCACGCAGCCGTCTCGCCAGCACCTTTGCCAGGATCTATGTGTCTACGTTGAGTAGCGAGATAAATTAAATTAATCTTTATTGTCACAAGTAGGCATGCATAAACATTGCAATGAAATTACTGTAAAAAATCCCTAGTCACCACATTCCGGCGCCTGTTCGGGTACACAGAGGGAGAATTCAGAATGTCCAATTCACCTAACAGCACATCTTTCGGGACTTGTGGGAGGAAACTGGAGCACCCGGAGGAAAACCACGCAGTCACAGGGAAAACGTGCAGATTCCAAACAGACAGTGCCCCAAGCCGGGAATTGAACCTGGGACCCTGGAGCTGTGAACCAACAGTGCTACCCACTGTGCTACTGTGCTGCCCAGATGGGCCTGTAGAATCCGCACTGAGTTAGGTCTTTTTCCTTTTTTCGGTATCAGCGATATTGAGGCTTGTGTTGGTGGCAGGGTGCCCCTTCCTAGTGAGTGTGCAAACATCTTCTGCAGGTGCAGGCATAGTGTTGGCGTGAAATGCTTGTAGAAGTCCATCTGAAAACCATTTGGCCCCGGCACTTGAAGTTGATACTTTCCAAGACATCTCCCTGTTCTAATGGTGCTTCCAAGCCCCGTCTCTTTTCTTCCCCCACAATTGGCATGTCCAGTCCATCGAGGAACTGCTTTGTCCTAGAGTCCCCCTTGGTGGGCTCAGAGATGTACTGCCCCCAGTAGAAGGTTAGAAACGCCTTGTTGACCTTTTCTGGCGTGGCGACCAGCCTACTACTATCATCCCTAACGTAGGCTATTTTCCTCGCGGTACCACAATAGCTATTCTCCAGTCCTCTGTGATCTCGCCTGTAGCCAATGAGGACACAAAGATGTCAGTCAAGGCCCCAGCAATTTCCTCCCTTACTTCCCTCTGTATTCTGGGATAAATCCCATCTGGCCCAGGAGACTTATCTACCTTAATATCTTTTAAAAGACCCAATACCTCCCCCTTTTAGATGTTAACATGATCCAGACTGTCCACACACCCTACCCAAGAATCAACTTCCACGAAGTCCCTTTCTTTAGTGAACACCTCTTTAGTACCTTGCCCATTTCCTCTGGCTCAACACACAGATTCCCCTCACTCCCCCCATTAATCTTAAGTGGTCCAATCCTTTGCCTAGCCACCCTCTTGCTTTGTACATATGAATAAAAAGCTTTAGGATTCACCTTAATCCTATTTGCCAAGGACCTTTCATGACCCCTCCTAATTTCCCGCTTCAGTAGCTTCCTACTTTCTTTATACTCCTCAAGGACTGTTCTCACCCTTTTAGACCGTACAAAAGTCTCCTTTTTATTTGACGAGGTTCACAATATACATCGTTATCCAAGGCTCCCTAAACTTCCCAAACTTATCCCTCATTCTCTCAGGAACGTGACTTCCCTGAATCCTAATCAACTGTCGCTTGAAAGACTCCCACATGTCCGATGTTGATTTATTATCCAACAGCAGCACCAATCCATATTCTTCAATTCCTGTCAAGTGTTATCGTAATTTGCCTTTCCCCAGTTTAGCACCTTAACGTGAGGGTTACCCTCATCCCTGTCCAAAAGTACCCTAAAACTTACGGAATTATGGTCACTACCAAAATGTTCCCCTACTGAAACCTGAACCACCTTTCCAGGCTCATTCCTCAAAACCAGATCCAGTTCTGCCCCTTCCCTAGTTAGACTATCTACATATTGCATCAAGAAGGCTTCCTGGATACACCTTACAAACTCTGCCCCATCCAAACCCCTAGCACTAAGTGAGTCCCAGGCAATATAGGGGAAATTAAAATCCCCTACCACAACAACCCCGTTACTTTTGCACCTATCCAAAATCTCTCTACCTATCTGCTCCCCTGCCTCTTGCTGGCAGTCGGGGGGCCTGTAATAAACACCCAACATTGTGATTGCCCCCTTTCTGTTCCTAAGCTTTACCCATATTGTCTTATTGTACGAGCCCTCCAAGGTTTCCTCCCGCAGTACGGCTATAATATTCTCCTTCACCAGTAATGCTACTCCCCTACCCCTTTTACATCCCCCTCTGTCTCTCCTGAAGCATCTTTATCCTCCAACGTTCAGCTGCCAATCCTGCCCTTTCTTTAACCATGTTTCTGTTATAGCCACAACACTGTAATTCCAACTACTAATAAGTTCTCTAGGTTCACACAGCAATACATTGCATTAGCCACTGAATATCCCCAGACCAGTAGTACTCATGAGTCACAAGCCCCATGGAAGAAAGGTCTCTCAGAATTTCAGCACATCTCTTCTCTCACCATCCCTTAAACCAATGTCCAACAGGGTGTCCCTGCAAATGTCAAGAATCAGTCATCTGTAGCAGGCTCCAGCCCCGAGATTGTTGGCTGCTTGTATTTCAGTCAGACCAAGCAGAGACTTAGCAGCCGATAGCCAGCCCTATTCACAGTATTAAGGTAGATACGGTAGACCTAAGAAATCATTGATTAAAAAGGGTACTGATGCTCCTTCATTACTTGATATGCAACTATTTGTTTCCTGTGCTCATTAAAGCCTTTAATATAGACATGGTGGGAAAGTGGAGTTGGGGATTATCCTTTCAGATCAGTCATGATCTCATCAATTGGCAGAACAGACTCAATGGGCCGAATGGCCTACTTCTGCTCCTCTCTCTTATGTGCTTCACTTTTATCACTTTGTTGGGCATGGTGTTTACAAGGCATGTTCTTTGCCTGTCTTTACATTATGTTATTTATTGTAAAAGTTGATTCAATGATTTTAAAGTAAGGAAATTAAGGATTTTTAAATAATGGAGTGAACTCTTCAGTGTTACAATACTCTGGGCTAGCGTATGGTCAATTCCAGACCCACTTGACCCGGAGTCGTAAAACAGGTGAAATTAAATTAAATTTTAAAATAACCGAGATTTTGATTGAGTTAAGTAGACACCAGGTTTGTAAATTTAAATACAGGTAAACTTTTATTAACAGTAATTATAATTAAATAGACAAATAATGCAACTGGCTATCTACTATCTAATTCCCACCCTCCTCCATTTCTAACTCATCCCACCCTCTACATACAAATAACACATCGGGGAAAGGGTGGTGGAAAGGGGAGAAATAATAATAATAAAAGGATAAGGACTTTGATTCAGATGGATGACTTCCAGTTAGTTTCTTTCTCAAGTTGAGGCCTTCAGTTGGGGACTTTCTTTTCCTTCAGTTTGTAATGATCTTCATTGCAGACTCACAGAGACAGCAGCCAACCGGCAGCTATAGGGGAGAAACACAGATCCTTTTCCTTTGAAGGTCTCGAGTCTTTTGGCAGGTTCTCTCTCCACCTGGCAGGAATAAATCACTGATTGTTGTCCAGCAGATCACTGTCCCTGGCTAACCCATTGGTTGCCTGTTAACCAATTGAACCAATTCTCTCCAATCTGCTGGGTGCCGAATAGTCTGACTTTTCCTTTCCCAAATACAAAACTTGAGAACACAGTGTTCCAGTTACTTCCTCTGCTTGACTTAAAGTATGTCTCAATTATCGGTCCACGGACCAAAAATTGCACATTTATTGAGTGAAATTCTTTTCTATTAGCAAAAGCTCACTGCTGGTCACAAAATGCCCTGGCGGCTGTGCGTGTGCAGCCTATTGTTTCGTGCTCTTTCAGAAAACCAGTCAGAGTGGTGGTTACTTTCATTGCTAGTCATGGCATGGCTGACCAGTCCAACAAGCAGCAAGTCATTTTTCAGGGAGGCTGCAGGAGACAACGAAGTACTTCATGACTACTTGACTTGACATTTAGAACGTCCTGAGATATTGCTCCTCGGACAGGACAGGTAGAGAAAGCTGCTACCCCATCTGTACACTTTGCGTGGTTGGCAAGTCCTTCTGTGTTACTGTCTTCTCTGTGGTCCTCTTGCAGGTCCTTCTTCATTCTTTTGCTGTTGGTGCTGCTCTTCCTTGTCTTCCCCATTCCAACACCACCTATACTAGACTTCATCCACTACTGAGTCTCAATTGCAGCAACAGTGTCCACATAATCAGAGGCCACAATGAAGTAAAAGAGCAAATGTGTGCAATGCAGCTTTATTGACACCATGTCTAGTTTACATTCAGCACATTGAACAGCCATGATCCAGCCCCACCTGGGTTTCCCTGGCAATGAAGTCAACTTCTCTGAATCCTTGGAGACAGTAATTAATATTGTTATGGGCCAGGGTTTAGAGAACACCAAAGTGTACCATGGAGTTCACCTGACCCACAACGTTTAATAGATTGTGGTATGGGGAACATACGACCCACTCTACAGGTGTGGTACAGCAGAAATGGAAAAGTTTTTTTTTTTTAAAGCAAAATAATGTTTATTCTATGAACACAAGTTAACCTTTTTAAAACATACAGTGAACATCTTAGCAACCATTAATTCAAATACAACCCCCAAAGAATACAACACTAGGTAATCCTTTAAGCTTTCCTTTTAATATCCATAAGACATAAAACACCTTTCAACAGAAGCACATTAGGTTCAAATTCACTACTGAAAACATTTATAATTCTGAATTCACCAAATGATCAAGAGATAGTCTTTTCATGGCAAAGAGATCAACAGTACAGCTGCTCTGTCTGGCTTCAGCTCCCACACTGAAAACGTAACTAAAACACACCCTGCAGCAAACATCCTAAACGAAAGTAAAAAGCCGACAGACAGCCCAGCTCCACCCACACTCTGACATCACTGATAAACACCCATTTCTTAAAGGTACATTTCTTAAACACCCATTTCTTAAAGGTACTCTCACATGACACCTCCCCCAAAGAAAAAAAACCCATCAACTTCAAGATGGTTTAATTTTTCACCTTTTCACTATCCTTTAACAAACGCACACAGTAAATATACTCTTTCATTTCAAAAAACAACACACGCAAACAGGTATAATAATATAGTCCATTTTTGTTCTTCTTCCTCCAACTGAAATCCTTCCTGAGTGACGGTTTCTTTGAACAAGAAGGCCTCTGCACGATCCGTCCATTTCTCTACAGCTCGGCATTTCTCTTTAAAGTCAGATACTTTAGTTCAATCTGATCACAGAGTCCCTTGCAATTCTCCAACACAGGAGCATTAGTTATCACAGCTTTCAGGCCGTCAAATGCCTGTTGAAACTCCGCTGTCCATTGAAATTTTCGATGTTTCTTCCGCAAGTCCATCAGTGGAGCAATCACGCTACAAAACCTCGGCACAAATGTTCGATCAAATCCACTCATGCCAAGAAATCGCATTATTTCCCTTCATCTTGAGGGTATCGGAAACTCCTCAATAACTGTTGGTTTCACATCCCGTGTAACCATTCGACCCTGTCCGATTGTATGGCCAAGGAAAGTGACTTGGGCTTTTCCAAATTGACTTTTGGCTAGGTTTATCACCAAACCCGTCTCCTGAAGTCGATTGAATAACTCCATCGGATGTTTTAAATGTTCTTTCCATGTCTGGCTGAAAATTATCAGATCATCGATGTATACCGCACAATTGGGTAATCCTGAAACAACTTTGTTAGTTAACCATTGAAATGTGGCTGGGGCATTTTTCAAGCCAAATGGCATAACTTTGTATTGTATATACCATCTGGAGTCACAAAAGCTGAAATCTCCTTCGCCCTTTCGGATAAAGGTACCTGCCAGTAACCTTTAAGTAAATCCAGTTTGGAAATAAAAGCTGATTGTCCCACTTTCTCAATGCAATCCTCCAAACTTGGGATAAGATAAGAGTCCGTTCTTGTAACTGCATTAACCTTTCTACAGTCCACACACAACCGTTAGGTACTGTCTGGTTTAGGTACCATCACTATGGGTGAGCTCCATTGGCCGCAACCCACTTCAGTTATGCCATTTTTAAGCATACTCTCAATCTCTTTGTTAACCTGTGCCAAGTTTAAAGGGTTAAGTCTATATGGATGTTGTTTGATTGGAACAGCCTTTCCCACATCTACATCATGTATAGCCATTTTAGTACTTCCCAATTTATCTCCACAAACTTGCCCATGTGATATCAATTACTCTTTCAGGTCAGTCCGTTTTTCCTCTGGAAGGTAACTCAACAATTTATCCCAATTTTTAAGAACATCCTCATTTTCCAATTTAATTTGAGGTATGTCAAATTCACAGTCATCAGGATTTGGTTCGTCACTTTGAGTTAGAATCATTAAAACCTCCTCCTTTTTCTCTCCTTCCCTTTCAAAGTACCTTTTAAGCATATTCACATGACACACTCGATGTGTCTTCCTTCTATCTGGTGTTTTTACCACATAATTCACCTCACTTAATTTCCTTTCAATCTGATAAGGTCCACAAAACCTAGCTTTTAAAGGTTCACCTACCACTGGTAACAATACTAAAACTTTATCTCCACTGGCAAAACTACGAACTTTGGATTTCTTGTCCGCGACCCGTTTCATCATATTTTGTGCAACTTTTAAATGTTTCTAGCCAATTCACCTGCTCTATTTAATCGTTCCCTAAAATTTGACATGTAATCCAATAATGTAAGTTCTGGGGTGAAATTCTCCGGAAACGGCGCGATGTCCGCCGACTGGCGCCCAAAACGGCGCAAATCAGACGGGCATCGCGCCGCCCCAAAGGTGCGGAATGCTCCGCATCTTTGGGGGCCGCGCCCCAACCTTAAGGGGCTAGGTCGGCGCCGGATGAATTTCCGTCCCGCCAGCTGGCGGAAAAGGCCTTTGGTGCCCCGCCAGCTGGCGCGGAAATGACATCTCTGGGCGGCGCATGCGCGGGAGCGTCAGCGGCCGCTGACGGCATTCCCGTGCATGCGCAGTGGAGGGAGTCTCTTCCGCCTCTGCCATGGTGGAGACCGTGGCGAAGGCGGAAGGGAAAGAGTGCCCCCCACGGCACAGGCCCGCCCGCGGATCGGTGGGCCCCGATCGCGGGCCAGGCCACCGTGGGAGCACCCCCCGGGGCCAGATCGCCCCGCGCCCCCCCAGGACCCCGGAGCCCGCCCGCGCCGCCTTGTCCCGTCGGTAAGATAGGTGGTTTAATTTACCCCGGCGGGACAGGCATTCTAGCAGCGGGACTTTGGCCCATCCGGGCCGGAGAATCGCGGGGGTTGGCCCGCCAACCGGCGCGGCGCGACTCCCGCCCCCGCCGAATATCCGGTGGTGGAGAATTTGGCAACCGGCGGGGGCGGGATTCACGCCAGACCCCGGCTATTCTCCGACCCGGCGGGGGGTCGGAGAATCTCGCCCCTGATTTCTCACTCACAAATTTTTCCTTAATCAATTTAAGTGGTCCTCTTACCTCATGACAAAAAATTAGTTCAAAAGGACTAAATTTGGTTGATTCATTAGGTGCATCCCTAATTGCAAACAGTACAAATGGAATTCCTTTATCCCAATCCTCTGGATAATCTTGACAATAAACCCTCAACATTGTCTTTAATGTCTGATGCCACCTTTCTAACGCTCCCTGGATGGTACGCAGTTGACTAAAATTGTTTTATTCCTAAGCTATCGTAACTTCTTTGAATAACCTTGAGGTAAAATTTGATCCTTGATCCGATTGTATTTCTGTGGGTAGTCCATATCTAGTAAAGTATTTAAGTAACTCCTCCACAATCTTTTTAGCTGTAATATTACATACTGGAATGGCCTCTGGAAACCTAGTTGACACATCCATTATAGTCAAAAGATATTGAATCCCACTTTTTGTTTTAGGAAGTGGTCCTACGCAGTCAATTAGGGCGCTTGTAAAAGGTTCCTCAAATGCTGCAATGGGTATTAAGGGCGCTGGTTTTTTCACTGCTTGAGGTTTCCCTATCACTTGACATGTGCGACATGATTGACAAAATTTAACTACATCTTTACGTAGTGCAGGCCAATAAAAATGTTGATGAATTTTAGCTTGAGTTTTCCTTATTCCCAAATGACCTCCCACTGGTACCTCATGTGCAACTCGCAACACCTCCTTTCTATACCCTACCGGAAAAACTACTTGATGAACTTCTGCCCACTTTTCATCTGCCTGCATATGTAAAGGTCTACATTTTCTCATCAAGACATCACTTTTACAGTAATAACACTCTGGTATACACTCAGATTCCTCTTCCATGTATGCTTTCTGATACATCCGGTTTATTTCTACATCTTTCTGTTGGAACTCTGCCAATTTTCCTGAACTAAAAATATCCGCCTCATCCTCCACCTGTTCTTGTTCTTTTTCAACCATCTGATCAAAAATCGTTTCTGATAATTGCATTTTAACGTCATCTTCACTCTTTGATTTCTCCTCTTGTCTTAACATGTGACTTTGCGACCTTGTTACTACACAATCCGGAAAAATCCCAGGATATTCGTCCTTCAACACTTTTAGTTGTCTGATTTTCCACTGGATTATCAACCACAGTAGGCATCATTCTCACCTGCGATCCAGCTGTATCATTACCCAAGATAAACTGTATTCCTGGGCAAGATAGTTTCTCTATTACTCCTACTACCACTTCACCACACTTCACTGGCCTAGTGTGTTACAGTGAAAACATTTGAAACTTTTCACATCTCTTCCACCCTCCTGGATTAATTTTTTAGTCTGCGGTATACTCCCCTTATTATCTCCCATCAGATCACCTTTACCTTTACCACTTGAGTATTTCTCATGTCCCCAGTTTCTATCCCTCACAGGCTGAAACTGATGTCGGCAACCAAACTTTGATTTATGAACTAATTCATAATCATCTGTCATTTCTGCTGCTAATCTCACAGTTTTAACCCTCTGCTCTTCCACATGAGTTCTCACTACATCAGGAATTGAACTTTTAAACTCCTCCAAAAGTATAATTTCTCTGAGAGCTTCATACGTTTTGTCTATTTTCAAAGCCCTTATCCACCTATCAAAATTACTCTGTTTGAGCCTTTCAAACTCCATGTATGTTTGACCAGGTTCTTTCCTTAAATTTCTAAACCTTTGTCTGCGGGCTTCAGGCACTAATTCATATGCACCTAAGATGGATTTTTTTCATCTCCTCTTACGACGCAGATACATCCTGCGGTAGTGATGCAAACACTTCACTCGCCCTACCCACCAGCTTTGCTTGAATCAGTATTACCCACATGTCCTGTGGCCATTTCATTTGTATAGCTACCTTCTCAAATGAAATGAAAAAGGTTTCCAACTCCTTCTTGTCAAACCTTGGCAATGCTTGGACATATTTAATTAGATTCCCACCAAGCCTTCGACTTTGACGCTCTTTCTCACTATCCTCATCACTATCATCCAACTGTACGTTTGCCTTTATGCCTGCCAATTTTAACTGATTGTCATGTTTCATGGCCATTTTCTGAAGTTCAAACTCTCTCTCTTTATCTTTTTCCCTGATCTGTATCTCCCTTTCTCATTCTTTTTCCTCTCTATCTCTTTCGTATTCAAGCTGCTTTAATTCTTTCTCATGTTCCATTTGTTTAATTTGCAACTGAAATGTTGCTATTTCCAATGAGTCAAACTGTATCTCAAGCAACTTTAAATGCGTAGCCACTGCCATAACTAACTCATCTTATCGCATTTTGTCAGGTAATGTTAACTGCAATGTTTTTGCCAAATCGAACAGTCTGCTTTTAGTCTCTGTCCGCAAGGTATTGCGTGTGATCGTCTCCACCCCCAAAAACTTCAGAGCATCTGAAAGAACCATTGTCCATAACACACTCCCTATTTAAACTAGAATACCACACCTGAAAAGCAACCACAATATGCTCACCCCTCACTGTTTTTAAGTTCACTAAGCCAATCCAATAGATAGACTTTTATCCCCCTCGAGCCCCCAATTTGTTATGGGCCATGGTTTGAAGAACACCAAAGTGTATCATAGAGTTCACCTGACCCACAACTTTTAATAGATTGTGGTATGTGGAGCACACGGCCCACTCTACAGCTGTGGTACAGCAGCAATAGAAAAGTATTTTTTTAAAAGCAAAACAATTTTTATTCTCTGAACTCAAGTTAACCTTTTTAAAACATACAGTGAACATCTTAGCAACCATTAATTCAAATACAACCCTCAAAGAATACAACACCAGGTAATCCTTTAAGCTTTCCTTTTAACACCCATAAGACTTAAAACACCTTTCAACAGAAGCACATTAGGTTTACATTCACTACTGAAAATATTTATAATTTTGAATTCACCAAATGATCAAGAGATAGTCTTTTCATGGCAAAGAGATCAACAGTACAGCTGCTCTGCCTGGCTTCAGCTCCCACACTGAAACCAAAACTAAAACACACCCTGCAGCAAACAGCCTAAAACGAAAGTAAAAAGCTGACAGACAGCCCAGCTCCACCCACTCTCTGACATCACTGATAAACACCCATTTTTTAAAGGTACATTTCTTAAGCACCCATTTCTTAAAGGTACTCTCACATGACAATATCATACTGGGGCTTGGGTTGTATTAGAGGGCCCAGAATTGGATATTAATCATTCAGCTCTTCTTCCCTCTGCAGGGTTGAAGACACAGCAGGTGGCAAACTTTTCAAATTTTACCTCCTTGCTCAACCTGTTCCTGTTTTTATGAGACGGTGGGGCAAGGGTGGGTGGGGAAGAGATTAAATTAGACGCCATTGACTCTCTGATCACTAACCCAATTTTGACACCACCAGCAAGAACAGTGCATGGGACAGATGCAAACTTTAAAATTCTACTACCCCAAATAAGGCCAATATTCCAAAAAAGGCCATTAACCAGGTTGTTGCAAAAGGCAGTTAACATTTAAAAAACTGGGGCCATGTTGCAGAATTAACGGACTGTCGGGGTGACATGTGTACCGTCAGCTGCCTAGCAATGGATTCAAGGAGGGAGGGATTGTCTGGTCAAGATAATAATTAAAGATCACTGATCCTTTTCACTCAAGGAGTGCTAGGATCATAGCCTTGGCCCTCTCCTGTTTCTCCCATTGTGACCTTTCCTTCCTCTCCCCCAACTCTGGCCACCTCTCCTGCATCCCCCTCCCCACACCTAGCACTCCCCCCCACCCACCCCCCCAACCCACATCTCGCTGCAACAACCGATTCCCACTTTCCTGCACACCCTGTTACACAGACTCTGAAGATTGTCCCCATGGATTAACAGCTCCAGCCTCCAGCCACTAAATTTCTACTCTCACCTGCTGGTCAGTCAACCAGTACACAATAAAGGCTGAATTCAAATAATTATTTAAAGGAAATGTTGCTGTTAAGTCATCTACTACCAAGCTCCTCTGAACACTACCCACCCTCCCATTTATATCAATGCCACACTTTCCACTCACGTTGGCACCGTGGCACAGTGGTTAACACTGCTGCCTCATAGCGCCAGGGACCCGGGTTCGATTCCGACTTTGGGTGACTGTCTGTGTTCGCACTTTCTCCCCGTGTTTGCATGGGTTTCCTCCGGGTGCTCCAGTTTCCTCCCAAAGATGTGCAGGTTAGATGGATTGGCCATGCTAAATTGCACCTTAGGGTGAGGTTGCAGGAATAGGGCGGGGGATTGGGCCCAGGTGGGGAGCTCTTTCAAGTGTTCGGTGCAGACTCGATGGACCGAATGGCCTTCTGCACTACAGAGATTCTATGATTCTATATGCTCTGTCTATTCCTATGACCGTTGATCTGTCACGGCTTGGGGCGCTGTAAGATAATGCAATTCGAATAACCAGTGCTAATGCTATCTTCCCCCATCCAATTGCTACTTTAAAATTTCCTTCCCTTCACAGTTCACTGCATAAGAATACTTTTCCATCCAGTGACGGAGCACAATGAATCTGACTGCTTTCAAGGAAGGGATATAGGAATAGAAGTAGGCCCAATTCAGCCACTTGAACCTCTCCATTGGATCACAATTGATCAGTGTTCATTATCCTTGGTTTCATATTCGTTAATATGCCACAAATCTAGCCACATTTAACATTTTTAACCGATCCCAACAGCTTTTTGGGGGCAGTATTCCAGATTTCCCTACTCTTTATGTGAAGGTATGCTTGAACAGTTTAGCTTTACATTCAGGTCATTCTCCACTTCCACATTCCTCCACCAGGGGAAATAATTTCCATCTATCTACACTCTCAATTCATTTGATAATTTTAAATACACCAATTACTTCATCCCTTAATCTTCCATGTTCGAAGGAATACTAGCATATCTGATGCAACCTTTTCTGTCCCTTGTAGCATTTTGGTGAATCTGTGCTACAGCCACTCCAAGACCAATATAGCCCTGTTGAGGGGACTTGCCCAAAACTGAACGTAGTACTACAGATGTTGTCTAACCAGAGCTTTAAACAACGGAATCATAGTTTCCACCCATTTGTAGTCGAGACACTTTTCTTTGGTAAGATTCTGGATGGAAATCTTCCGGTCCCGCCCACCATGGGAATCGTCACGGGTGGGACGGAGAATTCGATGGACAGGCAGAATGTCCTTTGACCTCGCCTGGGAAATTCCAGTCCTGGGCCGGCGTGACTGGAAAATCCGCTCCACTTGTAAGCATTGTCAGTACTCAACTCTGTTTTTGCTGCCCTTGATATTGTTGATATAGAGGCTCCTCTGTTTAATAACATCTTGCATCAAAAAACACCTTTTCCTGAATCGACTCGGGAGCTGCCAATTTGTCTAATTGAAAGCGGGCAACAAAATTCGATAGTCAGGGGTCAGTGTCAATAACTGAAACTGTGAAACTATGACCGGTCTAATAACTGAAACTGTGAGCGTTGGACTGTGTCCCAGAGGATCCACTATTGTGTTGGAGTTCTGTCTTTATTTCTTCCATCTGAATAGAAACATAGAAACACAGAAGGTATGAGCAGGAGGAGGCCAATCGGCCCTTCGGGTCTGCTCCGCCATTCATTAGGATCATGGCTGATCATCCAATGCAAAGCCTAATCTCGTTTCCTCCCTATAGACTTTGTGCCCCTTCAGCCTAAGGCATCCCCCAAAAACGGAAGTGAAAAATCCACTCCTGTGCTTTTTTTGGAGCACAATTGAAAACATGACCTCTGACTCAGAGACAAGAATATGCTAGCACCAAGCCAAGCCTGACAACTCCCACTGTCCACCTACGCAATCGGCCCAATTGGTAATGCCTCAGATCAGCTTTGTCTGCAGACCTGAATACCAGTCAGGCGATTTTCTGCCTTTACAATCTGGCAAGCTGCATTTGAACACAGGTTTAGCATTCATGACTTGTTCACTGCACACAGCTGACCTCAGAGATTTTAAATTGTTCAGTTCTTACAGCAATAATAATGGTAAGCAGCAGGCGCATTCTGCCCGCTGATGACAACCGTTTACCTCAAATGAAACGCCAGTCCCAATAGCCCCCATAGACCCAGAGGAAGCATCTCCAGCTCTAAAGCAAATATTGCACATCAACCTCAACATGTACATCGCAGCACTCACCATACTCATGAAGGGCAAACATAGAATATAGAACATACAGTGCAGAAGGAGTCCATTCGGCCCATCGGGTCTGCATCGACCCACTTAAGCCCTCACTTCCACCCTATCACCAATAAGCCCTCCTAACCTTTTTGGACACTAAGGGCAATTTAGCGTGACCAATCCACCTACCCTGCACGTTTTTGGACTATGGGGGGAAACTGGAGCACCCGGAAGAAACCCACGCAGACACCGTGCAGACTCCACACAGTCAGTGACCCAATCGGGAATTGAACCTGGGATCCTAGAGCTGTGAAGCAATAGTGCTACCCACTGTGCTACCATGCTGCCCAAATGATGGAATAGTGGTAATGGTACTGGGTTAATAATCCAGAAGCATGGGTTAATGCACTGGGAACATGTGCTTACATCCCACCATGGCAGCTGGTAAGATTTAAATTGAAATAATAAATCTGGAGTTACCAACCTAGCTTCTGTGATTGTTGTTAACACTCCATCTGGTTCACACATGCCCTTAAGGGAATCTGCCACCCCTACATGGTCTAGTGTGGTCCACATATGACTCCAGATCCACAGCAATGTGCTTTAATCTTGATTGCCCTCTGAAATAGCATAGTAAGTAATTGACTGATGCCCTAAGGTGATGCCCACACCCCACAAAAGAATAAAGAAAAACAGGATGTTGCAATTAGAAAAGGTGGCTGCAAAGACGGACATACAAAGTTTCCGGGTTAAAGTTTTCTCAAAGTTAAAACAGAGTCTGTTTGAAAATTGTCAGGAAATTAATCAGTTCAAAGCCCCTGAAAAATAAGTGATTCGTTGGAGAAAATACAAGAAACAGTTTTGATTCATTAAGATCCCACAAACGTACAAAATGTTCCAAATTAAAACTGTGATTTAAATGCTGTTTGCAAAGGATCCAATTATTTCCGCTAGATGCAATCATTGTTCGGATGATTTTTTTCATGAGAGGATGTAGGTGGGAAGATATGTCTGCCACAGTAAGTAAATAAAAGCTGTTTTATGACATAAAACAGGAAATGCTGGAAAAACTCAGCAAAACTGGCAGCATTTGTGGAGAGAGTAACCGAGTTAGGCTGCATGGCTTCTTCAGTCTGATGTCTCTTCTTTGGATGCTGCCAGCCCTGCGTTTTTCCAGCATTTTCAGCTTTATTTCAGGTTTCCTGCATCTACTGTATTTTGCTTTTATTTTACTGTTGTATGACGCCAAAGTAAATGTTTGTTGAGCTTGTAACAAATTAATTTCTTCAAATTTTAAACTTTGAACAAGGTCAGATAAGGTGCCTTTTATTTTGTTTATTAATTCCCGGGAGGTAGGTGTCACTTAATGCACATTTGATGCACTTCAGCCAGCAATTAAGGGTCAACCACATTAGTGTGGGACTCCAGTTGCTTAAGGACAAAGATTTTCACGTCAAATAAAGGACATTCGTGAACCAATTTGGTTTTTGCTATTAAGTAATACATTTTTCTGAAAATCTCTTACCATAGTGGGATCATAAGAGCATAATTATAGGAGCAAAATTAGGCCATTTGGCCCATCATGTGTGTTTCACCATTCGATCATGGCTGATATGTTTCTCATCCCCATTCTCCTGCCTTCTCATAATCCCTGATCTACTTATTAATCAATAACCTATCTATCTCCATTTTAAAGAGACTCAGTGACTTGGTCTTCACAGATTTCTGCTGCAATGAGTTCCACAGATTCACCACCCTCTGGCTGAAGAAATGCCTCCTCATCTCAGTTTTAAAGGATCGTCCCTTCAGTCTGAGGCTGTGCCCTTGGGTTTTAGTTTTTCCTACAAGTGGAAACATCCTCTCCACGTCCACTCTATCCAGTCCTCGCAGTATCCTGTAAATTTCAATAAGATCAGCCCCCCCTATCCTTCTAAACTCCATCCAGTACAGACCCACAGTCCTCAACCACTCCTCATTTGACAAGCCGTTCATTCCGGAGATCATTCTTGTGAACCTCCTCTGGACCCACTCCAAGGCCAGCACATCCTTCCTCAGATATGGGGCCCAAAACTTTTCACAATATTCCAAATGGGGTCTGACCAGAGCCTTATGCAGCCTCAACAGTACATCCCTGCTGTTGTATTCTAGCTTTCTCGAATGAATGAGAACATTGCTGCTGCCTCACGGCGCCGAGGACCCAGGTTCAATCCCGGCCCCGGGTCACTGTCCGTGTGGAGTTTGCACATGCTCACCATGTCTGCGTGGGTCTCACCCCCAACCCCAAACAGATATGCAGGGTAGGTGAATTGGTCACACTCAATTGCCCCTTAAATTGGGAAAAAAAGAATTAGGTACTCTAAATTTATATTTTGAAAAAGAATGCTAACATTGCAGTTACTTTCCTAACTGCCAACTGTATCTGCATGTTAACCTGAAGATAATCCTGAATTAGGACTCCTAAGACCCTTTGTGCTTCAAATTTCCCCATTTAGAAAAAAGTCTATGCCTTTATTTTTCTTACCAAGGTTTCACATTGTGACACACATCTTTGTATCGTCTGCAAACTTTACAACAATGCCCTCACTTCCTTCTTCCAGATCATTAAAAATATATCATGAATAGTTGTGCTTCCAACACTGACCCTGCGTAACACCACGAGTCACTGGCTGTCATCCAGTAAAAGACCCTTTTATCCCGACTCTCTGCCTTCTGCCAGTCAGCCAATCCACTATCCAGGCCAGTACCTCCCCGCTAACACCATGGGCTCTTATATTATTTAGCAGCCTCCTGTATGGCATCTTGTCAAAGGCCTTCTGGAAATTAAGAAGATCACATCCACTGGCTCTCCTTTGTCTAAATTCCTTGTTACCTCCTCAATGAATTCTAACAGATGGCCTCCCCTTGACGAATCTGTGCTGACTCAGCCCTATTTTACCATGCACTTCCAATACCCTGCAGTCTCATCCTTAATGGACTCCAAAATCTTACCAACAACCAAAGTCACGCTGACCGGTCTATAATTTCACACCTCTGCTCCCTCCCTTCTTAAACAGGGATGTTACATTAGCCATTTTCCAGTCCTTTGAGACCCTCCCTGACTCCAGTAATTCCTGAAAGATCACCATCAATGCCTCCACAATCTCCTCAGTTATCTCCTTCAGTTCACTGGTGTGTAGCCCATCCAGTCCGGGTGATTTATCCACCATCTGACCTTTCAGCTTCCCCAGGACCTTCTCCATAGTGATGGCCACAACACTCACCTCTGCTCCCTGACTGTTGAAGTTTGGTATGCCACTGGTGTCTTCCATCGTGAAGGCTGGTGCAAAGAACCTATTCATTTCCTGTGATATTTCTTTGTTCCCCATTACTACTTCTCCAGCCTCACTTTCCAGTGGTCGAATGTCCATTCGCATTTCTCTCTTACCTTTTATATATTAAAAAACTCTTGCAATCTTCTTTTATATTCCTAGCTAGCTTACACTCATATTTCATCTTCTCCCTCCTTATTGCTTCTTTAGTTGTCCTCTGCTTGCTTTTAAAGGCTTCCCAATCCTCTGGCTTCCCAATAATCCTCACCACATTGTATGCTTTTTTAATGCTTTTATGCTGTCCCTGACATCCCTTGCCAGCCATGGTCGCCACGTCCTCCACTTGGCATGTTTTCTCCACCTTGGGATGAATTTCTGTTATGCCTCCCGAATAACCCCAAAAAACTCAGGGTGGCATGGTGGCACAATGGTTAACACCACTACCTCACAATGCCAGAAACTTGGGTTCAATTCCAGCCTTGGGTGACTGTGTGGAGTTTGCATTTTCTCTCCGTATCTGCATGGGTTTCCTCCGGGTGCTCCAGTTTCCTCCCATGGGTTAGATGGTTTGTCCATGCTAAATTGCCCCTTAGTATCCAAACATGTGTAGGTTGGGTGGGGTCATGGGTGCCAGATTTGGGGCGGGGGAGTGGGTCTAGTTAGGGTGCTCTTTCAGAGGGTCGGTGCAGACCCGAATGAGGCTGAATGACCTCCTGCACTGTAGGAATTCTATACAACGCCTGCCATTGCTATTCCAGCGTCTTCCCTGCTAAATTCCCCTTTTAATCAACTCTTCCAGTAGATAACTTCCACCAGGGTCTTTTTCCCTTTCTGATTCCTGAACTCAACCCGCACAGATTCTACATCTTCCAACCCTATAATCGCTTCTTGCTATTGACTTAGTTTTATTTCTTATGTACAAGGCAACCATGACCCCTGTTCTTTTGATAGGACACATATCCTTGGATATTTAAATCGCAGCCCTGATCCCCTTGCAGCCAATTTCAATGTGCGCTCCAAGCTCATTTACCTTGCTTGGTATACTGCATGCATTTAGGTACAACACCCTCAGTCCTGCGTTGATGGACCCCCCCTTCTCATTGTTGTCCCTTTATGTGCCTGAAGTTAGATTCCTGCCACTTTCTACACTCTGTTCTATTACTTGTTCTCAAAACTTTACTAACCCTGAACCCCGTCCACTTTAACTTGTTTAAGGTCCTCATTATTGACCTGCACTCCTACTTTCTCCTTTAATTTTGATTTTCCAATTTTCCAGAAACTGAACCTCCCCCCTCTGCCCCCCCACTATTCAGTTTAAAGCTCTATCGACAGCCCTAGTAATGCGATTTGCCAGGACTCTGGTCCCAGCATGATTCAGGTGAAGACCGTCCCATCGGAACAGCTGCGTCCTTCCCCAGTACTGGTACCAATGTGCCACGAATTCAAACCTATTTCTCCCACACCAACCTGTGAGCCATCCATTTACCTCTTTAATTTTATTGACCCTGTGCCAATTAGCTCGTGGCTCAGCTAGTAATCCGGAGATTATTACCTTTTTGGTTTTGCTTTTTAATTTAGCCTCTAGTTGCTCATATTCCTTCAACAGCACCTCTGTCCTTGTTTTACCCATGTTGTTGGTACCTACATGGTCCATGACAACTGGATTTTTACCTTCCCACTCCAGGTTTTTCTGCAGCCCAGATGAGATATCCCAAACCCGA
This sequence comes from Scyliorhinus torazame, assembly GCF_047496885.1. Lineage (NCBI taxonomy): Eukaryota > Metazoa > Chordata > Chondrichthyes > Carcharhiniformes > Scyliorhinidae > Scyliorhinus > Scyliorhinus torazame. Next base: position 71,422,583 of record NC_092721.1, on the reverse strand, counting down.
GTTCCAGGCAGGCAACACAACCTTCGGGACTCTCGATCATGGTCACAGAGAACAGTGTCTATGCCCCTGACTATATACTACCCCTGATTATGACAACATTTCTTGTCTCTCCCCCAACTTGAATATCTCCCTGAACCATGGTGCAGTGGTCAGTTTACTCATCCTCCCCACAGTCCACGCTCTCATCCACACAGGGAACAAGAATCTCAAACCTGTTGGACAAGGACAAGGGCTAAGGCTCCTGCAACCCTACCTCCTGACTCCCTCTACCTATCTCACTCATAGTCACACCCTCCTGTGCCTGACTACTGGCCGGATACATGACATTTAATCTAAGGGGTTAGACTCCCTCTTGAAATACAACTTTCAGGTAACTCTCCCCCACCTTGATGTGTGGTAGTGTTCAAAGCTCAGGCTCCAGCTCATCAAGTCTGAGCCAAAGTTCTTCAAGAACCAAAACTGGAAGGGATCTTAATTAACCAAAACAGTTCTTTCTATATTGTCCCAGCTATTATTTTCTCTTTTCAGGGAATTCAGTTGACCAATGTATTCGCAAAGATTTTCGAACACATACTGTTTTAATCCAACTTAAAACAGTTGTAATTTTCTTTAGCAGCAACTCTTTCTTTCCAGGTGTTTTTTGTCAACTGGATTCAGACTCTCAAATTGCTCAGGTGGGATTCAGAACTCACAATCTCTGAATTATTCGTGTAATTCTCACTAGTCCAGTAACATAACCAACAAACCATTTTGGAAGTCTGGGGTGAGATGTTAAGGAAAGACAAGATAAATTGTGTCATTAAAAGTCATTACCAGACTAGCTTTCCTGGTATTTTACCAAAAACTTTGTCTGACCTCATGGTAAGATAGACAATGGCAATGTTGGGACTTGTCCGTGAGAGGTGAGAACATCTATAGTAAAAAAGGGTAGAAAAGAACCTAAACACAACACACTTAACCAAGCAACATTGGCTATAAAGAATGGTGTTCATATATCCAATCGGAAAAGTGCCAGCAACAAAATACTAGCTCTCATATGATGTGTTATGTACTCTGGGATAACACAGGCTGCAACTCGATACAGTATTGAGCAAAAGATATTCCAGACGTTGAAGTAAGTTCAATGTGATTTATTGAATCATTAGCACAGTTCTCTATGAGGTCAACTCTCCTGGTAATCTTGTTATAGAAACTCAGTCTAACTAACCAGTATGCTCTAAGCCGTGCGGTGGGTGTAATGCTTCTGATCTGCCCTGTCCTTCTCTCTGCGTGTCGCCTGTGGAAAGAGACCTTATATATGAGTTGCCCCCTTATGGTAGTGTCACCCTTCCGGGTTGTCTTGACTGCCCATTGGTCGTGTCCTATTCTATGTGTTCATTAGCTGTATGTCTGCATGTCATGACATCTCCGGTGCTCCCTCTAGTGTTTACTTAGTTGTCGTGTATTTACATTAATCCCTTATGTATTTACAGTGATGCATATCACCACATCATACACCCTGCCAGACGCTTACATTTTGAACAATCAAAATCAGCAGCCTTACTTTGGAAGGAATAGATTTTGTACATGCAAATAGTAGCATCAGTTCCATAATTACAGCATTTAACATGCTGAACAGACCAACATCCCTTCGGAAATTATAGCACCGATACATGCTAATGGACCAATATGGGTATGAATGCGATCACAGTTGCTAACTGAAACAAAGTTGTGTCAAGTTGACTGCACTTAAAAAAAGCAACATTGGCAGTAAACTAATTGCATTCAAGACATCCAAAAAAAGCAAGGCTGGGTATAAAACAACCACATTCATGTTTCCAGAGCAACATCAACATTTGAATAATTTGGCTGTGGATACATAACAACACTTCCACCGTCACATTACAATTGATTTTGAGTGAACTCCCAGAGTTTTTGATGCATTCCCTTAGGAGTTCACCTCTTTGCAGTAGGAGTTGTTGCGTTGAGTGTTGTTGCAAGCTTCAAATAGCAGGAGCAGCTTAAAGCATCAACCATCAACAAAAGGTACTACTAAGCTGCTAACTAAGAGTTTCTGCTTGGCTGCATTGAATTTTCCAGAGATTCCATTCCAAAACAGTGCTCGATGTTCTGGCTCATGCAAGATTTTACACATGCTAATTCTCAAATCGGTTTGAATGTGTTCGCTGTGGAAAACCAATGTAAGTTTGAACACCATTTGCAGCCGGATTGCTGCTTGTGGCCAAAGTGGAAACTCTGCTCCAAGATATTTATACTGTGGACAGTCTCAGGCGGGTCTGTTGCAGGACATGGAGCCTCAGTTTCTCAATGGCAGCTGTCCAACTGAGGTAGAGGAGAGAGAGGCTCTGTTTGTGAGGCAGTGACAGGGTGAGAGAAAATTGTCATGTGAGAGTACCTTTAAGAAATGGGTATTCATAAAATAGCTGTAGTGGATGTACCTTAAGAAATGGGTGTTTATCAGTGATGTCAGAGTGTGGGTGGAGCTGGGCTGTCTGTCTGCTTTTATTTTCGCTTTGGGCTGTCTGCTACACGGTGTGTTTTAGTTTCGTTTTGAGAGCTGGGTAGCTGCAGTCACAGCAAGAAAGTGTATTAATCTCTCTCTCCGCAATCTAAAGACTGTTCCAGATCCTTTGGTGATTTTAAAACAATACCTGTTTCTGTAAAGAAGTTAAACCTGGTGTCTTTCTGTACAAAGGTTTTTTTTTGTCTTATGGATGTTGCAAGGAAAGATTAAGAGTTACTTAGAAAGTACTGTATTCTTTGGGGGATGCATTGGTGTTGATAGTTGTTAAGATGTTTACTGTGGGTTTATAAAGTGTTAACTGGTTTCATAAATAAACATTGTTTTAATTTAAAAGTTCTTTAACACTCTGTTGCACTACACCTGTAAGTTAGGCCCGTGTGCTCCCCATAACCACAATCTATTAAAAGTTGTGGGTCAGGTGAACTCCATGATACACTTTGCGGTTCTCTAAGCCCTGGCCCATCACAAAATTACCCAAAGGAATGTGATTGGGCCATTGGAAAGGAGGTGGTGCAGGCAATACATTAACTCCTCACTGAACATTGTAGTTACGTTCCTGGGCAATACAACTTTAAGTGAAACCACTTAAGTGAATCAAAGTTTCCCTTTACAACCAATATAAAAACTGTGGTTTGGTTCTGTATGACCTATCGCCTCAGGAAAAAAACACTAAAACGCTATACCTTGTAAATTGAAAAGTGTAATTGTTAAATCCAATGTTTGCAAATGAAGTAACTTTAAATTCAAATACATTTTTGAAATATGAAACATGTATTCTGGCCCTTTCTACTTAACACTCATGCACCAACTCTCCCTTTTGCTAATCCCCCTGTTCGTCACTTCTCACATTCCCCGGACATCCCAGTCACCGCCGATCGTGCTCCCCAACTCTCCTGGTCGCTGGCCGACCGTCCAAATCCCCACCTCTCCCACTCGCCGCTCCCTTCTCCTAAACCCTCACCATGACCGAGGGCTCAGGAGGTGAGCATAGCGAGATAGAAGTGAGAGCATCCTATAGTTGTAGGGTCCTGGATGTAAACCACGAGAGGGAAAGTCAACAAAATGTTGAGTCAAGGGCCAGAATGGTCCGGGACTAGGCGGGTCATGGACCACAAGGGCTGGCCAGCAGCTGGGAGGGTAGGGAACTGGGATGGTCAGAGGTTTGGGACCGGAAATGTCAGAGACTGGGAGGCTCAATCCGGGAAGATTTGGGACCAGCAGACTCAGCAGCAAATGGGAGGATTGGGGTCTGGGATGGTCAGATGCCGGGAGGATTGGCCAATGACTGGGAATGTCAGAGTTGAGGAGGAACCGCTCTGAAATGGTGCTTATCAGGCATCGTGACCCACCATCATACCAGGTATGGAACAATGTCAATAATGACATTCCCAACACTAAACACAATACCCATCCCATTGACTGACTATTATGTAATCAAAACAACTTTAAATGGGATGACGTAAAGCGAGGACTTACTGTATGTAATGAGACTGAGGTGTGATCATCATAAAAAGCATACCACCATATGGGTGGTACAAATGTGGTACTTAATGTAGTTTCCTTGCTTGACAGAACATACCAGTAACTTTTGTTTGGCTCACACTCTGCACAGAATGCTGGCTGAGGTAGGAATACCAATGTGTAGCCAAAGAGAAAATGCTGGAAAATGTCAGCAGGTCTGGCAACATCTGTAGGGAGGGAAAAGAGCTAAACGTTTCGAGTCCCGCTGATCCTTTGTCATAGAATCATAGAATCATAGAATTTACAGTGCAGAAGGAGGCCATTCGGCCCATCGAGTCTGCACCGGCTCTTGGAAAGAGCACCCTCCACCCTAACCCCATAACCCAGTAACCCCACCCAACACTAAGGGCAATTTTTGGACACTAAGGGCAATTTAGCATGGCCAATCCACCTAACCTGCACATCTTTGGACTGTGGGAGGAAACCGGAGCACCCGGAGGAAACCCACGCACACACGGGGAGGATGTGCAGACTCCGCACAGACTGTGACCCAAGCCGGAATCGAACCTGGGACCCTGGAGCTGTGAAGCATTTGTGCTATCCACAATGCTACCGTGCTGCCCTTCTTAATTGCACACATTGACCTGACCAAAGCATGTGACAAAGTAAATTATGCGATTCTGTGGATTGTGCTCCACAGATTTGGATGTCCAAGAAACTTCATCTCAACCCTACAATTGCTTCATGATGATATGATAATAACAATAATTATTATTATTCTATAATAATAGCTTTTTGTCACAAGTAGGCTTCAATTAAGTTACTGCGAAAAGCCCCTAGTCGCCACATTCCGGCACCTGTTCGGGGAGGCCGGTACGAGGATTGAACCTGCGCTGCTGGCATTGTTCTGCACTACAAGCCAGCGATTTAGCCCACTGTGCTAAACCAGCCCCTAAGCTTTGACAAAGGGCCACCTGGACTCGAAACATTAGCTCTTTTCTCTCCCTACAGATGCTGCCAGACCTGCAGACATTTTCCAGCATTTTTTCTTTGGTTTCAGATTCCAGCATGGGCAGTAATTTGCGTTTAAACCAGTGAGTTGCTCTCCACCTGCACAGCCAGGTCATATCTTCAGATTGTCTGGCACTCTATGCACAGAAAATCTGGGGGCATGATTTTTGCAGTCATGCTGGTATGGCAGGGCCCGATAGAGCTGCTACCCCCCCACCCCCCCCACCCATTCCCCACAAAGGTTATGGGCCACCCCAACAGATAAGGAAAACCTCCACAGACACGTGGCAATTCCCATCCATAGAAAGGGGATCCCCCCAATTGAGCTTCCCAGAGGAACCACCCCTGGCACCGCCTACAGGATGGCACTGCCAGGTTGGCACTGCCAGTTTGGGTCTACCAGAGGTAGTGCCAGAGTGATAATGGGCAGTGCAAGAGGCCTGGGCATGCCCCTCTCCTCCTGGGACTATATTTAGCATTGCACACCCGTTGGGATCCCCATGACGGCTTCACAATTTGCAAAAGTAGTTGTACATCTCGCCCGACGCTCTTTATGTGGGGGGAACATATGGCAGGGAAGCCCTTTAATGGTATTTAAATTTATTTAAATGTGGACCCCGCCCTTTCTGCTGAGAAACTTGTTTTCAGTTTCTTGTGATATTTTGCGCCCACATTGCCAAATGTGCTCACAGAGGACACGGGCGCAAAATTACCCCCATTGTGTTTTACTTCACAAAGGAGTCATCTTTGCTCTCAACTAACAACTCAATGTTATAATCAACCTTGTCTTCCCCCATTGAGACAGGACACACTTCCCACTGTCAAAAATTCAACTTTATCATTGGAATACACAATATTTATACCGCCATGAAGTTATCTCAACAATATAATTTGTGCTTTTCTGCTACAGTTTACAAGCAGGAAAAACAAAACTCTCTGGCTGACTGTGTAGTATTCGGATGTTCAGGACTGAAAGGGTGAATGCGGGACTGCAGAAACAGCACCGCTCACATGATGATGTAAAAGGAGTCACATGACAAGTAGTAGTCTGGGAGTAGCCTGAATGGAGATAGCTCATGACTGGGGCAGAAGGGATCTACCAGCTTATGTTCCTGCACTACTGCACTGTTTATGCTCTACAATAAATAATTACTGTTCAAATTCTACGGCTCCAAACCTCTTCCTGAGGCAACCACAGCATGGTGGCAGCAGGCAAAGGACCCCAAAATTTCCAAATATGAAAACAGAGAAATTTGCAATCTGAACTGAAAAATAAACATGCCAAAGCGCCAGACTTCGATTAAACAGTTGGAGAGTGCCAGAAAAGCCCCATAACAGATGTGGAAACTGGGAGGCAGAGAAGAACTAAACTGTGTAGTTCAAGAAGGACTCCATCATTAGTACATGGAGGTCCATTGAAAATCCTGATCAAGAAAATAGCCAAAGGACTGAGTGAGGATCGAGGAAGAATGAGAAAACTTTATAAAAGGCTTAAAAATGCTTCTGAACAAGGTGCAATAACCAGGCAGCAATGGAAGGCAGTTCATTTACAAGTGTGCAAATTGAAAGACATCACAGCCTGGCTCCAGCGTTGGTGTCATATCATGTGGTGACCTTCCAAACCCATGGCCTCTACCACCTTGAAGAACAAAAGCAGCAGACCCATGATTAGCATGGCATGGATTCCACTGCCATGACCTTTATTTTGTGGTTGGCAGAGGAAGAATGGTATTCTATGATTCATGGTGTTTCCAGCTGCCCACAGGCTTTGGGTGCGCTATTGAATGGGAAACTATTGTCCTTGGGTATCTGAAATCAGGAAGCAATTCCCAATCTTTTGCCATGCAAATTTATGCATGGTGAGGATTGTGAGGGAATCCCGCTATCGGGCCGCCATTTTGGGGGCAGCCTGATAGCGAGGTTCCGCGGCTGGCCACCCCCCCCCCACATCACAATTCAGACCCCAACCCCCACCAGCCCCCCCTATCACAATTGAGCCAACCATCCCTCCACTCCCCCCCCCCCCCAAACCGCATAACAATTCAGTCTCCAACCCATGGATCTTTTGGGTCTCTCCCCCCGCCTTCCACAAGTAAGGGGATGATCCGATCCACCCCCCTAAATAGTGAGATGCCCCTCAAAGATCCCCTAAATAAGGCGATTCCCCCAGAGACCCCCTAAATAAAGAGACCTCACAGAGACCCCCTAAATAAAGAGACCCCACAGAGATCCCCAAAGTAAAGAGATCCCCAGAGTCTCCAAATAAGGAGAACCCCCAAATGACCCCATCTATTAAGAGACCCCGTTAAATAAGGATAAACCCTCCAGAGACTCCCTACATAAGGAGATCCCCTAAATAAAGAGCCCCCAGAAAAAGACCCCTGTCAGAAAGCCCCCCAGGAAAGAGACCCCTGTCAGGAAGCCCCCCAGGAAAGAGGCCCTCTAATGAATCCCCCAAGAAAAGATAACCATGTAAGACCCGTGGGGCACAGTTGCAAAGTGGGTCGCACTTGTTTCACTGCACCAAGGTCCCGGGTTCAATTCCCGACTAGGGTCACTTCTGTGTGGAGTCCGCACATTCTCCCCGTGTCTGCATGGGTTTCCTCCGGGTGCTCCGGTTTCCTCCCACAAGTCCCGAAAGACATGCTGTTAGGCAATTTGGACATTCTGAATTCTCCCTCTGTGTACCCGAACAGAAGCTGGAATGTGGCGACTAGGGGATTTTCACAGTAACTTCATTGCAGTGTTAATGTCAACCTACTTGTGACACTAGTGGTTTAGCACACTGGGCTAAATAGCTAGCTTGTAATGCAGAACTAGGCAGCAGCCTGGGTTCAATTCCTGTACCAGCCTCCCCGAACAGGTGCCGGAATGTGGTGCCTAGGGGCTATTCACAGTAACTTCATTGAAGCCTACTTGTGACAATAAGTGATTATTATTATATTATTATTAATAAAGATTTTTAAATAAGGAATCCCCCAATAAAGAGACCCCTGTATGGAAGGTCAGGAGCAGTCCAGACAGGGGCAGTGAAAAATGTACTGTTGTAACACTCACCTGGGCAATACACCTGCTGGCTCAGACACAGGAACCACCAGGTGTCAATTCCTGGAAAGAGAAAATCAGTCAGCTGTGTTTAAACCCCCTCAGATCCTTGAGCTGCAAGCCATTCATTCATTTTCCTTACTAGGCTGTGATTGACAGCTTCCACACACACATAAAGCTGTCAGCATTGCTCTATTCATCTTCCTTCGCAGTTGAGTAACTCCGAAGTGCTCTATCCCTTATGTTTGTAAATATCAATCTTTGATTGACAGGTCCTGGTACTTGAAACAGAATTAAGTGCTTTCCAATCACCTCCTTCATGCTTGAGTGAATTTGAAGTGATAAACTGGAAATTGACAGCATTTAATTCCTCTATCCACATGTCAGCATTGGGCCGGAGCATCAGCACCGATCCCTGTTTTCTCCTGACACGAATCGGCACCTCACTGGGAACTCCGCCCCGGCAGCGCAAAACAGAGAATTTGCCTCTACAAGGAATTTGGAATGGCACGGCAGCACAGTGGTTAGCACTGCTGCCTCACAGCACCAGGGACCTGGGTTCGATCCCGACCCCAATGACTGTGCGGAGTCTGCACTTTCTCCTCGTGTCTGCGTAGGTTTCCTCCGGGTGCTCCAGTTTCCTCCCACAATCCAGACATGTGCAGATTAGGTGGATTGGCCATGCTAAATTGCCTGTAGATGGGGTTACAGAGGATAGGTTGAGGGATTGGGCATAGGTAGGGTGTCCTTTCAGAGGGCCGGTGCAGATTCGGTGGGCCGAATGGACTCTTTCTGCACTGTGTGCATTCTATGATTCCATTGATTATATGTGAATAGGAAAAGGAACAATGTGGTTCCTCAACAAATCAGCTTGAAAAAGCCTCACTGAGGCCGATCGGGTGGAATTTTAACCACTAAGAAGTGGACCAGTTTAGGTCAAGTAGGGGTGGGGTGGGTTGGTTCAAATGTTTATTCTGGTTCCATTTGGATTTAATGTTGGTGGGAGGGTGCCCAGTGACCAATCCGCTCCAAGAAGGTAGGTTGACACGTTAGATATTATACTGAATCTTACTTGCTGGATGTAACATAGTTTCTTGGTCAACCATTTGTGATTCGATACCTCCATGACATTTCTGACCCTCATCCCTTGGCCTGATTTTCCAAATAAGGCTCCAGCCTACACTGCCCTCAGGCCTCTGGTCTCTAAATGCCACTCCCCCCCCCCCCCCCCCCCACAATTCCTCTTATCTTTTTCTACAAGGCCTTCAACCAGCTTCACCCCAATTGCCTCTGATTTTTTCTCCAGTCTCTGCCTTACAACACTTCCAATCCACAGAGACCTCCACACACCCCTCCCCTAGCACCCAGAGATTGACCTCCCTCTTGGTCAAGGCATGGACCTACCAGTCTCTTCTGGGCTACTCCCCACCTGACTGGATTCCAAGCCTGTTAAGCAGGTTGGCTTTTGGTGGAAAAACGTGTGGTGATATCGCACTCTACAACATCCAAGCGAAACCTGACTTCCAGGTTTCCTATCACCTACCTGTTCCTAGTAGGCCAAGAAAGTTAGAAGTTATTTTGTAGTAATTAAGACTTATCACACTGTTAAAAATCAATTTACACCTGTGTAAAGAAACTACCACAATTAATGAAAAAAATAAAATGTTTATTAGCACCAACACAGTAGGGTTAGCATGGTAGCATTATGGTTAGCACAATTGCTTCACAGCTCCAGGGTCCCAGGTTCGATTCCCGGCTTGGGTCACTGTCTGTGCGGAGTCTGCACGTTCTCCTCATGTGTGCGTGGGTTTCCTCCGGGTGCTCCGGTTTCCTCCCACAGTCCAAAGATGTGCAGGTTAGGTCGACTGGCCATGATAAATTGCCCTTAGTGTCCAAAATTGCCCTTAGTGTCGGGTGGGATTACTGGATTATGGGGATAGGGTGGAGGTGTGGGCTTGGGTAGGGTGCCCTTTCCAAGAGCCGGTGCAGACTCGATGGGCCGAATGGCCTCCTTCTGCACTGAAAATGATATGAACAAGCAAATAATTTGACATACAACTTAACATAAAAAGTTATAAATATGGCTGTGAGTATTTGGGTCATTGCCAGGCTGTCAAATGTAAACAACTCAGCCTTGAGTCCTTGGGAGCCATTAGGAGGCATCCAATTAGATAATCCAGCTGCCTTTTCAGACAAGTTAATATCTGATGTACATGCCCTGCATGTACATCAGATATTAACTGATAAGACTGATAAGCTTAAATGATAACGTTTTTGTGAAAGAATGTGTTTTTTCTCAAAAAACAAAGAACAATACATAATGGAAGTTGTTTTTGACCTGTTCTGAAGTTCTCTTTAAATGTTTGACTATTCACTTAGGCAGCAAGTCAGCGAGATTTGCAGCCATAGGCTGAATCTGGCCTAAACTCAGATTCCATGGGGCGCGATTCTTCGCTCCCGCGCCGGTTTGGAGAATCGCCTGGGTCGCCAGATTTTCCCGCGACGTCAGTCCGACGCCCTCCCGCGATTCACGGAAGCGGGCAGATCGGCACAATCGCGTTTTGCGCAGCACGGTCCAGTGAATCACCCGAGACAGCCAAAATGGCGATTCACCGGTACCCCCGCGATTCTCAGTGCCGGATGGGCCGAGCGGCCTGCCCAAAACGGCGGGTTCCCCCCGGCGCCGTCCACACCTGGTCGCTGCCGGCGGGAGCAGCGCGGGATTGCTGGGGGGGGGAGGATCCTGCACCGGGGGGGGCCTCAAATGGGGTCTGGCCCGCGATCGGTGCCCACCGATTGTCGGGCCGGCCTCTCTGAAGGAGGACCTCCTTTCTTCCGCAGCTCCGCAAGACCCGTCAGACATCTTCTTGTGGGGCGGACTCGGAGAGGACGGCAACCACGCATGCGCAGGTGACGGCAGTTATGCGGCGCCGGCCGCGTAATGTATGCGGCGCCGCCTTTACGCGGAGCCAAGGCCTGGCGCGTGTAAATGACGCGGCGCTGCTCCTAGCCCATTATCGGGCACTGAATCGGTCGGGATAGGGGCCGTTTCGCGCCGCCGTGAACCTCGACGGCGTTCACGACGGCGCGAACACTCTGCCTCCATTTCGGAGAATCCCGCCCCATATATTTGAGACAAAGGCACTTCAAAATCCTCAGTAATCATACACGGCTGTGAGTATAATTCCCTTTAATCATTATTTGCGTGCTTATCCTACCACTATTTATCCAAGAACTGTTTATCACGGTGGATCTAAAAATTGCATGTATCATTATTAGCATGTTATGATTAGCTTTCGTACCATTTATAATCCTGATGTATAAGCCTGAATGTATAAGTTGTTTGAATAATACACATGTATTAAATAAGTATGCACATGTTGTAGTTTCAAACCTATATTCTTGCGAATGCCCACACATAAAATAATACTATTCTAGGATTCAACATTAGCACCCTAAGAGTTGATATTGGGAAATTCCACAAGAATTCATTCTGCTGTAACATGCCTCTATGTATGTTCTGACCGAAGATAACTTTGTTAAATTGAGATTCATGGGAGAGAGGAGTGTTTTTTGGAGGATCCAGTCCAGAGTTACTATAGAGAGTACAGGGCGGGATTTTTTTGGCCCATCTGCAGCATGTATGTCAACAGCAGAGGTGGTTAGCCATTAGCCACTGGCAGGACAGTCTGGTCCTGCAGATGTCTATGGTATTTTGCATGGCTCGCCCGCCACGTCGTTGGGGGTTGCCTTCGGCCAGAATGGAAGATCCCGCTGGCATGAAGAGCTGGAAAATCCCATCCTATGTTCCTTTAATGGAAATAGTTTATATTCATCTACCCTGTCTTTCCCTGGTTAATATTTTGAATACTTCGATCAGATCACCCTTAACCTTCTAAATTTAGGGAAAGAAATCTGCCATCCTTACCTCGTCTGGCCAACATGTGTCTCCAGACCCACAGAAATGTGGTTGACTCTTAAATGCCCTCTGAAATGGTCTATCAAGCCACTCAGTCGTATACAACTGCTACAAAAATACAAAAGAGGAATGAAACCGGACGGACCACCCAGGCATTGAACCAGTATCCGGAAATGACAACGGCAAACTCAGCCCTGCCAACCCTGCAAAGGCCTCCTGACTAGCATTTGGGGGCTTGTGCCACAGTTGGGGGAGCTGAGTCACAGACTAGTTAAGCAACCTGACATAGTCATACTCACAGAATCATACCTTATAGACAATGTCCCAGACACCACTATCACCATTCCTGGTGAGACAGGACATACCCAGCAGAGGTGGCGGCACAGTAGTATACAGTCAGGAGGGAGTTGCCCTTGGAGTCCTCAACATTGACTCTGGAAGCCATGAGACTTCATGGAAATCTTCTGCTGATTACCATGTACAGGCCACCATCAGCAAATGATTCAGCACTCTTCCGTGTTGAACACCACTTTGAGGAAGCACTGAGGTTGCAAGGGCGCAGAATATGCTCTGGGTGGGGGACCATTACCAAGAGTGTCTCAGTAGTACCACCACAGACCGAGCTGGCCAGGTCCTGAAGGACATAGCTGCTAGACTGGGACTGATGGTGAGGTGCTGTGGGAACCAACAAGAGGTAAAAACATACTTGACCTCATCCTCACCAATCTGCTTGCTGCAGATGCATCTGTTCATGACAGTATTGGTAGAAGTGAACACCACATAGTCCTTGTGAGACAAAGTCCCGTCTTCACATTGAGGATACTCTCCATCGTGTTGTGTGGCACTGCCACCATGCTAAATGGGATAGACTTCGAACAGATTTAGCAATTCAAGCCTGGGCATCCATGAGGCGCTGTGGACCATGAGCAGCAGTAGAATTGTACTCAACCACAATCTACAATCACATGGCCCTGTACACCCTCCACTCTACCATTACCACCATGCCAGGGGATCAATCCTGGTTCAATGAAGAATGCAGGAGAGCATGCCACGATCAACATCAGGCATACAGAAAATTGAGGGCTGGATTCTCCGTCCCGCCAGATTTCTGGATCAGCACGTCGGCAGGATGCTCCGTTTCGCCGGCTGGTCAATGGGGTTTCCCATTGTGGGGCAGCCACACGCCGTCGGAAACCCCGGACTGATGACAAAATGGAGCATCCTGACAGTGGAGAATCCAGCCCCAGGTGTCGACCTGGTGAAGCTTTAATGCAGGATTATGTGAGTGCCAAACAGCAAGTAATTGACAGAGCTAAGCGATTCCACAATAAACACATTAGATCTAAGCTCTGTAGTCCTGCCACATCAAGCCGTGAATAGTAGTGGACAATTAAACAACTAATTGGAGGAGGAGGCTCCACAAATACCCTCATCCTCAATGATGGAGAAACCCAGCACAAGACAAGGCTGAGGCATTTGCAATAATCTTCAGCCCAAAGTTCCGAGTGGGTGATCCATCTCGGCCTACTGCGGAGGTCCCAGCATCACAGATGTCAAACTTCAGACAATACGATTTACTCCACGTGACATCAAGAAATTGCTGACGGCACTGGATACTGCAAAGACTTTGGGCCCTGACAATATTCCGGCAATAGTACTCAAGACTTCTGCTCCAGAACTTGCTGCACCCCTAGCCAAGCTGTTCCAGTACAGATACAGCACTGGCATCTACCTGGCAATGTGGAAAATTGCCCAGGTGTGTCCTCCACACAAGAAACAGGACAAATCCAACCCAGCCAATTACCACCTTATCAATCTACTTTCTATCATCAGCAAAGTGATGCAAGGAGTCATCAAGAGTGCTATCAAGCGACACTTACTCAGCAATAATCTGCTCATGGATGCTCAGTTTGGGTTCCGCCAAGGTCACCCACCTCCTAACCTCATTACAGCCTTCATTCAAACATAGACAAAAGAGCTGAATGCCAGGGGTGAGGTGAGAGTGACTGCTCTTGACATCAAGGCAGTATTTGACCGAGTATGGCATCAAGGAGCCCTAGCTAAACTGGAGTCAATGGGAATCAGGGTGAAAACTCTCTTCTGGTTGGAGTCATATCTGGCACAAAGGAAGATGGTTGTGGTGGTTGGAGGTCAATCATCTCAGCTCCAGGACATCACAGCAGGAATTCTGCAGTGAAATATCCTCGGCCCAAACATCTTCAATTGCTTCATCAATGGCCTCCCCTCCATCGTAAGATCAGAAGTAGGGACGTTTGCAGATGACTGTACAATGTTCAGCACCATTTGCGACTCCTCAGATAATGAAGCAGTCCATGTCCAAATGCAGCAAGTCCTGGACAATATTTAGGCTTGGGCTGACAAGTGGCAAGTTACATTCGCGCCACACAAGTGCCAGGCAATGGCCATATCCTACAAGAGAGGATCTAACCTGGGGGTCACCATTGATCAGAAACTGAACTGGACTAGCCATATTAATACTGTGACTAAAAGGGCAGGCCAAAGGCTAGGAATCCTATGGTGAGTAACTCATCTCCTGACCCGGCTCCTCCCTCCCCAAAGTCTGTCCACCATCTACAAGGCACAATCCAGAGTTGTAATGGAATACTCTCCACTTACCTGGATGAGTGCACTTCTAACAGCACTCAAGACGATTGACACCATCCAGAACAAAGCAGCCCGCTTGACTGCACCCCATTCGATAAATATTCAAACCCTCCACCACCGACAAAGAGTGGCAGCCGTGTATAGCATCTACAAGATGCACTGCAGTAACTCACCAAGGTTCCTTAGACAGCACCTTCCAAACCCATGAATATCATCTAGAAGGACAAGAGCAGCAGATACCTGGGAACCCGACCACCTGGGCGATTCCCTCCAAGTCAGTTATCACCCTGACTTGGAAATATATTGGCGTTATTTCATTGTTGCTGGAGCAACATCCCGGAACTCCCTCTCTAACAGCACATGGTGCATCTCACCTCAAGGACTGCAGGAGTTCAAAAAGGCAACTCACCACTGCCTTCTGAAGGGCAACTCAGGATGGGCAATAAATTCTGGCCTAACCAGCGAAGCCCACATCCCGTAAAACAAAAATAATACTCATGCAGCCAAACTGAAAAATTTCAACTCACATTATAGCACATGAGTAATCAAAGAAATAATACTGATTCTGAAATGAAGATACATGATCCAGGTCAACCAGGACTAGAACATTTGTCATTCATCTCATCACTTGTGCTATTCAAGTTGCAGCTGTGTCTGTGCATGTACTGATATTCAAAAGAAATATACAACAATGAAGAACTCTCCAGTCTAATTAACAGCTACTTTCTAATCATTATTCATGCAGAGTGTCATGTTTGGTCTTGACTCCAAAACAATCATCAGCACAATAGGAGTAATATATTTTAACAAGTAGCATTGAAATGAGAATTCAAAAATAAAAACACAAAATGCTGGAAATATTCAACCGGACTGACAGCAACCATGGAGAGAGGAACAGAGTTCATGTTTAAAGTTGAATAGGACCCTGATGTCATTTATTCTGAAAAGTGTAATTGGGCATAATTGCGTACTTTTAAAAATAATTGAAGGAGGGGACCATTTTTGGGTCCTGGTCCTACAGAGGCTATCAGCCACCTGCCCTCCAGATCTTCCCAGAGCTGGCCAAATAAGAGGCTGCCTCTGGGTCCGGTGTCCAATAGGTAGAGGGAGGTTCAAGGATGGCCCCCACACCACCAGAGGTGGGCACTGCTGCTGCAGGATGGGTATCTCCATCTTGAGGAGGTTTCTGAAGAGGTTTAATAAAAGGATCAGTGGCTACAGCTGCCAGACCAACCCTTCTGAAGGGGAAATCCCACCTCAGGATGGCATGCAACATGGCGCTGGCCCCATGCGGACACAGCCTGCCAAACAGTGCCCCCTCTGTGGCCGGCTCGCGAGCCCCAGACCACCCCCCAACAGTGCCCCCAGCCACTGCCAAAGTCCCCCCTGCCCGCGGATCGGCTCACCCCCAACTGTGGCGGCACTGGACTCAGTCCACAGCCACCACGCCGAGTTCCCAACAAACGATACAACACGCGACCGACGCCGAAGGGAACTCGGCTGGTCAGAGGAGGAGCATCGGGGGGAGGGCCTCAGGCAACGTCCTGAGATCGTCAGTATGGTGTGCGGCGTACTCCTAAATGCTGCTTTGGAGAGGGCAGAGCATCGCGAAAGCAGCGCTGCTCCTGATTTCGGCGTGAATGTTGATTCTCCGGCAGATCACCGAACCCGATTTCGGTGTCCGGAGAATTCCGCCCCATGTCTGTACTTACCCTGCTTATGTTTCATTCTCAGCTTTGTTGTCATGGCCAGCAGTGCATTGTGTATGGTTTTAGGCCTCCTTGTCTTTGAGAAGGTGGTACTGTGTTCTCTGTGGAACTGAATGGCTTTGTAGGCCACTTCAGAGGACAGTTAAGAGACAAGTCGTTAAGTGGGACTGGAGTTACCTCAGCCAAACTGGGCATGCACACCACGTTTCCTTCCTTAACAGATATTAGTCAACCAGTTGGGCTTTTGTGAGAATCTGAAAGCTTCACGGTCATTTCTACTGAAAGCAACTTTTTATTTCCAGGTGTTTTAAGCCAAATTTAAATTCTCAAACTGCCCCAATTTGAACCCACCTTTCTGTAGGGTATTAGTCCTGGCTTCTAGATTACATAAATTGATCATGTTATTACTACACCACCATATTCTTCTGATTAAGAATCAGTTAAATGATTGCTCAGATTAATACACAGGTTACTTTTGATTGAAGGCCATTTCCAAGATGTTATTACTTGAATCTCTCGGAATATGTGAAATGCTAAGTTGAACAAAATAGCCATAAGAACTTAGCTGGCTACTTATTAGCCATTGTAAATAAAACATTTCTAAATATTACACAAGGCACAATGCGAGTTATTTTTGAATGGGTTCTGGTGTGTAAAACTGTTGTTGTGGGCCAAACACTCATTAATAGAAAATCAAGCAGTTTCGATTTTGAGCATCCCATCAGGAACGTCAGTTTTACCCTCCAGCAGCAAATTAACATAACCCCAATTACATCCCCTTCTAACACCTTCCTGCATGTTTACACATCAAATTACAGTAACACCATAAAAGAATAGGCATAGGCTTGTGCAGGTCCTGGCAAACCTTGTAATTTCTTCCACAAACTGAGCAGAACACACAAGAAAATCAAACAGATCCTCACTTCCAACCTTATCCCCGTAACCCAATAACCCCTCTTAGCCTTTTTTTTGGACACTAAGGGAAATTTAGCACGTCCAATCCACCTAACCTGCTCGTCTTTGGACTGCGGGAGGAAACTGGAGCACCTGGAGGAAACCCACGCAGACACGGGGAGAAAGTGCAGATTCCGCACAGACAGTGACCCAGCGGGGAATCGAACCTGTGAAGCAACAGTGCTAACCACTGTGCTCGTGCTGTATCCTTTTTTAAAAACTTTAGAATCGCCAATCATTTTTCTTTTCCAATTAAGGGGTAATTTAGCGTGGCCAATCCACCTAACCAGCACATCTTTGGGTTGTAGGGGTGAAACCCACACAGACAAGGGGACCGTGCTGTATCCTTAAGCCCTTTTCAGGTATGCAATTGGTTGGCAGTATCGAAATAAGCTCAGGTCATTAACATTGGCTGTGCCTCACACTGAGACCTGAATTTTCACCAAGAGGAAATGGCTCACAACTTCAGCCAAAATGGTGCCTGAGTCCCAAATCCAGAAATTCACTCTATTTAAAAGTGCAGTTGCCTTCACTCAGAAGCAATTTTCGTTACTAGGATTTTCAATGCATGACTTGTGGCATTTACAAATTGGAGGAAACAGTTTAAACTCGTCAGAGTTCTTTGAAGAGGTCAGATACCCCTTTGGGATTGTTAAGAGGAGGCACAGATATGCATAAAAAGTGGATAAGATCTGTGGAACCGTCAACCTGTCAAGTCATTTAAATCCTTTGCTCTTCAACTTTTGAAAAAAACAGTCTGCAATTGAAAATAAAATCAGTGCTTACAATTTCAACAGATATTTGTTGATATAAGTCTGAGTGCCATTGTGATAAGATTAATGCTGCAAGACTGTTTCCACAACCTATCATTATCACAGTTAGGGGAGGGTCTTGGAAGTTCACAGTTTGATTGACAGTTCCAAGTTCTAAATTAATTAGCTGTATTTGATGTGGGGCTATTTTTGTGAGGGATTAATGTATTGAATGGGTTTTCATCAACGACAATGTTTTTTAAAAAATATTGAAATCTAGAGGAGATACTTTGTGGTTTATTTTATTTCATCTCAGCACGGTTCCCGAGGTTTGCCCATGGTGGATACTGGGTGAGTGGCATGGGTGGTGTAAGGAAAAATGGTGTTGTGCATGGGTTGGCAGGAGTTGACATTATGTTGACATATGGGCTATAAAGGGCCATGGTGGGGGCGGATGGGTGAGAGGTACATGTTGGTATGGAGGATTTGAGGGGATGTGGTTGTGGGTGGGGTATGAGGGGGCATGAGTTGATATGGGGCAATTTAGCATGGCCAATTGACCTACTCTGTACATCGTTTTGGGTTGTGTGGGTGAGACACACGCAGATATGGGGAGAATGTTCAAACTCCACACGGACAGTGACCCGGAGCTGGGATCGAACCCGAGTCCTCTGAATAACTACTTCTTGTAGTGTTGCTTATTGGTTATAAATATGAAGACTATCTTCTCCATGGACCAAATCAGAAGACGCTATTCTAAAGGGTACAAAGTTTCCAGGTAACATTCTCCCTTCCTGATGCGTCACAGTGTCTGCAGCTCGGTCTCCAGTTCTCTGGGTCTGGGCCAAAGTCCTTCAGCCCCAGACATTGACCGCAGGCGTGCTTGTCCTGGGTGACACAGGTGTCCCACATTTTGCAGCCACCACAAATCACTGTGACCTCTCGTTCTAGAATGCCCCACAAGAGGAAGCATCTGCTCCATGTCTACTTTATCCATACTTTTTATCATCTTATATACCTCAATTTGATCTCCCCTCATTCTTCTAAACTCTAGAGAGTATAGGCCTAAACTGCTCAATCTCTCTCCATAAGACAAACCCTCATCTCTGGAATTAATCTAATGAACTGCCTCCAATGCCACTACATTTTTCCTCAAATAAGGGGACAGAATCGGTGCATAATACTCCACATGCAGTCTCACCAATGCCTTGCACAGTTGTAACAACATTGCCTTACCTTTATACTCTATTTCTTTAGCTATAAATGTCAACATTCCATCTGCTTTATTTATTATCTGCTGTACCTGCTTGCTAGTTTTCTGTGACTCATCCTCGAAAATACCCAGATCCCTGTGCAACGGAGCACCCCAAAGACTCTCCCCATTTAGATAGTATGTTGCCTTTACATTTTTTTGACCAAAATGATGCAAAAACCTATCTACATTAAATTCCATCTGGCATATTTTGGCCCACTCACCTAACCTATCTATTGCATTTGTAAGGTTCTCCTGTTTACACCCTCATTGCAATTTACTGTCCCACCTATTTTAGTGTTAACTGCAAATTTGGCTGTAGAACCTTACTATCCCTGTAACCAAGTCATTAATATGGATTGTAAACAGCTGGGGCCCAAGGACCGAAACCTGTGGCACCCCACTAGTTACATCTTTCAATCCAGAAAAAGACACAATTACCCCGACTCTTTGTCTTCTGTCCATCAGCCAGTCTTCTATTCAAGCTAATAAATTATCCCTAACCCCATGTGATCTTGTGTATAACCTTGTGTATTAACCTTCTGTGCGGCACCTTATCAAATGCCTTCCGGGAGTCCAGGTATACTCCATCTACAGGATCCCCATTATCCACTTGGCTTGGAACATCTTCGAAGAACTCTAGCAAATTAGTCAAACACGATTTACCCTTCATAAAACCATGCTAACTCTGGATTGCGTTTTGACTTTCTAAATGTCATCATATTACTTGTGATGCATGTAATATCCACCATGTACATTCAATGAAAGTCAGACAGCTGAGGGGTCCTATACAGTTTCCAGCCCCTCAGTGTACTATGGGTGAAAGGTCTTAGGCAGTGACCTTTCCCCATTGTGCCTCTGCGGTGGCTGCCCCAAACTTTAGTTCATCTCTCAGCACATCGTCCTGGACTTTGGAATGATCCAGTCTACAATACTAAGTCAGGGACAATTCTTTGCACTGGAAGAGCAAAAAGCTTTGAGCAAACCAAAGAGTGTCTTTCACCAAGTTGATGATCCTGCAACAAAAGCTGATTGTTTGTCTTAGTGTAGGTCCTTGAGAACAGCCCGCAGAGTCCTTTGTAACAGAACTGCTCGCGATGAACTTTTACACAAACCACCTCATCCCTCTGCAGACCTTCTATGCAAAGGCACATTCCAGAAGAAGATGGACAATGGTCTCTTCCCCATCACAGCCACCTTGAGGGCAACGTGCAGAGGGCATGAAACTCTGGGCATGGAGAAAGGATCTCAAAGGGAGGGCTTTTCTCACTACCAGCCAAGATACATCTTGGTGCTTGCTTGAAAGTTCTGGTGATGAGGAATTCTACCAAATGACATTGATGGTCTCATCAGGAAAACAACCTGACAGGATCCACCATCCCATTTTCCCACAGGGTCTCCAAGACATTACATACTGACCATTGCCTGATGGGCTTGTAGTTAAAGTTCTTTCCCTGCATAAACTGTTCCACAAGGAAAAGGTAGTATGACATGGCCCAACTAATTGGAGCGGTCCATGGCAATGAGACGAGATGCTTCCTTCACAATACTGAGGACAGATGGAACTTCAGCACAAAGTCGATCCCGGGTCCGGGTCACTGTCCGTGTGGAGTTTCCACATTCTGGAATCGAACCTGGGACCTCGGTGCCGTGAGGCAACAGGGCTAACCCACTGCGCCACCGTGCTGCCCAAGAACATCGACTTATGATGTTCCAACTTATGATATTAGTTGTATCAGAAGTCTGAGGAATGCCTGTACCTGTTTTCTGTGACATTACGTTTTGATTTTTCTCCGAACACAGTGGGTCCACTCTGGAGACACAGATTGGATAACCCTTTTAGATGCCGCTGTCTGTCTCCAGGTTCTCCTCTCTCAAACTTTTAGGTGCTGCTGTCTGTCTCCCTGTCCTCTCTCCCATTCAGTTAGATGATGCTGTCTGCCTCCAGGTCCTCCACTCTCTCGCTGCTTTCGATGCTGCTGTCGGTCTGCTGGTCCTCCTCTCTCGCTCTTTTAAATCCTGCTGTCTGACTCCTGGTCCTCCTTTTTCCCTCTCTTAGATGTTCTTGTCTGTCTTTGTTAATTCCACAGGATAAAACCTGATCCAGGTAGGAACCAGGGTTCCAAGGTTGGAACTTAGACTGTTGCTTGTATATACTTTTCGTGAACCGAGGGTTGGAAATAAGGCTTTTTACACTCTCCTTTCCAAACTCCTCCTTGACTACCATAGGATCCCAACCCAATGTCACTTTGCAGGACATTTCCTATCCTGCTTGGCTCTGAACCCACATCCGATGCCCTGGAAAATTCTGTCCATGGCTATTACACTGAATGGACTGCTGAAAATCTAGTGAAACATGGAAATAAGGTTGATGCATCAATAATTAGATTGAATTGATTCTTGATAACAACCTGACAATAAATTGTTCATTAACAATGAACATGTATTGATTGTAATAAAAGCAAAATGCTGCGAATGCTGGCAATCTGAAATAAAAACAGAAAATGTTGGATAAACTATGAGGTCCAGCGGCATCTGTGGAGAGAAACAGAGTTAACGTTTCGGATCTAAATGCTGCCAGACCTGCTGAGTTTACCCCGCATTGTTTGACTGTAGATGACTAGGCAAAATCAGATGGATCAAACTGACAAAGATGTTTATACTTTGGACGTTTGATGAAACAAATCTGCTGTCAACTTGACTTTGCAAAAGCCACATTGTATGAACATGTTTCACGCCAGTGTGTTTTCAGGCATTGCAGAGAATGTAGCACGGGGGATGGGGGGGCATCGGGCCTTCATCTTCATCCCATTAACAGGACCACTCCCCCCATCCCCTAAAAATGCCATAAACATCTAACATCTTCTCTTGTTCAGATAAATGAATATGACTCAGTGTCCTGTATTCAGCTGCAGGATAGTTTAATGCAGTAATGTGAGAACAGTATTCTCTTATGTTTGGAACTGAATATTTTTGTCTTTGAATCTCTCTGAAGATGGACCAGGAAAAGACTTGGTGAGAGAAAGCCTGACATAATTGAGTAGCTACTTTATTTCACAGTTAGAGCATGGCCGGATTCACCAAATTCAATCATTGCAACTTATTTAATAATAATAATCTTTATTGTCACAAGCAGGCTTACATTATCACTGCAATGAAGTTACTGTGAAAAGCCCCTGGTCGCCACATTCTGGCGCCTGTTCAGGTACACAGAGGGAGAATTCAGAATGTCCAAATTACCTAAAAGCACATCTTTCGGGATTTGTGGGAGGAAACCGGAGCACCCGGAGGAAACCCACGCAGACACGGGGAGAACGTGCAGACTCCACACAGACAGTGACCCAAGCTGGGAATTATTATTATTATTTACTCAAGGCTGTGAAGAGAGCAGGTGAAATGGTGTTATGAGGAGAAGCAAGTATTTCTGGATAGGAAACCAAGACGTATTAGCTGCAGATTGTCTTTGAAATTTTCTTATCAGGTTCCCAACTGATGGAGTGGCTGATTGATGCCAGGTAAATGGGGGATCATGGCAAGGTGGTGATGGGGTGGCATGTGGTGAGTTGAGGGGGCGGAGATATTGTGTGCGTGAAAAGTTAGAGATTGCGGGAGTTGGTTCAAGAGGGACATCAATGGTGGAAGGTCACGAGGGATGAGGGAAGGCAAGAATTGATGGGGTTGGTTGGGAAGATTTAGAGATTCCGTAGGATGGGGAGATTTGGAGACTGGCGGCGGTGTGGGAGTCAGATAGCATAAGGCGTGAGAGGATCAGAGATCAAAGAGAGTGGGGGACTCAGAGATCACAGGGGCGTTGGAGAGTCTGTCATAGTGGGATCTGATCACAGGGTCTGCAAAAAGGTTAATTGGGGAGCAAGGGGAAACATTTCTGCCCCTCCTGGCCCACACGTAATGCAGTAAAGGCACTTACGGCATGTTTCCAACCCTTCTTACATTCTTTTATTTGATGGGATTTCTGGGCTTCCATGGATACATTATAAAAAATGGTGTTAAAATGGAGGCATACAATTAAAATTTTTTACTGACTGGTCTGCCGCCTGAGAGCAGAATTAACCTCTCTGCTCTGACCCGGCTCTGTTAAAACTGGAAGGGGGGTTAGAGTTAGATTAAAGAATTTTTAAAAATTACATCCCATTAATCCCCAATACAACCATCCTTGGGGTTAAAATCTCTCTCAAGAGCTCTGTCTCATTTACCCCACAGAAATGATCTAACTGCAGCAGGCGCAGTAATAGTTAAACATTGTGTCAGGGCTAAAAGCCTGGGAACAGACAAAGCCTGTGTGGAATATAAGGAAAGTAGGAAGGAACCTAAGCAAGGAGTCAGGAGGGCTAGAATGGGTCACGAAAAGTCATTGGCAAATAGGGGTAAGGAAAATCCCAAGGCTTTTTACATGTACATAAAAAGCAAGAGGGTAGCCAGGGAAAGGGCTGGCCCACTGAAGGATAGGCAAGGGAATCTATGTGTGGAGCCAGAGGAAATGGGCGAGGTACTAAATGAATACTTTACATCAGTATTCACCAAAGAGAAGGAATTGGTAGATGTCGAGTCTGGAGAAGGGTGTGTAGAAAGCCTGGGTCACATTGAGATCCAAAAAGACGAGGTGTTGGGCGTCTTGAAAAATATTAAGGTAGATAAGTCCCCAGGGCCTGATGGGATCTACCCCAGAATACTGAAGGAGGCTAGAGAGGAAATTGCTGAGGCCTTGACAGAAATCTTTGGATCCTCACTGTCTTCAGGTGATGTCCCGGAGGACTGGAGAATAGCCAATGGTGTTCCTCTGTTTAAGAAGGGTAGCAAGGATAATCCAGGGAACTACAGGCCAGTGAGCCTTACGTCAGTGGTAGGGAAATTACTGGAGCGAATTCTTTGAGACAGGATCTACTCCCATTCGGAAGCAAATGGACGTATTAGTGAGAGGCAGCATGGTTTTGTGAAGGGGAGGTCGTGTCTCACTAACTTGATAGAGTTTTTCGAGGAGGTCACAAAGACGATTGATGCAGGTAGGGCAGTGGATGTTGTCTATATGGACTTCAGTAAGGCCTTTGACAAGGTCCCTCATGGTAGACTAGTACAAAAGGTGAAGTCACACGGGATCAGGGGTGAGCTGGCAAGGTGGATACAGAACTGGCTAGGTCATAGAAGGCAGAGAGTAGCAATGGAAGGATGCTTTTCTAATTGGAGGGCTGTGACTAGTGGTGTTCCGCAGGGATCAGTGCTGGGACCTTTGCTGTTTGTAGTATAAAAAATGATTTGGAGGAAAATGTAACTGGTCTGATTAGTAAGTTTACAGACGACACAAATTGTCGTCTGGTGGAATTGCGGAGAGCGATGAGGATTGTCAGAGGATACAGCAGGATTTAGATTGTTTGGAGACTTGGGCGGAGAGATGGCCGATGGAGTTTAATCCGTACAAATTTGAGGTAATGCATTTTGGAAGGTCTAATGCAGGTAAGGAATATACAGTGAATGGTAGAACCCTCAAGAGTATTGAAAGTCAGAGAGATTTAGGTGTACAGGGCCACAGGTCACTGAAAGGGGCAACACAGGTGGAGAAGGTAGTCAAGAAGGCATACGGCATGCTTGCCTTCATTGGCCGGGGCATTGAGTATAAGAATTGGCAAGTCATGTTGCAGCTGTATAGAACCTTAGTTAGGCCACACTTGGAGTATAGTGTTCAATTCTGGTCGCCACACTAGCAGAAGGATGTGGAGGCTTTAGAGAGGGTGCAGAAGAGATTTACCAGAATGTTGCCTGGTATGGAGGGCATTAGCTATGAGGAGCGGTTGAATAAACTCGGTTTGTTCTCATTGGAACGACGGTGGTTGAGGGGCGACCTGATAGAGGTCTACAAAATTATGAGGGGCATAGACAGAGTGGATAGTCAGAGGCTTTTCCCCAGGGTAGAGGGGTCAATTACTAGGGGGCATAGGTTTAAGGTGCGAGGGGCAAGGTTTAGAGTAGATGTACGAGGCAAGTCTTTTACACAGAGGGGAGTGGGTGCCTGGAACTCGCTACCGGAGGAGGTGGTGGAAGCAGGGACGATAGTGACATTTAAGGGGCATCTTGACAAATACATGGATAGGATGGGAATAGAGGGATACGGACACAGGACGTGTAGAAGATTGTAGTTTAGTCGGGCAGCATGGTCGGCACGGGCTTGGAGGGCCGAAGGGCCTGTTCTTGTGCTGTACTTTTCTTTGTTCTTTGTTCTTTGTTATTGTGCTTCTAAACTTCTGCAGGGTTTCTCCTGACTTGTCCCAAATTTTCTGCAAATCTGAAAAGGTTATGATGGACAATTGAGGGAATCTTGCTCAAGCTTAACCCAAACATATGTGACTGGAAGTCTTTATGACTCTTTAAAAGCACCCAGCAATGCTGTGTAAACATTGCATTTGGAATCAAAACAGGATTAGTGGTTGGAATATATATTGAAGGCACTTCAGCCCTTTTACTTTTAATCTGTTCATCTGTTTTAACTCCCAGGAGATTACAGTTCTGTAGGTGGCTGGGGATAGTTGGGAATCATGATGCTTACAGCATCACGACTGTGTGAGGCAGCCTTGATGAATCAGGTGCTCTTTTCCTGTACATCATTCTCAGAGGTTCATAAGTTAATACAATACAGCGAAATCTGAAGGTGATGCCACTTCAAATTAAATCAATACCAGTTGAACTTTTCTTGGCTAAGGCTCAATACAAACCCATTTGCTAGTCTGTGTTAAGTGGTTTCTATTCGCTTTGCAATTAAAATGTATTTGTATTTGAATAGTGCTTAGCCTCCCAAGTGAGTAGAAAAGTCAATGAATGTTAACCTGTTGCATGTATCAAATGAACCATCCATTGCAGTGAACAAAATTTAAAGAGACCTTACATAAATATAGATATTAAAAACAGTGGATCTTCCTGCACATCACATTTCCAAATACATCCAAATACAATTCAACTTTCAAAGTATAAATTAGTTCCTGGTAATGGAAGCTGTATATCTTTCAACCACTGAGCACCAGGGTGGATGAATACTATGACCAGGATTTTACCCTCTTCCCCGGCAGATTGGGGAGGCATAAAGTTGGATGGATGGGATTCCCCTGAGGTTCCTACCCACCCCGACCTGGTAGCAGGTATGGCCCTCAGACAGGAAGTCTGGAATTGCCCCAATTAATTATAGTAATAATAATAATAATCACTTATTGTCACAAGTAGGCTTCAATGAAGTTACTGTGAAAAGCCCCGAGTCGCCACAATCCGGCGCTTGTTCGGGGAGGCCTGTACGGCCATTAAGCCCCAATTCTTAGGTTGGTGGGCAGATGGATGACAACTCGGGTGGAAACTCTAAACTAAATCTAGGTTGATCTCGGACAGGAAGGCAGCACGTAGGCTCAGTGATCTCTTTTCCAGGCCATGTGGTGTGCAGTTGCTCGTTGCTTGCATTGTTAAGAACAGTTCAGAGTCAACCACATTACAGTGGTGTCTGGAGTCACAGGTAGGGCAGACCAGGGACGAAATTCTCCGGAAACGGTGCGATGTCCGCCGACTGGCGCCCAAAACGGCGCAAATCAGTCGGGCATCGTGCCGCCCCAAAGGTGCGGAACGCTCCCCATCTTTGGGGGCCGAGCCCCAACCTTAAGACGAATTTCCGCCTCGCCAGCTGGCGGAAAAGGCCTTTGGTGCCCCACCAGCTGACGCGGAAATTACATCTCCGGGCAGCGCATGCGCGGGAGCGTCAGCGGCCGCTGACGGCATGCGCAGTGGAGGGAGTCTCTTCCGCCTCCGCCATTGTGGAGACCGTGGCGAAGGTGGAAGGAAAAGAGTGCCCTCACGGCACAGGCCCGCCCGCGGATCGGTGGGCCCCGATCGCGGGCCAGGCCACCGTGGCAGCACCCCCCGGGGCCAGATCGCCCCGCGCCCCCCCCAGGACCCCGGAGCCCGCCCGCGCCGCCTTGTCCCGCCGGTAAGGTAGGTGGTTTAATCTACGCCGGCGGGACAAGCATTTTAGCGGCGGGACTTCGGCCCATCCGGGCCGGAGAATCGTGGGGGGGGGGGGGGGGTCGCCAACCGGCGCGGCGCGATTCCCGCCCCCGACGAATATCCGGTGGTGGAGAATTCGGCAACCGGCGGGGGCGGGATTCACGCCAGCCCCCGGCGATTCTCCGACCCGGCGTGTGTCGGAGAATCTCGCCCCGATGGAGGCAGATTTCCTTCCCTAAAGGGCATTAGTGAAGCAGTTGGGTTTTCTTTGACAATTGACAATGGTTTCATGGTAAGTATTACTGAGACTAGCTTTTCAATTCCAGGTTTTACAATTCAAATTCCACCAGCTGCCATGGTGGAATTTGAACACTTATCCACAGAACAGTGGCCTGAGCTTCTTGATGGTTAATCCACTGACATTACCGCTATGCCACTACCGTACACAATTACACAAATGCAATGCAATTCTTCACTGTTGGAGACACGAGGCTCTGTTAATTAGCAAAAATGGGGATCGGATGGCAAGCTGATTAACACATATACTTGTGACATTGGGCTGAATCTTCCATGACATGGCAATCACAAGACTATTTCCACTTTGCTCCTATTTGCCTATCTTGGATTGAAGTGCTCCACGTTTCTCGCATATACTTGGGACTGCTGTGAAATGTGGAGTGTAGCTGCACCGGGAGTCCTTCAAGTGCAGTATCGAAGCGTCAGAGGAAACAAAGCTATGTTGCCCTTTTACAAAACGAGCTATTGTATAACAGTCAGCATAAATGTCCCAGTCACTTTGTCAAGGTGGGAGATGATGTAAGTGTGTGAGGGGGTAG
Source organism: Scyliorhinus torazame (assembly GCF_047496885.1). Classification (NCBI taxonomy): domain Eukaryota; kingdom Metazoa; phylum Chordata; class Chondrichthyes; order Carcharhiniformes; family Scyliorhinidae; genus Scyliorhinus; species Scyliorhinus torazame. The sequence continues at coordinate 71,394,506 of NC_092721.1, read as the reverse complement.
GATGGGTCAGTGGAGGGTTGGGTGGCCAGCAGATGGGGGTGGGGAGGGGGGTTCAATGGGGGTCAGTACTATGGCTAGCCAGGAATTAGTATTGGTAATAATGTTTCAAAATTTTCCTGGGTAACTGTAGTACCCTCAATAATGACACAAGAGTGTGGAATGGTAAATGAAGGCTTTAATAAGCAGAGAACTAGCCAGCTACAGAGACATGTGCTTACCGAGTGCCACCTACAGGCGTCACCTTATATACAGCTCCCTGGTGGGCGGAGCCAGAGGCGGAGTCCCCCAGGGTTCCAAACCCAGTCTTAAAGGGGCATCACCTACATGGTGTTAAGGGTACAGTAACCATTCATCACAGTAACTATTCCGCTAAGTCAGTCAGAACCATCCAAAGTCTCCAACTTTAAATTGCAGTTTCAGAGGGTTCAGAGCTAATTTCCCAAGGAAAGTTGAAACTTCCTTGGCAGTCCTTGCATGGGGACGTCCAATGGGTTCCCCAGTACATCTTCCAGGGTACTTTTATTCTTTCATGTCATGTTTGCACTCCTGGCAAGACCAGTATTTGTTGCCCATTCCTTAAATGCTCTTGAAATATGTAACTTGCTGGACCATTTCAGAGGGCAGTTAAGAGTCAGCCATATTGCTGTGGATCGGAGTCACGCAAAGGTCGGACCAGCTAAGGCTGGCAGATGTTCCACTCTAAAGGACATCAGTGAACTAGGTGGGTTTTTGCAACAATGAATGATTGTTTCATGGTTACCATTACTGAGATTAATTTTCAATTCCTGTTCTTTTAATTAATTTGAATGTAAATTCCACCAGCTACCAAAGTGGGACAAAGTGTTCATTAGCCTAGGCCTCTGGATTACTAGTGACATTACCACTATTCCATCATCTCCTGTGTACAACCTTCTGTAGACCAGAAGAACTGGACCAATATCATGGGATGGAACAGCGAAAGCAGTGACAGGCAACCTAGTGAGTGGGCCTCATGAGAGGCTCTCCATAATTAGTGGGCCACTAGATTGATATCAGGCTTGTTCACTTTCCTTGATCCTATGAATAAGATTGAATACGTGCTGAATATTTCACAGCAAGTTATAGAAAATGCTTAATAATTCATGTATTAATAGAAATCTCATCAAATTCAAATGGTAAAGACAAAATAAATAATGACTCTTTGGAAGCAGATGGAGCGCTCAGCTCTCACAGTCAATGTTGTTGGCAATCAGCATAGACCTCACTTCAGTTGCCCTTGCTTTACATGTGTATCACTTCAGTCATACCGATAGAAACAAAACTACTCGGGACAGAAATCAGTGTAACGTGGCAACCCTGCGCGTGGGTCGCACCCAGAACTGATGGACCGCATGTGGCCCACTGGGCTGTAGGTTGCCCAGCACTGCCCCAAAGCATCAAGTTCCGTAAGCCACCATTTATCCCCTTTTGTGGTATTGGTTGAGGGCAACACAATGGAACAGTGGAAGGGCAGCACAGTGGCACAGTGTTAGCACTGCTGCCTTCCAGCACCAGGATCCCGGGTTCAATTCTGGCCTTGGGTAACTGTGTGGAGTTTGCATGTTCTTCTTGTGTCTATGTGGGTTTCCTCTGAGTGCTCTGGTTTCCTCCCACAGTCCAAGTCTGCAGGTTAGGTGGATTGACCATGCTAAATTTCCCCTTAGGGTACAAAGATGTGCAGGTTAGGTATGTTAACGGGATAGGGTGGGGGAGGTGGGCCTGGTTGGGATGTTCTTTCAGAGGGAGGTGGGCCCGAAGCCCCCCTAACCTTTGGACACAAAAGGGCAATTTAACAGAGCCAATCCACCTAACTTGCACGTCTTTGGATTAAAGGAAGAAACCGGAACATCTGGAGGAAACACACGCAGACACGGGGAGAATGTGCGAACTCCACACAGTCACCTGAGGTGCAAATCAAACCTAGGTCCCTGCCGCTATGAGACAGCAGTGCTAACCATTGTGTCACCATGCCACCTATAACAAGTTTGTACAACAAGTTCACACAAAATGTAATGTGACCCAACTCCCCTGTTATTCTAAATTATCATACCTTTGGATATTTCATATCTACCTGAGAGGGGATGCAGGGTCCTTTTTTAACATCTATCCAATAGTGCAGCACTCTCATAGTACTGTACTGGAGTGCAGATCTAGACTTTTCACTCCCGAGCTGATTGCAGAGCTAGGGAATTCCCCACCTAACCCCAAGTGCTCCAAATGGCGGAATCTTCATTCTGAGGGGGCGAGTGCAGGATGGAGTCAGGCCAGGTGGCAATTGACGCAGATCAGAAGTGAACACAGGGGCTGCCAAGTGCTGAGGCAGGCTGGTTAAAAGGCCCGCGTCAGTTGTTCTCTTCAGCATTAGCCCCTATAACCATTACCCCTCTCACACTCTTCAGTTCAAATATGGACAAAATAAATGAACTCCAGAGATGAGGTGAGAGTGACTGCCCTTGGTATCAAGGCAGCATTTGATTGAGAATGGCATCAAGGAACCCTCGCAAAACTGGAGTCAACGGGAATCAGGGGGGAAACCCTCTGCTGGTTGGAGTCATACCTGGTGCAAAGGAAGATGGTTGTGGTGATTGGAGGTCAATCATCTCAGCTCCAGGACATCACTGCAGGTGTTTCTCAGGGTAGTGTTCCAGGCCCAACCATCTTCAGCTGCTTCATTAATGACCTCCCTTCCATATAACGTCAGAAATGTGCATATTCCCTGATGACTGCACAATGTTCAGCACAATTCGCAACTCTTCAAATACTGAAGCAGTCCATGTCCAACTGCAGCAAGACTTGGACAATATCCAGGCATGGGCTGATAAGTGGCAAGTAACATTTGTGCCACACAAGTCCCAGGCATTGACCAACTCAAACAAGAGAGGATCTAATCATCATCCCTTGACATTCAATAGCATTACCATTGCTGAATCCCCCACTGTCAACTTTCCAGGGGTTATCATTGAACAGAAACTGAACTGGACCAGCCATATAAATACTGTGCCTACCAGAGCAGCTCAAAGGCTAGGAATCCTGTGGTGAGCAGGGACAATAGGGACATTTAAGGGGCATCTTGACAAATATATGAATAGGATGGGAATAGAGGGATACGGACCCAGGAAGTGTAGAAGATTGTAGTTTAGTCGGGCAGTATGGTCGGCACGGGCTTGGAGGACCGAAGGGCCTGTTCCTGTGCTGTACATTTCTTTGTTCTTTGTTCTTTTGAGTAAATCACCTCCGGATCCCCAAAGCCTGTCCACATCTACAAGGCACTAGTCAGGAGTGTTGTAGTATACTCTCCACTTACCTGAATGAGTGCAGCTCAAACAATACTCAAGAAGTGCAACACCATCCAGGAAAAAGCAACCCGCTTGATTGCTCCCCCTTCCACAAACACTCAATCCCTCCACCACTGATGAACAGTGACAACAGTGCGTACCATCTACAAGACGCATTGCAGTAACTCACCAAGATCTCTTAGACGGCACCTTCCAAACCCACGACCACTACCATTTTGAAAGACAAGGAGCACCAAGTCACTCACTATCCTGACTTGGAGATATGTCACCATTCCTTCACTGTTGCTCGGTCAAAATCCTGGAACTCTACCCGAACAGCACTATGTGTATAGCTACAACCCAGGGAAGGCAGCAGCTCAAGAAGGCAGCTCACCATCACTTTCTCAAGGGCAACTAGGGATGGCAATGAATTCTGGCCTATCCAGCTATGCCCACATCCTGTAAATGAATTTTTAAAAAACTCTCACCCACCCACTCCCCATGTCCATACATGCAAACTCATGCTGCACCACCCATTCCCATTGCCCCTCAGTTTCTGTGCTAACTTGGTGCCAACACATGCTAACCCATGCTCCCCCCTACCACCCTTTACCCTGACACCCTCCATACCAACTCACCCAGTATTCTCCATGGGCAGACATCAGGAGCCATGTTGAGATTAGATAAAGTGAATGTCTCAATATCTATTACGCCTTCACTATATATGTATGTATAAAATGCTCTCATTCATGAAAGCCCATTTAATATATTTAATTCTCCTCAAATACTAAATCACTTACAAAACCAAACATTTATATTGATAACCATACATCAAAGACAGCTAATCCTTTAATAACCTCTTTTAACTATCAAACTTTGCACTATGTTCATGATAGTTTGTGGAAAATAGTCAAATATTAATAATGCTGTAATGAAAATACTTAATGTTAAGCCAATAAGCTATTGAAACCATCTGCTTTTGATGGTATTGATTAAGGGATCAATGTAACACAGTTTTTTTTGAAGGCCAGAGGGCTTAAATAACTTGTCAGCTTTATTGTTCTACACATTATATCTGCATTTCAAGGGCATCTAGACCTATTCTAAAGTTGTGTAACTTACATAATACACGATAAGGCCCTTATCTTCCCTGATTATGTTACTACACTTGCTGTAGCATTGTCTGTGGGGAGGGAATTAGCACTGAATGCTAATGTCACCTCCACTCATACCACGCTCCCACTCTGCTCCCCTCAAAGATGGTATGCGAGATATCGTTTGAAGACCTTGACTTATGGTGATCCAGAACTCCCTCTCTTCTCTGTTTCATCAAGGGAGATTTGTTGGTCTGACTTACTGAAATTGTTGGTCATTCTTTTGTGCCACTGTTCCATGCCCTTGTGGCCTCTTTGGATAACTTGTTGCTGCTCCTGCAGTAGACGTTCTAGAAATGTAGCACTCAGATTCTCTTGAAATATCCAATCATGCTACCTGACATTCAGCAAGGAAACTTTGTTACTCACCTATTCCTCTACTCTTCATAGACAATCAACTTTTTAAACCTAAACAGTCATTTCTGAGCACTTCAGAACATTACTGTTGTTTTAAATGAGATCTGCACAATGACCTCCCCAGTGGATATGAAAATAAGCTCACCCATAACATTCTTGTGCAAATATATCTGCAGACCATTGGTGGATGTAACTCTTCTCACACTGGTGCAAATGTGACACAATTACGTGCACATAAAGTCAAGGCTGTCAGGGTGTCGCAAAGCATTTCACAGTCAGTGAGTTACTTTTGATGATAGTTATTGCCATTTTGCAGGTATTAAAACAGCAGCTATTTTGAGCATAGCAATGTCCTGCAGACAACACTGTGTAAAATGACCAATCTGCTTTTGATGGTGTTGATTAAGGGATCATTGTAACGCTGCTTTCATCCAAAATCAGGAGATTTTTAGAGGCTGATGGGATATGTTTAATTCAAAAGATGGCACCTCTGGTAAAGTACTACTCCCTCAGTCTTAGACATTGAGGATGATTTTCTTCCACTCTGATTCAATGGGGGCTGAGATGGCTAATAAGTCCAATGTGTGATCTGCAGACTTTGCCACATGCCGGCAGATGGTGCTGGAAGGGGTGGGCGGTTGAGGCGGTTTGTGTGCTCGCTCCAATGCCCAATAATGCACTGAAGAGACAGATTATATTGTGTTTATTCCTGTGGTCTGGTTTAAAGCCTTGACATGGTGACTCTGAGATCTCACTGCTCCATTCAGACTGCAGAACGAGTGAGTTCTGTATTCTGAATCTCAGTTTATGTAGGTATATAGCTTTTTTGTTTAGTTGCCACGGGCCAGTTTAGTGCAGTTGGCTGGACAGCAGGTTTGTGATGCAGAGTGAGGCCAACAGTGCGGGCTCACTCCCCATACTGGCTGAGGTTATTCTCAACCTTGTCCCCTGCCTGAGGTGTGGTGACCCTCAGGTTAAATCAGCACCAATCAGCTCTCACCCACAAAGGGAAAAGTAGCCTATAGTCATCTGGGACTATGGCGAATTTACCTATTGTAAATGATAAGCAGATGCTGTTGTCTGCTTTGCACTACTAGACCATAGTGGTTAGAGAACCTGATGAGGAAAATTCACATTGAAGCATCACCTAACTAATCACTTAACTGAGGCTAAAAAGGTTCCATGTTATTGCATTGCTTCCCCCACTGTAAGTTGATTGTCATGCACAACCTTATTCCATTTTTAAAAAAATCAGAATTGTTAATAATGGAGCTGTTTGCTTTCAAATGCTGTATCTTTGCTGCCATGTAGCACTGCCCTCACTAAAACTAACAGGCTAATTAGTTCTTACAGTGGAATAATACTTTTGAGTTAAAAACATTTCTAGAATGTTCTGTTTTCTAGTACCTTTGTGGTTACGGCCCCCAGTCACTCGTTATAGTTGAATCAATTAATTGATGGTTCAGCAGTGAGGTCTAAAGCGTGCAGGAATGCAGATGAATAAATTCAGAACAGGTTCAGGAGAACATGTTATTTACTGAACGTTTTGGATCTAGTTCTTGACATACCCCTACTCAAATCATAAATTTGTAATGCAGTGCGAAAATATTTATTTTATGCTTCTGATTCATATTACACACAAAGAAAGCACAGTTTTACTCACTTCCTTTACAATATGGCTTTTCTGTGACTGCTCTGCTGTGTGAGGTACTTAGGTTTAAGCTTTGTTGATGCCTACGGAATATAAATGTATTATAATAAATAATTGTGGCAAGTAGCACTGAGCTCTGAACTGGATAAGGTGGTGCATATGCAAATGATCAGGCAGAGGGGAAAATGATTACAGCTGAAATGTTTAGTTTATTAATCCACTTCTTCATTCACATACATTTTTTCTTAGGTGCACCACAGAATGATGGGCAATGAAAAGATCATTTTTTTATCTGTCGGCAAGGCGTCACAGATTCTTTAAAGAGTATAAATGCATGAGTGTGAATTCATCATTCATGTACATTGTGCTGGTTAAAAATGCAGTTTTGCGCAAAGAAAAATCTTATGCTATTCTATCCTCCAACTGATCCTCATATTGCACTGAGAAGAAGCACTGAGTGTAGGGGAAAGGGTCAGGAAAGAGGAGATTGCTATGCTATATTTGGCACTCGCTGCATTACCATGAAATGTGCACTTATAGGAAATGGTGTAAAGGTGATTATTATTGGCAAGAGTACATGGGACAAGGAAGGTTGAAATGTTGGATGGGTAGTGAATTGAAAAACTTAAAGCTGGGGGGAAGGAATAAAAGTCTATTGGGTGATGATAAGGCCCAGGAAATAATCATGAGTGGGGTAGAGTAGAGCTGATTTGGAGCAAGAGTTTAGGGAGGTCAGGGGAGCAGTAAATTCAGAGGCGACTAGGCAAAGTGAATGGATATGCAGATTGAGCGGTAACTATGTTCAGAGGCTGAGGGACGAGATTGCAGGGCAATACAATGGGTTGGACTGGTAACAATAGGTGACATTGCAACACAAGGGCTGGAACTGGCTGAGATGCTCAAAGGAAGGAATGGTGCCAAAGGAATGGGAGCAAGGAACTAAAATGTGACTTGTGATAAGGTCTAAGTTATCATTGAATGGATTCTTGCGTGGCTGATGAATCCAATCCTAGAGCCACATCTTCGACTGCACATTTGGCAGTTGTTTCTGGGAGGTGGAATCCGTCTTGGACTCTAGATCACTGGTATTCCATACTCGGGCTCCTTTTCTGGGCCTCCTCATGCTGGCAGGTGTCCTCGAAGAATTGTGTCCCTCCAATCAAGAGATTCCTCCAAGTAAGGATCTCCCAGGCGTTGATGTCTATCTTGCATTTTTTTAGGTCAACCTTCAGGGTGTCTTTGAAATGCTTCCTTTGTCCTCCTATTGTTAAAAGCCTTCCTTGAGCTGTGCAAAAAGACTTGCTTTGGCAGTGGAGATTCTGACATCTTAAGCACATGACAGTCCCAGCGGAGTTGGTTTTGGATGATCATGGCATCTTGGCTCTTCAAGGACACTGGTGTTAGTATGCCTGTCCTTCCAGCTGATGCAGAGAATCCATCTCAAACAGTGTGAAATGTACGTCTCCAGGACCTTGAAGTGACATCCGTATGTAGTCCAACTTTCTGAGGCATTTGGAGGGTTGGGAGGACGACCACCCTGTACACAAGGATCTTTTTTAAAAAAGTATTTTTATTGGAATTTTAACACAACATCAAAATTTACATCACAAATAAATGTAAAAAACAGAACAAAAACAACAAGCACATCAACAACATAGAGATCACAGGTTGTCCCCACATCTGTGACCATAGTTTTCATAATCACGTTTCCTGGTTTACAATGGTGTACATAGTTACAAAGGGAACCTTTTATTTACATTCAAAGGTTACTAATGCAGGACTTCCTACCACCAAATTCTTTTCTTTTTTTTAATGTAAATCTTTTTATTGGCATTTCCCATATTTATGAGCAGTTGTATATAGACACATCACATTTTTCTCACCCGCGCTAATTTCCTTTATTACACAGAGAGGTTTAGTTTGTCCTTCGTTTAACTGACCTTATGTGCATTTCGTTGCCCTCTGGATCGGTCTATGGTTCCTCTCCCTTCCCCGTTGCCCCCCCCCCCCCCCCCCCCCCAGCTTTGGCTGTGCGTTTATTTTATTTTCCGGACAGGCTGGAGAAAAAAAAGAAAAAAGGAGGGAGTAGCCCCCTCCTCATCTCTCGTGGTTCCCCACCTTCCTTGCGCCCCCCCCCCACCCCACCCCCCCCCCCCCACACACCCCCCCCCCCCCCCACCCCGGGTTGCGCAGTCTTTTGGTACCTCATCTATCTTGGTGTTTTAAAAAAAAAAAATTCTTATGAGGTTACTCCTCGTTGCTGGCCTCGAGCAGGTTTTGGAACAGCCCGACAAACTGCCCCCAAGTATCCAGGAAGCCTTCCTCTGACCCTCGGGTGGCATATTTAATCTTCTCCAAGTGGAGAAATTCCAAAAGGTCAGCGAGCCAGTCTGTACCCATGGGTGGTGCTGCCGATCGCCAGCCGAGCAGGATTCTCCTGCGTGCGATTAGGGAAGCGAAAGCAAGGGCGTTGGTCCCTTTCCCCATATGTAACTCTGGCTGCTCCGATACCCCAAAGATTGCCACTATTGGGCATGGCTTCACCCTCACCCCCACAACCTTGGACATTGCCTCGGAGGAGGCTGCCCAGAACCCAGCAAGCTTGGGGCAAGCCCAGAACATGTGGGTGTGGTTGGCTGTGCCCCTCTGGCACTGCTCACATTTGTCCTCCACCTCCGGGAAGAACCTGCTCATTCGGGTTCTGGTCAGGTGCGCTCTGTGCACCACTTTGAGCTGCATTAGGCTTAGCCTTGCACAGGAGGAGGTGGAGCTCACCCTGCTCAGTGCTTCGCTCCAGAGTCCCCATCCTACCTCTGTCCCCAGTTCATCCTCCCATTTTTGTCTGGTCTCGTCCAGTGGAGTCCGAGCTCTGTCCAGTAGCTGTCCGTATATTTTGCCACATAGCTTCCCCTTCTCGCTGCTTGTGCCTATCAGGTCCTCTAGTAGTGTGCTTTCTGGGGCCCCGGGGTTCCCTACCATCTCTTTGCGGAGGAAGTATTTTATTCGGAGATGTCTCATTTCCTGTCCTTTTGCTGGCCTCCACTTCCTCGTCAGTTCGCCACGTGTCACCAGTCTGTGCCCTACGTAGAAGTCCCCGACCGTCAATGTGCCCCTGTCCCGCCTCCATCATTTGAAGGTGGTATCTAGCATGACTGGGGGGAATCAGTGATTGCCGCAGATGGGGGCCATGGGGGACATTTTGGCTACCCCGAAGTGTTGTCTCAGCTGGGTCCATGTTCTCAGTGTGGCCATTACCACTGGGCTCGTTGTGTATCTTGTTGAGGAGGATGGGCGTGCTGTTGTGGCCTGGGCCCGGAGTGTTGATCCTTTACAGGATGCCTCCTCCATTTGTACCCAATCTGTGTCGGGTTCTTGTACCCATCCCCTCACTCTTTCTGCGTTGCTGCCCAGTGGTAGTATTGTAGGTTTGGTGAGGCCAAATCCCCTTTGATTTTCCTCCTTTGCAGTGTCTGTTTGGGAATTCTAAGGTTCATACCCCCCACACAAACGCCATGATTAGACTGTCTATGTTTTGGAAAAAGGCCTTGGGGATGAAGGTCGGAATGGATCTAAACAGGAAAAGGAATCTTGGCAGGACTTAATCTTGATCGTCTGCACTCTCCCCGCCAGGGAGAGTGGGAGTAAGCCCCACCTTTGAAGGTCTCTTCTTACTTCCTCCACCAGGCTGGTCAGGTTCCACTTGTGGATCTGTGTCCAGTCTCTGGCTATTTGGATCCCCAGGTAACGGAATCTGTTCTGGGCTGTTTTTAACGGGAGCCCCTCCAGCTCTCTCCCTCCCCCGTTTGGGTTCACTGGGAATGCCTCGCTTTTGCCCAGGTTAAGTTTGTAGCCCGAGAAGGTTCCAAACTCTTTCAGTATTTGTAGTATTGCCTTCAGACCCTCCTGTGGCTTCGAGACATAGAGGGGCAGGTCATCTGCATAGAGTGAGACTCTGTGCTCTCTGTCTCCTCTCCGGATTCCCTTCCAGCTTTTTGCATCCCGCAGGGCTATCGCCAGGGATTCGATCGCTAGCGTGAACCAGAGTAGGGCCAGGGGGCAGCCCTGTCTTGTTCCTCTCTGCAGCTGGAAGTATTTAGAGCTGGTGGTGTTAGTTCGGACGCTCGCTTTGGGAGCGCTGTACAGGAGCCTCACCCAGGCGGTGGAACCCCTCTCCTAGCCCAAATCGTTCCAGTACCTCGAGGAGGTATTTCCATTCGACTCTGTCGAAGGCCTTTTCTGCGTCTAGGGAGAAGATCACCTCTGGTGTTCTCTCCCCAGAGGGGGTCATTATTACGTTCAGCAGCCACCTGATGTTCGCTGTGAGCTGCCTACCCTTGACAAAGCCGGTTTGGTCCTCTGCGATCACCTCTGGTACACAGTCCTCCAGCCTTTTAGCCAGGAACTTTGCGAGTATTTTCGCACCACATTCAACAGTGAAATGGGTCTGTATGATCTACATTCCGTCAGGACTTTATCTTTTTTGGGTATCAGTGAAAGTGTGGCCTGCACTAGCGTTGGGGGCAGGGTGCCCCTTGCCAGTGAGTCCGCGTACATGTCCCTTAAGTGTGGGGCCAGGACTGGTACAAATTTTTTGTAGAAGTCTGCCGGAAACCCGTCGGGTCCCGGTGCCTTCCCCGCCTGCATGGAGCTGATGCTCTCCATGATTTCTCCCAGATCTATTGGTGCTTCCAGCTCCCCCCGTCTGTCTTCCCCCACAATTGGTAGTTCCAGTCCATCTAGGAACTGTTTCATCCCCGCGCCCCGTTAGGGGGCTCGGAGGCGTACAGTCCCTGGTAGAAGGTCTCAAATGCCCGATTGACCTCCTTTGGCTCTGTTACTAGTCTGCCTCTGCTATCCTTAACCTGCGCTATTTCCCTCGTGCCTGCCTGCTTTCTCAGCTGGTGAGCCAGTAGGCGGCCAGCCTTGTCTCCGTGTTCGTAGAAGGTCCCCCATGTCTGGCGGAGTTGATACACTGCTTTCCTAGTGGATAGCTGATTAAAATCCATTTGCAGTTTTTTTCTCTCCGCCAGCAGCTCTACAGCATGGGCCTTGGAGTATTTTCTGTCAACGTCCAGGATGGAGTCCAACAGTCGTTGCCTGGCCACCCTCTCTTCCCTATCTCTGCTTGCCTTGTCGGCTATGATCTCTCCTCTAATCACAGCCTTCAGTGCCTCCCAGTACATAGAACATAGAACATAGAAAATACAGCACAGAACAGGCCCTTCGGCCCACGATGTTGTGCCGAACCTTTGTCCTAGATTAATCATAGATTATCATTGAATTTACCGTGCAGAAGGAGGCCATTCGGCCCTTTGAGTCTGCACCGGCTCTTGGAAAGAGCACCCTACCCAAACTCAACACCTCCACCCAACACCAAGGGCAATTTGGACATTAAGGGCAATTTATCATAGGCCAATTCACCTAACCCGCACATCTTTGGACTGTGGGAGGAAACCGGAGCACCCGGAGGAAACCCACACAGACACGGGGAGGACGTGCAGACTCCGCACAGACAATGACCCAAGCCGGAATCGAACCTGGGACCATGGAGCTGTGAAGCAATTGTGCTATCCACAATGCTACCGTGCTGCCCTTAAGAACAAATAAATCTACACTATATCATTTTACCGTAATCCATGTACCTATCCAATAGCTGCTTGAAGGTCCCTATGTTTCCGACTCAACTACTTCCACAGGCAGTGCATTCCAGTGCATTCACATGGAGGGTGAGACCTCCCCATTTTGGTTGTAACTAACGTAGTCGTCTATGGCCCACGCTGTTTTTTGACAGAAGGCCTTGTCGGCCAGGAGGTCCGTGTCCAGCCTCCATGTTGGGCGCTGGACACGGCCTGTCTCCAACCTCACATCCATATATTGTGGAGCGTGGTCAGAGATAATGATCGCGGAGTACTCCGTTCCCGTGATCACTGGAAGCACCGATTTCCCCACTGCAAAGAAGTCGATACGGGTGTATACCTTGTGTACTTGTGAGAAGTATGAAAATTCCTTCTCTCCTGGGTGCAGGAACCTCCATGGGTCCACCGCCCCCATCTGCTCCATAAATGCTCCTAGTTCCCTAGCCATGCCAGTCTTTTTCCCTGCTCTGGGGTTTGATCGGTCGGTCAGTGGGTCCTGTACACAGTTGAAGTCGCCCCCCATGATCAGTCGGTGTGTGTCAAGGTTGGGGATTTCTGCCATGGTCTTCTTTATGAATTCTGAGTCGTCCCAGTTGGGAGCGTACACATTTGCCAGTACGACCGGTGCCCCTTCCAGGACACCGCTGACCATGACGTACCCTCCCCCTGGGTCCGTAACTGTCTTGGTTTCCGTAAACCTCGTCCTTTTGCTAATTAATATTGCCACCCCCCCTAGCCCTCGTCCCGTAGCATGAGTGGTATGTCTGTCCCACCCAGCCCTTTCTTACCAGTAGTCGGTCCTTCTCCCTCAGGTGCGTCTCTGGTCAGTAGATTATGTCTGCTTTTAGGCTTCTTCTGTGGGTGAAGACTCTGGATCTTTTCACCGGGCCGTTGAGTCCCCTTACGTTCCAGGTAACAATCCTGGTGGGGGATTTTCGACCCCCCAGTCCTGCGGGATCCTGCACTCCGGGGTTTCTCTTCGTTAGGAGACCATTCCAAATGGCCAGGGTCGCCGCTCTCGCCATGAGGTTGGGCCCCAGGGTTTCCTTTTGTCCAGGAGGCACACAACATGGCCACCAGCTGTGTGCACACCACGTGGCTGCGCCCCTGCACTCCAAGGTCTCCCTCCACCCTGCAGCCCTCCCGAGTGGCTGTTTGTCGCGCCATCTTGGTTCCTCGCCCTGCTCCATGCCCGCTGAGGCCTGTGTTCATGCTGTGTGGTATTATAGGTATTACGGTACCTGAGAGGCTGAAGTACCATTGGTAGAACCTATATGCTTGCCATTGGCTAGAGTGCATAATAGCTCCGCCCTGATAGGCGGGGTATAAGAACCTGTGCCGTCCCAGCAGCCCTCATTCTGTACCTGAATTGCTGAGGGAAACATCTAGCTTATTAAAGCCTTCAGTTGTACTACAACCTCGTTTTTATGGTCATTGATCGTGCATCAATTTAATAAACTAGATTTTAAGAAGAAAGGATGGAGCTTCGAATCAAGCTGGAGTGTCTGCACTTAGCCCCCATGCAGCGAACTCAGCGGCGGTTTTTAAGCACTGGCTGGCGTGTTTTAAAGAGTACCTCGAGACGGCAGAAAACGCACCCACGGGAGAGCAGAAACTGCACGTCCTGCACTCAAGGGTGAGCCCGGAGATCTTCACCCTCATCGAGGAAGCGGAAGACTTCGATGCAGCAATCGAGCTGCTAAAAGGACACTATATTCGCCCGGTAAACCAGGTCTACACCCGGCACCTGCTTGCAACAAGACAGCAAACCTCTGGGGAATCGTTGGAGGAATTCTACCACGGACTCCTGGTGCTGGGCAGAAGTTGCGGCTGCCCGTACGTTTCGGCGAGCGAGCGGACTCTTAGTCCGGGACACTTTCGTGGCAGGTATACTTTCATCTCAAATCCGCCAGCACCTGTTAGAGAAAGACACCCTGGGTCTTAGGGAGGCACGGGCCCTTGCAGGCTCCCTGGACGTGGCCTCCAGGAATGCCCGCGCCTACGTTCCCGACCATGCGGCAGCCCCCTGGGCAGCATGGAACCCCGCAGCGGCCGACCCAGAGACTTCCCCCGTTCCCCCACAGGCCTGCGCTGCAAGGCGGCCTGCCAACCCTGAGGGGCCCCGCTGCTACTTTTGCGGGCAGGCCAAGCACCCCCACCAGCGCTGCCCGGCCCGTGCATCCACCTGCAGGGGATGCGGCAAAAAGGGCCATTTTGTGGGGGTATGTCAGGCCTGAACGGTGGCCGCGGTCTCCAGCGGCGACTCCGGATCGCCACCACAAACTTCTCCACGGGCCCCGTGTGGCCAGCGGTCGCCGCCACCCCCATATCCCAGGGCCACGTGCGGACTCCGGGCGCTGCCATCTTGTTACACGGACGCCACGCTTGAGGGATGGGTGCCGCCATTTTGTGCACCCCCGGCCATGTGCGACCAATATGAAGTGCCATCTTGGATGGGCCCCCAGGACCCCAGCTCGGCCGACCACACACTGCCTGAACAGAATTCTCAACTACTGCGATTGGCCTCGGTGACTCTGGATCAATCTCGACCTCGAACACTCTCAACCGCTACAACGACTGTTTTCATCAATGGCCACGAGACGTCCTGCCTAATTGACTCTGGGAGCACGGAGAGCTTCATACACCCTGACACGGTAAGGCGCTGTTCCCTCATCATCCACCCTGTTCATCAAAAAATCTCACTGGCCTCCGGTTCCCTCTCAGTGGAGATAAAGGGGTTTTGTTTAGCAAACCTCACAGTCCAGGGAAGGGTGTTCAAAAATTTCCGTCTCTACATCCTTCCCCACCTCTGCGCGGCTACACTCCTTGGTTTAGACTTCAAGTGTAACCTTCAAAGTCTGACCTTCCAATTCGGCGGCCCTATACCCCCCCTTATTGTCTGCGGCCTCGCGACCCTTAAGGTCGACCCGCATTCCCTGTTTGCGAACCTCACCCCGGATTGCAAACCCGTCGCCACCAAGAGCAGACGCTACAGTGCCCAGGACCAGATCTTTATTAGATCAGAGGTCCAAAGGCTACTGAGGGAAGGGGTAATTGAAGCCAGTAACATCCCCTGGAGAGCTCAAGTAGCGGTGGTAAAGACCGGGGTGGTAAAGACTAGTCAGACCATCAACAGGTTTACGCAGCTGGACGCGTACCCCCTCCACCGCATATCCGACCTGGTAAACAGGATGGCACATTATAAGGTCTTCTCCACGGTGGATCTCAAGTCCGCCTACCACCAGCTCCCCATCCGCACTAGTGACCGCAAATACACTGCCTTAGAGACAGACGGGCGGCTCTATCACTTCTTAAGGGTTCCCTTTGGTGTCACTAACGGGGTCTCGGTCTTCCAATGCGAGATGGACCGAATGGTTGACCAGTACGGTTTATGGGCAACATTCCCGTATCTCGATAATGTCACCATCTGCAGCCACGACCAGCAGGACCACGACACCAACCTCAGAAAATTCCTCCAGACCGCAAAGATCCTTAACCTAATGTGCAATAAGGATAAATGTGATTTTAGCACCGACCATCTAGCCATTTTTGGGTACGTAGTGCAAAATGGAGTTATAGGCTCCAACCCTGAACGCATGCGCCCCCTTGTGGAGTTCCTCCTCCCTCACTACTCTAAGACCCTGACGCGCTGCCTAGGGTTTTTTAGCTACTATGCCCAGTGGGTCCCTGTAGCGCACAAAGACTCCGTGAGACGAATAGAGTGAAGTCGATGAGGCTTTATTAAGCGTGTCTGTTCCCCCGCAGCTCGATAGTAGAATGGCCTGCGGGGGAGGACTCCGGCTTCTTATACTCCGCTTTCAGGGCGGAGCTAGAGGTCAACGGCCAACCAGGACCCGGGATCTGTCAGCCAATAACATTAGGGCTTCCAGTCCCACATGACCCCCAATACATACTACCACATTCACCCCTTGTCAAAAATGAACCCGGCGGGGTGATGCTTCGTATGGTGGTAAGGGTTTACAGGGCTGGTCCTGGGAGGAAAACATTCACATGGCAATACAGTATTGTACAATTTTGTCCTGTTTCAACTATTTACAGAAGGTATCGGGAGAAAAGCAAAATGTTCTTGTGAAAAGTCCATATATTGATTTAGATCAACGCCACGAGTCGGTCGGGCGGTCTGGTCGTCCGTGTCGATCGCCTCGGCCCCGGTGCTGGTGGTGGTGCTTGTACCGGTGTTGTCGTCTCCGGGAGCCTTACGGTTTCAGCTTGGGCTTTATTCTTGGTCGGGCCTGAGGGGAGGGGAACCGATCCTCCTGGGAAGGGGGCGGTCGCGGGGTGCGGCGGTGGCAGGAAGGGGGGGGTTGGGTAAATGGTGTCGGGGGGGGGTGTGTGTGTTGCCGGCGGGCGCCAGATCCCGCAGGGAGACCGTGTCCTGTCGGCCGTCGGGGTACTCCACGTAAGCGTACTGCGGGTTCGCGTGGAGGAGGTGAACCCTTTCGACCAACCGGTCTGCCTTATGTGCCCGCACATGCTTTCGGAGCAAGATGGGTCCTGGGCCGCCAGCCAGGTCGGCAGCGACGTTCCAGAGGAGGACCTCCTAGGGAAGACAAGGAGAAGCTCATGAGGCGTTTGATTAGTGCTCGTACATAATAGCGACCGGATGGAGTGGAGAGCGTCCGGGAGGACCTCCTGCCACCGTGAAACTGGGAGGTCCCTGGACCGTAGGGCCAGTAGGACGGTCTTCCAGACCGTGCCGTTCTCCCTCTCTACTTGCCCGTTCCCCCGGGGGTTGTAGCTGGTCGTCCTGCTTGAGGCTATGCCCTTGCTGAGCAGGAACTGGCGCAGCTCGTCACTCATGAAAGAGGACCCCCTGTCGCTGTGGACGTATGCGGGGCAACCGAACAGTGTGAAGATGGTGTTCAGGGCTTTAATGACTGTGGCCGTGGTCATGTCAGAGCAGGGAATGGCGAATGGGAAGCGGGAGTATTCGCCCACCACATTAAGAAAGTATGTGTTGCGGTCGGTGGAGGGGAGGGGCCCTTTGAAATCGAGACTAAGGCGTTCAAAGGGGCGGGAAGCCTTAATCAGATGCACACCATCCGGCCTGAAAAAATGCGGTTTGCACCTCGTGGAGGGTTTGGAGGCGGTTAATTTGTGCGTTGGCACATGTGCCGCGGGATAGGGCATCGGACGGCTCGTTCAGCTTTCCGGGACGATACAAAATCTCGTAGTTGAAGGTGGAGAGCTGGATCCTCCACCTTAAGATCTTGTCGTTTTTGATTTTGCCCCGCAGTGCATTATCGAACATGAAGGCTACCGACCGTTGGTCAGTGAGGAGAGTGAATCTCCTGCCGGCCAGGTAATGCCTCCAATGTCGCACAGCTTCCACTATGGCTTGGGCTTCCTTTTCCACTGAGGAGTGGCGGATTTCTGAGGCGTGGAGGGTCCGGGAGAAAAAGGCCACGGGTCTGCCCGCTTGGTTAAGGGTGGCCGCTAGAGCTACGTCGGAGGCGTCGCTCTCGACCTGGAAGGGGAGGGACTCGTCGATGGCGCGCATCGTGGCCTTTGCGATATCCGCTTTGATGCGGCTGAAGGCCTGGCAAGCCTCTGTCGACAGGGGGAAGGTCGTGGTCTGTATTAGGGGGCGGGCCTTGTCTGCGTACTGGGGGACCCACTGGGCGTAGTATGAAAAAAAACCCAGGCAGTGTTTCAGGGCTTTTGGGCAGTGCGGGAGGGGGAATTCCATGAGGGCGCGCATACGTTCGGGGTCGGGGCCTATTATCCCATTGCGCACTACGTAGCCCAGAATGGCTAGCCGATTGGTGCTAAAAACGCACTTGTCCTCGTTGTACGTGAGGTTCAAGGCTTTGGCGGTCTGGAGGAATTTTTGCAGGTTGGCGTCGTGGTCCTGCTGGTCGTGGCCGCAGATGGTTACATTGTCGAGATACGGGAACGTGGCCCGCAACCCATGTTGATCAACCATTCGGTCCATCTCCCGTTGGAAGACCGAGACCCCGTTTGTGACGCCAAATGGGACCCTTAGGAAATGGTATAATTGCCCGTCTGCCTCGAAGGCTGTGTACTTGCGGTCACTTGGGCAGATGGGGAGCTGATGGTAGGCGGACTTGAGGTCCACGGTGGAGAAGACTTTATATTGGGCAATCCGATTGACCATGTCGGATATGCGGGGGAGAGGGTACGTGTCTAGTTATGTGTACCTGTTGATGGTCTGGCTATAGTCTATGACCATCCTTTGTTTCTCCCCTGTCTTCACTACTACCACCTGCGCTCTCCAGGGACGATTGCTGGCCTGGATTATGCCTTCCTTTAGTAGCCGCTGGACTTCGGACCGAATGAAGGTCCGATCCTGGGCGCTGTACCGTCTGCTCCTAGTGGCGACGGGTTTGCAATCCGGGGTGAGGTTCGCAAACAAGGACGGGGGTTGCACCTTGAGGGTTGCGAGGCCGCAGATAGTGAGTGGGGGTATTGGGCCGCCGGATTTGAACGTAAGGCTCTGTAGATTGCATTGGAAATCTAATCCCAGTAAGGTGGGGGCGCAGAGTTGGGGAAGGACGTTTAGTTTGTAGTTTTTGAACTCCCTTCCCTGCACCGTTAGGGTAACTATGCAGAATCCTTGGATCTGTACGGAGTGGGATCCTGCAGCTAGGGAAATCTTTTGTACGCTGGGATAGGTGGTCAAGGAACAGCGTCTTACCGTGTCGGGGTGGATAAAGCTCTCCGTGCTCCCGGAGTCGACTAGGCATGGTGTCTCATGGCCGTTTATTAGCACCGTTGTCGTCGTCGTCTGGAGTGTCCGGTGCCGAGCTTGATCGAGCGTAATTGAAGCGAGACGTGGTTGTAGTAGTGGAGTGGGGTCCGTTGTTGCCATCCAAGATGGCGTCGGGATGAACAAAATGGCTGCCCCCATACATCGCACATGGCTGGGGCTCACAAGATGGCGGCGGGGGTGGACATAATGGCCGCCCCCACGCGTCGTACAGGTCTGGTGTGGTCCAAGATGGCGGCGCCCTTCCTCCCCTCGTGGTGGCCGGGACCCAAAATGGCGGCGTCTGCGGGTCGCACATGGGGCGCTGGGGGGGTTGGGGAGCGTTAGGACCATGCGGGGCTCCCTCATCTCTGGGGACAGCGGTGGTCGGGACCCAAGTTGGTAGCGCCGGCGGGTCAGACGTGGGGCGCGGGGGGGGGGGGGTTTGGGGGGCGTTAGAGACGCGCAGAACTCCCTCTTCTCCGGGGAGAGTGGTGGTCGGGACCCAAAGTGGAAGTGCCGGCGGGTCTTACGGGGGGGGGGGGGGGGGGGGTTGGGGAGCGTAAGCGGCGTGCAGGGCTCCCTGTTCTCCCGGGACCGCGGTGGTCGGGACCCAGAGCGGCTGCGCCTGCGGGTCGTACATGGGGCGCTGGGGGGGTTGGGGAGCGTAAACGGCTTGCAGGGCTCCCTGTTCTCCCGGGACAGCGGCGACCTCGCGGGACCGGCACACAACCGCGAAATGGCCCTTTTTCCCGCAGCTCTTGCAGATTGCTGCGCGGGCCGGGCAGCGCTGCCGGGGGTGTTTCGCCTGGCCGCAGAAATAGCAGCAGGCGCCCCCGGTGCGACTTGGCGTTTGGACCGCGCAAGCCTGTGGGGTGTCCAGGGGGGGGGGGTTTGTCGCGACGGGTACGTACGGAGCCCAATGGGCTGCCGCGCGGTCGGGGCCGTAGGCGCGGGTATTACGCGCGGCCACGTCTAGGGAGGCTGCTAGGGCCCGGGCCTCTGAGAGTCCTAGCAACTCTCTTTCTAGAAGTCTTTGGCAGATTTGGGAGGAATTCATACCTGCCACAAAAGCATCGCGCAGTAACATATCCGTGTGTTCATTTGCGTTCACCGAAGGGCAGCTGCAGGCTCGTCCCAAAATCAGCAGCGCGGCGTAAAATTCGTCCATCGATTCTCCGGGACCTTGCCGTCTCGTTGCGAGCTGGTAGCGAGCGTAGATTTGGTTAACTGGGCGGACATAGAGACTTTTCAGTGCTGCGAACGCCGTCTGGAAATCCTCCGCGTCTTCGATGAGGGAGAAAATCTCCGTGCTCACCCTCGAGTGCAGGACCTGTAGTTTTTGGTCTTCTGTGACCCGGCCGGTGGCCGTTCTGAGGTAGGCCTCGAAACAATTCTGCCAGTGCTTGAAGGCTGCTGCCGCGTTCACTGCGTGGGGGCTGATCCTCAGGCATTCCGGAATGATCCTGAGCTCCATAGTCCTTTTTAGGCACGCTTAATAAATTGTAGCGCACAAAGACTCCGTGAGACGAATAGAGTGAAATCGATGAGGCTTATTAAGCGTGTCTGTTCCCCCGCAGCTCGATAGTAGAATGGCCTGCGGGGGAGGATTCCGGCTTCTTATACTCCGCCTTCAGGGCGGAGCTGGAGGTCAACGGCCAACCAGGACCCGGGATCTGTCAGCCAATGACATTAGGGCTTCCAGTCCCACATGACCCCCAATACATACTACCACAGTCCCCAACTACGCAGACAAGGCCAGTCCCCTGATCCAAACCACAGTTTTTCCACTGTCGATAGAGACCCGCCAGACCTTCAGCCGCATCAAAGCATACATTGAAAAGGCCAAGGTGCACGCCATCGACAAGTCCCACCCCATCCAGGTCGAGAGCGACGCGTCTGGCGTAGCTCTGGCGGCAACCCGGGGGTCACTCGCTTTTTCCATTTCGTCAAGACCCGCAACCTGCCCCACTCCATCGAGGAGGTCAGGACAGCCACCAGGGACTGCCAAATCTGCGCGGAGTGCAAACCGCACTTCTATTGGCCAGAGAGAGTGCACCTGATAAAGGCTTCCCGTCCCATTGAACGCCTCAGCATGGACTTCAAAGGCCCCCTCCCCTCCACCGACCACAACACGTACTTTCTGCACGTGATTGACGAGTACTCCCGGTTCCCATTCGCCATTCCCTGCCCAGACATGACCGCCTCCACCGTCATCAAGGCCCTCTATAGCATCTTTGCACTATTCGGGTTCCCCGCTTACATACACAGCGATAGGGGGTCCTCCTTTATGAGCGACGAACTGCGTCAATTCCTGCTCAGCAAGAGCATCATCTCGAGCAGGGCGACCAGTTACATCCTCCGGGGTAACGGACAGGTAGCGAGGGAGAACAGAATGGTCTGGAAGACTGTCCTACTGGCCCTACGGTCCAGGAACCTCCCAGTCTCCCGCTGGCAAGAAGTCCTCCCGGATGCCCTCCACTCCATCCGGTCACGACTTTGTACAACCACCAATCAGACACCTCACGAATGTCTCCTTGTCTTCCCCAGTAAGTCCTCCTCTGGGACCTCACTCCCGACCTGGCTGGCAGCACCCGGACCCATCCTGCTCCGAAAACACGTGCGGGCGCACAAGTCGGACCCGTTGGTCGAGAGGGTCCATCTGCTCCATGCTAACCCCCAGTACGCCTATGTGGCGTACCCTGACGGCCGACAAGATACGGTCTCCCTATGGGACCTGGCGCCCGCCGGAACTCCACGTATATTCCAGCCACCAGTCCCACCTTCCCCTCCACCGCAGCACCTTACAGGAGGATCGCTCCTTCCGCTGCCCCTGCCTAGGCCCACCGATGCCCCCTGCGGGCGCTCCCTTCCCAGGTCAGCCGTTTTCCCCACCAGCGCCGTCTCGGGGTGACGAAGCTGCCATGGAGATTGAAGCCATGCTCCCGGAGTCACAGATGCCCGAGCCTCCACCGGAGTCACCTCCGAGGCTCCGATGATCACAGAGGACGACCAGGGCCCCCGATCGACTGATTGCTTCATTTTAACTGTAATCTGTAAATATAAAACACCGAATGTACGGCTACCAGACTTGTAACTAGTTACTAAACACTGTATGAGGCTATTACAGTACCTCCATAACTGATTATACCATGTTGTTATATTTTGTAGTTGTGACGAATGTGATATAAAATAGTTGCTTTAAAGATATTAGTTACTGTAATGTAGATATAGGCCGGTCTAATTCATGTTAGTTCACAGACAAAGGATTTCAGAGAGCATGGCAAAGGAGGGCGGATGGGGTGTTTAGAGTATGAGGAGAAAAGGATGCTGGGTAATAAGAGGCCAGGAGAAGGGATGAGAAGTGAGCCAACTAGGATGCATGGCCAGGTCAGGAGGGGTATAGGATGACCTATGGGAATCGTGTATGTGAAACTTGAATGTGTTGGTAGAGATTTCTTTGTTTTTGAGAATCACTCGATTCTGTAGACCTAAGAGGCAGTTTGTGTTCTTGGTTCTGAGAAACGAGTCAGACTTGCAAGTCGAATAAAAATAACTAATGCTATGCCTACAAATCCATCTTCACTCTCAATTCCACTCTTTCTCGTGATCCTCCATTGTCCCAGCTCCACTCTCAACATCGCTCTTTTTCACACTCCTTTATCCTCCCGGCCCTGCTCTCAATCTCGCTCTTTCTCGCGCTCTTATACCCTCCCAGCTCTACTCTCAACCTTGCTTTTTGCCCCGGATCTGCTCTCTAACCTTTTCTTACTTTGTTTAGTAAATTACCTTATTTCACTTTGACTTGATTTAATTTTACATCCCTATTGTTCGAATTCCTTACTAAAATTCAAGAAACTGCTTATTTATAAATTATCCATTTTCCTAGTTAAAACTATTTAAACATAATTCCTAATAGCAGCTTCTCACCAACCAATGAATTTACTGTGATGCCATTCCTGGATTGTTTGTCAAACTCAGCTCACTGCCCCAGTAGAAGTGTCCCTCGCAGGCTCACGGAAGATGAGTGAAGGTTCCAAGCCTGGCTCTGTATTTATCAGCTGCCGCAGTGGAGGTGTCTCGCACAGGTCCATCCATCTCCACTCCCGGAAGGTGAGTGAAGGCCCTAAGCCTTGCTCTGTATTTATCAGCTGCCCCAGTCGAGATGTCCCTCGCAGGGCTGTCTGTCTCCGCTCCCGGAAGGTGACTGAAGGCCCTGAGCCTCGCTCTGTTTTTATCAGCTGCCCCAGTTCAGTAAAGGTGTCCCTCACAGGTCCAGCTGTCTCAACTCCTGGAAGCAGTGTAAACAACAGACAGACAGCAAGATTTGGCAAGAGGCCAACAATATAAGGGCATTAACACCATATTAAGGTAGATTGTCAGTACAGTACAAGCCAACGTTCAATAGCCATTCCTTGGACATTGAGGAGATAGGGCAGAGCCCATGATAGCACATATCGTGCTCAGTTTGTGAAAATAAAATGTTCTGGTTTTAAATGACCTCTTTTTGAAAACAGCAAAGTGTGAAACCACTTTTGAATAACAGTTTTACAAGCAAGGGCTTGACTGGTAACCTCTAGGGCAGGTTCATCAGGAGGGTATCTTTTGAGAGGCTTCCTTTTATTACAGATCACCCTCAGTTGGATTCAGGAATGGTTTGATCCCATGCACATTCTCCCCCTGTCTGCAGGGATCTCACCCCCACAACCCAAAGATGTGCAGGGTCGGTGGATTGGCCACGCTAATATTGCCCCTTAATTGGGTGAGAAAAATGAATTGGGTGCTCTAAATTTATATAAAAAAAGGAATGGTTTGATCCCTGCACACAGTAACAAAGTTACACACTTGGTTAGCTAAGAGAAACCACCAGGAAGTGACAGGATGAGTTTCTATTACCTAAAATAGTATCAAAATGGTTCAGGCTTTCATACACAGAGCTAGAATTTACAGGGCACCATATCTCCCCCCACCCCCCTCTTGAAAAGTCGCCTGTCTGCCCAAAAACTGGGTGCCCTGCAGCCATTTTACACTGGGAGCCCCCTTTACAATGATGCCCCCTTTTGGGAGGAAGTCCCACCTTTAAGAGTTACCAGCCTATCTGATTGGCCAACAGCCCTGTGGTCTCAGCAGCAGCAGGTTCAAGCAATGGTTACTTCTGGACTAACAGCAGTCTCAGAGAAGAAAGGGCTTCAAGGTCAGTCTGAAGTATTGGAGTGGCATAGCTGCCACAACTCAGTGGCGGGGTGATGGAGGTGGGGAGCAGGGTATGAGAGGCCAGGGGAGGAGTGGTTGTGGTCTTGGAAAATGCTTCTGGCGGCCATGAGGGATCTTCCAGTGGAGGTGCCCCCTCCTCCCCCCACCCCAGGCCCCTCTTCTTGCCCTGTAACAACCTGTACAGTGAAAACGCCTGGGCTACCTGCTTTGCCTCTGCCTTTCACCTGCTGCAAGTAAAATAACCGTGGAGGTCGGATGCCACTTTACGGCCTCAATAGACCCTAGAGAAGGCAGGCTGCCTGACACCATCCCTGCCCAGCGTAAAATGGGAGACAGGTCAGGGGTGGGCAAGAAGGCAGTAGGAAGGCCATTCGCTTTATTTTATCTGCCCCCCCCCCCCAACCCACTCCCCAACTGCCCTCCCCCTTCAAATATGCTGGTGGAATTCAAAATTACCAATTAGATTTCATATCTTCAACTGTGCACTAAGCTAATCATTCCATTGTTTTGGGCAACAGATTTCTGTAACCGTTTTCTTTAAACTCATGAACAGCGTAGACATAGAAATTGATTTTCTAGACCTGGCTTTCCAGTTGCTGAGGTGCAGTTGATTTCACACATATTAATATACAGGTGTCTCCGCTGAATCTATCCTATTCCAAAGATGCTGCATGTTCTTTCTTGTATTACCATTTCTGTTGATATTTTGCACCAAGCAACAGCTTTCAAATGAACTGCCCATCTTTCACTGATTACAGTAGTGACCTCAATTTGATTGTGACCTTTTATTTAAAGGAAATTAGTAGGTGACAGCAATCATACTCTGAAATTTAAATTGCAGATTATTTCGAAACAACCCCCACCCTCAACTTCATGCAAAAGATTATACACAACAAGGCAGGTTTTAATTATTGATGGAGAATGGACTGCATTTACCCTTTCTTGTCAGTGTGAGCCAGGAGAGATTTTGAGGCTCATTTAAATACCTGGATGCTGGATTCACCAGGCGCCTGGGACTCAACGGCCATGCCTGATGAAACTCGCCAGGGCGCTGTTTAGTACTGGACCACACAAACTTGGACGAGGCGTAACAGCACCTTCTAGGGGGAGGGGTCCTCCCATGCCATTAGAGACCTCTGGGTAGTCGGGAACATGGCACTCCCCCCTAACAGCGGGGCATCTTGCCAATGCCAGCCTGGTATCCTGGCAGTGCCATGCAGGCATCCTGACATTGCTACGCTGGCACTGGGTCGGGCCCAGAGGGGGCCTTGCCACTTGGAGGGGGGGGGGGGGGGGGTAGTTCCCGGGGGCCTACTCAAAGTTGGATGGTGGGGTGAGGGGAGGTCAAAAAAGTGGGGGGCCTGAAAGGGGGGGGGGGGGGGTTGGGGAGCAAGGTTGGGTCTGCCGTACAAATTGGTGCCTGGATCTGCAAGAAGCCTTTCCTGTTGGCAAGCTTCCAATCGCTCTGAGTGCGGCCTCCGCAGAGAGAATTTCCCAGAGGCCAATAAAAAAGGGCAAAGTGCCGTTGGATAATAGGGTGTTTCTCGGCGCTTGAGCCGCTGAATCGCGCCCAGGATTCTTGTCCATATTGGGTGGGAGTGAAAGTTGCCCATTTTGAGGCTTGCTGGAAAATCAAGTTGGATGGGCCTTGAATTGCTTTAGGGTGGTCATTGATTAAAATCATGGGCGTCATTCTCCGACCCCCCAGAGGGTCGGAGAATGGCCGTTGGCCGCCGTGAATCCCGCCCCCGCCCCCGCCAAAGTCTCCGAAGGGAGAAAAGTCGGCGGGGCGTTAATGGCGCTGCTGCCGCGGAGAATGTCACGGGTCTGCGCAAGGCAGCCGATTTTCGGCCTGCCGATATTCTCCCTTCCGGATGGGCCGAAGTCCCGTCGACGTGATGACCGTTCACGTCGACGTGAATCAAACCTCCTTTTCATCGGCGTGACCCGGTGCTCCAGGCTCACGCCGACCAGCGTGGAGGTGAGTGACGGCCTGGGGGGTTGGCTCTGGGCAGGAAATGGCGTGGCCGCAGTCTGATTGCGTGAGGAGAGGTGTGTCTCGGGTTGTGTGTGTGTGTGTGCGGCGGGGGGGGGGGTGGTTAGAGTAGGCTGGGCTCCGAGGGAGTGCCGGGAGGGGGGTCCGTGCCGGGGAGGGGGATGGGGGGGGGTCCGTGCCGGGGTGGAGGTTGGGGGGCGGTCCGTGCTGGGGTGGAGGTTGGGGGTTCAGGGGGGGGTCTGTGCTGGGGTGGAGGTTGGGGGGGGTCCGTGCCGGGGTGGAGGTTGGGGGGGGGTCCGTGCCGGGGTGGAGGTTGGGGGGCGGTCCGTGCTGGGGTGGAGGTTGGGGGGGGTCCGTGCCGGGGTGGAGGTTGGGGGGGGGGCCCGTGCTGGGGTGGAGGTTGGGGGTTGGGGGGGGTTCGTGCTGGGGTGGAGGTTGGGGGTTGGGGGGGTGTCCGTGCTGGGGTGGAGGTTGGGGGGGGTCCGTGCTGGGGTGGAAGTTGGGGGGGGGGTCCGTGCCGGGGTGGAGGTTGGGGGGGGGTCCGTGCCGGGGTGGAGGTTGGGGGGGGTCCGTGCTGGGGTGGAGGTTTGGGTTTGGGGGGGGGTCCGTGCTGGGGTGGAGTTTGGGGGGGGTCCGTGCTGGGGTGGAGGTTGCGGGGGGGGGTCCGTGCCGGGGTGGAGGTTGGGGGGGTCCGTGCTGGGGTGGAGGTTGGGGGGGGTCCGTGCCGGGGTGGAGGTTGGGGGGGGGGGTCCGTGCTGGGATGGAGGTTGGGGGTTGGGGGGGGTCCGTGCTGGGGTGGAGGTTGGGGGTTGGGGGGGGTCCGTGCTGGGGTGGAGGTTGGGGGGGGTCCGTGCTGGGGTGGAGGTTGGGGGGGGTCCGTGCTGGGGTGGAGGTTGGGGGGGGTCCGTGCCGGGGTGGAGGTTGGGGGGGGGGTCCGTGCTGGGGTGGAGGTTGGGGGTTGGGGGGGGGTCCGTGCTGGGGTGGAGGTTGGGGGGGGTCCGTGCCGGGGTGGAGGTTGGGGGGGGTCCGTGCCGGGGTGGAGGTTGCGGGGGGTCCGTGTTGGGGTGGAGGTTGGGGGGGGTCCGTGCCGGGGTGGAGGTTGGGGGGGGCCTGTGCCGGGGTGGAGGTTGGGGGGGGGTCCGTGCTGGGGTGGAGGTTGGGGGGGGTCCGTGCCGGGGTGGATGTTGGGGGGGTCCTTGCTGGGGTGGAGGTTGGGGGCGGGGTCCGTGCTGGGGTGGAGGTTGGGAGGGGTCCGTGCTGGGGTGGAGGTTGGGGGTTGGGGGGGGGTCCGTGCTGAGGAAGAGGATGGGAGGGCAAGTCAGTTGGTCCACCTGGCCAGGTGCCAGCCTCCAACAGTTGGACCCATGCGGTCCATGCCACCTGGCTGGGGGGAGGAGGGGATATGGGCAATGATGACATGTTGTCGTTCCCCTCCCCCCCACCAGGCCGTCATGTTTTCAGATCATCCAGCGATGTTGGCCGTCGTGGTGGCAGCCGCTCATGTCTATGTTGCCCTGGATGAGGAGGAGGAGGAGGAGGAGGAGGAGCGTGCCAGAGAGGCGACGCAGGCTGCCGCAGAGGGGCAGGCGGCAGCCGCCCAGGCTGGAGGGACACCTGACCGACAGGACGAGGAGGGGGAGGAGGACGTCGCGGCCTCACGGCAACGGAGGCACCCGAGGGCGCCCCGTGTGTACCAGCCCCGGCAGTCATACCAGGACCTCACGGACCGGGAATGCAGGAGGAGACTCCGGATGAGCCGGGAAACCGTGGCACACATCTGCCACATGCTGGCACACCTGTCACCGCGTGGCACTGGCGGGGGACACCCTCTCCCCGTGTCCGTCAAGGTTACGGTGGCCCTGAACTTTTATGCAACAGGGTCATTCCAGGCACCGAGTGGGGACCTGTCCGGCATATCGCAGACATCGGTGCATCGGTGCATCCGGGCAGTGACAGATGCCCTATATGCCATGGCGCACCGCTACATCCGCTTCCCCGTGGACTGGGCCAGCCAAGATGCCCGGGCCGTGGGCTTCTCTGCCGTGGCCGGGTTCCCCATGGTCCAGGGCGCGATCGATGGGATGCACGTCGCCGTGCGGCCACCTGCAGATAACAGGGCCGTGTTCACTAATAGGAAGGGGACCTATTCGATGAACGTACAGGTGGTCTGCGACCACCGCATGATGATCCTGCACGTCTGCGCCCGTCACCCAGGCCGTGTACACGACTCATTCGTGTTGTCGCGGTCATCCATCCCCGGCATGTACGAGGGACGCCATCCCCGGCTGAGGGGCTGGTTGCTGGGCGACAGGGGCTACCCATTGCGATCGTGGCTGATGACGCCTATACGGAGGCCACGCAATGAGGCGGAGAACCGCTACAATGATGCCCATGTAGCGACAAGGGGAGTGATCGAGAGGTGCTTTGGCGTGCTGAAGATGCGTTTCAGGTGCCTGGACCTCTCTGGGGGCGCTCTCCAGTATTGGTCAGATAGGGTCGGCTGCATCATTGTGGTGTGCTGCGTCCTGCACAACATAGCCCAGCAGAGGGGCGATGTGCCGCAGGCAGAGGAGGGCGAAGTGGAGGAGCAGCAGGAAGAGGCGCAGTCCTCCCCAGATGAGGGGGATGGGGGCAATGGTCAGGGCAGACGGGGTAGACACAGGCGGGTGGCTGTCCACCGTTACCGGCTTGGCCAGCGGGCACGGGACAGACTGATAGACGCCCGCTTCACTGACTAGATGGGCGTGGGAATCGGGTAGTATGGCCACAGACCGCACACCATGGCAACAGCCGACCACCCACACCCCCCACCCATCCACCCACCCAGCACCCTCACCCCCCTCCCCAACCCCACCTACCCCACCCGCATGCACACCACCGCCCCCCCCCCCCCCCATTGCCGATCCACCTGCGGCACAACGGGCCGGGCTCACACAGTTGCGGGTGGACGCGTGTCTATCGCAGGCCATGGAGGATGATGACAACCCGCCCTGCGATGAGCTCCTGGCTCTACATCGTTGGACTATGTCTGACCCATGGCCACAGTACCACCATCCACCCGGACCATCCCTGCATGCGGCTGTGACACTGCAGCGCACGGACCCGTCCTCTGCCCGGGGGATGTTGATGGCGGCCCAGGGGGAAGGGGGCAGACTCACCTGGGGCTGAGGTAAGACCACCCCTCACACACACACTTGCGCTCAATGTACATGACACCCCCGCACACTTTGGACAGAGCACAAAGGCAGCTTCGGTAGGTGTAACATTGACTTTAATAACAAAAGGAGTTCATGCACGTGCCCTAGCCCCTAAAACTCATCTGTGCCCTGCACCCGTGCCAACTTACTCAGTGTCTAATTGTTTGGCCTTACGGGCCCTTTGACTACGTCTACGTGGTTCCCCAGACGGTACAGCAGAACTGGAGGTGGTCTCCTGTGATTCCTGCCCTCTGACACTGGATCCCTTTGGCGGCCGTTTCCTGGGGCGTCCTGGCCTAGATGGGCCAGGCTGCGGCCCGGGCGACTGGGATGGCGAACTGCCAGCCTGTCCTGCCCGTTGCCCACCCGATGCACCTGGGACGGAAGGGGGGGAGTCCGAGGTGTCGCGGTGTACCGGGACCTCCTCTACAGAGGGAGCCGGGAGGGAACACACCACCTCCTCCTCCCTCGGGGTGCCCGATGGCCCCCAGGCCTCTACATGGGTGGGGGATGTGAACGGGCTGGTCATCCGACGCCCCCCCGACATCTGGCGCTGCCAGTCCTGGAGGCCCGTGCTGGTATCGACAGGGGTCTGCAGGTTTGCAGCCATGGAGCCCAGGGAATTGGCAAACCCTGTCTGTGACAGTGCGACGCCGGCTCGCACATGGCCACTGGCGCCGATGCCCTCAGCGATGGCCTGCAGAGACTGGGCCATGGCCTGCTGAGACTGGGCCATGGCCTGCTGAGACTGGGCCATGGCCTGCTGAGACTGGGCCATGGCCTGCAGAGACTGGGCTATGGCGTTGAGCGCCTCTGCCATCTGGCGCTGGCACTGGCTCATGGCCTCCTGTGAGAGGGCAGCCATTTCCTGGGCCACAGACGCCGCCTGCACGGAAGGCCCCAGGTCTCGCAAACCGTTCCCCATGTCTGACACCGTCGCACCCATTGCCTCCACCGCGGACGCCACCCGTGCGGTGTCAGCCTGGGTGGCACGCATGACCAGCACCACTCCCAGCTCCTGGACGCGGGTGGACTCCTCCACCTGCGACCGCAGCCGCCGCAAGCCGCCCGTCACCCTCTTCGCTCGTCTCCGGGTCGGTGGTTGCATCGGATCTATGTGTGGGTGTGGTAACTGCAGGAACCCGGGATCCATCTGGGCAGCAGATGTTCGCTTGGGCTGGGCTGCCCTCCGACCGCCCGGCTCCTCTGCTGCTCCTACCTCCACCTGCTGTACCGGGACGGCTGTGTTGTGCGCACCAGTGAGTGTACCAGACGCCTCATCACTAAAGTGCCCAACCGTGGTGAGTGTTTCTGCGATGGTGGAGGGTGTTGGTGACAGCAATGGCGTTGTGTCGTGCTCTTCGTCCCACTCTGAGTCCATGGCACTTTGGGGTGGGGGTTCGTCTCCACCCATCCACTCTGACTCACTGTCCGGTATTTCGTCTTCCTGGGTAGTGCTGTCCCGGGTAGTGCTGTCCCGGGTAGGGGTGTCCTGGGTAGTGCTGTCCCGGGTAGGGGTGTCCTGGGTAGTGGTGTCCTGGGTAGTGGTGCCCTGGGTAGTGGTGGCCTGCGTAGTGGTGTCCTGGCTCGGATGTGACGGGGGCCTGTGGCTGCCCCCCTCATCGCTGGGTGGTCGCTCCCGCACGTGACGGGGGTGTCATCTCCCTGTTGCTCCAGGTCTCTCCGTCTCCTGTGGTCTCCGAGGGGCATCCTGCGGGTGTCGCATGCTGGAGGGTCTGGGTCTCTCCGTCTCCCGTGGTCTCCGAGGGGCATCCTGCGGGCGTCGCATGCTGGAGGGTCCGGGTTTCTCCATCTCCTATGGTCTCCGAGGGGCATCCTGCGGGCGGTCTGCATCTGCGGGGATGGGTGCCTGGATGTTTGGTCCTGCGATACACAATGAAGCATGCATGGTTAGACATCAGGCAGTGATCAGGTGATACGGGGGATATAGGGGAGGGGGGATATGGGGACGGGCTGTCGGTGGCTCACTTGCTACTACGCCCCCGACCTCTGCATCAGCAACCTCCCGGTCCTCAGGTCCACAAGCCAGTTCCAGGGCCCTTTCCTCATGTACGGTCAGTGGCCTCTCATCAGCAGGGCCTCCTCCAGTCCTCACATGCTCCCTATTGTTGTGTGCGCGCTTCTCCTGTGGCTGCGGGGGGGGGGGGGGGGGTGGCAGGGGTAAAAGGCAACACTGTTAGGCAGGTATATGAATGCACGCCATCGGTTGCGCGTGCATTGCAGAGGTTAAGGTTAGGGCTATATTCACTTGGGGATATGGGGGAGGGGGGGATATGAGGGAGGGGGGATATGGGGGAAGGGGGATATGGGGGAGGGGGGATATGGGGGATCTGGGGGAAGGGGGATATGGGGAGGGGGATATGGGGGATATGGGGAGGGGGATATGGGGGAGGGGGGATATGGGGAGGGGGGATATGGGGGAGGGGGGATATGGGGGAGGGGGGATATGGGGGGAGGGGGGATATGGGGAGGGGGGATATGGGGAGGGGGGATATGGGGAAGGGGGGGATATGGGGAGGGGGGGATATGGGGGAGGCTCACCCTGCCTGCTCTGACGAGGTCGTTCACCTTCTTGTGGCACTGGGTGCCTGTCCGTGGTGTCAGGGCCACAGCGGTGACGGCCTCTGCCACTTCCCTCCACAGACGCCGGCTGTGGCTTGGGGCAACTCTGCGGCCGTGCCCGGGATACAGGGCGTCCCTCCTCTGCTCCACCGCGTCCAGGAGCGCCTCCACATCGCGTGACTTGAACCTCGGGGCTGAGCGACGGCCAGCCATCCAGTCGGGTGTTGCGGTCGGGTGTTGCGGTCGGGTGGGGGGGAGCAGCGCGGCCTTATGAGCCGTCACGCCGTGCAGCGTGTATGACGCTGCACGGCGTGAACCACTGCGCAAGCGCGGATCCCGTTACGTCGCTGCTAGCCCATTTCGGGCCGGAGACTATCGACCCATTTTTCCGACGTGACGTAAGTCGGATTTGCGCCGTTTTTTGCGCCGATCGGCGGACTTTCCGCCGATAACGGAGAATTTCGCCCCATATTTCCGTCTCCCTGTTGACCTGTTTGTCAGAAGGAATGGAAAAACACTCAGAGGAAATATCCCACCATTCTGTCCGCAAAATGATGCCAGAGCTTTATGCATTCATGCGGTCAAAGTCTCCACAGTGTGATGAATACTCTCAACGTGCTTGGATTGGTGCAGCTATAACACTCAAGAAGCTCAACACCATCCAGCATTAAGAAGCCTGTTTGATTCATAGTCTGTCCACCACCTTAAACATTTCTCACCAGCACACAATGATGCAGTATGTACCATTTGCAAGATATAGAGCAGTAGCTCGGCAAGATTTCTTCGATAGCACTTTTCAAACCTGTCACCTTGGCCACCTTGAAAGACAAGGCCAGCAGGTGCAGGTTGTCGCTGTGCGCATGCGCAGAAATTCTCTGGCCGTTTATTTTGTGTCTTTTAGGTGGCGCGGCTGCTAGCTCCTTACTGGTTGAAGGATCGGTGCTGGGGCGCCGCCGATTTTTCTCATGTAAAATGTCACGGATCCTCCGGACATAGCCTCAAAATCGGAGAATCTAGCATAATCTCCCAAATGGAGAATCCTGCCCAATGCTTCACATTCTGCCTGGGCATAGTTCCACCCACTGGTACTGAAGGTCGACTAGGCAAATGCCATTGGTCTTTCATCCCTTTTTTCCAACACATGAGCGATCACAGCACTTATTCTGTATGGAGAGGCATTACATGCTAGCTTTTAGCTTTGGGCACAATTAATAGCATTATACTGTCTGGCAGCTACTTTTACACAACTGGAATGATTTGCCCAATCTCATGGAACACCCTTCCTCAAGAGTTCAAATAATGGATGCAGTACCTTTGCCAAATTTGGTGTGTATTTGCTGTAGTAATTTACTAAGCCCCAAACAGATGTAAATTCAGAGATATTTTGAGGGTGTGGCACATTTCCTATTGTTTGAACTTTAATCTTGGTGGGGTGTATTCCATCTTTGTCGACACTGTGACACAGATACTCTCCAGAATTTTGAAACATTTCATATTTGTGTGCCTTTCCCTAAACTCCATGGGCGAGATTCTCCGTCTCCAGGACATCCGGAACGCATTCCCCGGTGGGACGGAGAAGCGGGCGTCAGGGCAAAATCGGGATCGATGCAAGGCGTCGACCTGAACGCCATGCTGCAACCCCTCGCTGACAGCGTGAATGGGTTCCACGCCGCACACCAGCGGGAGCATGGAATCCCTTGTATTCCTCATCAGGCATATATTTGCATGGCATGGAAAACTGAATTGCACCCTGATTTACAACCGCAAGGGAATCGTAAATCTAGCGCAATTCAGTTATGGCGGTAGAACATGGGGGCGGGATTCTCCGTTGCCTGACACTGAAATCAGGAACGGCGATTGTGCGGAGAATATCTCCCAATTCCGAAATCGTGACAGGCGCCGGTTTGGCACCGAATTGCGATGCTCCGCCCCCTCCAAATCGGCATCATCGTGACGAGCTACACATAGTTGCGACCATGTTCGCATCTCATATCGGGCCCACCCAAATGCTCCGCCTCCAATGGGCCGGGTTCCTGACAGCGCGGGCCACGGGTGGTCTCAACAGTTGTGAGCCTGGCATGGTGGCTGGGGAGAGAGAGGGCGTATAGACAGTGTCCAGCACTGCCATACTTTGCCGACAGTCGTGCCACTGGCCGGGGGACTTCCGCCAGGGCTGGGGGGTTTGTAGTGCGGGATGGCCAAGAGGACGGCTGTGGGGTCAGACTGGATGAGTACGTGGTCCAGCACAACCGGTGCCATCTTTTCGGGCATGATCAGTGCATGTGTGGGGCTTGTAAGTGTATGCACGGCTGCAGCTTGTCAGCCGTGCACTGGTCCAGCGCAGACCCGGCGATTTTCCCACGTTCCCTGGGTATTCCATGTGGCGCCGGTGCTAGCCCCTCACCGATAGCGTAATCGGTGCGGGTATGGCGCTGATTTTTCTGTCGTGGAACACCTCGGATCCTCACTAACCTCCTGAGGGTATTTGGTCATCATGTTGTCTTGTGTTGAGAATTTCACTTCTATGTGAAGAAGTTCATTCCAATTTAACTCAAGTGCTGTTAACCAGTTTCTTTCTAACATAAGAACATAAGAACTAGGAGCAGGAGTAGGCCATCTGGCTCCTCGAGCCTGCTCCACCATTCAATTAGATCATGGCTGATCTTTTGTGGACTCAGCTCCACTTTCCGGCCTGAACACCATAACCCTTAATCCCTTTATTCTTCAAAAAACTATCTATCTTTATCTTAAAAACATTTGATGAAGGAGCCTCTACTGCTTCACTGGGCAAGGAATTCCATAGATTTACAACCCTTTGGGTGAAGAAGTTCCTCCTAAACTCAGTCCTAAATCTACTTCCCCTTATTTTGAGGCTATGCCCCCTAGTTCTGCTTTCACCCGCCAGTGGAAACAACCTGCCCGCATCTATCCTATCTATTCCCTTCATAATTTTATATGTTTCTATAAGATCCCCCCTCATCCTTCTAAATTCCAATGAGTACAGTTCCAGTCTACTCAACCTCTCCTCATAATCCAACCCCTTCAGCTCTGGGATTAACCTAATGTATCTCCTCTGCACACCCTCCAATGGTAGTATGTCCTTTCTCAGGTAAGGAGACCAAAACTGAACACAATACTCCAGGTGTGGCCTCACTAACACCTTATACAGTTTCAGCATAACCTCCCTCGTCTTAAACTCAATCCTTCTAGCAATGAAGGACAAAATTCAATTTGCCTTCTTAATCACCTGTTGCACCTGTAAATCAACTTTTTGCGACTCATGCACTAGCACACCCAGGTCTTTCTGCACGGCAGCATGTTTTAATATTTTATCATTTAAATAATAATCCCTTTTGCTGTTATTCCTACCAAAATGGATAACCTCACATTTGTCAACATTGTATTCCATCTGCCAGACCCTAGCCCATTCACTTAGCCTATCCAAATCCCTCTGCAGACTTCCAGTATCCTCTGCACTTTTTGCTTCACCACTCATCTTAGTGTCGTCTGCAAACTTGGACACATTGCCCTTGGTCCCCAACTCCAAATCATCTATGTAAATTGTGAACAATTGTGGGCCCAACACTGATCCCTGAGGGACAGCACTAGCTACTGATTGCCAATCAGAGAGACACCCATTAATCCCCACTCTTTGCTTTCTATTAATTAACCAATCCTCTACCCATGCTACTACTTTCCCCTTAATGCCATGCATCTTTATCTGATGCAGCAACCTTTTGTGTGGCACCTTGTCAAAGGCTTTCTGGAAATCCAGATATACCACATCCATTGGCTCCCTGTTATCTCCCGCATTGGTAATGTCCTCAAAAAATTCCACTAAATTAGTTAGGCATGACCTGCCCTTTATGAACCCATGCTGCGTCTGTCCAATGGGTCAATTTCCATCCAGATGCCTCGCTATTTCTTCCTTGATGATAGATTCCAGCATCTTCCCTACTACCGAAGTAAGCTTACTGGCCAATAATTACCCGCTTTCTGCCGACCTCCTTTTTTAAACAGTGGTGTCACGTTTGCTAATTTCCAATCCGCCGGGACCACCCCGGATTCTAGTGAATTTTGGTGAATTATCACTAGTGCATTTGCAATTTCCCATGACATCTCTTTCAGCACTCTGGGATGCATTCCATCAGGGCCAGGAGACTTGTCTACCTTTAGCCCCATTAGCTTGCCCATCACTACCTCCTTAGTGATAACAATCCTTTCAAGGTCCTCACCTGTCACAGCCTCATTTCTATCAGTCACTGGCATGTTATTTGTGTCTTCGACTGTGAAGACCGACCCAAAAAACCTGTTCAGTTCCTCAGCCATTTCCTCATCTCCCATTATTAAATCTCCCTTCTCATCCTCTAAAGGACCAATATTTACCTTAGCCACTCTTTTTTGTTTTATATATTTGTAGAAACTTTTACTATCTGTTTTTATATTCTGAGCAAGTTTACTCTCATAATCTATCTTACTCTTCTTTATAGCTTTTTTAGTAGCTTTCTGTTGCCCCCTAAAGATTTCCCAGTCCTCTAGTCTCCCACTGATCTTTGCTACTTTGTATGTTTTTTCCTTCAATTTGATACTCTCCCTTATTTCCGTAGATATCCACGGTCGATTTTCCCTCTTTTTACAGTCCTTCCTTTTTGTTGGTATTACAGCCAACCAGGGTGAGAATGCCTCCAATTTGGTTGAGCTATTAGTACATTAGAGACACAGGGCAGATTTGTGAGTGGTTTAAAAAGTGAATGCATTCGCAGTAGATTGCTGACATTGTCAAATTAACTTTCGATATAACTTGCCAAGCAGCATTTGTCCATGGACATTCACCACAATACCATCATCTCTCTTTATTGGCTTTTGAGTCTCACGGGTACGTTTCCAACTTGTACCCAAACACCAAAATATCATGCAAGGGCGCAATGACATCAGTACACACTCCCGACATCTTCTCGCATGATTTTACGTGCTTCCGGGAAGGGCACCGCCTGCCCAAGCAACATAAAATTCTGGCCATGGAGATACATTGGTTAGCATGATTCCTGAATCATTACACCGTGAAAAGTTGAGTCAATATCAGCTGGAGAAATCGCAGATAAATGTGCAAAGTCATGGAGTGAAAATTCCCATAATGGGAAGTGTGTCAGTTCCAGTCACAAACCAAGAGCAATGTGCAAAATTGCCCGTGATTGCGGTGAAGAATGAAAAACCAGCCTTCCAAGTGATTTTTCACAGTGCTCAGCAAAGGTTTAGACCAACAAAAAAGAAGGACGGTAGAAAGAGGGAAAATCGACCGTGGATATCGAAGGAAATAAGGGAGAGTATCAAAGCCGCAATGACATGCTGAACTGTCCAATGTCCCCATTGGGCAACTGATTCTTTGTTCCCCTGGAGTAACTGTTCAACAGCCAGCTAGAGCCCTCCTGTGCCAATTACATGCCTGGATCTTCTCCTCACCTACATTCAGGCAGGTGTGGCCAGAGTTTATTTTAAAAACGATTTTAACCTCTTCAGAGAACGCCTCAAGATGGAGACACCTTTGTGAAAATTACAAATATCATTTGTTGCATGGGAATATTGCTATTTGATGTGGTCACAGGGTCCCAATCTGTCTGTGATGGGGATTTTTTTTTTGAGATGGGAGGTTGTTTTGTTTAATGGAAGTACACCTGATGCCAGACCACAGAACAGCACTGGCATGGGAAAACTTTGGAATTTCTGTCACTATCTTGTCCAATCAGGAATAAACTTTGTCCAGGCATTTAGGTCAAATGTATCAGCGGGCTCTAGTGGATATCACAGGGAACTGCGCAATGGGCATGCCAAATGATACTGCTTAATTGGAGGATTGGGTCACACAATGCAGTTATTCTTTAAAGGTCAAGCTGCCAAAGGATGTGAATGCAACTCTGTGCCAACCATTCAAACTACCTTTGGCAGCGGCTAACAAGAAACATCCCAAAAGTCATAAAAGACAAAGCTAGCTGCAAATTCATTCATCTACTCTCATTTCAAAACAGCAAAGCTCGTTAAGTC
Source organism: Scyliorhinus torazame (assembly GCF_047496885.1). Taxonomy (NCBI): domain Eukaryota; kingdom Metazoa; phylum Chordata; class Chondrichthyes; order Carcharhiniformes; family Scyliorhinidae; genus Scyliorhinus; species Scyliorhinus torazame. Next base: position 71,356,656 of record NC_092721.1, on the reverse strand, counting down.
GCAAATTTACAGGACAGTAAGTTTCCCAATTGTCTGCTATAAATTAAGTTCACATAATTCCAAAGGAGTAAAATCCGTTAAAAATATAGTTGCCACTGATGATGTTCCACCTTGTGAAACAATTGAACTTTCTATTCATAGAAACATGGCAATTGCGAGATAAGAGAAGTGCCAGGTCAGTCTACTTCAGCTTTTTATTATTCTTTCCAGGGATGTGGACGTCACTGTCTAGGCCATCATTTGCTGCTTATCCCTAATTGCCCTTGAGAAGGTGGTGGTGAGCTGCCTTCTTGAACCACTGGAATCCTTCTGGTGCAGGTATACCCACAGTGCTGCTGGGAAGGGAGTTCCAGGATTTTGATCCAGCAATGGCGAAGAACAGTCATCCAGTTCCAAGGCAGATTGGTGACTGGCTTGGAGGGGAACTTGTATGTTATTTGCATGATACAACAATAGTGGAGTTGTTACCTAATCGTAGCAATCGACCTTTTTCAATTAGTCTACATCAGATCTAGACATGAGGCAAGGAAATCCATAATGTAGGGGAGCTTTGAGAACCATGGGCTGGAATCCATTTTGGTAGCTGCTTCCAGCTGTATTATGAAGCTGTTATGTGGGCAGGCTGCAATGCCTGTTCAACAGTCACCTGGTGCCTTTCTGTGACAATTACATGCCTGGATTATGAGTCTTTGAGGGAGCAATATTATTTGTGGCAATAATTACAATTAAACTCAATCTTGTCCTCACCTACATTCAGTCAGTGGAACTTCACCTGAATTTCAGCAGAAACATTTCCACTGATGAATAATGCAGATCACCACCAAAAACAAATTGGGAGAGATTAGGTGATATTTTTCTTTTATTGTGCAGTATTATAAAGACGTGAAATTAAATAAGAAACCATGGTGGAGGCAGAATCAATAATAACCTTCAATTGATAGATACTTAAATTCAGACCATGATTCTACCATGTGTTGTGCGGAGCAGGGCGAGATGAGTGAATCCCTGGAGAGCCCCACATCGGGATTTGCGCCAGGCACCAGGCCAATCGCAAGTCACTCAACTTGCTACGCGCTGCACGACCTGAATCATGCCTTCGCTGGGCATGATCCAGATAGCAATATTTAAATATCCAGATGCCGCATTCACCTGGCACTTGCGAGTCCTCAACTGGGCATCATTTAGCACTGTTTCCACAACCGTAGACCAGACATGATGGCACCAGGTTGGCACTGCTAGGGTGATGGGGCATTTCCCAGGGGACAGGCTGGCAGTGCCAAGGTGCCCAAGTGCCAGGTTGGCACTGCCAAGGGTCGGGGCCTGGGGGGGTGCCATGCCTATGAATGGAGATATTTCTGGGGTGGTGAATTGGGGCTCGTGAAAAGGGGGGGGGGGTCCTGAAAGGGGAGGGGTGTAGATTTCAGGTCAGCCTTTCAAAATGACGTCGCAATCTCTGAGAAGCCGGTCTTGCTGGAGAGTTCAGCTCCCCAATGCAGGAAAAATTTCAAAGTGTGGCCACACCTGGGGAGAAACTCCCCAAGGCCCAGCAAAATGGCTAAGTGCAATTTAACAATGGCCTCCATCTCGTCAATGCAGCTGTCACAAAACATCCTGCCAAACGTGCCCAAGATGGCCCTTTGAAATTTGTCTGTTGAATAACGCCCTCAGTATTTGCATTTATGATAATGAGCAAAGGGGTGATAATGGCATGGCCATGATGTCACTGGACTAGTAATCCAGAGGATAGGGCTCTCAGGGCATGAGTCAAAAACCCATTATGGCAGCTGGTGGAATTTGAATCAATTAATAAATCTGTGGATTATAAAGCCAATCTGAGTAAAGGTGACCATGACAGCTATCAGCAATAGTAAAAAGTGATTCAGTCAATAGTCTGTAGAATTCCCTTCCCCAGAGTGCAGTGAAGGCTGGGTCATTGATTTTTATTCAAGACTGAATTCGACAGATTTTTGATACAAAAGGGTGTCAAGGGGTTTGGGGGCCGACAGGAAAATGGAGTTCAGACCATAACCTGATCAGCCATGAGCTTATCAGATGGTAGAGCATGCTTAAAGAGCTGAATGGCCAACTCCCCTTCCTAAGTCCTATGTTTCCATGATCTCTAATGTTCTTGAGGGAAGGAAATAGGAAATCTGCCATCCTTAACTTATCTGGCCTCCATGTGATTGTAGACCCACAGCAATGTGGTTGACCTAATTGCCCTCTGAAATAGCCTAGCAAGTCACTCATTTCAAGGGAAATTAGGGAAGGGGTAACAAATGTTGGCCTTGCCAACAACACCTACATCATCCTGTGAAAGAATAAAGAAAAATTCTAAAGAGCAAAACTAAAAATTAGCAATGAATGAAGAGAGAGATATTGTATATGTGATGAACAGTCACTGCCTTATCATCATGTAAGGTGATGTCCCCTTTAAGACCAGGCTTGGAACCCTGGGGACTCCGCCTCTGGCTCCGCCCATCTGGGAGCCATACATAAAGGCCTGCCTCATGGTTTGTATAGCAGTCAGCTCTCGTCCAAATCTGTAGCATAGTTATTAGCCTAACAAAGCCTTCTTTACAGTTTAATCTCTAAGCATCATTATTGAGGGTACCTCAATTTATTAGGCTAAACTAGATTCAGGATGGACGCAGGCCTAAAACCAGAGAAGCTCAATCTGGAAGCACGAACGCCGGAGGCAAAGGAAATTTTTTAATACTGGTTGCGGTGCTTCGAGGCCTACCTGGACTCCGCAGAGACTCCCATCCTGGGGCCACGCAAGCTGCGTCTACTCCACGCCCGGGTGAGTCACAGAATCTCCGCCATGCTCGAAAGGAAGCGATTGAGTTGCTCCGCAAGCGGTTTGTCAAACCCGTCAATGAGGTGCACGCCCGGCATCTGCTCTCTACCTGCCGGCAGCGCTCGGGGGGAATCGCTCGACGAGTTTGTTGAGAAACTCACCGCGCTGGCCAGGGACTGTGACCATCAGGATGTGACAGGGGAAGTCCATATGAACCTGCACATCAGAGATTCTTTTGTGTCCGGCATCCGCTCGACCTACATCCGGCAGCGACTGCTCGAAAACGGGGCAAAAGACCTCCAGGAGACGCTAACGCTCGCCTCCTCGCTGGAGGTGGCCCAACATAACTTGGGTACGTACCCCGCGGACTCTGCCTGCCCCCCCCGGACTTCCTCAGACTCGCCCGTATTACAGGCCTGCGTCACGCGGCGACCCGCTCACCATGGGGGCACACCTTGCTACTTCTGCGGGCAGGGCCAGCACCCACGCCCACGCTGCCCAGCCCGCTCCGCGATCTGCAGCGACTGCGGGAAGAAAGGGCACTTTGCGAGGGTCTGCCTGGCCAGACCCAGGGGCCAGATAAACAAAGAACAGCCGGCCCGAAAATCAGGCTCTCAGGCCCGCAGGCCTCGCAATGCTGCTGCGCACCGACCCGATACATCCTCTTCTGACGCGTCATCAGCCTCGTGCGAATCATGGGAGCGGCCATCTGGTCGGTGGCCATCTTCTCGACCCGACACGTGCGACCAACGGCAGCGGCCATTTTACGACTCCGACTACCCGCGACTGGGTGCGATCACCCTCGATCAAACTCGGCCAAAACACCTGCAGAACTCCATGATGCAGGTCCAGGTCAACGGGCATGACACTGCATGCCTCTTCGACTCCGGGAGCACGGAGAGCTTTATCCACCCTGAAACGGTAAGGCGCTGCTCCCTACGCACCCATCCCACATCCCAAACCATAGCCCTCGCATCTGGGTCCCACTCGGTACAAATCACGGGGTACTGTATTGCGGATCTCTCGATCCAGGGTGCCAAATACACCCGTTTCAAATTTTATATCCTCCCTCACCTCTGTGCCCCCCTGCTGCTCGGACTGGATTTCCAGTGCAGCCACTGAAGCCTGACACTGAAGTTCGGCGGACCCTTGCCGCCCCTCAGGGTGTGCTGCCTTGCGACACTGAAAGTCGCACCCCCCTCGCTATTCGCTAACCTCACTCCTGACTGTAAGCCCGTCGCCACCAGGAGCCGGCGCTACAGTGCCCAAGATATGGCTTTTATCAAGTCAGAGGTCCAGCGTTTACTGGGAGAGGGGGTCATCGAGGCTAGCAACAGCCCTTGGAGAGCGCAAGTGGTGGTAGTCCGGTACGGGGAGAAGAAACGGATGGTCGTGGATTATAGCCAGACCATAAACCGATTCACGCAGCTTGATGCGTACCCACTTCCTCGCATCGCGGAAATGGTAAATCGGATCGCCCAATACCGAGTCTTTTCCACGGTCGACCTCAAATCTGCCTACCACCAGCTCCCCATCCGACCAAAAGACCGCCTCTATACTGCCTTCGAAGCAGCCGGCCGGCTCTTCCACTTCCTCAGGGTCCCCTTTGGTGTCACAAATGGGGTCTCCGTCTTTCAAAGGGCGATGGACCAAATGGTGGACCAGTACGGTTTGCGGGCTACATACCCGTACTTGGACAATGTCACCATCTGCGGCCGTGATCAGCAGGACCATGACGGTAACCTCAAAAAGTTCCTCCAGACCGCCCGAGCCCTTAACCTGACCTATAACGAGGGCAAATGCGTTTTCCACGCCACCCGGCTGGCCATCCTCGGCTATGTCGTGGAAGACGGGGTCCTAGGTCCCGACCCCGACCGCATGCGCCCCCTTAAGGAACTCCCTCTCCCCCGCAGCCTCAAGGCCCTCAAAAGGTGCTTGGGGCTTTTCTCCTATTACGCCCAGTGGGTCCCCAAGTATGCGGATAAAGCCCGCCCACTCCTAAAGACCACCACTTTTCCCCTCTTGGCTGAGGCTCAATTGGCCTTCAACCGCATCAAGGCTGACATCACCAAGGCCGCCATGCACGCGGTGGACGAAACCATCCCTTTCCAGGTAGAGAGCGATGCATCAGACATCGCCCTGGCTGCTACCCTCAATCAAGGAGGCAGACCAGTAGCGTTCTTCTCCCGAACCCTCACCGCCTCCGAGATTCGACACTCTGCAGTCGAAAAGGAGGCACAAGCCATTGTGGAGGCTGTGCGGTGCTGGAGACACTACCTCGCCGGTAGGAGGTTTACCCTCGTCACCGACCAACGGTCGGTCGCCTATATGTTCGATAACACGCAACGGGGCAAAATAAAAAACGATAAAATTTTGAGGTGGAGGATCGAACTCTCCACCTACTCGTACGATATCAAGTATCGTCCAGGGGAGCTCAACGAGCCCCCAGATGCCCTGTCCCGCGGCACATGCGCCAACGCGCAGGAGGACCACCTGCAAGCCATCCACAATGACCTCTGCCACCCGGGGGTTACCCGGCTCGTCCATTTCATCAAGTCCTGCAACCTACCTTACTCAACCAAGGAAGTCAAGGCCATGGTCAGGGCCTGCCAGGTCTGTGCGGAGTGCAAACCGCACTTCTATCGGCCAGACAAGGTTCGGCTCGTGAAGGCGTCGGGCCCCTTTGAGCGACTGAGCGTGGACTTCAAGGGGCCCCTCCCGTCCACCAACCGTTATGCCTATTTCCTCACCGTGATCGATGAGTTCTCCCGTTTCCCATTCGCCATTCCCTGCACCGACATGACGTCAGCCACGGTGATTAAGGCACTGCACAGCACCTTCACCCTGTTCGGTTTCCCTGCTTATATCCACGGCGACCGGGGTACATCGTTCATGAGCGATGAACTGCGTCAGTATCTGCTCAGCAAAGGCATCGCTTCGAGCAGAACGACCAGCTATAACCCACGGGGAAACGGGCAGGTGGAGAGGGAGAACACGACCGTGTGGAAGGCTGTCCTGCTGGCCCTGCGGTCGAGAAATCTCCCAACCACCCGCTGGCAGGAGGTCCTACCCGATGCCCTACACTCCATTAGGTCACTCCTCTGCACGGCCACAAATGAGACCCCTCATGAGCGATTGTTTCTCTTCCCCAGGAAGTCTACCTCCGGGGTCTCGCTTCCACCTTGGCTGACGGCTCCGGGACCTGTTCTTCTCCGGAGGCACTCTAGGAGCCATAAAACGGACCTCCTAGTTGAAAAGGTCCGACTGCTCCACGCCAACCCCAGTTACGCCTACGTGGAGTACTCCGACGGCAGGCAAGATACGGTTTCCCTCCGGGATCTGGCGCCCGCTGGATCCTCCACCACAGACGCCCCTTCCCGCGCCGCTCCCCTGCAGGACCCGTCGCCCCCTACAACACACCCCCTTCCGGCCCTACCACCCGTTGGTGAGCTCCTACCGTGCGCCCCCCCTTTACACACCACACCGGCGCCGGCTCCGCTACCCCCGGCCCTGCCTAGATCCTCTGCCCCGACCCGGACCGAAGCTCCGACCGCTGTGCTCCCGGATGTGCCCTCAACCGGGACGTCCGTGCCCGCCGCACCACCGCCCGAACTGAGGAGATCGAGGAGGACGATCCGGCCGCCGAGACGGATGGACCTATGATGGCACTTCACCCCCGCCGGACTCCTTTTTAAACAGGGGGTGAATGTGATGAACGGTTACTGCCTTATCATCATGTAAGGTGATGTCCCCTTTAAGACCAGGCTTGGAACCCTGGGGACTCCGCCTCTGGCTCCGCCCATCTGGGAGCCATACATAAAGGCCTGCCTCATGGTCTGTATAGCAGTCAGCTCTCGTCCAAATCTGTAGCATAGTTATTAGCCTAATGAAGCCTTCTTTACAGTTTAATCTCTAAGCATTATTATTGAGGGTACCTCAGTATACTAAAACATTTTCAATACTGCACACTTCCATTCCAAACACCTGAGCATTCATTTATAATAGAAGCAGCCCATGTAAAGTTGTCAGGCTGTAATTATGATCTCCCACTGTTGCTGGCCTTGTAAAACTCTGTTGTGTCTCACAGATCCTCAGCTAATGTTGTAGAAAAACCCTTAAACTTCACTCATCTCACTTCTCTGACTTCCAAATTGCCTTCTGTTATTATTTGACTGGAACTAATGAAGCAATCTGTGAAAAGTACAGACATGACGTATGAATTTGCAATATGATATAAATCCATCTGATTTGACGTAGTGGCTGAAAGATTGAGGGAGCAGTGAACTGCCACAGAATGTAAGCATCATCATGGTTGTCAGGATAGCAGACATTTACGATGTGTTGAGCACTAACTGACCATATCAAGCTTCTACAGAAAAATTGAAAACCAGGTCGACTACAGTGGTTCAAGAATGTGACTCACCGTCTTCTCAAAGAGAATTAGGGATGGGAAATTAATGCTGGCCTGGCTGGCAATGCAAACATCCTATGAAAGAATTTTTTTTAAAATGGTTTGTTCATTTTGTCCTCCAAATCGCTCACCTATCAGGAACATCTATCAATCAGAACTCATATTGAGCATTCTGATCTTTTACCTAACCCTCATGTTTAGCACCATTATAAGCCTCACACGCATATCATACATGTCCTCTGAAAAGGCCGAGCAAGCAACCCAGTTATATTCAACCGCTACAAAGGAAACAAAAAGAATCTAATCCAGCATCGACCGAGGCACCATAAACGACAATGGCAAACCCAGCCCTGTCAATCTTGAGCTCTCTCAAAAACTAATCAACCAATAGTCTGACATAATCATATTCACGGAATCATACCTTAAGGTCATGTCCCAGAGACCACCATCACCATTCCTGGGTATGTCCTATACCACGGCAGGGCAGGTCAAGAAGAGGTCCCAGAACAGTGGTACCCTGTCAGGAGGGAGTTGCCCTGGGAATCCTGAACATCAGCTCTGGACTCCATGAAGTCTCATGGCACAAGGTCAAACATCACCATCAGCTGATTAATCAGTACTCCTCCATGTTGAACACCACTTGGAATAAGCACTGAGGGTGGCAAGGTCACAGAATGTACTCTGGGTTGGGAACTTTACTGTCCATCACCAAGAGTGCTTCGATTGTACCACCACAGAGTGAGCTGGCTGAGTACTAAAGGACATAACTGCTAGACTGGAACTGTGGTGAGAGAACCAACAAGAGGGGAAAATATGCATGATCTCATCCTCATAAACCTGCCTGCCACAGATGCATCTGACGGAGACAAAGTCCCATCTTCACATTGAAGATACCCTCCATCGTGTTGTGTGGCACTACCACTGTTGGAAATGGGATAGACTTCAAACAGATCTAGATAGTCAAGACTGGGCATCCATGAGGGGCTGTGGGCCATCAGCAGCAACAGAATTGTACTCAACCACAATCTGTGACCTCATAGCCCGGCATATCCCTCTAACATTACCACCAAGTCAGGGGATCAACTTTGGTTCATGGGAAATGCAGGAGGACATGCCAGCAGTAACACCAGGTATACCGAAAAATGAGGTGTCAACCTGGTGAAACTACAACATAGGACTTGTGTGCCAAACAGCATAAGCAACAAGTAATTGACAAAGCTAAGCAATTCCACAACCAATGAATCACATCTAAGCTCTGCCGTCTTGCTGCATCCAGCCGTGAATGGTGGTGGAAAATTAAACAACTCACTGAAAGAGGAGACTCTACAAATAAGATGGAGGAACCCAATACAGTGCCAAAGGTAAGGTGGAATAAATCACAACAATCTTCATCCAGAAGGTCCAGGTGGGTGATCCATCTCGGTCACCTCCGGAGGTTCCTAGCATCACAGATGTCAGTCTTCAGCCATTTTATTCACTCCATGTTATATCAAGAAACTGTCCATGTCCAGATACAGCAAGACCTGGACAATATCCAGGCTTAGACTGACAAGTGACAAGTAACATTCATTCCACACTAGTGCCAGGCAATGAACATCACCAAACAGATGATCTAGCAATTGCCTCTTGGCATTCAATGGCATTACCATCACTGAATCTCCCATTATCAGCATTCTGGGGATTGCCATTGATCAGAAGCTGAACTGGAATAACCTTATAAATACTCTGGTTATCACTGGAGGTCAAAGGCTAGGAATCCTGCGTAATTCACCTTCTGACTCCCCACAGCCAATCCACCATCTATAAGGCACAAGTCGGAAGTGTAATCAAATGCTCCCCGCTTGCTTGGAAGTGTACAGCTCCAACAACACTCAAGAAGCTTGACACCATCCAGAACAAAGCAGCCCACTTGATTGCTACCCTTGCCAAAAACATTTACTAACTCCACCAACGACACACAGTAGCGGTAGTGTGTACCATCAATAAGATGCACTGCAGGAACTCACCAAGGTTCCTTAGGCAGCACCTTCAATACCATCTAGAAGGACAAAAGTAGTAGATACATTGGAACACCACCATTTGGAAGTTCCGCTCCAAATCACTCACCATCCTGACTTGGAAATGTATTGCTGTTTCTTCACCGTCCTTAGGTCAAAATCATGGAATTCCCTCCGAAACAGCACTGTGGGTGTATCTGCATCTTAGGGACTGCAGGGTGTCAAAACAATCAACTCACCACCATCTTCTCAAAGGCAACTTGAGATAGGCAATAAATGCTGGCCTACCCAGCAATGCCCATATCCCTCCTTCACTCATCCCTCATTCCCTAATCTCCTCTGATTTACAAACTGACAATTATGCTTTTTTTCTTTCTCCTCTTGCACAACCCCACTCTTGCCCATTTTTCATTTCAGCTATCCAAGAATTGGAGGTTTTGCAGTGGAGGAAGAGGGAGAAGACAGTAAAGATGAACAGACACTTCACATGATATCAGTTGCAGCCATCAGCTCAGATACTCACACTGTATTAAGAGGGTAGAATATAGATATGATCTGTACATGGTGACACTCAGGCCATAAGTGGGGGAAAGTGTTGGGATGGTGTTGGTTACTGAGTCTTTTAAAGAAGTCGTGATGATCTTCTGAATGTTAAAAGCAAGTCATTATTAACTACTTGGAACTATATACAGTTTATGCAGTATATATGTATGGATACAAACAAGTAGCTCCTGTGTAGATCTTAACACGTCTCTTATGCAACATTACACTGACCCTAGGTGGTTCATGCGCCTTATTATGTAAGGGTGTGGGCGGCACTGTACTCAGCCTCATATTAACTCTGTATGTACCAGACCATTAGATTGTGCCAACCCAAGTCTTTATTGCATGGATATAGGGTTACACTTGTTTACTTCATGTCTCACATTGTTATTAGTCCCATGCATTTACCCTGCTGTTACAACCTTAATGCTATTCCAATATTATTGCTATTACTGGATTAGCATTATTGCAACAGCCTCACGATCCTACCTCCCTTCTTCAAGGCCTTGAACTTAAAAGTTCAAAGTCTCAAGGCCTTATAACCCTGTGGTAGGCTATATTAGGGGTATCGCGGTACCTAGGTGGGATGTACCTTATACTGTAGTATGAGTGGTGGAACCTGCCTGCTGGTTCCGCCAAGCAGGTTTCATAGATAGAATTTACAGTGCAGAAGGAGGCCATTCGGCCCATTGAGTCTGCACCGGCTCTTGGAAAGAGCGCCCTACCCAAGGTCAACACCTCCACCCTATCCCCATAACCCAGTAAACCCCACCCAACACTGAGGGCAATTTTGGACACTAAGGGCAATTTACCATGGCCAATCCACCTAACCTGCACATCTTTGGACTGTGGGAGGAAACCGGAGCACCCGGAGGAAACCCACGCACACACGGGGAGGATGTGCAGACTCCGCACAGACAGAGACCCAAGCTGGAAACGAACCTGGGACCCTGGCGCTGTGAAGCAATTGTGCTATCCACAATGCTACCGTGCTGCCCGTGGAGCATAAGAGTCTGTGTTTCACCCACAGCAGTCATTCTGTACCGGAGCTGTTGGGGTAACTACTTGTTCATTAAAGCCTTCAATTGGACTACAGCCTCGTTTCAGTCGTGATTGATCGTGCATCAAACCCTTACACATCATGTTCGACATTCTGTCGATGAAATGCAAGACTTTGTTGGTTGCCGTTCTTGCTGTTTGTTTGGAGTTATTTGGGCATGCTTTCATTCTTTTCCAACACTGATTGTTGTTGAACTATGTCTGGTCAGTCCGGCTGTTGCATTTAGCTGTGGTTGTTGTTACTCTTCATCAATTTTTGCAAAGTGGGAAAACATGGTATTTGTCTCCCTGGCACTGTTTTCTGTTTTTCTTTCTCAATGTGGGTTATCTCGAAGCCCTCTGATATGGAGGAAGAGTGTTCCTGAACCGAGAAAAAGTGATTGGTGGCCTCCTCCTCTGCTTTCTGTTGTCAATCGCGGGAGATTGCTACCAGGGTCCAGCATCCCTCGCGGTTGTGGCGTGCTGGCTGGAAGTTGCAGTGTGTGCACAGTAGTTGCTATGACGAGCAGCTGTAGCATCATCGTAGTTGGATGTAGAGGCTTCTCAGACTGCTGATTACTCTCTTGTACCACATCCTCTCAAGGCGCCATGGTAATCTCGTGGGCAGTAGGTCGGTTTGACCACTATGGGTTTTCCCGGAGAAAGATGTTATCCACTGATCATGTGGATCTTGACTCTGTTCACACATGCACAGCAGGCATTTGAGATCTATGCTACCAAAAAGCACATGCTACAAATCAGTGTTGCTCTGCCCAGGTAATGTTCATGCAGCCTGCGCTATTGTGGAGGATCTCTTTACAAGTCAGCCAAGTGGGTCTCAAGTATTTTGCATAAAGTACAGCTTCAGCATTATGAGGAAACAACCCTTGTCATAACGTATCAGTTGAGAAGATGGGGAGTAGGAGCATAAAGGACAGGAGGTACAACAGGAAGTGGAGGAACAGGAAAAAGAGGGAGTGTTCTTTCCAGACTCTGTGTGAAATAATTACTTGACAATGCCCAAAACATTTGCTGCACTTCTCCATCCACCAACTGTCCCACGCTCTTATCTTTCATCTATCACTGACCATTGCATTATCCACTTTCTACTAACACAAAAAGAAAAACTACCAGAAAATGCACATTCCAATCCAATTTTATGAATTGAATCATTACACAATCCTACAAAAGCAAACCAATTACCCTTTTGCATTCTTATCCATGTGCTTTTCCTCTCCTAGAGTTTCTGCAAAGTATTACTCCAGTGCAGGCTGCAGGGTAGTGGAAGGCTTCTGATCCTCAATTGAGAGACTGAGGTGGCCTTTGAGAGTGACCTTGTGCAATTCTGAGCCTTTAAGGTCCAGCTTCAGTGTTATGTGTTCTGTTTCCCAATTAGGTCGAAATAACCACACTTTAGGTTTAAAATGCTAGAGCTTCATCAAGTGTATTTCTTACATTTCTCCATGCGGCTGGTAGACTGACACATTGTTACTCGGCACATGATTGCAGTGTAACAGTGAATTTGGCACCCAGGGATATATATTCACATTACAAATAATATAACAATGTAACTTTCAGACTTCACTGCTACAACTGTCTGGGCTGATGGCTGACAGGCGACAATAGCCACTTTGTAACGCGGCATTAGTGGCTGCTGTTAACCAGAGAGAGGTCAGCAGGTTCATTCAGCATGAAGCCACTGCTTCTCTCCCAGAGTGGTGCCTCAGCGATCAATAACAAGGTGAAACTTCCTTTATGTATTGCCCTTAACACAAATTAATTAGATTTGAAGGAGATTCTCAAAGGAGGAGAGTGATTCTTAAAGTAGAGGTTGAGGAGGGAACTCCAAAGCTCAGGGCTCAGGCAGCTGATATCAATGGCCACCGATAGTGAAGCAAATTAAACTGAGGAGACATACGAGGCCATAATTAGATAAAGACAGATATCCCAGAGGGATGGGACTACAGAGGTAGAGAGGAGTGAGACCATGGGGGAATTTGAAAAAAAAAGATGAGAATTTTAATATCAAAGCTTTGTTTAGCTGGGAACCAATGTAGATCAGTGAGCACAGGGTTGATGGGTGAATGGAATTTTGTGTGAGCTAAGGTATTAGCAGCAGTGGCTTTGATGACATAAACATTGTGGAGGGTAGAAGATCAGAGCCTAGTGAGGATTGTATTGGAATATTTAAATGTAGAGGTAACAAAGGCATGGATGAAGCTTTCAACAACAGATGAGCTAGCGTCAGGTGGAGTCTGTAGGTGTTACGGAGGTAGAATTCGACTGATATAGAGGCAAATATATTGATGGACTGCTATGATGCCCTGGAGGCCTTTAGTGGTATCTAGAGACATGACAGCAACCGGCTGCGCTTGAGTGGCAGCAGTATGAACTTCCACTGAAATACTCAGACATTGTCTTTTTTTATTTGTTCCCGGGATGTGGGCATCACTGCTGGGCCAGCATTTATTGCACATCCTTGAGGGCATTTAAGAGTCAACCACATTGTGTGTCTGGAGTCACGGGCGAAATTCTCCCCCAACGGCGCGATGTCCGCCGACTGGCGCCAAACACGGCGCCAATCAGACGGGCATCGCGCCGGCCCAAAGGTGCGGAATGCTCCGCATCTTTGGCGGCCTAGCCCCAACATTGAGGGGCTAGGCCGACGCCGGAGGGATTTCCGCCCCGCTAGCTGGCGGAAATGGCGTTTGTTGCCCCGCCAGCTGGCGCGGAAATGCGGCGCATGCGCGGGAGCGTCAGCGGCCGCTGTCAGCTTCCCGCGCATGCGCGGTGGGGAGAGTCTCTTCCGCCTCTGCCATGGTGGAGGCCGTAGCGGAGGCGGAAGGGAAAGAGTGCCCCCACGGCACAGGCCCGCCCGCGGATCGGTGGGCCCAGATCGTGGGCCAGGCCACCGTGGGGGCACCCCCTGGGGTCAGATCGCCCCGCGCCCCCCCCAGGACCCCGGAGCCCGCCCACGCCGCCTGGTCCCGCCGGTAAATACCAGGTTTGATTTACGCCGGCGGGACAGGCAATTTCTGGCCGGGACCTCGGCCCATCCGGGCCGGAGAATCCAGCGGGGGGTCCCGCCAACCGGCGCGGCCCGATTCCCGCCCCCGCCCAATCTCCGGTACCGGAGACTTCGGCGGGGGCGGGGGCGGGATTCACGGCGGCCAACGGCCATTCTCCGACCCGGCGGGGGGTCGGAGAATGACGCCCCACATGTAGGACAGGCCAGGTAAGGATGGCAGATTTCCTTCCCTAAAGGATATTAGTGAACTAGATAGATTTTTACGACAATTGACAATGGTTTGATGGTCATCATTAGACTTTTCATTCCAGATTTTAAATGAATTCAAATTTCACCAACTGCCATGGTAGGATTCAAACCCAGGTCCCAAGAGCATTACCCTGGGTCTCTGGATTACTAGCCCAGTGACAGTACCACTACACCACTGCCTCCCCCATTGTGCTGCAATGGTCGTTGTTTGTGCTGCAATAGAAGTTGTGACTTTAGTTATCAGAAGCTGCATTTTGGCTGGTGTAGCCACTTAAAATGGCCAACTCCCGATTTAAAATGGCGAACGGCAAAGGCTGATGGGAAAGTCAGCCAACAAGACAAAAACGAGCAGCTGCAGGTTGGCTGTGTATTTACCTCTGGAAAAGCCAGACAAGATCGATACCAGCAACCATCAGCATAACAAAATAACAGCCATCTGCATACTGATGAGCAATCCCCAGGAACAATAAGCAACATTTAGACACACAAAGCAAAACCAGACTCTTCGACGCCAGCAGGAGCCTACACAAAAGGAGGTGAACGACCACCTCAAGACTACCCATCGATCAGGGAACCGCTCCAGCATTGGAGAAAATCGAACGAAGCGATTGGGACAAAGTCCAATCACTTGGGACCAGGTACAGGGTCCGCCCCGAAAGGCGGGAAGCCCCTGGGGCTTATAAGAATTGAGCCCCAAGTTCAAATCGCTCACTTCTCCACCGCTTCTCCAGCTCTTCACTCTTCAGCAGCTGCTCAAAACTGTAAGTCTTACTTCAACGCTCGCTACGAGGTAGGCACTCCTAGCTATCAATCTGTACCAACTTCGAATCCCGCAGGCTCAGAACCCGAACGAAAGGCCATTTGTTTCCCTGACCTGGTGGGCCAGTTCCAAGTTAAGTATAGGCCTGTTAGTTGTAGAAGTAGCTTAACCGTAGAATTTGTGCATGAGTAGTGACTACTGTGTATAATAAATGTGCTTTGATTTAAATCTTACTAATCGGTGTATTGGATTATTGATCATTACTCGGACTTGAACCACGTGGCGGTATCATAAAGAGACCTGATGACTCAAGAGCAAAGGTGATAAAACAGAGCAATTAAACCAAGGAGAAAATTAGCAACACTGGTTTATAAGTGTACTGATGGAGGTGTCCACCCATCCCATACTGACTTCCAAGCTAATACCTGCTTGGCTCCTGTGCATTTGTTTTTGAGTGTCACGGCATGCAGATCTTTCCTGTATCCTAGCCTCTAAAATACGTGCTGTGTAGTATCTGAACTGGTGGCTGCAACTGTGCGATCACCACCTTTCCTCTCAGCCCCCTCTTCCTCCACTGATAGGGGCACCTTCCATTTCATGTTGATGAACTGAGAAGGTGGCAAGAGTTTTAAGTGGTGCTGGGAGGGCAAAATGTAAGAAGTGTGTGGTTCCACCATCAGTTGCTCATACGTAAGAGATTAAGGGATGAGGGAGAAATCAGATGAGAGAAGGAGGATGCGGTATGTGGATAATTTCATCTTGAATTCCTTCAGCCCTGTTGGTGACCATAGTCAAAGCAGTGGCCCTTCCCATAATGATCAACACTACCTCTAGGATGGGGACTAAAACATCTCTCCCGCTACGGTTAATCCCTGCTGCATTCTGTTGCATGTAACCTTCTCATGCAATAGAGAGGGAATTGTGTCAAACAATATGCTTGGGTGATGCGGTTCTCATGGGTTAATAGCTGTAAGATTTGAGGTGTGGGTAACAGTTTGTAGCAGTACCAAGTGTGTGAGAGTGTGATAATGCATTGAATATTTGACATCGAGTCCTGATTCATGGAGATTATTGGCAGGTGGGTGACGGGGGGGTGGTGTAATGAATTGAGCAATGAATGGGGCTAGCACCGCAGCTGGTAAACTGTAATATTTGAAGGTGCGCTCACTCATGTGAACATCTTCCTAAACATCTTCCGCGGTGTTGGAGCAAACACCCGCATTGACTTTTGCCACTACTTCTTCCCACTGCCCTAACCATCTGTCTGAAAGGCCTTCTACCCTCATGTGAATACAAGGCATTGCTCCTCCTTTCCACATCTTCCATCGAGGCCGTTGGTGCAGTGCCTGAAAACCATGGTGTCCGTACTCTCACACAGTCAGCCATTGTTCACGGTACCGCAACACACGTTCAGTTTTCAAATGACTCCCACCACATCTTGCAACCACAATGTACAACTGTTGTTGTCCACATAGCATTGTCATTAAACGCAGCAGGGAGCACCAATAGACCACATTGCCCGAAACACTGATTGGACATGGGTTAATCGTGTGTGGTATTATCAGGTATTGCGGTACCTAAGAGGCTGATGACCATTGGTTAAACCTAGGAGTTTACCATTGGCTGTTGGTACGTAGCTCCGCCTGCCGTCCAGCAGCCTTCACTTTCTGTACCGAAGCTGCTGGGGAACAAGTTCTAGTCGATTGAAGCCTTCAGTTATGAAACCACTTCGTCTTGAGTGTAATTGATCGTGCATCAATTTAATCGACTAGACTTAAACTGGAAGGATGGATTTCCGAATCAAACTGGAGTGCCTACAACTCAGCCCCCACGCGGAGAACTCGGCTGCAATATTTAAACACTGGCTGGCGTGCTTTAAAGGCTACCTTGAGACGGCCGGAGGCACCCCCTCAGAAGGACAGAGAATGCATCTCCTGCGCTCAAGGGTCAGCCCTGGGATCTACACCCTTATCAAGGAGGCGGAGGACTATGATGCCGCGATCGAACTGTTAAAAGCACATTATATACGCTCTGTAAATCAGGTCTACGCACGTCACCTGCTTGCAACTAGATGGCAAAGCCCCGGGGAATCGTTGGAGGATTTCTACCGGCCGCTACTGTGCTGGGCCGAAACTGTGGCTGCCCGCAAGTTTCGGGGCGCGTGCACACGGAACATTTAATCAGGGATGCCTTCGTAGCAAGTATGAGCTCCTCAGTGATCCGCCAAAGACTCCTAGAAAAGTGCACCCTGGGACTTAGAGAGGCACGGGCCCTGGCAAGGTCCATGGACGTAGCCTCCCAAAACGCGCAGTCCTATGCGCCCGACCGCGTGGCGGCCCCCTGGGCTGCGTGGCACCCCGCAGCGGCAGCCCCACAGACCTTCCCCCTGACCCCGCAGGCCTGCGCTGTGGCCGCAGTCTCCTGCGACTCCGGACCGCCGCGGCAACCCCCCCTTCAGGCCCTGACCGGCCAGCGCTCACTGCCACCCCCAAAATCCTAGGGCCACGTGCGACCCACGGGCGCGGCCATCTTGCCCCCCGGACACCACGCTGGACGGTTGGGCGCCGCCATTTTGTCCATCCCTGCCGCCTTCTTGTCCATCCCCTGCCACCATGTGCGACCCATGGGAGACGCCATCTTGGATGGGGCCCCAGGCCCCAGCACGGCCGACTACACGCTGCCAGATCAGAACTCGCAACTGCTTCACCTGGCTTCGGTGACACTGGACCAAAGTCGGCCTCGGACACACGCAACAGCAACAACGACGGTCTTCATCAACGGCCACGAGACGTCTTGCCTGATTGACTCTGGGAGCACGGAAAGCTTTGTTCACCCCGACACGGTAAGGCACTGTTCACTTGTTACCCGCCCTGTAAACCAAAGGATCTCCCTGGCCTCCGGGTCACACTCGGTGGAGATAAAGGGGTTCTGTCTAGCAGACCTCACTGTCCAAGGCAGGAGATTCAACAATTTCCGCCTTTATGTCCTGCCGCACCTCTGCGCGGCTACACTCCTGGGGTTGGACTTCCAATGTCACTTGCAAAGCCTGACCTTTAAATTCGGCGGCCCTTACTGTCAGCGGCCTCGCGACCCTTAAGGTCGACCTGCTTCCCTGTTTGCGAACCTCACCCTAGATTACAAACCCGTCGCCACCAGGAGCAGGCGGTACAGTGCCCAGGACCGGACCTTCATCAGGTCAGAGGTCCAAAGGCTGCTGAGGGAAGGGGTAATTGAAGCGAGCAACAGTCCTGGAGAGCTCAAGTAGTGGTGGTAAAGACCGGGGAGAAACATAGGATGATCATTGACTACAGTCAGACCATCAACAGGTTTACGCAGCTGGACGCGTACCCTCTCCCCCGTATAGCCAACCTGGTAAACAGGATCGCGCAATACAAGATTTTCTCCACGGTGGATCTCAAGTCCGCCTACCACCAGCTACCCCTCCGTAATAGTGACCGCAAGTACACTGCCTTCGAAGCAGATGGGCGGCTCTATCAATTTTTAAGAGTTCCCTTTGGTGTCACTAATGAGGTTGCGATCTTCGAGCGAGAGATGGACCGAATGGTTGACCGGTACGGCTTACGCGCAACGTTCCCGTATCTGGAAAATGTCACCATCTGCGGCCAAGACCAGCAGGACCACGACACAAAACTCCGCCAATTTCTCCAGACCTCGTAAATTCTTAACTTAACGTACAATAAGGATAAATGCGTATTTAGCACCGACCGTCTAGCCATTCTAGGCTACGTAGTGCGAAATGGAGTACTAGGCCCTGACCCTGAGTGCATGCGCCCCCTTATGGAGTTCCCCCTCCCTCACTGCCCCAAGGCCCTGAAGCGCTGCCTCGGGTTTTTCAGTTATTACGCACAGTGGGTCCCCAACTACGCAGACAAAGCCCGACCCCTAATCCAGTCCACAACCTTCCCCCTGTCGACGGAGGCCCGCCAGGCCTTCAGCCGCATCAAAGCAGACATTGCAAAGGCCACGATGCGCGCCATCGACGAGTCCCTCCCCTTCCAGGTCGAGAGCGAGGCGTCCGACGTAGCTCTGGCGGCCACCCTCAACCAGGCGGGCAGGCCCATGGCCTTCTTCTCCCGTTCCCTCCAGGCTTCTGAAATTCGCCATACCTCCGTCGAAAAAGAGGCACAAGCCATAGTTGAAGCTGTGAGACATTGGAGGCATTACCTGGCCGGCAGGAGATTCACTCTCCCCACGGACCAACGGTTGGTTGCTTTCATGTTCGATAATGCACAGCGGGGCAAGATTAAAAACGACAAGATCTTGCGGTGGAGGATAGAACTCTCCACCTTCAACTACGAGATCTTGTACCGTCTGGGGAAGCTAAACGAGCCCTGATGCCCTGTCCCGCGGCACTTGTGCCATTGCACAAGTGGACCGCCTCCGAACCCTCCACGAGGACCTCTGCCACCCGGGGGTCTCTCTTTTCTTCCGCTTCATCAAGACCCGCAACCTGCCCTACTCCATCGAGGAGGTCAGGACAGTCACCAGGGACTGCCAAATCTGCGCGGAGTGCAAACTGCACTTCTATCGGCCAGAGAGGGAGCACCTGATAAAGGCTTCCCATCCCTTTGAATGCCTCAGCATGGATTTCAAAGGCCCCCTCCCCTCCACCGACCGCAACACGTATTTCCTGAACGTGATTGACGAGTACTCCCGGTTCCCATTCGCCATCCCCTGCCCAGACATAACCGCAACCACCGTCATCAAGGCCATCCAGGGTATCTTTACACTGTTCGGTTTCCCTGTGTACATACACAGTGATAGGGGGTCCTCCTTTATGAGCGACGAACTGCGTCAATTCCTGCTCAGCAAGGGCATTGCCTCGAGCAGGACGACCAGTTACAACCCCCGGGGAAATGGACAGGTGGAGAGGGAGAACGGAACGGTCTGGAAGACTGTTCTACTGGCCCTACGGCCCAGGAATCTCCCAGTCTCCCACTGGCAGGAAGTCCTCCCGGTGGCTCTCCGCGCCATCCGGTCGCTGCTCTGTATAACTACCAACCAGACACCTCATGAACGTCTCCTTGTTTTCCCCAGGAAGTCCTCCTCCGGGACCTCGCTCCCAACCTGGCTAGCGACACCCGGACCCATTCTGCTTCAGAAGCACGTGCGGGCGCACAAGTCGGACCCGTTGGTCGAGAGGGTCCACCTGCTGCACGCTAACCCCCAGTATGCCTACGTGGCGTTCCCTGATGGCCGGCAAGATACGGTCTCGCTACGGAACCTGCCGCCTGCCGGAACCCCACGCGGACCCGAACCATTACCCCCACCCCTACCCTCCCCACAGCACCTCACTGGAGGGTCAGTACTCCCGCCGCTCCTGCCTAGGCCCGCCCAACCACCGATGCCCCCTACAGGCGCCCCCCGTGTCAACCGTTTGCCCCAACAGCGCTGCCTAGGGGTGACGAAGCTGCCAGGGAGGCCGAAACCACGCTCCCGGAGTCGCAACCACCTTGACCCCCACCAGAATCACCACCGAAGCCCAGACGATCCAGAAGGACGACCAGGCCACCCGATCGACTGATTGCTTCGCTGTGACTATAACCGTGAACGAACACTTTGTTAATATTCTCAACAGCCCTGTAAGGAGGTATCACGGTACCTCCATATCTGATCATACCATGTTAAAGGCGACTGTTACCACTGGCCACCACCCCCTCCGGACTTTTTTTTAACAGTGGGTGAATGTGGTATTATCAGGTATTGCGGTACCTAAGAGGCTGATGACCATTGGTTAAACCTAGGAGTTTACCATTGGCTGTTGATACGTAGCTACGCCCTGACAGGCGGAGTATAAGAACTGGTGCCGTCCCAGCAGCCTTCACTTTCTGTACCGAAGCTGCTGGGGAACAAGTTCTAGTCGATTAAAGCCTTCAGTTATGAAATCACTTTGTCTTTAGTGTAATTGATCGTGCGTCATCGTGCACTACAATCTCCACCAGAGTTTTCGTGAGTTGGCCAATTTCTGGCCAGGATTTAATTTTTAAAAGCCGTACTCCTGAACAAATAGCTGCAATTTTGCTTTAAAGTCCGAGAGGTACTGTCGACAATCTTTTGCAAACATAATGAAAAAAAGGACCAGAAAAGATTGTTTTGGTCCAGTGTGTTGTTCTTTCATTTCAAAAGAAGAACATATAGGTCACATCATGCATCCTCAATCGATCTTCTCAGCAAGCACTTATCCAGCCCTCTCTTAAAATTAATTAGTGTTGTCAAAAGTAGATCATAAGCCATCACAGTCTGTACTGAGATAACTGAGCTGAGCAATGGAGGCATTAGGAACATTACAATTGATAACAGAATGCTTGGGTTTTGTTGCAGAAAATTACCCAGGCTCACGCCTGATCACCAATAGGAGCACAGCTGTGTGGGCACAGGGTGAAGTCATGATCAGCTTTAGCTATAATGGTCCACACAGTTGAATAGTCTCCCAACAGTGACCGTGAATCTCACTTACGACAAATTGACAGCAACAAAACCTTTAGGTTCCATAAGAGGAATTGAAGTAATGTAATTAAGTTATTATTGCGTTGTTCATGTAGAAAGCTCTGTCGACATTAAGTGAGATCAACCACTCTCTATTAGCTCTTCTTTTGTAAAAAAAATTTCATAGATCCAATAAAGTTTCTCATTTATGCATGAAATGTTTCATAAATCAAATGCCTTCATACCACTGAACCTTCCGACCAGACTATTCCCATCTTAATTCATCATATAGTCCTAAATGTCTCAAGTGCATTAATAAGGAAGGCAAGGAAATGCAGATGCTTCTTCAAAAGCCTAATCTAATCCTCAGAAAATGTCTTAAAAATATATGATTGCGGCTCTATGATATAACCCTTCCATGAATCTGTGCTTTCAAAGTTTCTCTCATCAAGGTAATGGCTACTATCTTGATACACTAATAAAATACAGCATCTCATTGTCCTTCAAAGTGAAAGAGATGCTGGAATAATTCGGGCTCCATCAAGGACGTACTTTGAAAACGTTACAGACATTGTAGTAAAAGCCTTTTATGTAATCAGCAAACCTATTGCTTCAAACCCTGTTATCATAGCATAGACAATAGGTTAGAGTGATCCTAAATATATACTGAGGGCATCAAAGAAAAAATAAATTAAAAAGATATTAGTGCATTCCGACATTCTTGACTGTATATAGTTGACCGATTTGACTGATGGAGTTGAATCCACCATTTCAGTATACCCTGAAAGTGCTGGCAATATACAAAGTAACATAAATAAGAAAGGCAATGTATTCAATAAACTTCAGACACATAAAATTTCCGAATTACATTTTTTATCGCTTCACAACCTCATTTTATTTGTTGCAGATGCTTAATTTTAACATTCCTGTCACTTACAATTCTTGACTTACAAAATTGATTTTAGTTTAATTTTCTCAAAAGATTGGGCATATTTCTTTCCATCTTGGTGACAAATGTGGGATTCTCCGTCGGCAGGATCCTCCGCCCCGCCACAATGCACCCACACCCGCGCATTTCCCGATGGCGTGGGGTGGGCCACAATGGGAAACCCCGGGCTGGATTCTCCGAACCCCGACGATGGAATTACAAACAGGTCGCCGCTGTGCGCGTGCGCGGGCACGGACCTGGCCATTCTGCGGCTGCAGCTGCAGGTAAAGCCAGGGGCTTTACGCGGCGTGGCTGCTAGCGGAGGATCGGTGCGGGGGCAGCGCCGAGTTTCTGGTCGTAAGACCATACGGATCCTGCGGACATAGCCGCGGAATCAGAGAATCCAGCCCCCCATTGGCCGGCTGCGCGAACGGAGAATCCCGCTGGCCGCAGTGAGCAGTGAGCTGGAAAACGGGGCTTGTGGGATGGAGAATCCCAGAGTGCTGCATTTTTTTTGTTTTTTTAAATAAATTTAGAGTACCCAATTCATTTTTCCCAATTAAGGGGCAATTTAGCGTGGCCAATCCACCTACCCCCGCACATCTTTGGGTTGTGGGGGTGAAACCCACGCAAACACGGGGAGAGTGCAAACTCCACACGGACAGTGACCCAGAGCCGGGATCGAACCTGGGACCTCGGTGCCGTGAGGCAGCAGGGCTAAGCCACTGCCACCGTGCTGCCCACCCAGACTGCTGCATTAAAGACCAGGTCGTTATGTTGCTTGACCTTTTTCTGTCCTTAATGTACGTTTCCTAATTATCTCTTAAATTTGGGAAACAATGTGAAGTTACCTGCTTTATTTGATAGTGCAGTTAATAAACTTCCATTGTATACCACTGATTGAGGATGAGCCCAGTGTGCGAGATAAAATGTCTCATAGCTTTCTGTTAAAAAGTGGCCTTATTTCGAATAGTGCTAAGACAAAGCACAGGGATCAGTGCTGAGGCCTCAATTATGCCTTAGATGAAGGGACTGACTATATTGTAACAAATTTGCTGATGATATGAAGATAAGTTATGAGGAAGATACAAAAGGCAGAATTCCCCAGCCGCCCGCACTCCCCTCCCCTTAACCATTGACCAGAAGCTGACCTCAACCAGCCATATAAATATTGTGGCTACAGGTGCAGCTCAGAGCCTGGAAATTATGAGGGAAGTAGAATAATATAATCATAGAATCCCGAGGACAGAAAGAGGCCATTCGGCTCAGCAAGTCTGCGCCAACCCTCCGAAAGGCCTACTCCCCTGCACTATCCCTGTAACACCACCAAACCTGTACTTCCTTGGACACTAAGGGGCAATTTAGCAAGGCCAATCCACCTAATCTGCACATCTTTGGACTGTGGGAGGAAACCGGAGCACATGGAGAGAACATGTAAACTTCATGCAGGCAGTCAGCCAAGGCTGAGGTTGAACCCAGGTCCCTTCTGCTGTGAGGCAGCAGTGCTAACCACTGTGCCACCTCAAGACTCACCCCCTGACTCCCCAAAACCTGTCCACCATCTACAAGGCACAAGTCAGGATTGTGATGGAATACTCCCCACTTGCCTAGATGATGACAGCTCAAAACAATACTCAAGATGTTCAACACCATCCAGAACAAAGTAGCCTGCTTGATCTTCATCCAATTCATAAACTTAAACATTAACTTCCTCCACCACTGACACATAGTGGCAGTAGTGTTTACTATATAGTAACGTCTCACTGTAAGGGTTACAATCCCCCGAAACCTCATGAACGGCAAAATCAAGAATGATGAACATATTTTTCATTGGGAGTCAATAAGATAGGTTCCAACAATTCGAGGGCAGCATTAGTTTGCGCAGTTACTGTACAGCAAATTGTGGTACCTGTATATGACAGACAGGGGGAGCACCTGAGCAATAAAAGATGTACAAAACATTTTAAGAAAAGGCAATCCTCATTTAATAACAAAATGAATCACATCAAAACTGGAAGATAAAATCGATGAGCATTTCAAGATTGAACAGAGCTGATGGGCGCGATTCACCCAAAAGATTTCTAAGTGTCACTTTGGGCGAGTTTCACGGGGTGTTTCCTGCAGGCTTTTCAGAATTTGTTTCAGTAGTGGAGAGCTGAACTCGCCAGAGAAACCGGCTCTTCAGAGATTGGGCGCCATTTTGAAAGGGTACCCAGTCAGTGCCCCTGGCACTCTGGCAGTGCCAACCGGTCACCCTCACAGTGGTGCCTAGGGGAGTGCCAGGATACTGACTTACCCTGTCTCCGACCACCTGCGGGGCTCTAATGAGCTCCGAGACCCCTGAAGTGACCATCATGCCTGGCCTCCACTTGTGTAGACCAGCATTAATGGCCGCCCGGTTGAGGCCTCGCCAGTGCGGCCGGTGACTCCTGGGTGCCAGGAGAATGCGGCCTTTACGATGCTGTCATATTTAATTGAGCCGAAAGACTCATGTAAGTATGATTTCTGCGCCAGGCGCTGCGGGTCAGGTGACTCACGAGAGGTTTTGCGCCTGGCACGAAGCCCGATTTGGACCTCGACCACGATTCACCTGCCGCGCCTGGACCTGCCGCGCCCGGATCAGTGCCGGGCGCAATGCGGTAGTAGTATTGCGCCTATTGTTTCAGCTCTTCACCGAGAGATTTGGACAGTCCCGTGTTAAATTCTCCATTCAGGTCACACTTTAGCTGCAACCATACCAGGCACCGCTTTTCACCCCCGTCGGAAAGTGCTTAAAGAAAAGAAAATGATTTGTCTGCGGCCAGGCCTAATGGGAGAAAAATAAAAGCAAATTAATGTGGATGCTGGAATCTGAAAGAAAAACAGAAAATACCGGACAATCACAGCTGGTCTTACAGCTTCTGTGGAGAGTGGAGGGAGCGAATGTTTTGAGTCTGAATGACTCTTTATCAAAGTTAGAGTGAACTGGAAATGGGGTCAGATTTATACTGTGGTGGGGAGGCATGGAGCGGTGGGGCTGGATAGGGAGCCAGCGATAGGTGACGATAGACAAAGATGTCGAGGACAGAAGAGTAAAGTATGTAAATGGGAATGATTTAGGCCAAAAGGGGCACATTAGAGATGTGAATGTGTGCATGGCAGAACAACGTTGAACAGTGTGTTAAAGGGCAACTAGGAACAGTTTACCCAAGTGGAGTGGCAGGGGTAGGGGAAACAATGGTGAGGGGGAATCAGGTCAATGGAAGAAATGAAAATAAAAATAAATTGATAGAAATAAATATGGGGCTAAGGTGGAGGAGAGAGTTCACAGTCTGAAGCTGTTGAATTCAATGTTAAGTCCGGAAGGTTGCAACGTGCCGAATCGGAAGATGAGGTGTTGTTTCCCCAGTTTGCGCTGGGAAGGAATCTGCTTTCGAATATCTGTTAAAACGTGTTGAGGTGTCTGCTCAATCATGGCTGCTGTCTCCTCGGGAAAGGGAGAGGAGAAAGAAAACATGGATGAGCAAACAATTGCTCACATGATGGCCAATGTGGTGGACAAAGACTTTATTGTGGGAAAGCGATGATGCGAACAGAAAGTTGTGGAAGACGGGACTCTACTACATCACTGTAAATACACAAGGGGTTAATGTAAATACACTACAACTAAGTAAACACTAGAGGGAGCACCAGAGACATCATGACATGCAGACATACAGCTAATGAACACATAGAATAGGACACGACCAATGGGCAGTCAAGACACCCAGAGGTGACACTACCACAAGGGAGCAACCCATATAAAAGGACAGGGCACACATGCTCTTTCTCTTTCCACAGGCGACACTTAGAGAGAAGGACAGGGGCAGATCAGAAGCATCACACCCACCACATGGCTTAGAGCAGACTGGTTAGTTAGACTGAGTTACTATAGCAAGATTAGCAGGAGAGTCGAACTCAAGTAGGAGAATTGTTAACTGTTCAATAAATGTGTTAAACCTATCTCCAAGTCTGAACCTTCCTTTGTCAGAGCATACATCAAGGAAGCAGCTTATGCTACATGAAGAAGCATAACACAACAATGGGAACACCAGTACCTGCAAATTCTCCTCCAAGCCACATACCATCCTGACATGGAACTACATCACAATACCTTCACTGTAGTGGGATCAAAATCCTGAAACTTTCTTCCCAGCAAAGTTGTGGGTGTACCTGAATCAGATAGACCTCAGCTATTCAAAAAGGCCGCTTACCACCACCTTTTCAAGGACAATTAGGAATGAGCAATAAATACTGGCCCACACTCGTAGGTAAACTATCTTTAAGATATGCAGTACATCCCCAATTCTCAGTTCAATGCTACCCATAGCAAGACTCCATTTTGCAGCACAAACTGCAGCTATATATTCTGAGTGTTATCCAGAATTCCATACAGCATAATTTTATATAATATATTTCCAAGTGTTATTATTAGCTCTCCCCATTGCATTGCTTACGGTAAATGTACAAAGCGAAAGGTACAAGAAGTTCTGGGAATGTGTTCTGTGGCTTAATGTGAACTGAGGATATTTTGGAGTTCAAGTAGAAGTCTGTGAAGATGCTTCTTCCAGTCCTAGAGCTCTGGTGGGAGGAGCAAGTTTCTGGTAGCACTGGAGGTGGCTGGGAGCTGGTAATTGTGGAGGGTTGTTTTTCAAATTGGATGCCTGTGACCAGCGGTGTGCCTCAGGGATCGGTGCTGGGTCCACTGTTATTTATTATATATATAAATGATTTGAATGAGAATGTAGGAGGCATGGTTAGTAATTTTGCAGATGACACCAAGATTGGTGGCATAGTGGATAGTGAAGAAGGTTATATAAGATTGCAACAAGGTTATATAAGATCTTGACCAATTGGGCCAGTGGGCCGATGAATGTCAGATGGAGTTTAATTTGGATAAATGTGAAGTGATGCATTTTGGTAGATCAAGTCAGGGCAGGATCTACTCGGTTAATGGTAGGGAGTTGGGGAGAGTTACAGAACAAAGAAATCTAGGAGTACAGGTTCATAGCTCCTTGGAGGTGGAGTCATAGGTGGATAGGGTGGTGAAGAAGGCATTCAGCATGCTAGGTTTTATTGGCCAGAATATTGAATACAGAAGTTGTGATGTCTTGTTGAAGTTGTACAAGTCATTGGTAAGACCACACATGGAATACTGTGTTCAGTTCTGGTCACCCTGTCCTTAAGGCAAGGAAATCTACCATCCTTACTGTCTGTATGAAGACTGCACGTCCTCCCTGTGTCTGTGTGGGTTTTCTCCAGGTGCTCCGGTTTCCTCCCACAAGTCCCGAAAGACATGCTTGTGAGGTGAATTGGACATTCTGAATTCTCCCTCTGTGTACCTGAACAGGCACCGGGACGTGGCGACTCGGGGCTTTTCACAGTAATTTCATTGTAGTGTAAGCTGACTTGTGACAATAAAGATTACTACTAAGGGGGTGTAACATTTATGTTCGGCAACTCCTATGAAAGGAGTCTAAATTGCCATTGCCAACTTGTAGCACCCCTACAGTCCCACATATCTTCCTACTTATCAACTTCTTCCTTAATGTATCAGAACCTGTTATTCAGTCAGATATCACAAACATTTTCTCCATTTTATTTCTTCTCAGGCCTTAATATGAATGGACAGAAATTCCTGATATATATATATATAGATATATGCCTGCAGATAATGTACCCTTTAAAATGCAGTTGCTATGTGTGAGGCCCTCTTAATATGCTGTACCTTTTTTTTCACAATTACAATTACTGGTGGAAGACAATCATGTAATGATGGAAGTGCTCAACTGAGAAACTTCAAAGCATTTCAAATCTCTACAGATCCCGTACCAGATAAAGCTTAGATGGATTGATCTTCGGCTATGTTAGCATAACAACAATTAGACTTTGTAAGTTTATAGAGACATAGACCATCTCAGCATCCAAATTATATTGTGCAGTGCATGTTTGTAATACATGCCTGTGCTGGTTAGCATGGTAGCACAGTGGTTAGCACAAGGACCCAGGTTCAATACTGCCCTTGGGTGACTCTGGAGTTTACACTTTCTCTCCGTGTCTGCGTGGGTTTCCTCCCGGTGCTCTGATTTTGTCCCACAGTCCAAAGATGTGCAGGTTAGGTGGGTTGGCCATGCTAAATTGCCCCTTGGTGCCCAAAAGGTTAGGTGGGGTTACGGGGAGAGGGTGGGGGTTTGGACCTAGGTAGGGTGCTCTTTTGGAGGGTTGGTGCAGACTAGATGGGCCGAATGGCCTCCTTCTGCGCTGCTGGGATTGTATGAACGTTCCTGTCCTTCAGCCGACTCAGTGAGCGACAGCTGACTCAGGTTTTACAAATGGCAAAGGTAGTTTTTGGCCTGAAACCTGAAATTTATGAGCTACATACAAGTTATACTTATTTAGTATTTGCTGCAGTGAGCACAAAGAGATAGGCCTAGTCTGTGGTTAGATCTAACAAACATGCCCCATACCCAGAGTGACCATGAGCAATGCCATAACGAACTGGCTTACTTACGGAAAATATTTTGTTATAATCTTCAGGGAGTATTCTGTAAGGGCAGCTTGAAAGGCAATACATTGTTTAAACTTTCCACCTCAAATTGTTTTCAGTAGTCACCTGAAGAAGAACTGAATTCAAAGGCAGGAATTCTCAAGTTGTGTATCGTGACACATTGCTCTTTCCATGCAACACCAAGTACTAATTCTAGAATATCTGTAAGTATGGTTGTTTTTACTGTTATTCAAGTTATTCCACCAAAGCATATCTCCATCCATGCAGGTTTTGCATAGCTTTTTCAAAATACATCTTCATTATAGCGCCCCTAACAATTATTTATTAAATATTTATTTGTTAATAGATGTCACTGCTTATAATAATTTTGGCTTCAAAGTGACACTGCTTGATTAAATTGTCCTAGAATCCTCCTAATGTTTCAATCCATCAAATTTCATTTATCTTTAAACTTCTGCAGCTGTTGATGGGCATGGATGTACATTTGCAGCATCAGTCCCCTGAAAGTACATTTTCAAGTTGTGCATGACTAGTTGATATCAATGAAAATATACTTTTTATTGAGTTAAATGTCTGAATTTTCACCATCGAGCCGAGTAGCTTGAATTTGAAAATTCCTGGCTGGGCGCACAAACCTTGAGAAAAAGTGCTTCAAATAGCACAATTTCCTCTCCGGAGGGGTGCGGTGGTGGTAGGAGTGTACAGGGAGCATTGGAGTCAGGCCAGCCACCTCTGGCTGCAGATAAGAGGTGTCCATGGAGGGTGTGGATTGAGGAGGATGGCTGATTAAAGGGCCAGCCTCAGTTTTCTGGGACTTACTCCCAGTTGTTTTATTAATTGTTCGACCCTCTAGCTCTCACACCTCACATACCATTACCAACCTACCACCCACTCTCTCCGCGTTCCATCCCACTCCAACTCATGCTAATTCATGCCCCTCACCCACTCGCAATTGCCCCTCATACCCTCCATTCCAACTCATGGTTCCACCATGAACAGCCATTCATAGCTTTTCATTTTCATTTCATTTTTCATTTTTCACCTGCACGCAATTGCCCCTCATGGAAACCGTGATAAATATTTCATGCCCATTCACTCAATATATACTCTATACAGAATCAATGAACCCTATAATAATAATGGCATGTGTGGAAATAGCCATTCATAGCTTGCATGAAAACCCGCTGCTGCAACAGCCCTATAAAAGTGCCCATCAACAAGACCTGCAAAGTGTCAATAAAATCATCTATAACCATTTGACATCTTTATGTCAATAAACATTGAGTCAATGAAAAAATAGAACACAGCAGTGTTTTCCCTTTTTGTGCACCTGTTTCAATAACGTGAAGCATTTATGGATGTCTGGACTCTCAACCAAACCTCATTGTGCATGCTTGTGCTCTGTGGGGGGTGGGGAGTGGAGGGGAGCAAAGGTTGGCATGGATATTATGAGGGGCCATTGGGGTTTGGTGGGGGGAATGGATTGGCATGTGTTGCATGGATGGGATCTGGATATGACTTTTTAAAAATAAATTTAGAGTGCCCAATTATTATTTCCAATTATGGGGCAGTTGAGCGTGGCCAATCCACCTATCCTGCACATCTTTGGGTTGTGGGGGGGTGAAACTCATGCAGACATGGGGAGAACGTGCAAACTCCGCTCGGACAGTGACCCAGGGCCGGGATTCAAACCCAGGTCCTCAGTGCCGTAGCCAGCAATGCTAACCACTGTGCCACCCTGGATATGACATTTTGAAGTTATCTTTCAAAAGGTCCTTGCATCTAGACTATGGTTTGTGGCACTTTTGAGGGGTTGTAAACCATGAGGCCCTGAGAAGCTGGCCTAACGGCTCAAAAATTGTGGGGGACTAAGAGATGCCCATCCCTGCAATGAAGACAATCAGGTGGAAAATGCACCATTTTTTGCACCAGCTCACTGGGAATAGAGATAGGACTTCTGCCATTTTCTGCTGGGTCCTGTCTTCCATTATAAATGGTCTGGCCTCGATTGTGAAAATCTGATCCATAATGGCCAAAATTTACGGTTGTCAGGGCGGCACAGTGGTTAGCATTGCTGCCTCACAGCGCCAGGGACCCAGGTTCAATTCTGGCCTTGGGTCACTGTCAGTGCGGAGTTTGTACGTTCTCGCCATGTGTGCATGGGTTTCCTCCGGTTTCCTCTCACCGTCCAAAGATGTACTGATTAGGTGGATTGGCCATGCTAAATTGCCCCTTAGTGTCCAGGGATGTGCAGGTTAGGTTATGGGGTTACAGGGTAGGGCTTTTCCCGCCAGCAGCGCAGCCCCGTCCACGGGTTTCCCAATGGCGTGGGGGGGGGTTTCAATAGGAAATACCATTGACAAGCGGTGGGAAGAGTGAATCCTGCTGCCAGCGAACGGCATGCCACTGAGAAACACGCGGCTGACAGACCGGAGAATCCAGCCCAATACCTATTCTTGTTATTCCACTGGACGATGCAATGAAAATACATGAACATTATTACAGAATAAATTACATCGCACAGTAGCACTCCAAGTCATGTTATTCATGTAATTGGATCCTCACTGTCTTCAGGTGATGTCCCGGAGGACTGGACAATAGCCAATGTTGTTCCTTTGTTCAAGAAGGGTAGCAAGGATAATCCAGGGAACTACAGGCCGGTGAGCCTTACGTCAGTGGTATGGAAATTATTGGAGAGAATTCTTAGAGACAGGATCTACTCCCATTTGGAAGCAAGTGGACATATTAGCGAGAGGCAGCACGATTTTGTGAAGGGAAGGTCGTGTCTCACTAAGTTGATGGAGTTTTTCGAGGAGGTCACAAAGATGGTTGATGCAGGTAGGGCAGTGGATGTTGTCTATATGGACTTCAGTAAGGCCTTTGACAAGGTCCCTCATGGCAGACTGGTACAAAAGGTGAAGTCACATGGGATCAGGGGTGAGCTGGCAAGATGGATACAGAACTGGCTAGGTCATAGAAGGCAGAGAGTAGCAATGGAAGGGTGCTTTTCTGATTGGGGGGCTGTGACTAGTGGTGTTCACAGGGTTCAGTGCTGGTACCTTTGCTGTTCGTAGTATATATAAATGATTTGAAGGGAAATGTAACTGATTAGTAAGTTTGCGGATGATACAAAGATTGGTGGAATTGTGGATAGCGATGAAGACTGTCAGAGGACACAGCAGGATTTAGATCGTTTGGAGACTTGGGCAGAGAGATGGCAGATAGAGTTTAATCTGGACAAATGTGAAGTAATGCATTTTGGAAGGTCTAATACAGGTAGGGAATATACAGTGAATGGTAGAACCCTCAAGAGTATTGACAGTCAGAGAGATCTAGGTGTACAGGTTGTAGCCATCTGGGATGGCCACTTTCAGCATGTAAAATGGACACTCGCAGCGCATACAGGGAAAAATGGACAATGCAAAGCAACAAGCAGGCACAGAGCCTGAATGTGTATTTAGAAGACAGACTGCAGACAGAACCGAAACTCTTGGGCGATTTGCACATTGATGTCCCATCTCCGGGAAACAAAGAACTAGTGCTCAGGTAGCCGATCCTGTCCCAGACATTCCGGCGCCACTACCCCAGCAAGAAGACACAAACAAAGCAAGGCCAACGGCCACTTAGGACACACCCACCCAACAAGGGCACCTGTCCCTTCATTGGTTCAGATCAATGGCAGTATTTGAGAAGCTGCGCAATTAATTGGGACCAAGTTTAAGGCCCGCCTAAAAGCGCGCAAAGCCCCCCCAGTATAAGAAGGAACCCCCGCCATAGGTTGAGCCTCTTGGATTTGGCTCTCAACTGGAGAGACCCTTCCACCTGCACCACCAGAAGCAAGTAAGTTCAAGTTTTAACGCTCGCTACCAGACGGACAACCTTAGCTGTACTCCTGCTACCTCTTCGAACCCAACAGCCTCAGATCCGAACAACGGCCATTGTTCCTCTGACCTAAATGGGCACCCGAAGTTAAGTATAGGTGTTAGTGATAGACATAGCTTAGCCTGTAGTGTTATTGTGCATGAGTAAATCATACTGTGTGTAAATAAAGTAGCATTGACTTTGAACTAACTAACTGGTGTATTGGCTCTTTGATCAGTATTCGGTTGAACCTTGTGGCGGTATCAAGAGATACCTGGCGACTCTGAAAGCATATTCATAATTAAGATTAAGAAAGGCGACCTTATTAATCGCCATATTTATAGCCACTGAAAGAGAGCAACATTACTGGTGACTCTGGTGGGATTCGACCTAGAAGTGACTTTGTCAATCCAAGAGAACCCAACTTTGAATTAGAAACCCAATTGGAAAAAGTAAAAAACCACAAGCGTAAGGCCAGTATCGATCAAACCTCCAAGATTCGGAAGTGTGTAATTTGCATGCGTACTAACAAGGGATATATGGTAAGTTCGATATATTTTGTTGAGTAAAACTGTCGGGTGTTTTGTAGACCGGAAAATAGTTTAAGCCGTACCCGTGTTTGCATCACCGCTTTATTCACCCCGTTCCAAATTTACGGTAGAAGCGCAGAGATGACAGTAGAAATGGCAATGAAGGCAATGGAATGCCTTATGAACCCCCAGGAATTCGAGGTCGCAGCCACCAATAGGGCAGAGCAATGTCCGTATGGGAAGAGGAAATCCGGAAGTATCTAACAGGGAAAGGATGGCCCCTTTGGAGCGAATTTTGCGCAAATGAGGAAACAGGGGCGAAATTCTCCAGTATCGGCGCGATGTCCGCTGACTGGCGCCCAAAATGGCACAAATCAGTCGGGCATCGCGCCTCCCCAAAGGTGCGGAATGCTCCGCATCTTTGGGGGCCGAGCCCCAACCTTAAAGGGCTAGGCCGGCGCCGGAAGAATTTCCGCCCCGCCAGCTGGCGGAAAAGGCCTTTGGTGCCCCGCCAGCTGGCGCGGAAATGACATCTCCGGACGGCGCATGCGCGGGAGCATTAGCTGCCGCTGACGGCATTCCCGCGCATGCGCAGTGGAGGGAGTCTCTTCCGCCTCCGCCATGGTGGAGACCGTGGCGAAGGCGGAAGGGAAAGAGTGCCCCCACGGCACAGGCCCGCCCGCAGATCGGTGGGCCCCGATCGCGGGCCAGGCCACCGTGGGTGCACCCCCCGGGGCCAGATCGCCCCGCGTCCCCCCCAGGA
The DNA here is from genome assembly GCF_047496885.1 of Scyliorhinus torazame. Taxonomy (NCBI): domain Eukaryota; kingdom Metazoa; phylum Chordata; class Chondrichthyes; order Carcharhiniformes; family Scyliorhinidae; genus Scyliorhinus; species Scyliorhinus torazame. Next base: position 71,322,778 of record NC_092721.1, on the reverse strand, counting down.
CCCCGGAGCCCGCCCGCGCCGCCTTGTCCCACCGGTAAGGTAGGTGGTTTAATCTACGCCGGCGGGACAGGCATTTTAGCAGCGGGACTTCGGCCCATCCAGGCCAGAGAATCACGGGGCGGGGCCCGCCAACCGGCGCGATTCCCGCCCCTGCCGAATATCCGGTGCCGGAGAATTCGGCAACCGGCGGGGGTGGGATTCACGCCAGCCCCCGGCGATTCTCCGACCCGGCGGGGGGTCGGAGAATCTCGCCCTAGGTCCCGGAAGTATAGGACAGACTTGGTGGGATTACCTGACCGAGATTCATAAGAAGAGTTTCGGAAAAGTTCACAAGCCGATGGCAATCGTGTCCTGCTTGGCACAATTGCGAGGCACAGAGGAGGTTGTGAAGACACTCCACAGAGAGATTCGAGACATAGAGAAGAATAGTGAGGGAGACGTTAGCGAGTGCTAGAAAGTTAAAAAGCAACTTAGAGAGCAGTTAGCGGCGAAGGACAAGGAGATGGCTGATGCCAAACGGGCACACCAATCTTGTCTCGCTCACCTAAGCAGCTTTCAGTCCCAGTACGATAAGACCTACCAAGACACGCAACGCACGGTGTTGGTAAGAGAAGAGACAGAACTTCAAGTCGAACAATTAAAGAAGCAATGTCAGGATTTAAAAGCAGCCCTATGAGCACTCCACAGTTCCACCATGGAACAAAGGCAGAGTTCAGTGGACCACGCCAAATGCCGAAAGTAAATTGCAGACCTGCAATCCCTGCTCTCAGTACAAAATGGTTTCCAAGATACATTTGGACCCCAGCTAGATCAGGAAAATGGCCCTGATTGGCAGGAGTTAAATGAAACTGCCCATCGCTATGTGCATGGAGCATGTACCCAAGATAAAACCCAGAAAAGGAAAACACCCCCACCCCCGACTGCACAGGTAGTGCACAATCCCATGAACCCTGTCACCGCACAGCGCAGGGCCACAACAAACGGAGACCCCGATTTTCTGTACCAACCCATTGACCGTCACCCAATTAAGGGACTCGTATGACAAAATCAAATCGTTCCAACCCACATCGGACTCGCACCATTAATTTTCGAAAGTGAAACAACAGGCGACCAGACCATGTACGGCCTGGACGAAAGAGAGCAAGTTATGCTCACAGTTTTGAGCCTCGACCCCTCAGTCGTGGCAGCCCTTCCCGACCCACAAAATGTAGGAGGAGACACCCTCCAAGAAATGCATGCAGCGATCCTAGATGCGATCGGCTACAATAAGGGAGGACTCCCGTAGAAGGACTCAATAAATGCAGACAGAAAAAGACTGAGCACCCAACAGCGTTTGCTGGACGTCTTTGGACCCACTTTACAGCAGTATTTGGAGAGTTAATCCGCACCCATTTGACACCAGAAAATATGGCCAAATGGACTCGTATCCTAGTCTCCCACGCGACCGAAGCAGGACAGAGAGCTTGAGCCAATTATGACCCCTCAGACAACACACATAATGAGAAATGGGTATTAAAGAGATTATCCCAAGCTTGGGAACAGTCCCTTCAGGGAAGGTCAGAATACGGAAAAGTAGAGGAAGAGCAGGCAGATGCTAACATGCATCCAGTCAGGACACATGAAAACCCCGCATGGGCAAACGAGGGAAGAAACAGCCCACAGCAGCCTAAATCACAAGAGTGCTACAATTGTGGACAGTTAGGACATTACGCCCGAGAGTGAAATGCCCCCCAGAAACAGCAGCGAAACCAGCAGACAAATACCCTAAATAAGAACAGAACCAAGCCCATTCACAGTGTTAGCACCCATTCCGAGAACGCAGACATGAATGGCACCGGTTGATGTTATTTGGACTCCCCAACTTGGGTCTGTGACACCCTTTGGGACAAGTCCGGAAGACCAGTAGTAGCAGGCACAGTCCGGGGACACCCCGTAGAATTTCTTTGGGACACAGGAGGGTCCCGTACTACGCTAAATTCTTCCACAATGTTCCAACGGAATACATGGCCCACCACAGATACCATTACCCTTAGCGGCTTCACAGGACACTTACAGCAGGGACACATTATGGCCCCTGTGGCTATTCAGATAGGCAACATTAAGACAAAACACTCCGTTGTTCTAGTAGATCTACCCCAGACAGCCCAACACATTTTGGGGATAGATGTTATGAGCTCCCACAATCTTTCGTTCGTCCCCGTCAATAAATGTGTGTGGAGAATGGCAAAGGCAACACGAGTCCCCACCACGCTCACAGTTGGAGACTACACACACAGGATTAGCGCAGTAGGAGACTTCTGGTTTGATCCACGAACCATTAGTCAGGACAAGGACGTTAGAGACGTTTTACAGAAACACAAAGCATCCTTTGCCCAGCACAAGCACGACTGCGGCAGGATCGCAGGTTTAGATAACATCACAGGACCCGACCCCAAATCCCCAAAACAGTACGGTTTTCCCCAACAAGCAGAGGGAGAAATTACAAAAGTCATCCAAAGTTTACTTGACCAAGGCGTACTTCGTTCAGCAGCCTCAACTAACAATGCCCCAATTTGGCCTGTTAGGAAACCCGATGGGTCATGGCGACTGACCATCGATTATAGGGAACTAAACAAAGTGACCCCATTAGCAGCTCCCACCATAGCCACGAGTCCCGAGACAATGTTACAACAGGGACCTCAATCAAAAATGTTCAAGGTTCTGGATATCAGCAACGGCTTTTACCATTCCATTGGATAAAGTGCGCCAATACAAATTTGCTTTCACCTTCCAGGGACAGCAATACAGGTGGACGTGCCTACCACAAGGCTTCCACAACTCCCCCTCCATTTTCCACAGACAATTGGCAAACGGATTAGCTAAATCTTCGCGACCCGATTGCCTCATCCAGTATGTAGATGACTTACTTCTACAGACGGACACTAAGGGAGAGCACATTTCGCTTCTCACCGAATTATTAGGACTCCTTCACGAAATCGGATGTAAAGTGAACCCCAAAAAGGCCCAGATTCTCCAGGAAAAGGTCATTTATTTAGGCACAGTAATCACCCATGGCAAACGTGAGATCGAGCAAAAACGCATTGACTCCATTGTTAAATTACCCTTGCCCCATAATGTTACAGCCCTCCGGTCATTTCTAGGACTGGTTGGCTACTGCAGGAACTACATAGACGGTTTTGCCACAAAGGCAGCCCCTCTTTCCGAGCTCCTAAAAAAGCAAGCCCCATGGAAATGGCTTCCACAGCACACGGATACCGTGGATGCATTAAAACGTGCCCTGAGCACAGCTCCCGCTTTACAGGTACCAGACGCACTCGCCCCATACGCAATAGAAGTAGCATCCACCGATCGAACCCTTTCAGCCGTGCTCCTTCAGGAAAGACACGATCGTTTAGGCCCCGTAGCCTACGCCTCACGAGTTCTCGATCCTTTAGAGCAAGGATTTTCTGCCTGCGAAAGGCACTTGCTCACAGTTTTTTGGGCTGTTCAGTACTCTGCGTACATAACAGGACTGAACCCCGTTACCATTTTGACAGAGCACACCCCAACCCAACTTCTACTAGACGGTAGACTAAAGTACGGCACAGTCAGCCAAATTTGCGTAGCACGATGGACCCTACTCCTACAAGGACGGGACATTACGGTTAAAAGGACTAAGACACACACGTTTCTAGTAGACAATTTACAGTACGCCGGCACCCCACAAGTGTGAGATCATTACCACCAAGCACAACACAGGCCCCTTTGTACCCAAATCAGCTCCCCCGAAACCAGATACTACACCCCAGAGACCCCAGCCCACAGACACAGACGCAGTTCTTAGGATTTATGTGGATGGCTCCTCCACAGTTTTAAATGGTAAAGAATCACAGGTTGGGGCATTTATGTAGAGGACGCGCAGGGACACGCGTTAGAAGAAATCTCACTGAAATTGCCTGGACATCTAGGTTCGCAGGCAGCCGAATTAGCAGCCACAGCATATATTGTACAGCGTCCCGACTCGTTCCCGACCCAAGCCGGCATATACTCCGACAGCCTATATGCCTGCAATAGCTTAACTGAGTTCCTATTCCTGTGGGAATCTAGAGATTTTGTTTCCGCAGATGGAAAACCCCTACCCTCAGCCCCATTACTCCAGCATATCCTCAAGACAGCTAAAGGCCGTAAATATGGTTTTGTTAAAGTTCGCAGCCACCATCGTTCTTCCCCCCCGGTAACGTTAAGGCAGACGCCCTAGCAAAAGCAGGTTCCAGACATGGTCACTTTTGGAATCTCCCCCGAGAGTGCCCCAGTACACGCGGTCCAGGTCTTACAGACCAATATTCAAGATTTAGTTCAAGCCCAGAAGGAAGACGAAAAGCTCAGGGAAGTTTTTAAAGGTAACTTCCCAGCCCCTACGATAAGTACAGAAACGCTTTAACAACACACAACGACACAATTTTAAAAGACGGTATTTATGTGGTCCCCATCCAAGATAGAAACCAGATTATCTGCCAATTCCATGACAACCATGGATACCAAGGGATAGATGCAACCCTTGCCCACCTCACACCTCTCTGCTGGTGGTCCGATTTAAAATCCAATGTGACTCATTACATTGAAAACTGTTTGATTTGTGCCCAGAACAATCCAGACAGGTATGCGAGGAAAGGTCAACTCAGTCACACCCGCCCTGTTAATGGCCCCTGGATGAATTTACAGATAGATTATATAGGTCCCCTACCCCCCTGCAAAAATGGGTTTAAATATGTGTTGGTAGTAATCGACACCTTCACAAAATGAGTAGAAGCTTTTCCATCTCGGACTAACACGGCTAAAACGACATCCAAGATTCTAACACAGCACATCTTCACAAGATGGGGCCTTCCCCGTAGTACTGAGTCAGACCAAGGCTCATATTTCACAGGACGCGTCATGAAAATGTCCTCACAATTTTAAGCATACGACAAAAATTGCATATAGCCTATCACTTCCAATCAAGCGGAATAGTAGAACGCATGAACCGAACCCTCAAGCAACCGTTAGGAAAATGGTGCAGCAGCATAATACAACATGGGACACAGTTCTCCCCTTTGCATTCATGTTCATTTGGAACACGGTATCGACTTCGACAGGATACACACCCCACACCCTCATGACCCGACGACCCAGGAAGGGAACAGAATACTTGTTAGGGTTTGGCCAGCCCCACAGTCACCGCCCTCACCCATGAGAAAGCAGTATAACAAATCCTGAAAAACTTTAAAGCAGCCCAGCTCACACAGCTGTTAGGCTTGGCACACGGAAAATACAGAGTAAAGCATGTTTTGATAAGACGGTACACCCGATGGAATTTTCAGTAGGAAAGCAAGTCATGCTCTCTCTGTACAACCCCAGTTCATTTCTTTTCCCCAAATTCGCAGGACCCTACTCAATTTCAGATAAAGTCAGCCCCTCCGTTTATAAGATTACTTATCCTAATGGCAAGTCAAGTTGGTTTCACATAAACCACCTTAAGGCTTATGGCACACAGAGCAACCACTCCCACCACATCTCACTCGCAGCAGCAGACAATCGCCCATGGACGACCTATTCCTACCCTCCCCCAACCAGTCCAGCCCGTCCTCGGACACCACTTCGACTCCACGCCCAGAGACACGACTCCGCCCCTCCCTTCATCCGACCAGCACCGACACCGACAGCGACAGCACTGATACGTTGGACCCCATGGAACTAGTGATAGACATAGTTTAGCATGTAGTGTCATTGTGCATGAGTAAATCATACTGTGTGTAAATAAAGTAGCATTGACTTTGAACTGACTAACTGGTGTATTGGCTCTTTGATTGGTATTCGGTTGAACCTTGTGGCGGTATCAAGAGATACCTGGCGACTCTGAAAGCATATTCATAATTAAGATTAAGAAAGGTGACCTTATTAATCGCCATATTTATAGCCACTGAAAGAGCAACAAGTCCACAGGTGACTGAAAGGGGCAACACAGGTGGAGAAGGTAGTCAAGAACGCATATGGCATGCTTGCCTTAATTGGCCCTTCATTGAGTATACAAATTGGCAAGTCATGTTGCAGCTGTATAGAACCTTAGTTAGGCCACACTTAGAATATAGTGTTCAATTCTGGTCGACACACAACCAGAAGGATGTGGAGGCTTTAGAGAGGGTGCAGAAGAGATTTACCAGGATGTTGCCTGGTATGGAGGGCATTAGCTATGAGGAGAGGTTGAGTAAACCCGGTGTGTTCTCACTGGAACGACGGAGGTTGAAGGGCGACCTGATAGAAGTCTACAAAATTATGAGGGGCATAGACAGAGTGGATAGTCAGAGACTTTTTCCCAGGATAGAGGGGTCAATTACTAGGGGGCATAGGTTTAAGGTGCAAGGAGATGTCGAGGCAGGTTTTTTTTTTACAGAGAGGGTAGTGGGTGCCTGGAACCCGCTGCCAGAGGAGGTGGTGGAAGCAGGGACAATAGTGACGTTTAAGGGGCATCTTGATAAATACATGAATAGGATGGGAATAGAGGGATAGAGATCCCAAAAGTGTAGAAGATTTTAGTTTAGACGGGCAGCATGGTCAGCACAGACGTGGAGGGCTGAAGGGTCTATTCCTGTGCAGTATTTTTGTTTGTTCAACTAAAGCACTCATTTTTTATTCTGACAACCATCACTAAAGACAAATTATTGCTGAATAAAGAACAAAACCACTCAACAACCTCCAACTAACCAACCAATTCCGCAAAGATATAAGGCAGGCATTCAGGCTTCTTTTTCAAAGTAGATCCATGGATTCAGTAAGGAACCTTATTTGTAATACTGATAGACTTTAATTTTAATATGAAAGGATTTGGCAGTGGAGGGGAAGGAGGCGGTGGGGAATGGGCGAATACATTTTAAGAAACATACAGGTGCTGCGACACAATATGAAAATGTCCAAGTCTCTTTCCATTGCCAATAGGTGAACTCAGCTTAGAGCAGTCCAACCTCGGGCTGGATAACCGGTCAGTATTTGGAACATTTATTAAGACAGAGGCGATTTGCCCTTGACGTTGGGCTAGTGCACGGTTAATTCCAGCCCCACATCAACCCAGAGTCACATCACAAGTGAATTAACCAATAATTCTTATAAAAATACCCAAAGTCTTTGGCCCTTGGCTGCACAATAATTACAGTCACCAGGTTTGTAAGTTTAAACACAATTACTGTTTATTTATAACAAGAACTATCATGAAATATGCAGTAAATACAACAGGTTCGTGACAACCTAATAACTACTACCCCTTTTTAACTGTCCCACCCTCTACCCACACACACAAGACAGACAAACACAGAGGGGTGGAAAGAGGTAGAAAATAATAAGGATGAAAGTCAAAAGATAAGAGTCTTTGCTTCAGATGGTGTTCATCAGCACACTTTCTTCCCAGCAAGCTTGCAGACTAGTTTCCAGTCAATAATGGTCTTATTTGTCGAGTCATTTGCTCAGGATCCCAGTAGTTTAGAAAAAAATACAGTACTCAGTGGCAACAGGCTCATTGGAGACTCTCATCAAACTGGGCCTTTAGCTCAAGGTTCGCATTCCAGCCTCCATCGTCTTACCATGCTTTCAGTGCTTGGTTTGACTTCAGGCCTCTGTAGTCTCAAGAGAACGACACCCAGACTTTCAGGAGAGAGGGAGAGAGTCAGCCCCACAGTGGCCTTCAGGAGAGAATTAGTTGGATATTTATGGGGCGAGTTAGTTAGACACATTTATCAGGCTGCCAGAATGAAAACTGAAACCAAACTGGGACCTCGTGACTCTGAAAACATTCCAGTGGGATCACTTCCCATCGCCACCTGTTACTGGGCAAAGCACAGCCTTTTGGGCCAATTCATTGGCCACCTGCTAAGTCAATAAAACTGAGTCATCACTGGTGCTGGCCAGTTGAAATCACCTGTGCAAATCAGCACAGGCTTTTGCTTGAATTAAAGGCACAGGCCACTGCTTCCTTCTGCTTGAAATAAAGAAACAAGCTGCCTTAAAAATATATGTCCATAAATCTCCCATTGATCAAAAATGTAAAGGCAAAAATGAAAGAAAGGGCAAATAAAGGAATAAACAGGGAATAAAAAAGAAGGACCCTTACAATTGGTAAATGCAGGCCATCCAGGCAATTCATTGCAATATGATGCACCTGTATGAAACAGTTCGGACAAAAGATCATTGAACTGAAATCTGTTCTTTTTCCACAGTTGCTACTTGACCTGCTCAGTATTTCCAGAGTTTTATTTTCACAATCCCAGCACCCACAGTATTTTGCTCTTGTATCAGTACTGAAGGAGCCCCTGCACTGTCAAAGGTGCCATCTTCCAGTTGAGATGTAAAACCAAGGACCCATCTGCCTTCTCGGGTGTGCATAAGAACACTATTGCAAACAAAAACAGAGGAGTTATTCTAAGTATGAGCTGGTTTAGCACAGAGCTAAATAGCTGGCTTTTAAAACAGACCAAGGCAGCCAGCAGCACAGGTTCAACTCCCGTACCAGCCTCCATGAACAGGCGTCAGTATGTGGCGACTAGGGGCTTTTCACAGTAACTTCATTTGAAGCCTACTTGTGACAATAAGCGATTTTCATTTCATTTCATTTCATGATAGCAAATTGTCATGTGAGAGTACCTTTAAGACATGGATGTTTAAGCAATGTACCTTTAAGAAAACAGTGATGTCAGAGAGTGGGTGGGGCTGAGCTCAGGTCAGCCATTTTGGGAGTTTCAGTTTTGAAAAAGAGCTGGTGTGTGTCTGTGTGTTTCCAGAGAGCTGCAGTTTGGAGGAAAAGAGCTGGGTGTGTGTCTGTGTTTTGCAGTGAGCTGGATCTCTGCCATGAAAGACTATCTCTGGATCATTTGGGTGATTTAAACTCACAATAGTAAAGCCTTGAACCTGATGTGATTCTGTTTAAAGGTGTTAAGCCTCTTGGAAGTTTGAAGGAACATTTTGAGGAATTATTTACTGTTGCAATATTTTCTGAGTTATTTTTGAAGTATGGGGTGTTAAGAGATCCAATGTTTATTTAAGATGTTAAGTTGAGTTCATGGAATAAACAGTATTTTGTGTTTAAAAACCCACGTGTCTATAATTGTTATCCCATACCTAGGGAACAAGCCGTGTGCTAGGAAAAGCAACAAATACATTGAAGGGGGAGGTTGGTTGAACTCCATGATACATTTTGGGGTGCTGAAAACACCTCGCCCATAACACAATTATTAGCTTTGGTCAACATTTCTAAAACAATTATTTTGTTATCTCACATTGCTGTTTTGGAACCTCATTCTTCACAAATTGGCCACCCATTTCCTTCATTACAAAAGTGACTGCTCTTTAAAAGTGCTTCATTGACTATAAGTCACTTGAGCACATCATAATAATAATCTTTATTGTCGCAAGTAGGCTTACATTACAATGAAGTTACTGTCAAAAGCCCTAGTCGCCTCATTCCGGCGCCAGTTCGGGTACATAGAGGGAGAATTCAGAATGTCCAAATTATGTTACAGCATGCCTTTGGGGACTAGTGGTTGGAAACCGGAGCACCCGGAGGAAACCCCCGTAGACACGGGGAGAACGTGCAAACTCTGCGCAGACGGTGACCCAGCCGGGAATTGAAATTGGGACCCTGACACTGTGAAGTCACGGTGCTAACCACTGTGCTACCGTGCTGTCCTCATTCTCAGGCCACAGACGAAGCTACTGAAATGCAAGACTTTCATTTCTTCATATAGTGATAGAAATCTCCACTTGAAATATTTACCTTGTCTTTTCAATTTACGCATGTTAACCGATCGGCTATACATTTCAGGTATTATCACTTTTGTATTATTTAACAGGTTTTTTTAACAGTTGAATTATTGTGTTTATAGAAACATTGAAAATAGGAGCAGGAGTCGGCCATTTGGCCCTTTAAACCTGCTCCGCCATTCATTATGACCATGGTTGATCATGAAACCCAGGAACCATCCTGCTTTCCTCCCATATCCTTTGGTCCAGTTAGCCCCAGGAGCTATATTTAATTCCTTCTTGAAAACACACAATATTTTGGCCTCTATTGCTTTCTGTAGCAGCGAGTTCCCCAGGATCACAATACTATGGATGAAGGAATGTCTTCTCATCTTGGTCCTAAATGGTTTACACCATATCCTTAGACTGTGACCCCTGGTTCTGGACTCCCCCGCCATTGGGAACATTCTTTCTGTATCTACCCTGTCTAGTCCGGTTAGAATTTTATAGATTTCTGTGAGATTCCCCCTCATTCTTCTAAATTCCAGAGTATATAATGCTAACCGACTCAATCTCTCCTCATATGGCAGTCCCACCATCTCAGGGGTCAGTCTGATAAACCTTTGCTGCATTCCCTCTATAGCAAGAACATCCTTCATCAGATAAGGAGACCAAAACGGCACACACTATTACAGGTGTGGCCTCACCAAGGCCCTGTATAATTGCAGCAAAACATTCTTGAATCCTCTCACAATGAAGGTCAACATAACATTTGCCTTCTCTACCATTTGCTGCGCCTGCATACTTACCTTCAACAACTGGTGTACAAGGACACTGATATCAGGGAACTAATTTCAGTGGAAGCGTTTTTTATAATAAATAAGCAGGTTTCTTTACAATTAACTCAGCATTAATGAATGCTCATGAGATTTACACGCGTGAAGTTGCTCAGGTCACTGCACATTTGCAAATCTCATACATGTACAGTTAGTGTAAAGTGTCACTTTGGCATTTTGACTGGTATTCTTTCTTCACGATTAAAAAAAGCATCATAATTACCAGGAGTGTCAAAAGTATACCTGGTGGGCGGCACGGTGGCACAGTGGTTAGCACTGCTGCGTCACGGCGCCGAGGACCTGGGCTCGGCCCTGGGTCACTGTCCTATGTGGAGTTTGCACATTCTCCCTATGTGTGTGTGTGGGTCTCACCCCCAAAATCCATAGATGTGCAGGGAAGGTGGATTGGGCACACAAAAACAATTGCCCCTTAATTGGGAAAAAAACCTATACCCGGTAATGTTTTTCTGAAACACTTAAAGCTCTGTTACTTAAAATCGTTTCAAAGTGCCTGCTGAGCCACCCAGCAGAGCAAACGATGTGCATGTATTCTGTGACAAACCTGAGGCAAAATTGCTATAAGCGAATAGTGTTTGCTTGAGCTGCAATTTGACAGAAAAGTGCTGGTTAACTTAAAATTTAAATATGACAATTTAAATAATGCTACTCTCCTTTTCCAGGGGCAAACATTTCCTTATAAATTTTTACTTTCATACGGTTCCTTCTGTTGTGTTGATGATCATATAAACAAGGCATTCCTTAAATCACGTTTATTTATTTCCAATTTATAGACTTTGAAGTGGCTGATTTTGACTCAGTAGCAGCTGGTGAGCAGGAGAGGCGGTTTGATCTCCCGCATCCAACTGTGGAGAACCCTCTAGGTTAAAATGGAAAATGTCACAAAAGGGATCGAGTTTCCAGTGAGTAGGTATCCTGCTCTTTTTTTAACTGCCTAATTGCCCGATTAAAATTTGTTCCACTTTCAGTTCACCACTCCTTTTGTATTGCATTTCAATTGTAAACAACATGCCACTGTGAAAACCTCAAATGGATTCAACCTCCAATTCACTGCAACTGTATTTAACTCCAATCGTATTTATTCTTGCAATTCACTTTTATGTTCTGTCTTTTTCATGAGAAGGATGGAATAAGGGAACAATCTTGACTTCAGTTGATAATGTAAATTGGGTAATATCAATTCCACTGCTCAAAATGCGCCTCTTCTCATTTTCAATTCCATTCATTTCAATATTGGCCAAAGTCAAAATTATCCTCAAAGAGTTTAAAATAATTAGTTGGATGTCAATTATTGTAGCATTTAAGAGTTCCTCTGAAGAAGAATTTTGTTATTTTGAAATTTCAGACAGAGTTTTTGAAGATCTATATCTGTTCGTACAGGATCATTCTGAGAATACAGGTTCAGAGCGTATAGTAATGTCCTGTTGGTCCATTCCAGCTTGCTTCTTCATATTAACAATTAGCTTTGAACACTGATCAAAATATGAATATTCTGAAAGCAAAATACTGTGTGTGCTGGAAATCGGAAATCAGAATAGAAAAGGCTGGAAATACTCAATCGGTCTGGTAGCATCTACGAGGAGAGAAAAAGAGTTATCATTTCAGGGTTTTTTTCTGGTGACTTTTCATCAGAACATGAAATATTGTGGGTGGGATTTTCTGCGTCTTTTTCAGTGGGCAAAGGGGGCCAGTGGTGGAGAATCAAGGAGGAGTCCCAAGGAGGAGTTCCATGCCGGTGGGATTTCCCCACCCACCACCCACCACCGATGACATAATAGGGTTCCTACCATAAAAGGTCGAGTTGGGGGTGTTCACTGTGTCCATGTGGGGAGGAGGTTCCCCATGTGTGAGAAACGGGGGCGGGGGTTCCCCATGTGTGTGGGGGGTGTGGGTTCCCCATGTGCATGGGAGGAGGTGGTTTCTATATCAGTAGGGGACCCTTGTAAGTATTTTTATTTTTATTAGATCACGGCAATCTTTGAAAAATGCGCCCCAATCTGTGGAATGCTGAGGTTGTTGGCGGGGTGAGCTCATGGGACCCGCCTCCAGCAATTGTTTTAACTCAGCTTTGTAAGGGTCCTTCTTGTTGATTCCTTTATTTTCCCTTTCTTTATTTTTTGCTGTTATTATTCTGATCCATGATGATAAATGGACATGTATCTTTAAGTCAAGCAGCAGAGAGAATGAGGAATTCAGAAGGTTGCAATACAGTATATAGTGCTAGTTTTCAAGCAGCAGAACTCAGACTTTGTGGTACCCGAGATATGGGGTGGGCCTTGGTTTGATTGGTTGGCTGGTGGCCAATGAATTGGCCAAAAGGTTGTATTCTGCCCAGTAACAGGTGGTGATTGGGTCCTATGCAATGGGGATGATTTCCAGAGACCTAAGGAAAGCAGAGTTCGGTCCTGGACACTCAAGGAAGAAGGAGCTGTGAGTGCCAACTCTCCCTTTCCTCTCTCACTCTCTATCTCTCCAGAAATGCTGTGAGCTGCTGTATTTCTGAACCAACAAAAACCTGAATGAATAACTCCACAGTGAAAACCTTTGCAGACTAAAAACAGAGACCTCGACCTGAAAGCATAGTTTAAATTTAAAATTTGCTTTAAGACAACCATCTGAAGCAAAGACTCCAACTCCATCCACACGTTTGCTGATGACACAACTGTAGCGGATCGGATATCGAACAATGATGAGTCAGAGTACAGGAGGGAGGGAGAGAACTTAGTGGTGTGGTGTAACGAAAACAATCTCGCCCTCAATGTTAGCAAAACTAAGCAGCTGATCATTGACTTCAGGAAGTGAAGTGTCATACTCACACCTGACTGCATCAATGCTGCCGAGCTGGAGATGGTTGACAGCTTCAAATTCCTAGGTGTGCACATCACCAACAATCTGTCCTAGTCTACCCACATCGACTCTACGACCAAGAAAGCACAACAGCACCTGTACTTCCTCAGGAAACTAAGGAAATTTGGCATGTCCACATTCAGTCTTATCAATTTTTACAAATGTACCATAAAAAGCATCCTATCTGGCTGCATCACAGCTTGGTATGGCAAATGCTCGGCCCAAGATGGTATATTATGAAATCGAAAATAGCAAGTTGACTAAATTCTCAACAAGGACATAGCTGCCAATTAACCAGCCTGGTTTCAATTCTGGCCCATGGTGCAGGTGGTGATCATTAACACTTAAGTATCTTGCAAGAACTCCCAACAGAAAATGCTACTTTTTCTCAATTTGTTCTCAGGGTGTGAGTGCTGTTGGCAAGTCCAGTGTTTATTTTCCATCCCTAGCTGCCAGGAGAAGGTGGTGGTGGGCTAGAATTACTGATAATGGTCTAGCTGCCAGGAGAAGGTGGTGGTGGGCTAGAATTACTGATAATGGTTAAGTACAACAAAGTAATCCAATTTACTTGGCCACTTCAATAGAAGGAGTCAACCATGTTGATTTGTGACTGGTGTGACAAGTTTTTTGACAAGATTGGCAGGTTTTATTCCATAAAGGCCATTAACAAACTAATCCAGACAACTTCATAATCAATTTCACTGATACCAGCCTTTTAATTTTTCTTTTTAAAAACTGAATTCAAATTCTCAAACTGCCAAGCTTTGAATTAGCATTCTCCCAAGGTAGGATTCTCCAGTCGATCACACGGCAGGGATTTTCGAGTGCCGGACTGGAAAAAGATAGTGTGACCAAAAGTCAGTTATCTGCCGGCATAAAATTGGTTTGTGATTTTCCCTTCCTGACTTCCATGGTGGGTCGGGTTGTCTGCTGCAATGTGTTGGGAACTGCATTTGCATGCCTTTGCATCTCATGAATGCTCATTAAAAACCCAACTCGCTCTCAACTCCAAATCTAATGGCCACGCCAGTGGCTAATTAGACTGGTGTGAATGCAGACCAGATATAACAGATATAACAAACCTGGTGAAGTGTACTGTTTTCACAACTTCAAGGTTTGTGTGTGCAACGTTCGCCGACACTTCACTGCGCTCTCTTGTGGTAGCTCCAGTTCTGTGCCAAGGCTGCTCAGGCAAGACCAGTGGGAAGAGAAGGAGGGGGACAGAGGCAAGGGAAGAGATTAGAAAACACTCGCTTGACCTAGGGGCGGGGGGGGGGGGATCAAGGTGACTGGAGCAAATAAGGACAGGGTGGACAGAGGCAAATAACTGAGGGGTGGGGGGCTGGGGTGTTGGTTAAAGGAAGAGGGGACTATTCTGAGGCAGACCTGTGGTAGTGCATAACATGCAGACAGGGACAGGAAGCAAGAGACGTCCAGCACAGTGTTCACCATGTAGTCTGAGTCAGAAAACAAAGGGAGTCCAGGACAGTCCGCACCATGTAGTCTGGGTCAGAAAGGAAAGGAAGTCCAGGGCAGTCGCCAGCACGCATTCTGGGTCAGAAAGCTGATTAATGGGGCACCCTAATAATTTCTGCGAGGGTGGGTGAGGTGGGGATTGACTCACCTTCCTGTGATCCTGAAGGCTGTGCGATGGCTGGAATGACGGCATCCCAAGAGCTTCACAATGATTTGTGGATGGAACGTGATCATTGGTTGTGTTCAACAATGTCATTGTTCATTTTTCCCCGAGATGAGGAGGAGTGCACAATGGAGGCAGCAGGCAACGCTGACATTTTCATGGCTCTCATGTAACTAAGGAGAACAAGGACCCACCATCATCGGGCAGGGAAAAGGGAAATGTCTCACCATGAGGAATATGGGCCAGCAGGGCCTCATGAGGATCCAGAAGCTGAAGCTGAGAGGCCAATTCCATGAAGGTGTTTGGCACGACGTAGGATGTACCTAAACCACCTCTCACCTCACTCAACATTTTTGCAAGTGGCTCGTTGCAGGGCTCCACTGGGGACCTCTGCAGAATATCACAATCCTCCACTCATAAATTCACCCAAAAAGTTGCTGATTCGCTATTCATTAAGGGACACAATTACATCCAGTTTTTCCTGGATGAAGCAATGATGGCTGTCAGAGCAGTGGGATTTTCAGCAATCTCCAACTTCCACAAGTGCTTCATGCCATCGACTGCGCACATGTGGCTTTAAAAGCTCCCCGGCAGCAGCCACAATGATTCATCAATAGAAAAGACATCAACTCTCTCAACATGCAGCAGTTCTGTCACCATCAGAAGCAGATTATCTAGGTCTGTGTGAGATACCCTGGTAGATCGCAGGACTCTCACAGTTGCCACAGATGCTTGAGGACCCTCGGTGCACTTAGGATTTGCTAATTAGTGACAAAGGCTACATCCACAAGACATGGAAAATGACGCCCCTTCGATGGCCACAGAGTGTTTCAGATTTATTTTACAACATGCTCCTTGATTGAGCAGACCTTCAGCACGTTGTAGATACATTTCAGATGTCTGGACGGGTCATGCAATGCCCTCCAATACCTTCACCAAAGTGTGTCCCACATCATCGTGGTTTGCTGCACTCTACATAACCTGGCACTCCAAAGGGAGGATGAGTTGCCAGATAGAGAGATGCAGGAGCTGCACGTCTCCTCCAATGAGGAGGATGTTGAGGGGGATGAGCTTGATGAGGGTGCAGATGTTGAGGCCTCAGAGGAAGAGGCTATACCATGGGCCAGATGTGACAGGCATAGGGGCCGAGATTCTTCGTACCGAAATCGCTCTGGGCACGGGTGCGGAGAATGATGCGTCAGACCCGCGATCGGGTCCTATGCCTTCCTGCGATTCTCCGCGGAACGGAGAATCGCTGCCAGTCGTGTGCGCGTCGTTGACGGGGCGCCGGTCGGGGGCCATTGAAAGAGGTCCCACAGCGATTTTTCACTAGCTGTTGGCCGAGTTCCCACCAGCTTGGTTCCCTCATGGTTCCACCCGGCGGGCACTCGGAGTGGCGGCTACGGACACAATCAGCGGCCGCCCTGGCGGGGGGATCCGTCACCGGTGGGAGGCCTCCTGGACGGCCAGGGTTCCGATCGGGGGCCACCGATCGGCAGGCGCGCGCAATCTGGTGGGGGGCCTATATTGTTGGGGCCGGCTTGCTGTGTGGGTCTGCCATGTTGCGCGGGGCCGACGCTGCAGGCAGGGCCCCACGGCCGGAAGTGCAGGGCCCCGTATCGGGACCCAGAGCTGCGTGGAGTACTCCGGGGCCCTGCAAGCCCGCTTCAAAATGGAGATTCACTCTGGACTTTCCAGAAAAATTTCCAGAATGATTCGCACGGGCGTGGGGACATAGCCCCATTTTTGGGGAATTCCGCCCCAGGGGCGGGATGCTCCAAGCCTCCGGCCGAAATCGCGCTCGGCGTGGAGGCGGAGATTGGCGCATCAGGCCCGCGATCGGGTCCGACACCTTCCCGCGAACCGGAGAATCGCCGGCAGTCACCCACCAGTCGGGGGCTGTTGAAAGAGGCCCCCGCGGCGATTCACAGCCGCCAGCTGGCCGAGTTTCCGCCCGCGTGGTTCATTCATGGTTCCACCCGGCGGGAGCCTGGAGTGGCGTCTGCGGACCCAGTCCGTGGCTACCCTAGTGGGGGGCGGGGGAGGATCCGTCACCGGTGGGGGCCTCCAGGACGGCCAGGGTTCCGATCGAGGGCCACCGATTGGCGGGCGCGCGCGATCTGGTGGGGCGCCTATATTGTTGGGGCCGGCTTGCTGTGTGGGTCTGCCAGGTTGCGGCCGGAAGTGCAGGGCCCCGTATCGGCAGCCGGAGCTGCGTGGACTACTCCGTGGCCCTGTTAGCCCCCGGCAAAATGGTGAATCACTCTGGACTTTCTCGCGGGCATGGGGACATAGCCTCATTTTCAGTGAATCTTTACGGAGCATGAGGCCATTCAGCACATCGAGTCTGCACCGAACCTGCACACCTTTGGACACTAGGGGTAATTTATCATGCCCAATCCACCTAACCTGCACATCTTTAGACTGTGGGAGGAAACCGGAGCACTCGAAGGAAACCCATGTAGACGTGGGGAAGAAGGTGTGAACTCGCATAGATAGTTACCCAAAGCCGGAATTGAACCTGGTGCTGTGAGGCAGCAATGCTGACCACTGTGCCACCATGCCACCCCATGATATCGATATAGTCACAAGGGGCAGGATTCTCCCCCAATTGGTGAGGCGGCCCATACCGGCGCGAAGAGTGGCGCGAACCACTCCACACTTCCGGGGGCCAACCTGGGCCGGCGCGGTTGGTGCATGCGCAGAACCGGCGCCGTGTTTCCTGCGCCTGCGCAGCGGGTTTCTTCTCCACGGCGGCCATGGCGGAGCCTTACAGAGGCCGGCGCGGAGGGAAAGAGTGACCCCATGGCACAGGCCTGCCCGCAGATCGGTGGGCCCCGATCGTGGGCCAGACCCTCCGGAGCCGGATCCCCCGCGCTCCCCCGAGGACGCCCCAAGCCTCTCTCCAGGCCAGGTCCCGCCGGGATGGACCATGTCTATTTCACGCCGGCGGGACTGGCCGAAAACGGGTGTTCGCTCTTCCCATCGGGGCCAGAGAATTGCCGGGGTGGGGGGGGCTGCTGCCAATGGACCCCGACCAGTGTGGCACGAACCCCACCTCCGCCCAAAAACCGGCGCCGGAGAATTCGGCAGCCGGCATCGTAGCGGAGAGGCGGGATTCACACCGCCCCCGGTGCTTCTCCGACTCGGCGGGGGGTCGGAGAATCCCGCCCAAGGTTCCAGGACGATGATAATGACTAGCTCATCATCTGGTCACCTGCACCCTCCATGCAGCTTCAACATTGACACCTTCTTTCTTATCCTCAGCATCTCAATGATGGACTTCAATCTCAGAACGTGTAGTCATAATCTTGCATGATGAAGGCCTCATCCTTGGAAGGCTGGGCAGCCTCTGGAACATGTGGCAGATCTGTTATGTGATAAGAACTCCACCAGCGCGCACTGTGGAGAAATTAGATACAGTGCAATATTTTCAAGCATTGTGCCAACATTTCACTGCCTTTGGCAGCCTTCAAGAGACAGGGCAGCACTGCGCACTCATGGCAGTATCCCTGGAGTGTTGCAAGGTGTCTCAAGGAAGATATTTTCGCCTGAATGCCTGATTTGAGTCCAGACTGCGACATCTATTCACAGGCAATCCCTCAAGCGAGAATAATATTCTGGCCCCATCCTAATACTAGGTCCTCAGCATGAGATTGTTATTTAGGACACCGTGATCTGTCACTCTCAGTTATGGATGCAAGCTTGCGACTCAGGCTACTTTTGTGTAGACAGAGGAGGCTTCAGCAACACCATCGTGTGATCATTGACCAGCACTCATGACCCAGCCTCCATATGAATTTTCCCAAGTTCCTATCCAGCATTGCCTTGGCATCTTTGTGTGCCATGACCCTGTCAATCTCAACTCAATATTTATGCATTGCTTAGTAACTTCATTGATAATAAAGTGCATGCATTGGATGTAGAGGAGTTTCACTCTGATCCCGTTTGAAGCCTCCACATTATCATTCCTGCAGTTTAGATATGCAAGAGAAAGCTTGGACCACTGAATACACTGTCACAATCAGATGACAATGCCGATTGCCCTGATGAGTGCTTGGACATTGATTCTGTTGAGCCGCACTAGCGAAACATTTGGCCCCAAACTAGCATTCTCCCATTTAATAGGCTGGCATCATGAGACTAGACAAACACCTCTAATCTCGCATTGCTGTGGCCGGCCAGCATACATTTTGGGCGTCACCAAGTGCAAACTAGGTCCACAGCTCTGCTTCATGCAAGTGGAGAATGGGAACTATGTCAAGCCACAAAGACCATCACAATGTCATTCTACAGGCTGTACAGACTCACTGTATTGAGATTGTGCAAAATACTATAGATCTGAGGGACACGATGGACGATAAGGGAGGAGGGAAGAGCATTTGAAACACTTATAATAATACAATAATAATCTTTATTAGTGTCACAAGTAGGCTTACATTAACATTGCAATGAAGTTACTGTGAAAATCCCCTAGTCATCATATTCCGGCGCCTGTTTGGGTACACTGAGGGAGAATTCAGAATGTCCAATTCACCTAACAAGCACATTTGTGGGGACTTGTGGGAGGAAACTGGAACACCCGGAGGAAACCCACGCAGACACGGGGAGAATATGCAGACAGTGACCCGAGCGGGAATAAACCTGGGACCCTGGTGCTATGAAGCAGCTGAAGATGGTTGGGAATCAGACACGATGAATGCCTGCAGTGATGTCCCGGGACTGAGAAGACTGACTTCCAACAACCACAACTATCTTCCTTTTGTGCAAGTTATGACTCCAACAAGTGAAGAGTTTCCTTCCAGGTTCACATTGACTCCAGTTTTGCTGGGGCTCCTTGATGCCACACCTGGTCAAATGCTGTCTTGGTGTCAAGGGCAGTCATTCTCACCTCACCTCTGTAGTTCAGCTCTTTTGTCCATGTTTGAGTCAAGGCTGTAATGAGGTCAGGAGCAGGTGCTGTGAAGCAACAGTGCTAACCACTGTGCTACTGTGCTGCCACTTGTATGACCTCAGAGCATTGCATCAGATAGAAGCGCCTTTCCCTCGATCAGACTTTCAGAGAAGCAAAATACATTGACAAACATGCCAAGTGTATACAGCAATGAGTGAACTTGCACCTCCATTGTACTGTCAGTATTTCTTAATTTTTTATTCTACCGTTGATTCCCTGGTGCTTCTCTGACATCTGCAGCAGAGGTGGAGGCAGCTTGCTGACTGCTATGTCCTGTTGTTTGTGATAAACTTGGCAAGCATTCTCTGGTGGACCCCAGCCTGCTTAAGTCTCCTGCTGTGGAGCAGGTGTACCCTCCCCACTCTGAGCAACTGGAGTTTCTGGGGCCATAGGTAGAGGGCACTTGGAGTAGTGGACAACCCAGTCAAGTCCTGACTGGATTGTCCTAGGGTGTCCAGCTGAAGTTTCTCCTCAGGTGCCTGAGGGCACCTCCCTGACTCCTTGAGGAGAAGAGGTGCAATGTCCCTCTCTCATATAGCCATTGATGCTCCCACTCATGGCTATAGTGATGATGTGCAGTTCTACATGCATATCTAGCACAAACTGCTGTAACAAAATCTTCCTGGCAGATGCCACCCCTCCAATGGTGACTTCAATGTGCTTGCATGTTAGTGCCACTACATCAGACAGAACATGGATGGACTGCTCCATCCTCCGTTCTAAACAGCTGACGGCCTCTGACACCTTTGGCTGATGTACCCCAGCTGGTTATTGGAGCTCCAACATCTCTCTGAGGATTGCCATCAGACTCAGCCTGGCCCCCAGCAGTCCTCCAAGTGTCAGTGACCTTGGCTGTCACTGCCTCTACTTGCTGTAGTCCCAAATCTGTGCTGTACTCACCAGATGGTGACCCCAAGCCTGCTCTAAAACTCACCCAGGTGTGTGTCTCTGTGCTGGTGGAGAGTGCAGGTGGATGCAGTGATGTCTCGGCATTTAGTGGATCCTCATCAAGGATAGTCTGGGGGCTGGGGCTGGCTGACTGTGTGCCTCTGCCTTTTCATGCTGATGGCTGTAATAGAGAGAAGAGATAATTAGTGATTGGCTGGATAGACATCTACATTAAATAGTACTCACCATCCTGGTGCTGGGCAAAGTCTAGTGGATGGGGCCTCACGGGCTTGTTGGGAGATGCCAATCTCTGCTTCAGCACAGGGATGATCTCTGTCCTTACCAGTTAGCCAGCTCTGCTGGTTGCTCTTCAAAGATGCTGACTGGCCTCAGCTCCAGCATCCCCCTTCTGTCTGGGGCTGCTCCCTGGTATGGTGGGCAATCTTTTCTTACATAAAGACAGATGGACGGGCTATGAACAGGACAGATGCCAAAGCAGATGATACGCTTGCTTGCCTGCTGAATATGTTGAGTGGACCTATGTATGGACTGAAGGCGCAACCTGTGCAGGATGTGACAAGAGATGAAGAAGTAAAAGTCTGTGTGCGAGAATGAGTGATGATGTACCTTGTTGTGAATGCCAGGCCTTTTGAGAATGTGATTTGAAATTGAGGAGAAGGTTGTTTTACGCTGGTGGAGGAGATGAGATCACTCATTCTCTTCCTGCACTCAAGCGCGGTTTTCTTCTGAGGAGCATTGACACTGACTGCATTGGCGACCTCCTCCCAAGTCTTGGTGGTGAGGTTGCTGAAACTCTGGCTCCAATCACTGGCTCTGGGTGTCGAGGACCTCCTGGTCCTCGCTCCGGGTACTTGTCACTGAACTTCGGGACACAGCGCTTTATCTTCTTAGTCATTCCAGTGCTTGCCACAATACGTCCTGGGCTGCAGAGAGTGCATGTGCATGTGGATGTCATATATCGCTCCCAGTGCAAACCGATGAGGTAACAGTTGGACAGACAAATCCCCCCCCCCCTCCCCCCCCCCTCCCGCCCATATTGCTCGTTTATACATATATAAGGGGGTTAAAAGCCAATGATCTGGTGTGGCAACCTGCTTCGTTGATCAGCAGGATACAAGTCAACCTTCCTGCCTGTCACTGCAATTCGTCTCCAGAGTAGGAAAGTCCACCCGGGATTATTAGTCCTGGTCTTTGGGTTACTAAGCATTAACATAGATATTTTTAAAGCAGTGCAAAGGGAGGCACGTGGCACAGTGGTTAGCACTGCTGCCTACGGCGCTGAGGACCCAGGTGCAAACCCCGGCCCTGGTGCAATGTCCATGTGGAGTTTGTACACTCTCCTCGTGTCTGCGGGGGTTTCACCCCCACAACCCAAAGATGTGCAGGTTAGGTGGATTGGCCACGCTAAATTGTCCCTTAATTGGAAAAAATTAATTGGGTACACTAAATTTAAAAAAAAGAAACATAAATTAAAGTAGTGCAACATGGCAAAGCAACATCAAATTTTCTCAATGATATTTTAAATACAGTTTCAACATCTAACTATTACTGTGTGGATGTGCCTTTTATGTTTAGATTGAATTGCTATTAGAAAGATTAAATAAGAACACAGGAGAAGAATGAACACATTTTGGAAATATTATTGCTGTTAAGAATACGACTGTGTATCAGCTTGGCTCAGCTGGTAACACTGTCATCTCTCAGTCAGGTATGACAGGAGGATATCAACAGTATCACCTTAGGATAATGTTGCAGCATTATCTCAGCACAGCACTGAAGTGTTGAGGCAGTATTGTCAAAAGTACCTTCCTTCAACTGAGGCCCACCTTCGGCCTGTTCAGGTAGAAAGTTACGGATCCCGTGACTCTTCTTGCAGAAGAGCAGATGTCCTGGTTAACACTCCTACCTCAACCAACAACATCAATACAAAAATAGACTAATTGAGATCCATTGTCCGTTGCTGCTTTTGGAATGTTGCTGTTGCAAAATAGCTGTGTTATTACACCTAAAACACTCACAACTTGTCAAATGGTAATTTGCTGAGAGAAGTGCCTTTCAGTCTCATCATCGCAAGACAATCAATCTCAACACTAAAAGGATTGATTTAAAAGCATTGATCCAAGAATTGATGAATTTTCTTCCATGCATGCATGCAGGCTAGCTGGTTAGAGGTGTCTGCCATGAATCAGTAGTAGCACCCTTCAGCCTGTGTTAGTAGGCTGTGGGTTCAAGTTCCATTCCAGAGACTTGATAAAATTCCATTCATCACATTTATGTTCCATCAACCAATTAATCCTTCATAAAAAGCAGCAAGTGATAGTCAGAGCTAAGCGATCCAACAACTAATGGATCCGATCTAAGTTCTGAAATCCAACCAGATCCAGTTGTGAATGGTGGTGGACTATTAAACAATTCACTGGAGGAGGAGGCTCCACAAATATCCAAATCCTCAATGATGGAGCACATCAGTACAAAAGAAGCATTCACAATTATTTTCAGCCAGAAGCACTGAGTGGATGATCCACCTCGGTCTCCTCCAGAGGTCCACAGCATCACAGATGTCAGTCTTCAGCCAATTCGATTCACCCCACATGATATCAAGAAATGGCTGAAGGTAATGGATACTGCAAAGGCTATGGTATGGGCTCTGACAATATTCCAGGAATAGTACTGAATACCTGTGCTCCAGAACCTGCTGGGCCTCTAGCTAGCTGGAAGAAGACAAAGGGTGGTGGTTGATAGGAAATGTTCAGCCTGGAGTCCAGTTACTAGTGGTGTACCACAAGGATCTGTTTTGGGGCCACTGCTGTTTGACATTTTTATAAATGACCTGGAGGAGGGCGTAGAAGGATGGGTGAGTAAATTTGCAGATGACACTAAAGTCGGTGGAGTTGTGGACAGTGCGGAAGGATGTTACAAGTTACAGAGGGACGTAGATAAGCTGCAGCGCTGGGCTGAGAGGTGGCAAATGGAGTTTAATGCAGAAAAGTGTGAGGTGATTCATTTTGGAAGGAATAACAGGAAGACTGAGTACTGGGCTAATGGTAAGATTCTTGGCAGTGTGGATG
Source organism: Scyliorhinus torazame (assembly GCF_047496885.1). NCBI lineage: Eukaryota > Metazoa > Chordata > Chondrichthyes > Carcharhiniformes > Scyliorhinidae > Scyliorhinus > Scyliorhinus torazame. Next base: position 71,298,766 of record NC_092721.1, on the reverse strand, counting down.
AGCAGAGAGATTGCGGTGTCCATGTACATAGATCCCTGAAAGTTGCCACCCAGGTTGAGAGGGTTGTTAAGAAAGCATACGGTGTGTTAGCTGTTATTGGTTGAGGGATTCAGTTTCGGAGCCATGAGGTCCTGTTGCAGCTGTACAAAACTCTGGTACGGCCGCATTTGGAGTATTGTGTGCAATTCTGGTCGCCACATTATATGAAGGATGTGGAAGCATTGGAAAGGGTGCAGAGGAGATTTACCAGAATGTTGCCTGGTATGGAGGGAAGATCTTATGAGGAAAGGCTGAGGGACTTGAGGCTGTTTTCGTTAGAGAGAAGAAGGTTAAGAGGTGACTTAATTGAGGCATACAAGATGATCAGAGGATTGGATAGGGTGGACAGTGAGAGCCTTTTTCCTTGGCTGGTGATGTCTAGCACGAGGGGACATAGCTCTAAGTTGAGGGGATATAGATATAAGACAGATGTCAGAGGTAGGTTCTTTACTCAGAGAGTAGTGAGGGCGTGGAATGCCCTGCCTGCAACAGTAGTGGACTCGCCAACACTAAGGACATTCAAATGGTCATTGGATAGACATATGGACAATAAGGGAATAGTGTAGATGGGCTTTAGAGTGGTTTCACAGGTCGGCGCAACATCGAGGGCCGAAGGGCCTGTACTGCGTTGTAATGTTCTATGTTCTATGTTCTATGTACAACACTGCCATCTACTCGACAATGTGAATAATACCTGTGTACAGGTATGTCCTGTACACAGAAAGCAGGACAAATCCAACCTGGCCAATTACTGCCCGATCAGTCTACTCTCAATCATCATTAAAGTGATGGAAGGGGTCATCAACAGTGCTGTCAAGCAGTTCTTACTTAGCAAAAACTTGATCACTCACTAATGCTTAGTTTGGGTTTCACTAAGGTCACTCAGCTCCTGACCTCATTACAGCCTTGACTCAAACATGGACAAAAGAGCTGAACTACAGAGGTGAGGTGAGAATGACTGCCCTTGACACCAAGACAGAATTTGACCAGGTGTGGCATCAAGGAGCCCCAGCAAAACTGGAGTCAATGTGAACCTGGAAGAAAACTCTTCACTTGTTGGAGTCATAACTTGCACAAAAGGAAGATGGTTGTGGTTGTTGGAAGTCAGTCTTCTCAGTCCCGGGACATCACAGCAGGCATTCATCGTGTCTGAGTCCCAACCATCTGCTGCTTCATCAATGGCCTTCCTTCAAACATAAGGTCAGAGTGGGGATGTCTGCTGATGATGGCACAATGTTCAGCAACATTCATGGCCCCCCGACACTGATGCAGTCCATGAGTAAATGCAGCAAGACCTGGAGAATATCCAGGCTTGGGTTGCAAATGACAAGTAACATTTGCGCCACACAAGTCCCAGGTAATGACCACCTCAATAAGAGAGAAGCAAACCATTGCATCTTGACATTCAAGTGGGTTCTCAGAAACTGGCATGGGGATGTTGGAGGTCTCCGTTTAGAGGAGGGAGATCTTAGGCGTTTGAAGATCAGAGGCTATGGAGAAAGCCTGGGGGAAGGAGGCGGTAATCAAAGGTCTGGTGGATTGAATTGAATGTCTGGGATGTTTCCAAAGGCCTGGGGTGAGGGGGAGCTTGAAGTCTTGGAGAAGGAATCAGAGGCTTTAGGGAGGGAAGGGTAGGAGGCCTCGTAGGAAAAGCTTGGGAAAAATCAGAAGGGTCATGGTTGGGCGGGTGGGGGGCAGTGAGGGAACAGTCTTGACGGTATCCAATCATGAGGAGGTTGCACAGGCAGGCTGTTAAAAGAAACCAGCCTCCTTGATCTGACACCCTTACCTGGGTTTAGCTGCCAGTTTTCTGAAGGCTTCAGAAATCCAGCCAACCACATTGTTCAAAATGTTGAACAAAAATCAGGGGCGGGATTCTCCGATATCGGCACGATGTCCGCCGACCGGCGCCAAAAACGGCGCGAATCACACCTGCATCGCGCCGCCCCAAACATCGCTAATTCTCCGGCCCGGAATGGGCTAGCAGCGGCGTGACGCTATTCGCGCTGGCTCACGCCGTGCGGCGTCATTCACGCCGTTCGGCGTGACGGCTCAAAAGACGCGCTGCTCCCCCCACCCGACCAGAAGACCCGACCGGATGGCCGCCCGCCGCTCAGCCCCGAGGTTCCAGTACCACGACATCGAGGCACTCCTGGACGCAGTGGAGCAGAAGAGGGAGGCCCTGTATCCCGGACACGGACACAGAGTCACCCCACGCCACAGCCGGCGTCTGGTGAGGGAGGTGGCAGAGGCTGTCAGCACCGTGGCTCTGACATCACGGACAGGCACCCAGTGCCACAAGAAGATGAATGACCTCGTCAGAGCAGCCAGGATGAGCCGCCCCCCCCCTCCCTGCCTGATAACCATATCCACCCTCCCCCATATCCCCCATATCCCCCCTCCCCCATATCCCCCATATCCCCCCTCCCCCATATCCCCCATATCCCCCTCCCCGGCACCCCCCCCCTTCCCCGGCACGCACCTCCCCGCCCCACTCCCCGGCACGCACCTCCCCGTCCCCCTCCCCGGCACGCACCCCACCTAGCCCCCTCCCCGGCACGCACCTCCCAGTCCCCCTCCCTGGCACACAAACCCCCCCCCACCCCCCTCCCCGGCACGCACCTCCCCGTCCCCCTCCCCGGCATGCACCTCCCCGTCCCCCTCCCCGGCACGCACCTCCCTGTCCCCATCCCGGGCAGTCATCCTCCCGTCCCCGGCATTCACCCCCCTTCCCGGCACTCCCCCGGAGCCCACCCCACTCTAAACCCCCCCCCCCCCCCCCCCCCCCCGTCGCACGCACGCACACACAACCCTACACACACCTCTCCCCCACACACACAGACTGCGGCTACGCCATCACCTCTCCAGCGCCCAACCCCCCAGGCCGTCACCCACCTCAACGCTGGTCGGCGTCAACCATGAGCACTGGTTGACGCCGATTTAAAGGTGTTTTGATTTACGCCGACGTGACCCGTGGTCACGTCAGCGGGACTTCGGCCCATCTGGACGGGAGAATATCGGCAGTCCCGAAGTCCATTGCCTCGCGCCCGCCCATGCCATACTCCGAGGCGGGCGGCGCGATTGACGCCCCACCGACGTTTCTCCCTTCGGAGAATTCGGCGGGCGGATGGGGCGGGATTCACGACGGCCCACAGCGATTTTCCGACCTGGTGGGGGGTCGGAGAATCGCGCCCCAGGTTCTCAGCCTCATTCAAACATTGGGCGGAATTCTCCGCAATCGGCGCGATGTCCGCCGACCGGCGCCAAAAACGGTGCAAATCAGTCCGGCATCGCGCCGCCCCAAAGGTGCGGAATTCTCCGCATCTTGAGGGGCCGAGCCCTCACCTTGAGGGGTTAGGCCTGCGCCGGACTGATTTCCGCCCCGCCAGCTGGCGGGAAAGGCCTTTGGTGCCCCGCCAGCTGGCGCAGAAATGACTTTGCCGTGCGGCGCATGCGCGGGAGCGTCAGCGGCCGCTCACGGCATCCCCGCGCATGCGCAGTGGTGGGGGTCTCTTCCGCCTCCGCCATAGTGGAGACCGTGGTGAAGGCGGAAGGAAAAGAGTACCCCCACGGCACAGGCCCGCCCTCGGATCGGTGGGCCCCCGATCGCGGGCTAGGCCACCGTCGGGGCCCCCCCCCGGGGGCCAGATCGCCCCGCGCCCCCCCCAGGACCCCGCCGGTAAGAGAGGTGGTTTGATTCTCGCCGGCGGGACAGGCATTCCAGCAGCGGGACTTCGGCCCATCGCGGGCCGGAGGATCGCCTGGGGGGGCCCGCCAACCGGCGTGGCGCGATTCCCACCCCCGCCGAATATCCGGAGCCGGAGAATTCGGCAACCGGCAGGGATGGGGTTCACGCCAGCCCCTGGCGATTCTCCGACCCGGCCGGGGGTCGGAGAATCCCGCCCATTAAAAGTGTTAAACTACCTTCTTGACCGATTGGTCAACCATACGCACTCCCCTTCCTGACATCATGGCTATCAGAAGCATCTGAAGGCAGGGAGGTGTTGGGATTATTTCTAACACTTTATCCTCCCACGTGACCATTTCATAGTGTTAGAAATTTCTCCTGTGACTCAGACTGATAAATTGATAATAATATTCATCGATAAAACTATTTCTGTATATCAGCAATATTCATGGTCAAGTGTATAATCTATCGATTCACATTGTGCATGAACAGATTCCCATAATGAGCGTGTTTAGCCGGGTGATTCCTGGCGCTTCGAGGACCGAGAAACCCCACACAACGAACGGGATTCTGTTCCCTTTCGTGAACTCCCCGACGAGGCCGCACTGAGGAGCTCCGCTGGCCGGGTGTCATTTTTAAAGGGCGTTCTGATCTTTCAACCCCCCCCCCCCCGACATGACACACAACCCCCCCCAAAGCCCCAACTCATCTGTAAGGGGGTACTCAGTCCCAACCCCCCACACTCCCTGCACCCACATGGGGCACCCCAGGGCCCAATCCCCGTTGTGGGAAAAATGCCAGCTTGGCAGCTCCCTTGACAGCTGGCAGTGCCACCTGGGTACCTTACCAGTGCCATGCTTGCACTCTGGCAGTGCCCCTAACAATTAACCATGCCCCCAGTTGGCACTGCCAGGATGCTGGGCTGGCAGTGTCAAGATGCCAGGCTGGCAGTGCCACCTGAGTGGCACCAACAGTGCCAGAGTGCTACCTTGCCCAGAGGGCAAGCACCTGGGGAGCCTCCAATCCCCTGGGAGAACCCCATGAGTGCCGTTCCATTTGGTCCATGTTTGTGGGGACCAGCATTAAATGGTGCTCGCCTGAAATCTCCAAGGTGAAGGGGTTAAATCTCAACGTCTCGGTTAGATCATGGAAGAGGGATCTCCCGGCATTTACCTGCCGCATCAGGCCATTCTGCCTTTTGGGCGTAATGCGCTGGTAGATCGCGCCCATAGGTTTTAGTGAAATTCAGCCTTGGATTGAACACTGAAAAATCATGCATTGAAATCTTGCCTATAAACATAATGGTTTCAAGCAGAAGACATATTTTCTGTGGCTCTCAAACAGTAATTGAACCACAGTAAGCAAACATGAACTGCCATCAAAGCGCTTTTGTTATAGCAAAGCCTTATTCAATGTATTTGTGCTCTTTTGGGAGGTGGAGAGCAAGTCTCTCATAACAATGATTTCAGTACAGTCTGGTATAGAAATAGTCCAGTTGGATTAAACCAATTGGATGATGCCGGTCTGTGTGATTTCAGTGGAGAATGACATTCACTGAGGAATTGCTCATTGATACCAGTTGAGTGATGCCCAAGTCAATATTTGACCTCAAATTTGCGTTTGCTCTGTGGTAGCAAATTGTTTCTAACCTTTTGCTGACAATCTAGTTTCTTGTCTTAGAAAAACATTCACTGAAGAGAGACAATTTGTGAACACCTTCATTGATTAGGCTGAAGATATTATCAAGTGGAAAAATCACACCGAGTGACAACCCTAACTATGAATCTAATGCCAAAAAGCACCAGTAGATGTCATTATTTGTACAAGGAACACTGAACACCTTGGATTCAGAATCCGATTGGGGATCCACTCTTCTCGATTCAAACTTATAAAAAAGGAAAAAAGAATCCCTACAGTGCAGAAGGAGGCCATTTGCCCCATCAAGTCTGCACCGGCCCTCTGAAAGAGCACCCTACCTAGACCCACTCCCACACCCTGTACCCATCTAACCTGCACATCGTTGGACACTAAGAATAATTTTAGCATGGCCAATCCACCTAACCTACACATTCTTGGATTGTGAAAGGATACTGGAGCATCCGGAGTAAACCCAAGCAGACACAATGAGAATGTGCAAACCACACAGTCGCCCAAGGCTGAAATTACACCCAGGCCCCTTGCACTGTGAGACAGCAGTGCTAACCATTGTGCCACTATGCTGCCCGGAAGCCAGGCCATAATCGTATAATCGTAAAGTGACACAGTAGAGAATGAACCCATTCCATCCATTTTTGGTGAAACAATCCGATTAAACCCACTCATTTTCTTTTCAAGTATTTTTAGCTGGATTTCATTTTACGATGCATGTACATTAATTCAGTAAAGTTTCAAAAAAATTGCTATCAAATTTTAAAACAAGTTATTTTAAGATTTGTGCCAGTTGATTCCAGGCAGATTTTGGTGGCGATTCTCCGATATTGAGGCCAAGTGTTTGCGCGCACGACGGCGCAAACAGGGCCCGGACACAACCTATTCTGGCCCCCACAGGGGGCCAGCACGGCGCTGGAGCAGTTCACGCCGCTCCAGCGTCCTTACGCGGCGCCAAATGGGCGCCGCGCCAACCCGCGCATGCGTGGGGAACGTCTCACGCACGCCGGCCCCTCACCAACATGGAGTCGGTGTTCTGGGGCCGCGCGCAGAAGGAGGTAGGCCTGGGGGGGGGGAAGAGGCCGGCCCGCCGATTGGTGGGCCCCGATCGCGGGCCAGACCCCATCGGAGGCCACCCCGGTGAAGGAGCCCCCCTCCCCCACCCCCACAGGCTGCCCCCTCAGCGTTCCCGCAGAGTTCCCGACGGCAGCGACCAGGGGTGGACGGCGCCGGCGGGAGCCTTTCCTGTCGTAGCGGCCGCTCGGCACATCCGGCCGGAGAATCGCCGCTCGCCGGTTCTCCGAGCGGCCCGCTGCGAATCGCGCGCCGCTGGTTTCCGGGGGGTGGGAGAATCGCGTGCGGGGGTCGGGGCGGCATGGCGCGATTCGCGGCGATTCTCCCACCCAGCGTGGGGGGGGGCAGAATAGCACCCAATAGTTTCCTGATGGGAGGTGAGAATGTGGTTGGAAAACTGAAAACTTCCTCTCCCTTCCCAATCCTGCCCTATTTTTGTGTGGCCATTTTGTAGGTCACGGAGGCATTCAGAGGTGACCCCAGGAGCACCTTTTCGGAGGTAGGCTCGCCATTGTGAGTCTTATAGGAAATCTGGGCGAAATTCTCCTACCCGCCCCGCCACATTTCTGCCCCGACCGGCTGGCGGGAGTCTCCGTAACACCGGCCGGTCAATGGGGTTTCCCATTGTGGGGCAGCCCCACACCGTCGGGAAACCCCCGGGCGCCGGCAAAACGGAGACTCCCGCCGGCGGAGAATGACGCCCTCTGAATTTGAGGATTGTTTGTTTCCTTATTCTCAGAGATATTGTCCTAATGTAAATAACCCAATGTAAAAAAGCAGCAAGCTTTTTAAAAAATACAGAACGTTGTTGATTGTCACACACTTGCCCCGGAAGTTTAAAATGTGACACTCACCTGATGCATACACATTATCACAAAAGCAAAGATTAGATTCAGATGAATGTAAAACAGGACAATTGCAATTCATGATTGTCTCAGTCTCTTTAATGACAAACAGAGTTTCGTAGATGGGTAGTGAAGGTCTTGTAAATCTGAGGATACCCAGTGAGGCTTCTTGACGCAAATTTTCAGGAGTTTGTTCTCAGGTGAACTTCTAGTTGGAACAGATTGGGAGGAAGTCTTTCTCCCATTTTCAAGTTATACTTATTTATTACCTTAGCTTCTTTGATGACTTAAAAACAGGTGACAAAATGGCTTCCTTAATATGTGACTGGTACAAGTTCAAAGTTGCTTTTCTGAAAATGAGTGCCGAAGAAGGCCATTCGGCCCATCGGGTCTGCGCCAGCCCTTGGAAAGAGTACCCTACTTAAGCCCAAACCTCCACCCTATCCCCGTAAACCAGTAACCCCACCTAACCTTTTGGACACTAAGGGGCAATTTAGCATGGCCAATCCACCTAATCTGCACATCTTTGGACTGTTGGAGGAAACTGGAGCACCCGGAGGAAACCCACGCAGACACGGCGAGAAAGTGTAAACTTCACACAGACAGTCACCCGAGGCGGGAATTGAACCCGGGTCCTTGGAGCTGTGAGGCAGCAGTACTAACCACTGTGCCTCCGTGCTCATGCTGTCCAATACCAAAGCGGAGCAGGCCACCACCCCTACCGCAACCATGCGCCCCCCCGCCCCCCCCCCCCCCCCGCCCCACTCTCGCTCATGCTGTTGGAGATACTACTGTTGGAAGATAACTGTATTTTTGAAATTACTTGCTTTGCTGAAGGTACCAGTATTGTTCGATATATATTTAGAGATACAAGTAGTCACAGAGGTAGTGATAATTTTGGAGACACGAGCATTGTTGGAGATGCCAGTTCTGTTTTGAGGTACTTGTACTGATGGTATAGGGGCTGTTGGGCCAACTGATGTTGTTTCCATTAATGCTTTGCTCTCGTGGAAACAACAAATAACAAAGTCACAGCAAGGGAATTGGACATTTAAGGAAATATATATATAATTGGCTTCTGAATAAACGATCACAATTGTGATGAACGGTTACTGCCTTATCATCATGTAAGGTGATGTCCCCTTTAAGACCAGGCTTGGAACCCTGGGGACTCCGCCTCTGGCTCCGCCCATCTGGGAGCCATACATAAAGGCCTGCCTCATGGTCTGTATAGCAGTCAGCTCTCGTCCAAATCTGTAGCATAGTTATTAGCCTAATAAAGCCTTCTTTACAGTTTAATCTCTAAGCATCATTATTGAGGGTACCTCAATTTATTAGGCTAAACTAGATTCAGGATGGACGCAGGCCTAAAACCAGAGAAGCTCAATCTAGAAGCACAAACGCCGGAGGCAAAGGAAATTTTTAAATACTGGCTGCGGTGCTTCGAGGCCTACCTGGACTCCGCAGAGACTCCCATCCTGGGGCCACGCAAGCTGCGTCTACTCCATGCCCGGGTGAGTCACAGAATCTCCGCCACGCTCGAAAAGGCGACGATTTATGAGGAAGCGATTGAGTTGCTCCGCAAGCGGTTTGTCAAACCCGTCAATGAGGTGCACGCCTGGCATCTGCTCTCTGCCTGCCGGCAGCGCTCGGGGGAATCGCTCGACGAGTTTGTTGAGAAACTCACCGCGCTGGCCAGGGACTGTGACCATCAGGATGTGACAGGGGAAGTCCATATGAACCTGCACATCAGAGATTCTTTCGTGTCCGGCATCCGCTCGACCTACATCCGGCAGCGACTGCTCGAAAACGGGGCAAAAGACCTCCAGGAGACGCTAACGCTCGCCTCCTCGCTGGAGGTGGCCCGACATAACTTGGGTACGTACCCCGCGGACTCTGCCAGCCCCCCCCGGACTTCCTCAGACTCGCCCGTATTACAGGCCTGCGCCACGCGGCGACCCGCTCACCATGGGGGCACACCTTGCTACTTCTGCGGGCAGGGCCAGCACCCACGCCCACGCTGCCCAGCCCGCTCCGCGATCTGCAGCGACTGCGGGAAGAAAGGGCACTTTGCGAGGGTCTGCCTGGCCAGACCCAGGGGCCAGATAAACAAAGAACAGCCGGCCCGAAAATCAGGCTCTCAGGCCCGCAGGCCTCACAATGCTGCTGCGCACCGACCCGACACGCCCTCTTCTGACGCGTCATCAGCCTCGTGCGAATCATGGGAGCGGCCATCTGGTCGGCGGCCATCTTCTCGACCCGACACGTGCGACCAACGGCAGCGGCCATTTTACGACTCCGACTACCCGCGACTGGGTGCGATCACCCTCGATCAAACTCGGCCAAAACACCTGCAGAACTCCATGATGCAGGTCCAGGTCAACGGGCACGACACTGCATGCCTCTTCGACTCCGGGAGCACGGAGAGCTTTATCCACCCTGAAACGGTAAGGCGCTGCTCCCTACGCACCCATCCCACATCCCAAACCATAGCCCTCGCATCTGGGTCCCACCCGGTACAAATCACGGGGTACTGTATTGCGGATCTCTCGATCCAGGGTGCCAAATACACCCGTTTCAAATTTTATATCCTCCCTCACCTCTGTGCCCCCCTGCTGCTCGGACTGGATTTCCAGTGCAGCCACCGAAGCCTGACACTGAAGTTCGGCGGACCCTTGCCCCCCCTCACGGTGTGCTGCCTTGCGACACTGAAAGTCGCACCCCCCTCGCTATTCGCTAACCTCACTCCCGACTGTAAGCCCATCGCCACCAGGAGCGGCGCTACAGTGCCCAAGATATGGCTTTTATCAAGTCAGAGGTCCAGCGTTTACTGGGAGAGGGGGTCATCGAGGCTAGCAACAGCCCTTGGAGAGCGCAAGTGGTGGTAGTCCGGTCCGGGGAGAAGAAACGGATGGTCGTGGATTATAGCCAGACCATAAACCGATTCACGCAGCTTGATGCGTACCCCCTTCCTCGCATCGCGGAAATGGTAAATCGGATCGCCCAATACCGAGTCTTTTCCACGGTCGACCTCAAATCTGCCTACCACCAGCTCCCCATCCGACCAAAAGACCGCCTCTATACTGCCTTCGAAGCAGCCGGCCGGCTCTTCCACTTCCTCAGGGTCCCCTTTGGTGTCACAAATGGGGTCTCCGTCTTTCAAAGGGCGATGGACCAAATGGTGGACCAGTACGGTTTGCGGGCTACATACCCGTACTTGGACAATGTCACCATCTGCGGCCATGATCAGCAGGACCATGACGCTAACCTCAAAAAGTTCCTCCAGACCGCCCGAGCCCTTAACCTGACCTATAACGAGGGCAAATGCGTTTTCCACACCACCCGGCTGGCCATCCTCAGCTATGTCGTGGAAGACGGGGTCCTAGGTCCCGACCCCGACCGCATGCGCCCCCTTAAGGAACTCCCTCTCCCCCGCAGCCTCAAGGCCCTCAAACGGTGCTTGGGGCTTTTCTCCTATTACGCCAAGTGGGTCCCCAAGTATGCGGACAAAGCCCGCCCACTCCTAAAGACCACCACTTTTCCCCTCTCGGCTGAGGCTCAATTGGCCTTCAACCGCATCAAGGCCGACATCATCAAGGCCGCCATGCACGCGGTGGACGAAACCATCTCTTTCCAGGTAGAGAGCGATGCATCAGACATCGCCCTGGCTGCTACCCTCAATCAAGGAGGCAGACCAGTAGCGTTCTTCTCCCGAACCCTCACCGCCTCCGAGATTCGACACTCTGCAGTCGAAAAGGAGGCACAAACCATTGTGGAGGCTGTGCAGTGCTGGAGACACTACCTCGCCGGTAGGAGGTGTACCCTCATCACCGACCAACGGTCGGTCGCCTATATGTTCGATAACACGCAACGGGGCAAAATAAAAAACGATAAAATTTTGAGGTGGAGGATCGAACTCTCCACCTACTCGTACGATATCAAGTATCGTCCAGGGGAGCTCAACGAGCCCCCAGATGCCCTGTCCCGCGGCACATGCGCCAACGCGCAGGAGGACCGCGTGCAAACCATCCACAATGACCTCTGCCACCCGGGGGTTACCCGGCTCGTCCATTTCATCAAGTCCCGCAACCTACCTTACTCAACCAAGGAGGTCAAGGCCATGGTCAGGGCCTGCCAGGTCTGTGCGGAGTGCAAACCGCACTTCCATCGGCCAGACAAGGTTCGGCTCGTGAAGGCCTCGGGCCCCTTTGAGCGACTGAGCGTGGACTTCAAGGGGCCCCTCCCGTCCACCAACCGTTATGCCTATTTCCTCACCGTGATCGATGAGTTCTCCCGTTTCCCATTCGCCATTCCCTGCACCGACATGACCTCAGCCACGGTGATTAAGGCACTGCACAGCATCTTCACCCTGTTCGGTTTCCCTGCTTATATCCACAGCGACCGGAGTACATCGTTCATGAGCGATGAACTGCGTCAGTATCTGCTCAGCAAAGGCATCGCCTCGAGCAGAACGACCAGCTATAACCCACGTGGAAACGGGCAGGTGGAGAGGGAGAACGCGACCGTGTGGAAGGCTGTCCTTCTGGCCCTGCGGTCGAGAAATCTCCCAACCACCCGCTGGCAGGAGGTCCTACCCGATGCCCTACACTCCATTAGGTCACTCCTCTGCACGGCCACAAATGAGACCCCTCATGAGCGATTGTTTCTCTTCCCCAGGAAGTCTACCTCCGGGGTCTCGCTTCCACCTTGGCTGATGGCTCCGGGATCTGTTCTTCTCCGGAGGCACGCGAGGAGCCATAAAACGGACCCCCTAGTTGAAAAGGTCCGACTGCTCCACGCCAACCCCAGTTACGCCTACGTGTAGTACTCCGACGTCAGGCAAGATACGGTTTCCCTCCGGGATCTGGTGCCCGCTGGATCCTCCACCACAGACGCCCCTTCCCGCGCCGCTCCCCTGCAGGACCCGTCGCCCCCTACAACACACCCCCTTCCGGCCCTACCACCCGTTGGTGAGCTCCTACCGTGCGCCCCCTTTACACACCCCGCCGGCGCCGACTCCGCTACCCCCGGCCCTGCCTAGTTCCTCTGCCCTGACCCGGACCGAAGCTCCGACCGCTGTGCTCCCGGATGTGCCCTCAACCGGGACGTCCGTGCCCGCCGCACCACCGCCCGAACTGAGGAGATCGAGGAGGACGATCCGGCCGCCGAGACGGATGGACCTATGATGGCACTTCACCCCCGCCGGACTCCTTTTTAAACAGGGGGTGAATGTGATGAACGGTTACTGCCTTATCATCTTGTAAGGTGATGTCCCCTTTAAGACCAGGCTTGGAACCCTGGGGACTCCGCCTCTGGCTCCGCCCATCTGGGAGCCATACATAAAGGCCTGCCTCATGGTCTGTATAGCAGTCAGCTCTCGTCCAAATCTGTAGCTAGTTATTAGCCTAATAAAGCCTTCTTTACAGTTTAATCTCTAAGCATCATTATTGAGGGTACCTCAATTTATTAGGCTAAACTCGATTCAGGATGGACGCAGGCCTAAAACCAGAGAAGCTCAATCTAGAAGCACGAACGCCGGAGGCAAAGGAAATGTTTAAATACTGGCTGCGGTGCTTCGAGGCCTACCTGGACTCCGCAGAGACTCCCATCCTGGGGCCACGCAAGCTGCGTCTACTCCATGCCCGGGTGAGTCACAGAATCTCCGCCACGCTCGAAAAGGCGACGATTTATGAGGAAGCGATTGAGTTGCTCCGCAAGCGGTTTGTCAAACCCGTCAATGAGGTGCACGCCCTCATAAACAATAAATACTGTTCCAAGCCAAAGAATAGTGAACATCATAACATTAACATGGAACTCAAGTGCAGGCATCATGTTCAATTTCACTTGTATTCCTTGTTTCTGTCTTTTGAGGAGTTTAATCAGCTTCACATTTGCTTTTTTGCATTGCCTGTGGTGGACACTGCTGTTTTGAACCTCACAGATTTAGAGGCAATCATTGGGGAGGTGAAGGTGGGGGGAAGGGGGTGTTGGTACAGGTTGTGGGGTGTGCGGAGACACGGGTTGTGGAATGGGCTTGGCCATGGTGGATAATGTTTATTAATCTCTTCCTTTTTGAGGTTTGAATTTCAATTACACTAAACAAAGAGATTTTTGACTTGTGATAAAATCTGCAGAAATGCTGAGTGAGGCAAGGGCCATGTGCTTGCGCGTCCATAGCACATAAGAGGGTAAACTTTGTGAGTCACCTTGTTGAATGGCAGAGCGAATGAAAGCATTGTGTGTGCAGGTCAACTAACTGTGGAAAACTCCCCTCAATGTCAATTTGTTTGTCACACTGCAAATGCGCAACATCCCTATTCCTGCTATGAATTAATTTATATTTGGAGTAATTGCTAAGCAGAAGTTGTATTGGTGATGAGGAAATTACAACATTCTGGGATCTCTAGTGATCTTGCAAAGAAAAGCCAAGTTGGCCACAGCATATAAAATGGTAAAATAACTAAGCAAATAAATAAGTTATTGGTCCATGATTTCTTTCATAAGCAATTTCAAAATAGCTACCTTCTGTTTTCAGAATCTCAGAAAGCATACCAATTTACACCCACCAAGTGGTGTGACACCCTGGGTCTCATTCAACAAATAGCTGGGACTTGTAAATGGGCTGTTTCTTTACAGTCTGGCAAATTGTCATCACACTCTCATCATTCCTTTTTTTAATTTTTCCCGGTGCATTTGCATTTATTAACACCTATGGGGAAAAGTTTGCAAACGTTAATGGATAAGTGGAGAAGAAACTGCTGAGGAAAATACTGATTGTCCCATGAGAACATTGCACTTCTCCTATAAAGTATTCCTCACAATGTTTGAGCTCTCACTAGTTTTCAAATGTATCTTCTACGCTAAAGCTTGAGGTTGCCCATCAGCGATTTTACACTCTTCAAAGAAAGAATGCATTGAAGACATTAAGAGTAATCTTGAGCATAAATAGCACCAAAAGCAGTAGAGAAAGGCAACTAAGAAGGGTTATATGAATTTTGGAGAAATTTCTTCGATAACATTAACACATTTGGATAAGGCGGCTGGATATAAATTCAAAATGGAGTTGTTCAGCCAAGTACAGAAATTCTTTAAAAGCAAGAATAAATCTTCAATTTACAGGTTTTTGATGCCTGCAGCCTTATTTATTTAAAGTCACTTGTATTCTTTGTTGATGCATTCCTTGCCTCTCCAGTGAAGAGGAGTAAATATGTTGCTTACTGTTTCCATCCTTTTATCCCTTCACAAAGCTGACAGATTTTGCTGATCCCTCTGAGCTTCAAATGCCACGGGAGGTAATTATTCAGCGATCATTGTAACATGTACCGTTACATTATTAAATCCTCGGCACATCCAAGAAAATTCAAGAGGTGGATTTTTTTGTGAAGGTGGTGCCCTGGTTGAAAAGGCAGGTTGGAGTCCACCTCTGCAAGGTTGGAAATCCCACCCAGATGTTATGGCCATCAGGCTCAGGCTGCGGCTTCCGCCCCCTTCTGGGAGGAAATCACACCTTAAAGACTTGCCAATCAATCAGATAGCTGGAGACTGTTCAGTCTCAGCAGTGCTACAGATAGTGGTGGCCACAGCTGGGACTGCAGCCCATCAGAGAAGGTTCATCGGATCCCTGCAGAAGGAGGTAATTCAGCCCATCGAGTCTACACTGACCCCCCCCCCCCCCCAAAGGAGCCCTCTACATAGGTCCATTCCCCTGCGCCACCCTGCCCTAATGCTACAACCTAACCTGCACACCCCATGCAGAGCCAGTGCACTTAACCTGCATGACTTTGGACTCTGGGAGGAAACTGGAGCACCCGGAGGAATTCCAAGCAGACATGGGGGAACATGCAAACTCCACACAGACAAGGTCGGAATGGAACCTGGGTCCTTGGTGCTGTGCCACCATGCCACCTGTCGTGCACAAAAACTGTCGCTGGAGGGCCGACACCATGGTAAGTGGGACGATTTTGGTGGGCCACTCGGGTGTCCTAGCGAGGGATGTGTGAGGGTGCTGTGATCAGTTGGCTGTGCTGGGTAGGAATGAATCAGGTAGTGATTTCTGTTTGGTGGGGGTGGAGGGAACCTCAATTGGATACAGAATGGCCGAACAGGAGGGGCACAGTCCCACATCACCACCACACCAGTCTGCTGCTAGGCAGTGGGAGGAGACCCTTAAGTGGTCACTAATTGTAGTGATTATAAAGTTATGGCCAACATCTTAAATCTTACAGCACCTATGGAAATCATTTAGCCTATCATGTCTGTGCCAGCTCCTTGAAAGAGGTATTGAATTAATTCCACAACCTGTCCCTTCCTCCTGGCCCTGTAATACCATCACCAGCAGTCTGTCCTGGTCCACTCACATTGATGCAACAGTCAAGAAAGCCCAACAACGTCTCTACTTCTTACGGAAGCTAAAGAAATTCGGCATGTCTGCATCGACTCTCACAAACTTCTCCAGATGTGCCATAGAGAGCATCCTATCTGGCTGCATTGCAGCTTGGTATGGCAACAGCTTGGTCCAAGATCCAAGATCGCAAGAAACTGCAGCATGTGGTGAACTCAGCCCAACGCATGACACAAGCTTGCCACCCCTACATTAATTCTGTACACACCTCCTATTGCCTCAGGAAAGCAGACAGCATTATCAGAGCCCCTCCCACCCAGGCAGTACCTTCTTCCATCAGGCAGAAGATACAAAGACCCGAACATCCAGACATAGAAACAGCTTCTTCCCCACAACTACTAGACTCCTCAATGACTCTCCCTCGGACTGATCTGTTCCCTGTAAGAACACTATTCACGACGCCCTATGCTGCTCTTGCTCATGTATTGGCTTTGTTTGGCCCCTTGTTCTGTACTGTTTCCAATCACTGTTTGTCGATGTACCATTTGTCAATGTACTCTGCCGATTATTCTTTTTTTGTCTATCATGTACGTACTGTGTACGTTCCCTCGGCCGCAGAACAATACTTTTCACTGTACTTCAGTACATGAGACAATAAATCAAATCAAATCAAATTAAATCAGATTGGCCAACAGCTCTCCAGTCCATATGTAGTCACAGTGCTGCACTGGCTGGTAGTGGATCTACAGCGATCTGCCCGGGACTAGATTCCAGCTAAGTGATAGCGGAGAATAAAGGACTCCTGATGGGGTTTGTGGTCACGGGGAGGGGGGGGGGGGGGCAGATTAAGGTAACGGTGGATAGGCCATTGAGGTCAGAAGGGAGAGGTCGGAGGTGTCTGATCCTTCATGGGAGGGTGCCCCCAGTCAGAAGGGGCCTCCTGATGGAGGCATATCACCCCTTCCATACCTCCCCAACCCAACACCACCCCACCCCCCTTCCACCGCATCTTCCCACCCAAGATTTAGGATTTAAAATTTTTCCAGTTCCCACCCTGATCTATCCAGCGCCGGCGGGAAAAGACTCTTAAGTGGTGATTGGTCTTTTATTGGGCAAGGGTGGGTTTCCTGTCTGAGGCCCTGCCTGATCCACTGTAAAATCACATTCAGGCTGAGGCAGACGGAATCCTGGACAGAATCCCCTACTAGAGATTTCAGGCTCCCCCCCCCCCCCACCCCACCCCCCACCCAACTGATGTGTTAGGCAGGTAGGTTTGATGTGGACTGTACTCGATGCAGGGAAGCTAACACTGGAGAATATCCAACACTGTTTTATTCAACGATAGAACTGATATACATATTCAGCTGTGGGTCGACACTATACTGAACTGACTGGAGACCTTGTACTAGCCTGACCAGACTTACTAGCTACCGCATGGTGTTTGCACTTGCTAGCTCGTGGACTCTGACTGTCTCAGTGGCTGGGACCAGAGAGAGCGGGAAACCTTGTGCCCTTTGGCTTTATAGTGGTAGTGTCCTGTCTGGTGATTGGCTGCACTGTGCTGTGTGCTTACTGGTCATCCTGTGTGTCAATCACTGCCTGTCTGCATCTCATTATATACATGCGTGGATATTATGACACCAACCACCTCAAAACCTGCCCAGTGGGGTGGGCGGGGAGGAGGTGGTGAGTCTAATATTCAGGCTGTGAATTACAAAAGCAGAGCGTTTCACAGCCATGTGTTCATGAAACGTTCTGAGAGCTCTTTAACAAAAGTGCCTTATTGTCTGTAAGTCTGCATCAAGAACACTTTTGGTGAAGTAGAGTATGTGCCATACATCTAGGCAATAAGGGACTGTTACTGCAAAGAGCTTCACACTGGGATTAGATGGAAACCAGAACAAATGGCTCTTAACTAATCATAGAATCATAGAATAACAGTGCAGAACGAGGCCATTTGGCTCACCATGCCCACACCGGCCCTTGGAAAGAGCACCCTACTCAAGCCCACACCTCCACCAGTAACCCCACTAATCTTTTTTTGGGGGGGATACTAACGGACAATTTAGCATGGCCAATCCACCTAGCCTGCACATCTTTGGACTGTGGGAGGAAACCGGAGTACACAGAGGAAACCCACGCAGACACGGGGAGAAAGTACGAACTCCACACAGACAGTCTGGAGCTGTGAGGCAGTAGTGCTAACCACTGTGCCGCCCCTTGAAATAAGAAAGCAATTTAGTTGTATTTCAGTCGTATCTCAGCTGGTGATGTCTGCATTTTTTGCCTCAAGGTTTGGCAACATACCTGAGGCCAGACTCTGAATGGAAGACGTGTTTTGAACACACCACCATGGCTTTATTATACAGTATATTAACTTAATCCATTGATCATTGAGCTGCATTTCTTTACATATCTGCAGAAAATCCATTTTTGCAACGTTTGCGAACAGTTTTCTCTTGCATGATGATGAGAAGTGTCGAACTGGCAAAATGTATACAGTTGTAATTAATTTTTCCTGCAAGAACTAAACACTGCCACAATTTATTGATGGTGAAACAGTCCCCAGGACTCCAAAGAGATTAATTATCCATAATCTTAAGATTGCTCAATGGTGCACTCAAAGTTATACATTAGGATCTATGGCTGGGACTTTTCTCTCCCCCCCCCCCCCCCCCCCCCCCCCCCCACCCCCATGGTGGGATTTCCAGCCACGGAGGCAGCTTTCCATTGGCCACCGGTGGGATATTTCAGTGCCGCCGAGGTCAAGGGCTATTTGTGTTGCCCGCCGGCCACGCTGCTGATGAGCCCACCGAGGGGGGAAAGGGGGCTACTCTTTACCGGGACTGGAATGTCCCGCCGGCGGGAACAGCCTGAAAATCCCAGCCTATGGGCAGAAGCCTCCCATTTTGAGACTAAGTGCTATGGAAAGGGTAGGAATTTGGAATGCTTCCCACTGCAGAGGCCTGAGGGAAAACATGCCAAAGCTCCCAGCCCTGACCAAATTAATTATGCACAGGGGTGCTTTACCCCGTATTCCGTGGCAGCGCAGGCTTGATGTTGCGTAGTCCGCCGACATGTCCGGGCGCCATATTGAAAAGGCGTCCAACATCACTGACTCACTATTGAGGAAGGAAAGTGGACCTCATAGAATGAAGATCACTCTCCGGGCGCACTCTGAGACCGCAAGGTAGACCTCCTGAGAATGGAGATGGATCTCTAGGAATGCCATCCTGTACTCGGGAGGAAACCCCAGGCAATGTTCAGCTGAATCCCAACAGCTGCACGCCATGTTGTTCTGAATGTGTTTCAGGTTGGCGTGTTTTCCCACTGGCATTATGGGAGGTCAGGCATTAATGTGTATCCCATTAACAGAATGTAAATAAGGTTGACGCTGGCCTCTGGTGGGTTTTCACACCCGCCATGGCGGGTTCCACCTGGAGATCCCACTGTAAACTCATGCTGGTGTGAAACTGATTTCTGGGCATCCTGCCATATTTGTCCTCCATGCCCACCATCAAGCATGCCGACAAGGGGCATGGGAAAGTCCCACCCTATGTTTCTACCATTTTTGTTGCCTTTAATATTCTGAAGCAACTTCCACACAGCTTTAAAATGTGGCCAAGACATTAAAACTATAGAAGGTTTTAAAAGGCTGACATTCTCTTGTAAAGTAAGTATTCAATTTTCATTTTTAAGCAAGCAGAAGTCAATGATTTGCATTGCAATGATTAGAGTTACACCTTGTTAAATCTACGAATTACCTAGTGGACCTTTCAGAAAGACTTCAAATTTTAACAAGAAATTTCCAACAAAAATGTTATGGAACAGAAAGTATATCAAATAAAGTTTGTCCCCCTTGGAAGTTTGCCAACAAGTCAAATATTAGAAAGTACACAAGGAGCAATGAAGTATTCAGGGAGATCTTTAAAAGAAGAAAAGTTATTTAATAAAGTAATCATAGAATTTACAGTGCAGAAGGAGGCCATTCGGCCCATTGAGTCTGCACCAGCTCTTGGAAAGAGCACCCTACTCAAGGTCAACACCTCCACCCTATCCCCATAACCCAGTAACCCCACCCCACTAAGGGCAATTCATCATGGCCAATCCACCTAACCTGCACATCTTTGGACTGTGGGAGGAAACCGGAGCATCCGGAGGAAACCCACGCACTCACGGGGAGGATGTGCAGACTCTGCACAGACAGTGACCCAAGCCGGAATCGAACCTGGGACCCTGGAGCTGTGAAGCAATTGTGCTATCCACAATGCTACCGTGCTGCCCCACTAATGAAGGGGGTTGATGTTTTAAAGATGATACAAGAACAGAGATGCCTGGGGGGTGGGGAGGAAGGGATTCACATACGCAAATCATTTGAAGGTAGCTGGGCGAAATCTGTTAAAAAGCATCTAGGATTCATTGCTTTATGATCAGAGGTTTAAAATACAAAGGCAAGGAAGTTATGTTACAAGCCACTGGACTACTGCAGTTAATTCTGTGCTCCACACCTCAGGAAGGACATGAAGCAAAGGACTTAATTCATTTGTATAATCTAGAGAAATGTGCCTGAGAGTAAAAAAGGCTAAATTGAGATTTTGCAGAGGTGTTCAAAATTACGAAGGATTTTGGTCGAGCAAATGAGGAGAAATTGTTCCGATTGGCAGGAGAGTCAGTGAACAGATTGAAGATAATTGCTTAAATTTTTTTTTAAAAGTAGGCAGGTAATAAATGCAGCAAGTTACAATCTGGAATACACTGCCTGAAAGACTGATGGAAGCAGACTAGTATGGGCAACTTTCAAAAGGGAATTAGATATATATACTTGCAAATGAGAAATATGCAGGGTTATGAGGAAAGATCAGGGGCGAAATTCTCCGTTATCGGCGCAAAGTCCGCCGAACGACGCAAAAAACGGCGCAAATCTGACCTGCATCACGCCGCCAAAAACGTCGCGAAGTCTCAGGCCCGAAATGGTCTAGCAGCGACGTGACGGGATCCGCGCTTGCTCACGTGGTTCACGCCGTGCAGCGTCATACACGCCGCACGGCGTGACGGCTCATAAGGACGCGCTGCTCCCCCCCCACCCGACCGGAACACCCGACCGGAACACCCAACCGGAGGTTCCAGTCACGGGATGTGGAGGTGCTCCTGGACGCAGTGGACACCACGGACAGGCACCCAGTGCCACAAGAAGGTGAACGACCTCGTCAGAGCAGCCAGGGTGAGCCTCCCCCCCCCCGCCCGATATCCATATTCCCCATATCCCCCCTCCCCCATATCCCCCCCTCCCTCATATCCCCCATATCCCCCCTCCCCCATATCCCCCATATCCCCCCTCCCCCATATCCCCCTCCCCATATCCCCCCTCCCCCATATCCCCCTCCCCATATCCCCCCTGCCCCATATCCCCCTCCCCTATATCCCCCCTCCCCATATCCCCCAAATCCCCCCCTCCCCCATATCCCCCCTCCCCCATATTCCCCCTCCACCATATCCCCCCTCCCCATATCCCCCCTCCCCATATCCCCCCTCCCCCATATCCCCCCATATCCCCCTCCCCCATATCCCCCTTCCCCATATCCCCCAAATCCCCCCTCCCCCATATCCCCCCTCCCCCATATCCCCCCTCCCCTATATCCCCCCTCCCCCATTTCCCCAAGTGAATCCAGCCCTAACCTTAACCTCTGCAATACACGCGCAACCGATGGCGTGCATTCATATACCTGTCTAACACTGTTGCCTTTGACCCCTGCCACCACACCCCACAGGAGAAGCGCGCACACAACAATAGGGAGCATGTGAGGACTGGAGGAGGCCCCGCTGATGAGAGGCCACTGACCGAACACAAGGAAAGGGCCCTGGAACTGGCTGGCGGACCTGAGGACCGGGAGGTTGCTGATGCAGAGGTCGGGGGCGTACTAGCAAGTGAGCCACCGACAGCCCGTCCCCATATCCCCCCTCCCCTATATCCCCCTCCCCCATATCACCTGATCACTGCCTGCGTATCTAACCATGCATGCTTCATTGTGTATCGCAGGAGCAAACGTCGAGGCACCCATCCCCGCAGATGTAGACCGCCCGCAGGATGCCCCTCGGAGGCCACGGGATACGGAGATACATGGACCCTCCGGCATGCGACGCCCGCAGGATGCCCCTCGGAGACCATGGGAGACGGAGAGACCCGGACCCTCCGGCATGCGACGCCCGCAGGATGCCCCTCGGAGGCCACGGGAGACGGAGAGACCCGGATCCACTGGCATGCGACGCCCGCAGGGAGCCCCTCGCACACCACGGGAGACGGAGAGACCCGGACCCTCCGGCATGCGACGCCCGCAGGATGCCCCTCGCACACCACGGGAGACGGAGAGACCTGGACTCTCCGGCATGCGACGCCCGCAGGATGTCCCTTGGAGACCACGGACCTGGAGCAACAGGGAGACGACGCCCCCGTCTCGTGCGGGTGCGACGACGCAGGCGTTTGCCACCCAGCGACGAGAGGGGCAGCCACAGGCCCCCGTCGCAGCCGAGCCAGGACACCACTACCCAGGACACCACTACCCAGGACACCACTACCCAGGACACCACTACCCAGGACACCCCTACCCGGGACAGCACTACCCAGGAAGACGAAATACCGGACAGTGACACAGAGTGGATGGGTGGAGACGAACCCCCACCCCAAAGTGCCATGGACTCAGAGTGGGACGAAGAGCACGACACAACATCACTGCTGTCACCATCGCAGAAACACTCACCTCGGTTGGGCACTTTAGTGATGAGGCGTCTGGTACACCCACTGGTGCGCACAACACAGCCGTCCCGGTACAGCAGGTGGAGGTAGGAGCAGCAGAGGGGCCGGGCAGTCGGAGGGCAGCCCAGCCCAAGCGAACATCTGCCGCCCAGATGGATCCCGGGTTCCTGGAGTTACCACACCCACCCATAGATCCGATGCAACCACCGAACCGGAGACGAGCGAAGAGGGTGTCGGCCGGCTTGCGGCGGCTGCAGTCGCAGGTGGAGGAGTCCACCCGCATCCAGGAGCTGGGAGTGGTGCCGGTCATGCGTGCCACCCAGGCCGACACCGCACGGGTGGCGTCCGCGGTGGAGGCAATGGGTGTGATGGTGTCAGACATGGGGAACGGTTTGCGAGGCCTGGGGCTTTCTGTGCAGGCGGCGTCTGTGGCCCAGGACATGGCTGCCCTCTCACAGGAGGCCATGAGCCAGTGCCAGCACCAGATGGCAGAGGCGCTCAACGCCATGGCCCAGTCTCTGCAGGCCATGGCCCAGTCTCTGCAGGCCATGGCCCAGTCTCAGCAGGCCATAGCCCAGTCTCAGGAGGCCATAGCCCAGTCTCTGCAGGCCATCGCTGAGGGCATCGGCGCCATTGGCCATGTGCGAGCCGGAGTCGCACAGTCACAGACAGGGATTGCCAATCCCCTGAGCTCCATGGCTGCAAACCTGCAGACCCCTGTCGATACCAGCACGGGCCTCCAGGACTGGCAGCGCCAGATGTCGGGGGTCCGTCGGATGGCCAGTCCGTTCGCATCCCCCACCCATGTAGAGGCCTGGGGGCCATCGGGCACCCCGAGGGAGGAGGAGGTGCTGTGGTCCGACCCGGGTCCCCCTGTAGGGGAGGTCCCGGAACACCGCAACACCTCGGACTACCCCCCCTTCCGTCCCAGGTGCATCGGGTGGGCAACGGGCAGGACAGGCTGGCAGCTCGCCATCCCAGTCGCCCGGGCCGCAGCCTGGCCCATCTAGGCCAGGACGCCCCAGGAAACGGCCGCCAAAGGGATCCCGTGTCAGAGGGCAGTAATCACAGGAGTCCACCTCCAGTTCTGCTGTACCGTCTGGGGAGCCACGTAGACGTAGTCAAAGGGCCCATAAGGCCAAACAATTAGACACTGAGTAAGTTGGCACGGGTGCAGGGCACAGATGAGTTTTAGGGGCTAGGGCACGTGCATGAACTCCTTTCGTTATTAAAGTCAATGTTACACCTTCGGAAGCTGCCTTTGTGCTCTGTCCAAAGCGTGCAGGGGTGTCATGTACGTTGAGCGCAAGTGTGTGTGTGTGAGGGGTGGTCTTACCTCAGCCCCAGATGAGTCTGCCCCCTTCCCCCTGGGCCACCATCAACAACCCCCCGGGCAGAGGACAGGACCGTGCGCTGCAGTGTCACAGCCGCATGCAGGGATGGTCCGGGTGGATGGTGGTACTGTGGCCATGGGTCAGACATAGTCCAACGATGTGGAGCCAGGAGCTCATCGCAGGGCGGGTTGTCATCATCCTCCATGGCCTGCGATAGACACACGTCCACCGGCAACTATGTGAGCCCGGCCGTTGTGCCGCAGGTGGATCGGCAATGGGGGGGTGGTGTGCATGCGGGTGGGGTGGGTGGGGTTGGGGAGGGGGGTGAGGGTGCTGGGTGGGTGGATGGGTGGGGGGTGTGGGTGGTCATCTGTTGCCATGGTGTGCGGTCTGTGGCCATATTACCCGATTCCCACGCCCATCTAGTCAGTGAAGCGGGCGTCTATCAGCCTGTCCCGTGCCCGCTGGGCCAGCCGGTAACGGTGGACAGCCACCCGCCCGTGTCTAGCCCGTCTGCCCTGACCATTTCTCCCATCCCCCTCATCTGGGGATGACTGCGCCTCTTCCTGCTGCTCCTCCACTCCGCCCTCCTCTGCCTGCGGCACATCGCCCCTCTGCTGGGCTATATTGTGCAGGACGCAGCACACCACAATGATGCGGCCGACCCTATCTGACCGATACTGGAGGGCGCCCCCAGAGAGTTCCAGGCACCTGAAACGCATCTTCAGCACGCCAAAGCACCTCTCTATCACTCCCCTTGTCGCTCCTGGGCATCATTGTAGCGGCTCTCCGCCTCATTGCCTGGCCTCCGTACAGGCGTCATCAGCCACGATCGCAATGGTTAGCCCCTGTCGCCCAGCAACCAGCCCCTCAGCCGGGGATGGCGTCCATCGTACATGCCAGTGATGGATAACCGCGACAACACGTATGAGTCGTGTACACTGCCCGGGTAACGGGCGCAGACGTGCAGGATCATCATGCGGTGGTGGCAGACCACCTGTATGTTCATCGAATAGGTCCCCTTCCTCTTGGTAAACACGGCCCTGTTATCTGCAGGTGGCCGCACGGCGACGTGCATCCCATCAATCGCGCCCTGGACCATGGGGAACCCGACCACGGCAGAGAAGCCCACGGCCCAGGCATCTTGGCTGGCCCGGTTCACAGGGAAGCGGATGTAGCGGTGTGCCATGGCATATAGGGCGTCTGTCACTGCCCGGATGCACCGATGTCTGTGATATGCCGGACAGGTCCCCACTCGGTGCCTGGAATGACCCCGTTGCATAAAAGTTCAGGGCCACCGTAACCTTGATGGACACGGGGAGAGGGTGTCCCCCGCCAGTGCCACGCGGTGACAGGTGTGCCAGCAGGTGGCAGATGTGTGCCACGGTTTCCCGCCTCATCCGGAGTCTCCTCCTGCATTCCCGGTCCGTGAGGTCCTGGTCTGACTGCCAGGGCCGGTACACACGGGGCGCCCTCGGGTGCCTCCGTTGCTGTGGGGCCGCGACGTCCTCCTCCCCCTCCTCGTCCTGTCGGTCAGGTGTCCCTCCAGCCTGGGCGGCTGCCGCCTGCCCCTCTGAGGCAGCCTGCGCCGCCTCTCTGGCACGCTCCTCCTCCTCCTCCTCATCCAGGGCAACATAGACATTAGCAGCTGCCACCACGGCGGCCAGCATCGCTGGCTGATCGGAAAACATGACGGCCTGGTTGGGGGGGGGGGGGGGAATGACGACATGTCATCATTGCCCATACCCCCTCCTCCCCCCAGCCAGATGGCATGGACCACATGGGTCCAACTGTTGGAGGCTGACACCTGGCCAGGTGGACCAACTCACTTGCCCTTGCACACCCCCTCCCCGGCACGGACCCCCCATCCTCCTCTCCGGCACGGACCCCCATCCCCCTCCCCGGCACGGACCCCCCATCCTCCTCCCCGGCACGGACCCCCCATCCCCCTCCCCGGCACGGACCCCCCCATCCTCCTCCCCGGCACGGACCCCCCATCCTCCACCCCGGCCCTCCCCGGCACGCACCCCCCATCCTCCTCCCCGGCACGGACCCCCCATCCTCCTCCCCGGCACGGACCCCACATCCTCCTCCCCGGCACGGATCCTCCATCCCCCTCCCCGGCACGGACCCACCCATCCTCCTCCCCGGCACGGACCCCCCATCCTCCTCCCCGGCCCTCCCCGGCCCGGAGCCCCCATCCCCCTCCCCGGCATGGACCACCCATCCTCCTCCCCGGCACGGACCCCCCATCCTCCTCCCCGGCACGGACCCTCCATCCCCCTCCCCGGCACGGACCCACCCATCCTCCTCACTCTGCACGGACCCCCCATCCTCCTCCCCGGCCCTCCCCGGCCCGGAGCCCCCATCCCCCTCCCCGGCATGGACCACCCATCCCCCTCCCCGGCACGGACCCCCCATCCTCCTCCCCGGCACGGACCCACCATCCCCCTCCCCGGCATGGACCCCCCATCCCCCTCCCCGGCACGGACCCCCCATCCTCCTCCCCGGCCCTCCCCGGCATGGACTCCCCATCCTCCTCCCCGGCCCTCCCCGGCACTGACCCCCCCTCCCGGCACTCCCCCTGAGCCCAGCCCACTCTAACCACCCCCCCCCCCCCCCGCCGCACACACACACACACAACCCTACACACACCTCTCCCCACACATTCAGACTGCGGCCACGCCATCGCCTGCCCAGCGGCCAACACCCCAGGCCGTCACTCACCTCCACGCTGGTCGGCGTAAACCTGGAGCACAGGTTGACGCCGATTAAAAGGAGGTTTGATTTACGCTGACGTGACCCATCATCATGTCGATGGGACTTCGGCCCATCCGGACGGAAGAATATCGGCAGGCCCAAAATCGTCTGCCTTGCACCCACCCGTGCCATTCTCCGACGTCTGCTGCGCCATTAACGCCCCGCCGACTTTTCTCCCTTCGGAGGCTTCGGCGAGCGGCGGGGGCGGAATTCACGGCGGCCAACGGCCATTCTCCGACCCGCTGGGGGGTCGGAGAATGACGCCCCTGAAGATTGGGATTAATTAAACTGCTCTTAAAGAACTGACGCAGGCATCTTTGACTGTGAGTCATGAGTCTATGATATAAATGCAGGTTCCTTCAAGTAGTTTAACGTGGCCAATGCTTAGTCTTTTACTAAAGAAGTTTATTCTTTTTCATGAAACGATAAGCGTCCAGTTAATTGTAATGGATAATGATTTTCTACCTAAGATCAAAAACTGGTTTACTCCCCTCAATGGATTAATGTAAACCTTGTTTCTCTTCATTCTTCAAAACAGCGGGGAAAGAGGTTTAAGTGCAAGGAAACTTTTTGAAAGGTTGGGTAAGGTGAGAATGAAACTTGCCCCAGATTACCTGTTTCAGACCTGGGGAGTCATTCTCCAGCGGGTCGGAGAATGGCCGTTGGCCGCTGTGAATCCCGCCCCCGCCGGTTGCCGAAGTCTCCGGCACCGGATATTCGGCGGGGGCGGGAATCGGGCCACGCCGATTGGCGGACCCCCTCGCTGGATTCTCCGGCCCGGATGGGCGGAAGTCCCGCCGATAAATTACCTGTCCCGCCGGCGTGGATTAAACCACCTTTTGAACGGCGGGACAAGGCGGCGTGGGCGGGCTCCGGGTCCTGGGGGGGGCACGGGGCAATCTGGCCCCGGGGGGTGCCCCCACGGTGGCCTGGCCCACGATCAGGGCCCACCGATCTGCGGGCGGACCTGTGCCGTGGGGGCACTCTTTCCCTTCCGCCTCCGCCACGGTCTCCACCATGGCAGAGGCGGAAGAGACTCCCTCCACTGCGCATGCGTGGGAAACTGTCAGCGGCCGCTGACGCTCCCGCGTGTGTGCCGCCCGGGGATGTCATTTCCGCGCCAGCTGGTGGGGCAACAAAGGCCGTTTCCGCCAGCTGGCGGGACGGAAATTCCTCCGGCGTCGGCCTAGCCCCTCAATGTTGGGGCTCGGCCCCCAAAGATGCGGAGCATTCCGCACCTTTGGGGTGGCGCGATGCCCGTCTGATTGGCACCGTTTTGGGCGCCAGTTGGCGGACATCGCGCTGTTTCGGGAGAATTTCGCCCCTGGGGCTGGATTCTCTAGTCGCAGACGCAGCGTACGGCGATCGGCCGGAGAATCAAAATTCCCAGCCAAATCGGTAAATTCCCCCCCTTCCCGGTAGCAGGGGGGCGCCACTTTCACGATGCTCTGCTCCCTCCCCTCAGAGAGTACGCTGCGCGATGTATCGACAGCCTTAGGACATTGCCTGAGGCCCACCCCCGACTGGCCGAGTTTCCAACGGCGTGGGTCTCTCATGGTCTCCGAGGGGGGGGGGGAGTGTTGTTGTATGTTATTTCTTGTGGTCTGTGAAGATAGAGCCAATTGGGGAAATGGCTATTTTTTCACCGTGTTTACTGTTCTTTTTCTGTTATTGTTATAAAATTTTACAAATACTTCAATAAAAATATATTTTTAAAAAGATTGTCTTTTCACTACTGAATGGGCTTCCTGAAATAACTCTTCATTTAGCAGCAACTTTTCTCATCTCTAATCATGAACCTCTCTTTTTATTTCAAAATATTTTCCTATCTCCATTTTAATCAATAATATAGTTAATACTCTTTTGCTTCAGACTGTGAACAAGCCATCCACCATCTCCTCCCTTCTCCAGGAATTCTTACTCAGTTGAAGATTTAAATGTCGATGTCCGTCCAACTCATATTTTCCCTGGAGCCCGCAACTTTGGAATTCTTTATTCATGCTGATTGATTTTTCCTTCCGCCTACAATCTTTCAATCAGTCTTCAATCCAACATTATATCCAGATTTATCTCCGTTTCTCTTTTCAATCTTGATGATTTCCTGCCTTGGTCCTTCACCTTGGTTCCTCAATTTAAAAAATTTTATCAATCATTTTGATCATAATAAAGTATCAAAGTTCAAGTAAAATCTGTGCAATCAAAGTAATTTCCACCAAAATGCATGCAATTATGATTGACAGTAACAATTTAAATGCTATTTTAAAGTGTTATATTGGCTCAGTTATAAGGTGTCTTGGGCGGGATTCTCTAATCCCGCCGCAGCGTGTCCACGCCGCCGTAAACGCCGTCGCCTTTTACGACGTCGTGAACGGACAGACCTGACGACTAATTCTGGCCCCAACCGGCGTGAACTGGGCATCGCGGGATCCGCTCATGCGCAGTGGCGCCGGCGCCAATGTGCACATGCGCAGTGGCTTCCTTCAACGCACTGGCCCCGACACAACATGGCGCAGGACTAATGGGACCGGCGCGTAGGAAAGGAGGCCCACAGCCAGAGGCTGGCCCAACGATTGGTGGGCCCCATCCTGGGCCAAGAATCGGCGGGCCGGCCACGTAGAGCGACCCCGACCGGCGTCGCGCCTACCATGCCGGCGCCAATGGAGCCGATTCTACGCTCTGCGGAGAATTGCGTGCCGGCGTCGGGCGACATGGTGTGATTTGCACCGGTCACGGGGATTCTCTGGCCCGGCCCCGGGCTGAGAGCTTGGGTGGGATTCTCCGACTCCCCCCGCCGGGTCAGAGAATCGCCGGGGGCTGGCGTGAATCCCGCCCCCGCCGGTTGCCGAATTCTCCGGCACCGGAGATTCGGCAGGGGCGGTAATCGCGCCGCGCCAGTTGGCGGTCCCCTCCTGGCGATTCTCCGGGTCGGATGCGCTGAAGTCCCGCTGCTGGAATGCCTGTCCCGCCAGCGTGGACTAAACCACCTCTCTTACCGGCGGGACAAGGCGGGCGGGCTCCAGGGTTCTGGGGGGGGGGGGCGCGATGCGATCTGGCCCCGGGGGTTCCTCCACGGTGGCCTGGCCCGCGATCGGGGCCCACCGATCCACGGGCGGGCCTGTGCCGTGGGGGCACTCTTTTCCTTCCGCCTTCACCATGGTCTCCACCATGGCGGAGGCGGAAGAGACCCCCTCCACTGCGCATGCGCGGGGATGCCGTGAGCGGCTGTTCATGCTCCCGCGCATGCGCCGCCCGGCAATGTCATTTCCGTGCGAGCTGGCGGGACACCAAAGGCCTTTCCCGCCAGCTGGCGGGGTGGAAATCAGTCCGGCGCGGACCTAGCCCCTCAAGGTTAGGGCTCGGCTGCTCAAGAAGCGGAGGATTCCGCACCTTTGGGGCGGCGTGATGCCGGCTGATTTGCGCCGTTTTGGGCGCCGGTCAGCGGACATCGCGCAGATTGCGGAGAATTTTGCCCCTTATCTTTGAATCAGGTGGCATTTCATGCAAATCCTATGGGGACGGAGAATCGCCGAGGGCTGGCGCGAATACCGCCCCTGCCGGTTGCCGAATTCTCCGGCACCGGAGATTCGGCGGGGGCGAGAACCACGCCGCGCCAGTAGGCGGCCCCCCCCCCGCCACTCCCTCCCCCGGCGATTTTCCGGCCGGGATGGGCCAAAGTCCCACTCCTGGAATGCCTGTCCTGCCGGCGAGAATCAAGCCACCTCTCTTACCGGCGGGACAATGCGGCGTGGGCGGGCTCGGGGGTCCTGGGGGGGGGCGCGGGGCGATCTGGCCCCGGGGGGTGCCCCCACGGTGGCCTGGCCCGCGGTCGGCGGCGGTCGGTCGGTCGGCGGACATCGCGCCGATTATGGAGAATTTCCCCAGGTCTTAATCAGTGCAGTACGATGGGTGGAAAGATACCATGAGCTGGATTTCCCCACACCCCAGCCGCGTGTTTATCAGTGGCATGCCTTTTACTGGCAGTGGAATTCTCCACTCCGCTGCTTGTCAATGGGATTTCCCATTGAATTAACCCCACGCTGTTGGGAAACTCATGGGCAGGGTGCGCTGCCAGCGGGAAAAGAGAATCCCAACGGATGTAGAATTCCGGCCAATGGCACATTATTAAAAAAAAAGAGCAAACGCATTTTCCTGATGGCCCAGCCAATGTTTACCTTTCAACCAACACTGTCACAGTGGGAGGACAGCAAGGTGGCACAGTGGTTAGCACTGCTGCCTCACAGCGCCGAGGTTCCGGGTTCGATCCTGACCTCGGGTCACTATCCATGTGGACTTGCACATTCTCCCCGTGTCTGTGTGGGTCTCACTCCCACAACTCAAAAAGATGTGCAGGGTAGGTGGATTGGCCATGCTAAATTGCTCCTTAATTGTTAAAAAATAATAATTGGGTCATCTAAATCTAAAAAAAAAGTCACATTGATGAGTTATCTCATTGCTGTTGGTGTCTTTTTGTTGAATGCAACTTGACTGCCAATTTGCTTATGTAACTGTATTGAAGCAGTTGTCGAAATGGTGTGTTGTAAGACCAAGTGAGTATCTTTTATTCACATCCTATTGCAATGACTGATGAAATTAATACTTTTGTGCAGACTCAAAGGAGTTGACTATTTTGAAAAATTCTATTCACTTTGAAATCGCTGAATCAGGAGTTTTGTCACGCACGCAGGGAAGCAATGCCAATGAATTGAGAGCTCTGAGGAAGTTTGTGCACTGGGTTTGTAGAAAGAAAAGATTTGCACCTACGGAGCTTGAGAAACTTGGGATATATGTCCCAAGTCAACTGCTTTTGAAGTGTAGTCAATATTGCAATTAGGAAACACAGCAGCCGGATTGTGCAGAGCAAATTCCCACAAAAAACAATGAAATAATAACCAAATAGTCTGTCCTATTGTCATTGGTTGAGGAATATTGACCAGCACACTGCTGCTCTCCAAAATAGTGCCATGAAATCTTAGACATCCACTTGAGAACCCAGACTGGGTGTTGGTTAGTGCCTTATTGAACGATGGCACTACTGAGGGAGCAATCTTCCCTTAGTACTGCATTGCAGTGTCTGTCTGGATTATGTGCTTAAGTCTAAATACGCTCCTGAATCAAAGTTTGCACAATGTGTTATTATCTTCAGTGACAGCTGTGTTTCTCTTTCTATTAGGGGCTTGACAGCCACTCGATATGAATATTCATTAATTTACTAAAGCAAACAACAGGTGTTTTGATGCAATTATTCATGCAATTCTGCAAAGAACATTAGAATTTAAATGCCATTCACCATAAATTTTATGAAGCAGCATTTAATGCCCAGCTAAACCCAGGTCACAGAAGTTACATTCAACCAAATCTTGGCACACTTGTTTTTCATTTTGGAATAAAGTGAACAACATTAATTTCCAGTCAGGGCACTCTGGAGTGAGAAACAGGTATGATTGCAAAACAAATTCTGGGATATGCATCGAATAAATATTTTTCTTTAAATTATCAGCGGATTAAGTCTCCATTAGTAATAATTTGATTAGGACATTATAAGGAAGAGTAGGAATAAATAAAAACAGACAAGAGCCAGCGGAATTAATAAGGAATTAATTTTTGTTCTGCTGAGACTGTAACTTCACCATAATAGAAGGCCTAGAAAATGTTTGTACCGTTCAAAGTAAAATAGCCTTGGTGAAAATGTTGCCCAATAAAGGAAACACATCATCGAACGTGATGGCCACATAGTCATAGCAATCAGCAAAATTAATCATCTGTTCCTTAATATTTTAATCATCATTACTTTTACACTCATGCCCATCTTTACTATTTACTGACATTTCCTTTGATAATAACATGGTAATATTTGAGCTATAAAGTAGATGTGATGAGTCACAACTGAGATTGTATAAAATCCAATGTCACATTTGATGTAACTGTTGCCATGCTGTGGGAATACAGCGCTTGATTAAACTGAACCTTACCTTACAAATGCAATCAGACTTCAATTAGTATTCCAGTCGACTGTGAGTATGAAATATTACAAGGCACAAGTCATGGAAGTTATTTGGGAAACTTTGCATTATGTTGATGCACGGGCACTGAAATTACTTCTTACCGCAAAACCCGTAGTTTCATCAGTTGCCTGCGATGGCAATGATGTACTGCTGTTGTGTCACAACATAAAGGTTTTGCTGAAAAGTAACCTATAAACCTGGACTGAAATACACAACAACCTGACAAACTTCACAGATAATATCCTATGCGACTCTGACAAAAGTATCTGTCCTCGCCCTTCTTAACCTGCGTGGAGTCTTCGAAATAATGACCACACCATCCTCCGACAATACCTTTCCTTTGCTCAGCTGGATTGAACCACCCGGTTCCTTTCTTACCTATTTATATGTAGCTAGAGAATCAATGCAATAGTTTGACTTCCCACTCTCACCCCGTAAGTTCTGGGATTCCCAAAGGCTCTTTTCTTTCTATACTTTTCTTTCCTCCTTTCGGACATGCCTTAAACCTACCTACATCTCCTACCAAGCTATTGGTCATCTGTCCTAACACCTCTTTCTGTGGTTTGGTGTCAAACATTGTTCGATAATGCTCCTG
Source organism: Scyliorhinus torazame (assembly GCF_047496885.1). Lineage (NCBI taxonomy): Eukaryota > Metazoa > Chordata > Chondrichthyes > Carcharhiniformes > Scyliorhinidae > Scyliorhinus > Scyliorhinus torazame. The sequence continues at coordinate 71,265,690 of NC_092721.1, read as the reverse complement.
TGAGGTAGGTGTCTGAGGACATTTTATCATTTTAATGGTGCTATGTAAGCACAGATTTTTTTGGTTGTTGTTGGTGTTGGACTTAAATCAAAGTAGAGAAAAAAGATAGGTAAGGATGCGAAAGGCATAGGTGTGAAGTTAGATTTTGAGGATATTTATGAAGAAAATTCCAGAGTGTGGCAGTGAGATTTGTGAACAGAGGGTGGATGTTTGGAATGGAGAATCTGAATTGGCATGTGGAGCCAGAGGAAGATGCACAGCAAGATCGATTAAGGCCATAGAGAATTTGTAGATGAAGATATAGATTTATTATTTTAATGTTTAAGCAATAAGGAAGCCCAAAAGGACAGGGACATTGCATGGTCAAATTTGAACTGAAAGAGCCATTGAGATATACATTGTGCGTCATTCAAATGTGCAAAAACCAAAACCAATGTGAAATAGATGGAGCAAAGTGGGCAATGACAAATTCCCCACTGTATTTTCTCCAAATGCCCTCCATTCACCTCACCTCATAGAATCTAACTAGTGTAGTTTAAAATAAATTGTTAGACCTAGATTTTAGTTATCCCTTCTATTCCTCCTGTACATTGCTGCTCAAATCTCTAATCAAAGCAGTCAATTAAAAGCTGAACATAAAAGACAGCTTTCAGATCGATTGCAATGAAAATTTAAATCTTATGTCAGCTAGCTCCAATTAATTACAATTACTGACAATGACATAAATGACAATGACAATGACTGTAAATTCTAAGAGACAAGTTATGATCCCCATGGAGACTGATAACTTTATAAAATAAAATTCTTCAATCCGAGCAAGAGGCCCATCCACATTCTACATGGTAAACAATTGAAACAGGTTGCCCCTATCTTTCTGCTCTCTCTCTCAATCTCAAATTCTTGCAGACTGACTGTGTCTGTGAGCTTTAGTGATATTTAGGAAAACCCGAAGACTGATTCTACAATGGCTTCCTATGGACTCTTTCCCCATCAAAACCACCTCCACGGCACTGTGAATCATTCGGGTCTCGTATGTGTGTAGAAATGCTAATGAGCTTCCACTTCGACCCTTATCTTGATCCTATCTTGGAATTAAATAGGCAGTTTAAAGTATGACCATTTACAAAACATGACATTCCTGTGGAAGCTGACAGACTATCCACTGTCAGCACAGCAGCGCTGGGTAATTGTTTACAGGTATAAATATCTTTCACCTTCTTCCTAGTAAAGCAACCTGGGTCCCCTTTTAACCTTTAACAACCAAACCACCCAGGCTTGTTGTCAGCAAAATTCACAACAGATCACATGACCCTGTGTGGTGATACACCACTGCACTTCCCTACCATTGTACATAGTATATAATAGTTGTGTGTGACGTGGCCCTGTAATACTGTGTATTGTACTGTAGCTCTGTAGAGGTTCGGTCACCGGTAGGTAACCCGACCTGGCCACAGAGAGCTCCGCCTTAGCCACTCCCCCGGGAGTTACGTATAAGAACCCATTCTGTCTGGGGTCGTCTGTGTTGGGTAAGCCTCCCATGTAGTATATTAAAGCCTTAGTTAAAGTCTCACATGTCTTTGTGGTTCTTGACGCTTAGTGCATCACCCTGTTCATTGCTCCATTTTACCTTAAATGAAAATCACAGCCCCAAAAGACAATAATCTTATAAAACTCGCAATTGTTTGAGTTCAAATATTACACAGAGCTTGAGAACTCAAAAATTAAAATATGCAGGCAACTGTGACTCTCAGAGAAAAGCAAAACTCCACATGAAAGGAGCATCACCTCTGTGAGAAAATGTTTGATGCATTTCTGTCTACAAACTCACAACGTAAATGATGTGTGCTGCGTCAAGATAGATCACTGTGCTATCAAACCGCATTGGCACTTAATTGCAGTACTGTAGATATGCTGCACTGTGAGTTGTCCCCTATTTTACCTGATATGTTAAAATCTAAGGTGGATATAATTCAATGCTCTCGTATCCTCTTTATTCAACAAGGTAGTAGGTAAATACAGAACAGTTTCAGAAATCTCAAAGTAAAAGACACGACCCTGCCTCAATTCCTTTTAAATCTATTCACTCAAATGAGTCCTAAGACTGCTAGGACAGTGACAGAAGGTAATAAATAGAGAAGACAGGAAGACAGGAGCAGAGTGTTCTCATGGGAACTGCAGTCTAACTGCATATTCCTGAAACACAGCATTATATCACGTCTCTTGAATGGTCAGTGACTTGGGGAAGATGAAAGACAATGTCAAAGGTGAGTACAGCTCTCAGCAGCCAGAAAGTC